>NC_135663.1:44011904-44611904 GCF_964188315.1 Podarcis muralis | reverse complement strand
ATTTTGTCAGGTTCCATCGATTGTACTCTGCGTCTCTGTGTGTGACTCCAGTGAAGGCTTTGTTCTTGAGTTTCCATGCCTGGAGTCCTTTTTTGGGGGGTGGGGGAGGAGAAGAATCTTTTTTTACAGTTTCATCCAAGAAGTCAGTCTCTGAAAAGGCAGGGTAGTTCCACCCTTTAGCTCCCCTCTTCCCTGCCACTGTTAGCAATAGAGACTTCTAAATTTGCTGGAACAGAACATTAGGCCTCTGTTCACTGATCGATGTGCAGTGGGTTCATGGTCACTTGTTTTCAGATCAGTTTTTAATAGGCAAGCATTCTCACTACAGGAAAACAAAAATGCCACTATCACTGGCATCAGTCACATCCTGGCTGGCAGTCTTGAAAGATGTGTCAGAAAGTGCATGGTTGAATGGGCACCAGGCTTTCAACATGCTGTCAAAGGATCTAGTAGGTCAAGCCTGACTCAGATGGAAAAGCAGAGCAGAAGAGTTGCCCTGGCCTTCTGTGTTGTCAACATCTTTCACACGCCCGGTATCCTTTCTTCCTACTCCCTTCCTTGCATGTGATTGCAGTGGCAAATGGCCTCTAATGCATTCAAATAGATTTTGTTCCTTCCCCTTCCTTCCCAACAATTTGCTGATTATTTCGGCCTTTCACTCTGATCATACTTTCCTGCAGGATTGGAGGAAATCAAAGCTTGAAGAGGGGGAAATTATGGGGGGGGGGTTAAAAAAATATACATCTTCCATGTAGCAGGCAGGCAATGTTTCTGCGGATAGTCTTCCATATGATAGCCAAAGTAGGTGTCGTGTGAGAGCATGTGTGTGTTGTGTTTTACAGCCTAGGCCCACAGAGGCCCCAGGTTCAAATTCCCACTCAGCCACCAACCTCTACAGCTCACCTTGGACTGGTTCCTACCTCTTGGCCTAGCCTGTCTCCCAGGATAAAGTTGGTGGAGGAAGGGTAGGCTAAACATCCAATTAGTTATGGTAGATGTTAACCCATAGTAGAGCTATGGGGGTTGCATTTGCCTCTGTCTATGGTGCTAGGTGCTCTCCATTCAAATACAGAAGAAAGCAATTTGCTTCTGTTCCTCAAGGCCTTTTATTGCTTTCTTCAGTGCTGTTTCCTGCTATTGACCCAGGCTTGCTGACATATTTATGCACATCACAAAGATTAAGGCAATGTCACGAACAAGAGCAAAGATGATAATGCCAACATTTGAACTACTGGTATTTTGTGATCCTGTCTCCCCCCTTATCTTCTACATGTAACAACCATTTGGGGATACACCATGCCCACACAACAACCATTTTGTGACTACTGCCTATGGGCCTTCCTGAAGGCCCAATAAGGTTCATGACCCCTGTATTATATATTCTCTGTGATACCCTGTGTGGCAGACACTGTGCTGCTGTATTTGCAACAGACTGTGGGCATCCTTCTGCTTGTGTTGTTGTTCTCTGGTTGGAGCAATAATCTTTTGTTGTAGGCGAAGTTTCATAAGCTGATGTAGGAAATGAAAATTCACTCAGCAGCTTCCATTAGGAAGAATTAAAGCTGCAATTATTGCATAAGTACGAAAACAACATGAATTAGAATGGAATACAATAGAAAATGGATTCACATGCATAAAACCATAAGTACGATGAAAATGGTTTTGTCCAAGTAAAACCTCTTTGGTCGTAATGAAAACCATATATTAAATATAACTGTGGCATAGACAGGCAGGATGCTACTAATAAAGCAAAGTTGGTTTGACTCTGGAGCATGTGTTTTCATTTAGCAATCAGCATCAATAATTGTATATCTAGCCATTAGGGACAATACTGAGGCTTTTTTAAGGGGGGGAGCACATTCTTAATTTAAAATTAGCTAAACTATATGGAGATTTTGAATTTACAGCATTATTTCAAGAAATGCAGTATTAGGGGGGAAATGGACTGGCATTCCATTGTGCTGTAAAAGATTTCAGAACTTTATTGCTTTAATTATTAGCTTGATATCCTGCTTTCTTTTCTACCATAGGGCTAAGGGTCCCTAGGCAGTTGTTTATCCAAGAAATGACCAGATCCAGGCCTGCTTAACTTCAACAAACTGGCTACATCGTGTGTCTTCAGAGTGACCATGCTTTTGTTGCAGTCAAGGAAGGGAAGGGAATATATTTTCTTATTTCACAGTGATGCTGAAAGTCCAATGTACACTGAAACAAAAGATTCGTTTTTCTGGGTCAGCTCAACATCTGTCTAGTCTGGGTAAACTTACTAGTCCAGTCTTCCTATAGCAAGCAACCATATGACTTAGGAAGTTTACTTTTGTAGAAGGGATGTTAACTTACAGCCTTGTATATACAGTCCAGTTGTTATTGGACTTCAGCACCCTATAATCCCTAACAAGTGCTAGGGCTGAAAATCTGGGAGTTCATAGGTTCATCATATCTGGTAGAGAGGCTACACAATCTCACCCAGAATCCTGTCTGAGGCTCATTTAGGGGAGCACAACCACATTGGGCATGGAGTGTAGGGGCGCTGCAGAGGGCACCACAACTATGGGATGGAATGCAAGGTGAGAGGCGGGGAGCACTGAATTTTGGTGTTGCACAAGGCACCACTGAAATTTGAGGCCAGCTCTGGTGCTGTGCAGTGTTTTAACACTGTATGTTTAACGGTATCTGTGCTGTATAAAAAAAATTGTTCAGTAGCACCTTAGAGACCAACTACGTTTGTTCTTGGTATAAGCCTTCGTGTGCATGCACACTTCTTCAGATACCTTCAGGTATCTGTGCTGTTATGTGCTGTGCGTTTCTACTTTTTCAGTCATTCATAGCTGAGCAACTGCTCAGTTGCCACTGAAATTAGATTCTTAAAAATGAGTTGCGAGCTTAACATGAGAAACAGTCTCCATGTAAAATAAAATAAAAACAAGGGCAGCTTGGGATGTGAACATGGAATGATGGTTATGCCATATTGACTGTGGCAGGTGGTTCAACAGAAGTATTTATACCCCGGGAAATCAAGTGTGTCTTTAATGAAAGAAACTAATATCCACTTTCCTTTGACCATGTGTTTCAGGAAGACAAACTGAATTTGGCCACTGCTTGCCTATTCTAGTTGCTATAGCTCTGCTACTCCCAAAATAGAAAGGTACAGGCTATTAAGCAGCACATATCTTTTATTCTCTTTGTATTGCCAAACATTGTCAGTATTATGCTCAGAAATTATACAAATCAGCCAGAAAAGGAAGCCTGTGTGATAAATTGGCATGTCACTCTTTGACTACAGCTCTCTCAGAAACAGCACTGTGAGAGAGATGAGAAATTGCTTCACTTCTACTAGGTAATTCTACTGGAAATAAATGGAAACAGAAATCAATAGTAAGCTCAACAAATTGGGGGAGCATTTGTAAAGCACATTGGTGGGAGCCAACTTGAAAACAGCAATGCATGCCATATATAGGAGCTGAGCAAAATAAAAGCTTGTAGGTGCTTGTTGAAAGGGGATGCTTTTCTTGAATTGCTATCCTATCACACCTGTCCCTCCAGGAGCAAAATAAGTCGTTAAACATTTCAGACCAGACTGAGATTTTGATTATTTAAACCTACCATTAGTGGGTTCTTAGCTTCTGCCATGATGTGAAATAAAGTAAGCATACATGAAACCTGCTGTTTTCCTATACTGAGCAGTAAATTTCAATTGACAATTAATCCAGATTCCAGCTGGGTACATCTGCATGGCAACATTAGGAACTCCTTGCTTTATAGAGAGACCCTGAATGCTTTTATACATATAGGTATTTTGTGCAGGGTCACACTGCACCATGAGCTTTGTAGCTGTGAGACTACATAAAAACTTGCATATCTGAGCAAGGTCACCTGGAGATTTGAAGCAAGGTACCATCAATTTATCAGCTGACCTGACCTGCATTTCCTGGACTAATGTGCTGATCAGGACTTAGTTATCCATGAGCTTTCACACATACCAAAAGTTCCAATATAATTCTCACATCACAAATATACCAAAATTTGCTTAAAATGCATATTTTAAAAGAAATCTATTTAGAAATTTACATTTTGGCAGAAAATGGGCCTGATTCAGCTAACCTGGTACACTAGCAGAAGCAAGGACTCTTGCTAGCACAACAGATAACAGTGGTACCTCGGGTTACAAACGCTTCGGGTTGCAAACACTTCAGGTTACAAACTCCGCTAACTCATAAGTAGTACCTCGGGTTGAGAAATTTGCCCCAGGATGAGAACGGAAATTGTGCGTCGGTGGCACGGCAGCAGCGGGAGGCCCCATTAGCGAAAGCGCACCTCAGGTTAAGAACGGTTTCGGGTTAAGAATGGACCTCCGGAACGAATTAAGTTCGTAACCCGAGGTACCACAGTATTTCTCTTGATCCCCTCTCCCAAATCAATACCAGGAAAGGTCCTAGAACAGGTAATTCAACAGTCAATCTGTGAGCACTTAGAAAAGTATGCTGTGATTACTAAGACCCTGCACACATTTCTCAAAAATAAGGCATGCCAGAAAAATCTTATTTATTTATTTATTTTTGGTGGTATTGTGGCTCAGGGGAATGCTGTGGACATAGTGTATTCTTGCAAGGAGGCTGGTAAAATGTAGGTTGAACAAGGTAACTGTCAGGTGAATTTGTAGCTGGTTGACTGATTGAACCCAAAGAGTACTCATTAATATGCTAATTTATAAAGACGTTTGGATGCTCATCAAATTGGTAAGCTCCTTATGCAGCCACACCAGTTTCTTTAGATACCTCCCACTGTTCTTTGTTGGAATTGTCCTCATTTGGGCCTTCAATATTTCACCTTTAAGAAGCTCCCTTTTCTTTGAGTATTTCTGACCATGGATCTCACCCAGTAATTCCTTAAACTTTTTGAAATCAGCCTTCTTAAAGTCCAGAGTACATGTCTGATCACTCAATTTTTCTTTGCCTCTGTACCATGAAACCCAACAGTACAGGATCACTTCCTTCCAAGGTTCCTAGTACTCCCACTTCATCAATCAGTTCCTCACTGTTGGTGAGGACCAAGTCCAAGACAGATGATCCCCTTGTTGCTTCTTTGACCTTCTGGGAATTGAAATTGACAGCAGCCCAACTGAGGAATTTGATTTACAGTCTTGGCAGAGTTTGAGTTCCAAGAGATATTGGAGTAGTGGAAGTCTGCCCCTTTTGAAAGTTTGGTAATCGGTACTACAAAAGCATCATTCAAATCTTCAATCTGGCTTGGAGGTCTGGAAGTAATGGCTGGCTGGAACCCTGAACAGGAGCACTCCTGCTGGGAGCGAGGTTGCACGACAACGTTTTGCTGGAGAAACACTTGTTTCAATTAGTAATAGAAAACATTTTAATGATAAAGGTTTATGTTTTCATATATGGACAACTGCTTTTATATTTGGGTACTGATAGGATACATTAAAATATGGTTGCAGCAAGGGCAAGCACTCACAGTTGTTCCATCAGACTTGACACTAAATTAATTTCTGTTTGCTGCCATTTGGGTACATCTTTGTCACTTCATGATGGCACAGTTGACTGAGGTGAGGGAGAGATTGAAACATCAGTCATCCTTGTGCTGAATCTAATGCAGGCATGGTCAAACTTGGCCCTCCAGATGTTTTGGGACTACAACACCCATCATCCCTAGCTAACAGGACCAGTGGTCAGGGATGATATGAATTGTAGTCCCAAAACATCTGGAGGGCCAAGTTTGGCCATGCCAGATCTAGTGAGACTGTAAGGGGCCAAGGCCAGTTCAAATAACACATAATCAGAAATAGCAGGTGATAGAATCTTCTATGGGGAACTTAAAATCCCTTCAATATATGCCTACCTGTACCTCAGCAGAAGTATAGGATTGTAAAATTTATAGTGAGCATGGAGCTTTTATCATGCTGGTTATGATTCAATATCAAGGTGCCACTAGGGATGGGGGGGTGGGGAATTCGGTTCAGTTTTATTTAAAGGCAAACTTGTCTAATTCACATGCCCCAAAACAATATGTGAGCTGAAACACAGCCATTTGCATTTCTCTGAATTGTGCAATGCAGTTCTCCTGCCAAGTTATGTGTGCCAGAAATGCACATCGCAGGTTAAAGTGTGCATATAAATGCATATCGTAGTGACAATAACATATAAAAATGGATTCTATTAGGAAAATTTGCTTTCCAAAATGGTGTATATTAAACATAATTGCATACAGACATTTCCATGAGGACTTTCTTCAAAAATTCACAAACTGATGTGGAAATGTGGAGAACTGAAAAAAATGTGGAGATTGAAAAAAATAATGAGGAAATGGGAGAATCTGAAATTGTCATAATCACTTATCCCAAGGTACTGCACAACTAGATTTTTTTAAAAATGTGCCATACTCTTATAAGTATGCTTATAATATTTCACATTAATATCTCAAGAAGAACGTATTTGAGTGGGTATGAAAACAGGATTTGTCCACAGCCAGTGATTCAAACACTTTCCTGGTTACCTCTTAGTTGAAACTATACAACTATACAACGAGGAGCAATATGTGACTTCCTCCCCACCCCCCAGTTCCACTGAGGAAAACTGTTCCCAACGTGCCTTGTAAAATGTCAGTTATGAATGGAATCCCACTGCCTCAGCCTAGCTCCTCGGGGATGCCAATTATTTACAAATTGGATTGCCAGCTGTGTTTTTACGAGATTCTAGGATTTATTACATAACTTTCTAATTGTGTCCTTGGAGAGAGGAAGCATGTTTTACACAGAAGCCATGTTGTCTCGAGTTTCCATCATACTGAGCACTGCAATCTTATCTGGAGTAAGCATGAACATTTTGCAGCTGAAGACGTGGGGTAGTTTTAAAAAAACAACAGCCCACTATTAAATATCATTCCCCATTTTATTGCTAAACATGGTTTCTTCACAGGAAGCCTTGGATAGTAACTTTATTTTTCTTGTTGCAAGGTTCATCTGTTTCTGGATCATCCTTCCATCTGGTTCCAGCTTCTTGGTCTCTCCATCACCCTCTATGGGTCTGTGGGTGACCATCAGCATCAGAAAGCCAGCTCTAATTATGCTGTAGAATCCTAATTTTCCAGGGTCATCATATCCAAACAGAGCCAGTTCTCTGCTGTAGATGGTCACCCTACAATTTATGAGGGGTGAGCTGGAAGGGGCAGTCTTGGCCTGCTCTGTATAATAATTTAACCTGGAAGTCAAACAGCTGGACAGAGACTAGAATAAACGTGTTGTGATGAGGCAGTGCGATTGGAGAACACCTTTCTTCAAGCTATGCACTTTACCTGAACTGGTTGCACAGTCCCTATGCATTGTGGAATCAGGATTCCGGGATAAGGATTGCCAGTGGATAAGGATTCAGTGATTACATAGGGCCACAGTCACATAACTTTAAGCAGTTGTGGCTTCCCCTGAAGAATTCTGGAAGCTGTGGTTTGTTAAAGATGCTGAGAGTTGCTTGGAGGCCTCTATTCCCTTCAATGAGCTACAGTTGCGTGGCGATTCCCGCCCCCTCCCACAGATGGAGTAAATAAAGACACTGGACACCAGAATTTAGGTTAATGGGCGAAAATGGCCACAACTTTATTGATTACAGGTAAGAGCGGTATTGGCTTTTAGGCATTGGCCCTAACAGACTATCCGGCCTAACCAGGAAGGGGTTAAACACCACCAGGGGGAGCCCCCAAGATGCACATCCCTAGGCGCTCCCCAAGGGGTTACCGCTCGGGAGCGCGCTTTAGGCCCTAGCCTCCGTGGGTTTCGGATGAGGCGACGCCCCCCAGAGTCCTTTAACGAACTACCCTTCAAGATTTGGGGGAGGTGATGGCGTTCCTCCCCCCCGACTTCATTTGCATAACAATACCCCTGCCAATGCCTAACCGCCAAAACCAGGAGTTGTGACGTTTTGCTACGAGGTAGGCGAAAAAACCAAGTGGCTTCAAAATACAGCCAATTTGCCAAATGGAAAAAATCCTACCAGGCCCCTTGCAGCGACCAGCCGAAGCCCATAGCAAAGTCCAATGCAAACCTAGAGGGCGGGTGGGTGGGAAACCGCAGCTGCTGTAGGAAAGAAAAGGGGCGAGCCAGGGCTGCCCTGACCTTAAGAGCACCTGGTAAGCCCGCCCCCTAGCGCCAGACGATTGGCTGGCGCTGAGGGCGATGAATATTGATGAGATAGGGGAATCCCTGAGTCCCGTGGGGCTGACGCCAGCCCCGCGAGATTGTAGTTGGGGGCGTGAGCCCGCAAACCCCCCCCCCCTTGAGGTCGGGAGTGGCTTTCTCAGAGGTTTAACAATTAATCCTTCTTCACAAGCGATTCTGGAAATTGTATCTCTTTTAGAGGGAAAGAAGTCTCCCTAGGAACTTTCAGCACCCTTAGCAAACTACAGCTCCCAGAATGGAGGAAGCCATGGCTGTTTAAATTGGCACCATACTGCTTTAAACATATGGTATGGATGTACTTAGGGTCTGTGTAGACCTCATGCACGCCAACATTATTCTACTCCTCCCATATACACACTTTCTTCCTGTTTACTTGGAACATATTTAATAATAATAATAGTATTTTTTTATTTATACCCCGCCCTCCCCAGCCAAGGCCGGGCTCAGAGCGGCTTACAAGCAATAATAAAAACAAGTTGAATGATTACAATTTAAAAACAACATTAAAATGCAACATTAAAATATTAAAATTTTAAAATATTAAAATTAGCCTCATTGCAGGAGGAGAAGGAAAGGAAAAAAGAAAGAGAGGGAGGGAATCAAATTGGCTCCAAGCCAAAGGTCAGGCGGAACAACTCTGTCTTACAGGCCCTGCGGAAAGAAATCAGGTCCTGTAGGGCCCTGGTCTCATGAGGCAGAGCGTTCCACCAGGCTGGAGCCAGAGTTGAAAAGGCCCTGGCTCTGGTTGAAGCCAATCTAACTTCCTTAGGGCCCGGGACCACTAGGGTGTTGCTATTTATGGACCTTGAGGCTCTCCGTGGGGCATACCAGGTTTAACAATTGTTACTATTCCACATGGTTAACCAATGTAGGCCATAGCTATACAGTTCTGAACTGTTCTAGAAAGACTGAAATACAGTGGTGCCCCGCAAGACGAATGCCTCGCAAGACGGAAAACCCGCTAGACGAAAGGGTTTTCCGTCGCGGAGGCGCTTCGCAAGACGAAGTTCCCTATGGGCTTGCTTCGCAAGACGAAAACGTCTTGCGAGTCTCGCCATTTCCCCCCCCCCCGCTCCCCCCCCCTTTCAAAGCGGCTAAGCTGTTAATAGCCTTTTAACAGCTTAGCCGCTAAGCCCGCTAAGCCGCTAATAGCGCTAAATCGCTAATAGCGCTAATCCGCTTAGCCGCCAATGGGGTTGCTTCGCAAGACGAAAAAACCGCTAGAAGAAAAGAATCGCTGAACGGATTCTTTTCGTCTTGCGAGGCACCACTGTAGCTGTTGAGAAAAATCCAGGGTCTGACAACATCCCATTCTATAGTAGAAGTTGGCAGATTGTGAACTTGCCATAGGGGGAAATGGTCTTTGTATGTAACTTAACTGTGTGTGGACTTAACCGTCTAGGGGTCCTTTGCCTTTTACCTTTTATGGTGAATATTTTTAAATGCCCAGTATACTGTTAAAGTTAATATGTACCAGTCTGTTGAGTTGACATAGAACAGACAACACTGAGGCAATTGTGTAATTATTTTCCCAAAGATAAATTTGCATTTTGCATTTGATTTGTTTAAAAACAATTGAGGAAAAATGATGCTGTACAAAGGCATTTAGATGTTTAACATGAAAAAGAATGATGCTGTAGAAATTTCTCTATGCATACATGAAATCATTTGGGAGGGAAGCAGAGCCTATTAGAAGCAGTGCAAACAGTCAAACTTTTAGTTGTATGACCAGTTTTTATTATTAAAAAAAGATGTGTGACTCAATATTAATTAGGCTGAGGCATTAAAATTGTATGTTCCTGTTCAAAATGCCTAGATGTTTTAAATATACAAGGACATTTTAAATAGACATTTTAAATATGCAAGGAGCACTAAAAAGATTTAGCATTAATTTCCACTGGCCCTCCTATATTTAATTGGTGCTGTTGCCAGAGGAGTAATCTCCCTTAATACTGCTTTACCAATGCTGACATGTTAGTAATTGAGAAAGCACCACATCCAGCTAAGAATTAGTGTTGAACAGAGTCTCACACAGGGTGTTACAACTCAGTTGTTCTTAGCTCATGTATGTATTCAGTGGATAGCACTGAGAAAGTCCTTAGTTCTCAGACACTGTCACCCATCTGAAAAGGTTCCAGGTTCTATCCACAGATTGATTGATTGATTGATTGATTGATTGACTTTCTTTTTTATTCCTCCAATGAGCACTGGTTAGCTTAAAAGCTTCTCCCTCTGCCCATTTTATCATTACAAGAACCTTGTGAGGCAAGTTAGTCTGAGAAAAAGTGACTGGCCCACATTCACACAGTATGCTTCAAGGCTCAGTGGGTATTTCTACCCAGAGATGAAGTCAATATGAGTTTTCTGGGTGAGTTGGTCTTGTGACTGCTCCAGCATCTTAATTGCAGTTTTTTGTGTCCTATAAACTCTTAACAATGGATCAAGCCAAAACTTTAAATTGCAACATTGGTGGTTGACGGAAAATTCGCAAGACTATCCACAATATATCAAAATCCACCTAAAATGGCAACTTAACGTAATTCCACCAACTAGGGAAAAGAAGATTGAATTAGCTCCCAGCGGCCATTATACTGTCAGCTAAATCTTTATCTACATTCTTGCAGCAACTTGACAAACATATTTAGCTGAAATAAATATCCTATACCCTCCTTTGATCTGTGGGTTCAATATGGGGGGGGGGCACAGCTTTAATAGGGGGTGGGGGTGGAATTTTACCAGTCCCTTCTGCAGATGAAACTCCACCTTTGGTTGTCATGGTTTTTTAAGGTAATGTTTTCATCGGAAGTCTGTAATGCTCATTCGGATTTGCTCATCAATATGTTAGTGAATGAACTCCCTTAATGAACCCTGTAAATGTTCTTGGCAGCTGACTTGGAAATGTTAATCAAGAGTTTCACTTAGAAGGAGCAGTGAATTATCCAACTTGCTATGCTCTCTGATAGTTGTCTTTCGGATTCAAATTATTAGCTCTGATCTTTATTCACCCTTCAGTGACAGTGCTGCGCGTCTTTTGACTACTTGGCTAATGACCTTTTTGTGATATTTTCCATCAGTGTAATCAATGATTTATCAGCAAAGATCCTGTACAACCTTAGTCTGGTGAGCTATTAATGAGACTCTTAATGTTAATCATTTTTGTACAGCTGATCAGTATCTTACATCTTGGCGGGGAGAAAGCAAATCATGCTATGATGTAAGACTCCTCTGGGTGTTTGAGATGTATGTGGAAAACAGGCACTCTCTGATTAAGACTGCATACACACCATACAATTAAAGCATGTTGGAAGCGTATTGCCCCACCCCAACACCCTTAACAAACTACACTTCCCAGGATTCTTAGAGGGGTGGGGCATGCTTTCAATGTGCTTTAGATGTATGGTGCATACTAGGTATGGTCTGCTTGCTTTCTTCGCACAAATCATTAATAGTGCTAATGTGGGTTTTTGTCTTATACTCAGCCACCATATTTAATGGGAGGTGGTTATATATTACATTTATATGCCACCTTTTCATCCAACGGGATGTATGGGGCATTAGGGGAGGGGTAGTGCCTTTGGTGAGGGACATATTGTGCTCCTTCTGGGGTAGTTTGTCCACCCTTGGTTCTAGGACCTGTGGCTCCTAGAAGCTGCCAGCATGTGACGGTAGCCACACCCAGGCACTGGCGGATTGAGTGGATACCAGTAGTGGTCCCAATGGTCAAAAACACAGTTTCTATTTGAAAGGCTGTCCCATCCCTTATAAATATATAGATCCATAAGATCTATATATAGGGACCTTGAGGAAGGGAGAGCAGGAACCCTGAAGTTGCCCATCTACAGTGCTGGGCAGCAGGCTGTTCACAGGTGAGATATAATGCCTTTCTATTTGAGTTATAGATATTCTTTGTAAATTTGCACCTGCACATACCAATGAATGTTGCTGCTATCCAAATCAGTGTCCTCTCGTGTCCTCTTTTTGGGTGATTCCTTAGTGATCAGTGCTATGTAAGTTGTGTGGCGAGTCTCCTCCCCCATGTGAAATGAAGACACTGGACACAATATTTTAGGTTAATGGGCATAAAAAGGCCACAACTTTATTGATTACAGAATTGAAAGGTATTGGCTTTAGGCATTGGCTCCTATTGACTACCCGACATGGAGACCGGGAAGGGTTGTCCACAAACCATGGGGGTAGTGTTGAAGTACGCCAACTAGGATCCCACAGGTGTCACCGCTTGGGGGCGTGCCGGAGGCCCTTACCTCCCTAGGTTTCAGACAAGGCAACGCCCCCCGGAGTCCTCTACCGGACTACCCCTTTCATTGGGGGAAGGTGATGGCGCTTCCTTCCCCCCTTTCATTTGCATAACAATTCCCCCTGCCAATGCTAACCGCCACCCGAGCGAAGCTCACCGCCAATACCTTTAAACCTGTAACCAATTCCTAATCCCTGCTATGATGTCCCCCAACCAAATGTCGTTTCCCGCATCTGAGAGATGCACGCCATCCCATCTGTAGAGGGCCTCGTTGCTGTACTGGATGCTTGGGTGGCCAATGATGCCCCCGCCCAGAGCCGCCACTCTACGCTCCACAGCCCGCTCCAAGACCTTTTTTGCTTTATTGATCCCAACTGGGCTCACACAATCCCTCCATGTCCTCCTCTCAAGTAACAAGGACCACAATATAGTAATGTTTGGGTAAACTGCCATCAGATCAGCCAGGTCGTCAAATATGTTCCATCTCAAGTCAATAGCTTTGCGGTATGCAAGGTCGAATTTGACACATTGGAATGGCAGAATGGTGTGTCTTCCCAGCATAAAAATGTAACAAATAAAATTGTGCATAGCACTTCTGTAGCATTTCTATAGCTCAGAGAACTTCCCACACATTATCTTGCCATCCTTACTATAACCCTGTAAGATAAATCAGCATTATTAGCCTCATATTTCCAATAAGCTGAGGCCAAGAAAAAGTAGCTTGCCCACAGTTCTTCAGTGGCTTCCCAGCTGGGGTGACATTCTAACTCAGGATTTTCAGTTTCAAAACACAGCCTCTTAGGCTGCTACCCCACCTCACCCCACACAATTATATGGGAATAAGTCCTATTGAACTCAATGGGACTTACTTCTGACTAAACAGGTATAGTCACTAAGTGGTATGCAACTGAGCTTTCCTGATAGTAGGCATGCTGAATTTAACAGTTCATTAATTTCAATGGATCTACCCTGAGCAGGACTAACATTGAATTCCACCCTTAGTCACACTATACACAGTTAGTCTCTGGAGTCCTGGTCTATAGATGCTCCTGCAAGATTTTTCTGGTGAGGTTTATGTAAAAATATTACAGTAGTACCTCGGTTTACGAACTTAATCCGTTCCTGAAGTCCGTTCTTAAAGCAAATCCGTTCTTAAACCAAGGGATGCTTTCCCTAATGAGGCCTCCTGCCACCGGTGCCCTTCCACCATTTGGCTTCTGTTTGTAGACTGAGGTAAAGTTCACAAACTGGAACACTACTTCTGGTTTTGCGGAGTTCATAAACCAAATACAGTGGTACCTTGGGTTACAGATGCTTCAGGTTACAGACTCCGCTAACCCAGAAATATTACCTCGGGTTAAGAACTTTGCTTCAGGATGAGAACAGAAACTGTGCTCCGGCAGCGCTGTAGCAGCGGGAGGCCCCATTAGCTAAAGTGGTGCTTCAGGTTAAGAACAGTTTCTGGTTAAAAACAGACCTCCAGAATGAATTAAGTTCTTAACCTGAGGTACCACTGCAGTTCATAAACAGGACTGTTCGCAAACCAAGGTATATTCCATCTGTTCAAGGATTTCTGCCTGTGCAATGAAATGTTCTGTTCTCCTTCCATGTGCTCCATTCATCTGTTCTAGGGGTTCCCTCAAACCTCTGAGCAGATTTGGGGAGGGTGCTGGGCATGTACAGGAAGGGGGAGCAAGTGGAAATCCTTAGGTTTGGTGGGACACAATTGATGAATGCCAGCCATAGAACCATAAAAGGGGAGAGCAGGGGCTGTTGAAGCTGCAATGCAACAGGTAGCACTTGAAGAGCAGACTGAGGAGACACAAAGATCACCTGTTCAGCATTTTCTCCTCTATGGTGACTGTGTAGCAATGCAATGGGATTCCCATTTGTCCCCTCTTCCCGAAGCCTCTCACAACTCCCAGTCTGCTTTAGATGGTCTCACAGATTTTGGGGGTGCATGGAGGACTGCAGAGGGGATAGTAGAAAGGGTAAGTTTCCTTAGTGCAAGTAGAAGCCTGTCACCCAATATTTCTAAATTTGCACCTATACATTTGAATTAACACATGCACAAGGTGTATACAATGGTGTGTCCTCTCTTATCCTGTTTTGTATATGAATGATGGGTTCTCTCTTACCCTCTTTTGTAAGTTGAATGAATCAATGAATCTCTATTTGCTTCAGCCATCGGCCATAGCAATAGAAAAACAATATGAGGCCACCCCAGTTGCGTGTGAGCATAGGGTAAGGGCATATCTGCATACTGGACAAGTACATAAAAAGAGCAAAATGAGTTTGAAATTTAGGAAAAACACTAAAGAAAAATGGTATAAAGCACAATCCATATTGAAAAAGCTGCTGGATGCTGAAAATTTTTCCTTTTGCACACAGTTATCTGCTCTTCTTTTCCCTTCCTTTCATTTACCTTTCAGAATATGGTTGTTGGTCAAAACAAAGCTTTCAAATACATCTTCCTAATATTGCTGCTGCTCAGATATTGGCAGGTATGAAAAAGTTCCATTGGAATGTCAATGTGCTTTTATTGGAACAGATTCTATAGCAAGTATTTTGTCAGAGAGGGCAAAGTTCTTTCTAAAGACTCTCTGGGGACTAAGAAGCAATTCATTTACCAATATGAATCATGAGCTGTTCTGAGTGGAAAAAAATAATGAGGAAGGGGGAGCCATCTTATAGATAAAATGAAAAGAATTGTTACACTTCAGTAAAATTGCATTTGGTGCAAGACAAGAGGGAAAACTGAATTTATTTTATTTTTAGAGGGAATGAGATGTGCTCTGATGAGCAATTTCAGTGGAATAATGTCAGCAGAGAATTTATCCCTTAGCCTCTAATTAAAACCCTTCCTCCCATTTGTTTTGTATCAAAAAAGACAATGCCCACACCATGAAAGTCATGAAGGCACCAGTTAATACATTTATAAGACCAGCTAAACATAATGCAGGCTACAATCCTATACCCACTTGCCTAGGAGTAAGGCCCATTGAACTCATTGGGACTTATTTGTCAGTAGAGATGTGTAAGATTGCACCGATAAAAACACTGAGGGTGTTGAGGTATAGGTGCCTCAAGATTTGCCATGTTGCTGCATGGGTTTTTAAAATCTGATTTGGTTCTCTGGACATTCATCGAAGGATGGTTTGTGCCACAAAGTAGACCCAAAATGCAAGACCTGTGCTCCTTCACACTCCCTCCCTTATAGCCACTTGTAACTGTTGGTCCTTGTTTCTGTCTTTTTAAGTATGTATGATATAATCACCTTTTAATTACTAGTTTTTATCCCTTACCTGTTTGAAGTCTTATGTGTTCAGTTTATCCGTATGTTTTATCTTATGCTGGTCTGTGACCAAAATAAAGTTTGATATTGTTACTGGTTTGGTTCTGTGTTGCCCAACATTATGTCCACTTTAGCATGTAATTTGGGCTCTGAGTCATTCTGGGTAAAATGAAGCTCTGTGTTCCCCATGCACTATAACGAAGAATCTAAAAAACACTATAATCTTCCTCCCATTTGGCCAGAGTGGATAGAGTTTACAGGCATAGAAGCCCTTCCAGAATGCATTTGGGAACATTTACCTTCTCTGATTAATAAGCTGAGACTAGTTCCTAGTACATTTCCAAACATCATTAAAAGTATTGATGCTTAACTTAAAGTCCTACACAGCTTGGGACCTGGGCACTTGAAGGACTCTTTGCAACCTACATCCATGCAGTGAAATCATCTAAGAAGCTTGATGTCCTAAAATACATGGATCTATTTTAAGCACCATGTAAAGATCTTTACCTGGGGACTAAATAAATGAAATGGAACAGAGGTAATCAGGAAAGGAAGAGATACCGTTGGTGTTGCAGTACCTTTAAGATAGTCTATGCTAATGTTGTAATTACTCAGCTCATCACTGATTTGATGAAGGTTCAAATTCACAGTGTTTCATTTAGGACTAAGAATACATTATTCACAAATATTTCCTCAGAAACCAGTATACATTATTAATGTTTTTATTACCATAAGCTAGAAAAGATATTTATAAAGGGAGGGTTTTCTCCCCCAATGAAGGTCTACTGTGTGGTGTAATTAAGTAGCAGCCACAGCAGTAAATTAATATCCTTGAGTAAATATTATGAAATTCATTAAGAAGTGATAATCAAAACTAGTCATTAGCGAAACTTAGACGCATTCAACCAATTCTATACGTGGTCTGTGGCCCTAAAGTTGCAAAGATATTAAAGAACTGGTTTAGATGTGGCATCATATCAAAAGACCCACATAAAGAAACCTGTTGACAGAAAGTCACAAGAACCACAGCTACTGGGTGACCTTGGTCTAGTCACACTTCTTTGAAGTCTATCAGCTCCACTCACCTCACAGAATGTTTGTTGTGGGGGAGGAAGGGAAAGGGAGATTGTTAGCTGCTTTGAGACTCCTCAGGGTAGTGATAAAGTGGGCTATCAAATCCAAACTCTTCTTCTTCTTCCTGTGCCACTAGTCATGTTATCCAGTGAAAAAAGTCTGGAGGAGAGCCAGGGCAAGCCACAATTTATCCCCCCACTCCAGGAGCAGGCCCAGGCGCCACCCATTGGCTAGTTGGGCCCACACCCACAGGGAACGCTCACCTGAGGCCCACTGGAATTGGTCAAATGCCAGCAGGCAGGCCATCAGACCCAGCCATTTGCTGGATCACTTGTGGATCAGTCGTGGCCTGGCCACAACACTGTCCACCACTGAAGGTGAGTAGACCTCCAATATAACAGGAAGCTGTGGCCCTTCAAATGTAGTTGCACTTCACTTCCCATCAGCTTCAGCCAGCATAGCCAATGACCAGCGGTGATGGGAGTTTAATCCAGCAACATGTGGAGGGCCACAGTTCCAACCCAACCTGACGTGATCATTTTAATTCTGTGTGCATTCACTTATTGACTTGTCCCATTTAGTGTATATAAAATCTGTGTGCAGATTGTTGATCTGCAGGCAAATGTAATGATTTGCACATAATGGAGAATGCTGTTAGGGGGTCCTTTGGATGATTTCGCAATATCCTTTTGCCTCTTGATAGGGCTATTCTTTCATAGCCTTGTTGTCTAGAAATGGTGCTCACAGAAAGGGAGTTCAAGTGATGCCCCTCATGCTTTCACAATGAGAAGAATAACTGCACTCAGTGGATGTCTCCCCCTCCCCAATGCTAAGGTGCCCACTGACTAGGTATTCAGTGTTTAAGAAATGATAACAATCCAATATTGGTGCAATTGGGCATGTGCATATTCTTATGTGCAGTGTTTGAAAAATTCACATGTGTATTGAAAAGGGCACCCTCTCCAAGCAAACTGTACATACTCAAAATTATTTTGGTCACTATTTTAACAAGGCACAAGAGCACCTATGTGCATCAGTAAAACACTGCACAAAAATAATCTTCATGCAATTGTATGTACAATCGCATCCAGATTGGTTTTTGGAGTGTTTTATCAACGTACACAAGCACCTTGTTAATGCAGAAAGGGCAAAGATGTCAATGAACTGAAGAGGCTAACATCTGTAGTTAACGTTTGATGCACCAATTGCAGAATCTACACCGATAAAGGAAAATATGAACGAGCCCAAAGTTTCTAGGCAGTCTCTAGAAATTTCTGAGCACCCTGTTTGAACTCTATAAAATTCCTACATAATTTTATTAGCTACAACTTGGCCACCTGTTTCCTCGGTTTGCTCCTCTCTCCCAGTCTGGAGGAGAGAACCCCCAAATTAGCTGTATCAGCCATTTGAGAGATCTTTTAGTGCTGAGAGGTTTAGATGCTTGTCTCATTGAACAGGATGTGACAGCTTAAGGGGCACTAAGTTCAGATATCTCAGTGCTGACAGCTGGCTTGTTTGCAGGTGGAAAAGCTGCCATAACCTGAGGCAGGAATCAGAAATCAAAGATATAGCTATGTAGGGCAGAATAATGCCATATAACTTCTCAGAGGCCCAACACCAGTACTATAACACACGCAGTCTCTCTCTCTCTGTGTTATAGTGTATAGACATCTATCATCTGTCTGTCTGTCTATCTGTCTACTATATTTCTATCTATCATCTATGTCAGTCAAGCATCTGATCCTATGTATTAAAATTCAGTTGTGCAAGTGCTGAGGAGCCCACTGACTGTGGCTTCAGTGTGACAAAAACAACCCAATCTTGGTGTGAAAAGACTGAATCAAAATGGAAAAAAGATCCTCCACAAGCAGGATGAACAAAGTATGGCTTTTGGCGAGTTTCTTTTTGTACACTATTTTATCAAAGCACAGGACTCCCTGTGCACAAAAATCAGCTGCATGCAGTCGTATGTACATTTTTATTCTTATTTTATTTAACAAAATGTATATGCCACTTGATTGTGAGAAAGCCTCTAAATGGGCTACAAATGTATAAAATAAAACATCAAAATTATTGATGAAAAACAGGCATTTAAAAATATTCAAAAGATGATTTAAATGAACAGAAGCTAAAAAGAACTAAAGCACGTGCAACCAATACACATCTGGGTAGGCCTGCCTTAAAATAAATGTTTGAAGGAGCAGTTGAAAAGAGTACAGCGAAGACACCTGCCTAATGTCAATAGGGAGGGAGTTCCAGAGAGTAGGTGATACTACTCTAAAATATAAATTTCTTACAAGTGCAGAATGTGTATTAGGTTGTGTCTGTAACAGTGCCAGTTCCACAGATCAAAGAGTTCAAGTGGGCATATATGGGTAAGGAGATTCGGTGAGCAAACTTGTCCCAACCTGGCAAGGTATTTATGTACTAATTATAACACCTTGAAGTTGTCCCAATTGCAAATCAGAAAGTAGTTCAGCTCTCTGAGCAGAGGTGTCTCACTCCTGTCAGCAACTGTGCTGCAGCATTAATGTGCATTGCAGAATGCTCTTGGCTGTGTTCTATCACATAAATTTACTGGTAGGTATTAAAACTCAATTGTGCAAAAGTTTTGGCCCCTCAATTGCTCCATATCCACATGCCCCTCATATATTACTTTAGTGCTTAAATTTTAAAAAAATGCCTGCAATAATCGCAGCCAGGCAACCTGAGAAAACACACCACATGCCAAATACTGGTATGTTTTCTCCTTTCCACATATGCAAGATCAAATCTTAGATTCATTTATCTGGGAGAAAGCTCCATTAATCTGACTTTTCTCAAAGCAGATATACCGGCATGCAACGCTAAATTTCATTCACCGCAGTGGGTGTGGTGTGGCACAACAATGAATGTCATTGGACAACATCCCTAATCCCCCACTTTTTCCATCAACCTGTGCTTTTGTTCCCCTATGATCCTCCCCTGAAATCCTGTGGTTTTCCAGGTTAAGAGGGGTGCAAACAGATTACACACACACACACACACACACACACACACACACACCGGAATTAAATAACATGGAGATGAGCACCAAACATGCACTCTATTCCATTAGATTTCTGGAAGGAGCTTTAACATCATGTGAAAGCTCTAAAATAATGTAGAAATTAACAGTTAGGGAAACATCACGGGAATGGAATAAACATGTGCAGAGGAGGTTGACCAATATGACAAAGGGTCCAGGAACCAACCCCTTATGAGGAACAGAACAGACTAGACTGGGAGGTGATATGATAGCCATCTGAAGTACAGTACTGTCACATGGAAGATGAAGCAAATGTGTTTTCTGCTGATCCAGAGGGTAGACCTGAATCTATGGATTCAAATTACAAGAAAGGAGATTCTGACTAAACTCTAGGAATGACTTTCTGACAGCAAGAGCTGTTCAACTGTGGAATGGATTAACTCAGAATGTGGTGGGCTCTTCTTCACAGAAGGTTTTCAAATAGAGTCTGACTGGCCATCTGTTGGGGATTCTTCAGCTGTGATTCCTTCCATGCAGGGAGTTGGACTAGATGACTGGGTCCCCTTCCAACTCTAGAATCCTATGGTTCTATTATTCTACCATGTGAACGCAGCCCTAGCGTGCATATGATGTCTGTTTCAGACTGTGTTCAATGCTACAGGAGTGGTTAAGGGAGCGAGAATAACATGATGGGAAGGGTGGCAATCTGCAGCAAAGGGGTTGGCTTCACTCCGTCCTCTTCTCCTCTGTCTCTCTTTAGAGGAAACTTGGTTCTCTCTAGGGAACATCTGTTAACTTGAATCATATCAGACGCAGTTCTATGTACGGAGGGCACAGTCAGGCGTATCTGCAAGGTGCCACTTTATACTAGCAGCTGAAGGCAGATGAGTCATGAATTGGTCTCCGTGTGCATGTGTGTGCAAAGAATCCTCCTCAAAGGAAGAAAAAAGAATATCGGGTAGCAGAGCTGACTGCATTGGAATGCTTTTGTTATGAAGGTAAAGTTTAAAGGAAAGAAGGATTTGAAGAAGAGTTAGTGTTTGACTTTCATCTGACCCCTTTTCATTCCTTTAACTCTTTATCCACTCCTTTCAGATCAATAATGTTTGAAAAGTGTTACTCTTCTCCAGCTAGTGCTGAAGCATGAATGTTTTAGAGCTTTGTATTAGCAACTTACGGCGAATTTAGACACAGAGAGCATACTCTGCACACTCCAGCAGCTGTTGCTTCGGGAAGCTGCTTTTACCCATCCACTGCAAACAACACTCAAGAAATCCACTTCAGCTCCAATAAACTCTTATCTTTCTCCATTAGGAACACTGGCTGGCCCTTCTGCCTCTATATATGTGTCAGACAATAATAACCAGGCTCTTGCAATAAGCTTTTAAGAATGAAAAATCTGAAAAACAGCCTTGATGGACACAAGATTAGCTTTTAAGGGGGGAAACAAAACTGAATTCTTGTGTCTATGTGCATTACTCCAAAAGCATTATTGACCTTTTCTGATGGTGGAGAATCAAAGCTGGTAGCAGAAGAATGTGTCTGGCAATTAATTGTAATTCAATTCCTTCAATTAATTTTATTCAGAATTCAGATGTTCTCCTGCTATGCAGGGCAAGCCTACACTTCTTGTTCCTCAGTTAGAATAAAAGAATTGTAAAATTGGAAGGAACCCTTAGGTTCATTTAGTCCAACTGCCTGAAATGCAGGAATCTCAGCTAAAACATCCATGGCGGATGGCCATCTAAACTCTGCTTAAAAACCTCCAAGGAAGGAGAGTCCACCACCTCCCAAGGGAGGCTGTTCCACTGACAGCTCTTACTGTCAGAAAGTTCTTCCTAATGTTTAGTCAGAATCTCCACTCTTGAAACTTGAATCCACTGGTACGGGTCCTACCTTCCAGAGCAGGAAAGTATAATGCTGTGTTCAAATGGCAGCCTTTGCATGTCCCTAACATGGGAAAAGGAAAAACATTATGTGCATCTATTTAGGGATGGAGAATAGGGGAAGTCTTGGTTGTGCAAAACTTTGATGCTGAGGAACCGGGAGCTAAAGGAACTTGGACATCCTTTTGTCTTACAGTAGCAAGGTAATGGTCAAAAGCAATCTGAAATTCAGTTACAGGAACACCAAAACTCATCATTGTTGAAGGATATTGTTTTCATCCATCAAATTACTTTCCCCAGCAAACTTAAGATTCACATATCACTAAGTTGAGCATCATGTACTGAAGGAAAAATATAGGCTTATCAAAGCATGTAAGATCTTGGGATGTGGGTGGCGCTGTCGTCTAAACCACCAAGCCCCTTGGTCTTGCTGATCAGAAGGTCAGCAGCTCAAATGCATGTGACGGGGTGAGCTCCTGTTGCTCCGTCCCAGCTTCTGCCAACATAGCAGTTTGAAAGCATACCAGTGCAAGTAGATAAATAGGTACCACTGTGGCGAGAAGGTAAATGATGTTTCTTTGCACTCTGGCACTCATCACAGTCCTCCATGTACCAGTAATGGTTTGGTCATGTTGGCCACATGACCTGGAAAGCTGTCTGTGGACAAAGGAAAGCTGTCTGTGGACAAACACTGCTCCCTTGGCCTGAAAGCAAGATGAGCGCTACACCCCATTATTCCCTTTGCCTGGACTTAACCATCCAGGGGTCCTTTACCTTTACCTTTTATATGATCTTGGAATGTAACTAAAATCCTAAGCTGGTCAATCTTCAAAAAAAAGAAAGAGTAAGGTTGTTTCTTTTTCTCAAGAAGTAGAGATAACTGATTAACAAAATCTTGAACAAGAAATGTACTTTCTTTAAGAAGCTTGTCGTCTTACGATAATGGACAGAGACATGACTCATCTTACAGAAAGTCTGACAGGCATAACCTTGGGGAATAGTGACTCACTGATCTAATTCCTTTACTTCTTCAAAATGGCTTCATCCTAAATATTCTGCTTGTTGCAGTACCTTCTGCCTGCATCTGTTTTTGTGTCCTGATAAGCAAATAAAGAGGCAGACACATTAGCAGAGGTTGAACTGGGCCACTTTTATTTTGACCTTAAATTAAAATCAGCAGAGGGCAAAGGCACTGACTTGGTGCCCAAATAGCAATAGCTAGACAGAACCCTCAGACTAGTTCAGGAGAGAGTTTTTATGAAGACGTCTGCAGACAACACAGCAGGAGGTTGTTTCCAGAGAGGGCTTTTTTGGGGTGGCACCCAGTGGTTGAATGCTTCCTTCAGAAAGC
This sequence comes from Podarcis muralis, assembly GCF_964188315.1. NCBI lineage: Eukaryota > Metazoa > Chordata > Lepidosauria > Squamata > Lacertidae > Podarcis > Podarcis muralis. The sequence goes on along the minus strand of NC_135663.1, from coordinate 44,588,854 downwards.
TTCATCTGTGAAGAGCCTTATTGCACCAAGCAAACACTTTTGAATTTTCTCAAGCTTTCAAGCTACAGTTTAAATACTGTTGACTATTATATGCTGCTTTAACAATTTTGTGCTTCTTAGTTTATTGTGGCTTTTTATTACATGTTGTTTTATTTGTTTTGTAAACTACCCTGAAAATATAGTCGAAGCGCAGTATAAAAATATTTATAACAAATAAAATGTGTTGTCTTCAAAGACAGGAGTTCTACGCACTCTCCTTTTTCAGCAACTTCCTTGGTTTTCCATTTCCAAAAGTTTTTATTCCTATTAGCAAACAGTGATGGGCTATATTTTAGAAACTTTTCTCACTCTGGGAATATATTATGAGCTGTTTCTAGCATGAGAAATGCTCAAAGTTAAGGCTCAGACTTTTGTCTCCTTGCAAATTAGTTACACAGCTTTTGCCAGTGAAGGATGCCCTTTGGTCTCCTGCGGTCAAAAAGCAGACTGTTTAACTTTGCAAACATGTCAGGAGAAATTATTAACAGAGCCTATTGTATAATATATCTCTTCATTGAACAGCTGTCCTGGAGGTGATTCTATAGATCACTTTCATATTATCTTGAAGTAGGGAGAGAGAAGCTGTGACATTATATAACTTCTTGTTGACAAGGTCATGAGGGGTTGCAAGGAGTGGGTTTCTTTTAATGCTTGTGAAATGTATTTAGCACTAAATGTGGATTGCTCTTGTGCTTCACCCTGGTAATTTTCATTCACTTCAAAGAACTGTGTCCATGAATAAAAGCAGCAGGATTGTGTTTCTGTGTGAACTGAATGTGCATACATATACACAAACCCCCTCCTAACTGAATATCATGATGAACAGGACAACAGTAGAATAAATTTGAATACATTTACAAAGCAGTTGCTTCTGTTCAATGATCTTTTAAGTTTTAAGTACCCCTATTTATTGATGGACAGTTCAGTACCATCTATGCATATAGCATACAGTGGTGAAATTGACTGCAATATGCAAAGCACTATCATTTGAGAGACAAGTAGGACACAGGCTGCTTGCTTTTTAAATGATTCTCCCTTCATTTTCTTTCCATTGGAAAACCGCAAAACAACAGGGAGCAGCGCTAGAGACTATGACCTTTTCTACCTACTTCTTCATAACTACTGAGTCCCCTTGTCCCCTTGTGGTGTGTTTAAGCACCAACATTCTGGGTTTTGTGTAGAATGCAGCAGGGCTGAAGGCTGGTATTGCCCCAGCAAACTGGCAAAAGCCCAAAAGGGCTCTTCTTCTTCCATCTCTGAAACCTTCCCTTATGCCAAGATCTTCATGCTGACTCCTATTCTTTGCTCCACAGAAATTTCTCAGGTTGGTCTAATATACTTGCTATGCAGAGTTTTAGAACTAAAGCAATTGACCAAGAACATGAACTGCTAAAAACTAAGCATTTTAAGTCAAAATTCCAACTGGAGAGAGTTAAGTGCATGTTTTCTTGGCCTGTTGAAATCAATGGGACATAAAAACACAGATATCCAGAACCTGCTGGTATTTTGGTTTTCAACTCTATTCCATTCATTTTCTACCACTTCCCATTTTAAAAGCACTGGCTACTTCAGGAACTTCATGATGTGTACATGACCCATTGTCCTTGTTATCTACTGGAAAATGGCAACTTCTTTCACTTGGGGATCTTTCCCATTGCTTCAAATTATACGTTATTTAACATGTGGTTGAAGCAGCTGGAGACATCAATGGAGGACCAGAGCAGTGCTGGGAATGGCATGTCAACTTTCCTCCCTTTCCTGGATTTATTGTTTATATGGCACCAATGGCTGTTTTGTGTCCAGTCATCTTGGAAAAGGAAGAAAACTGCCAGGCTATATTTGAGAAGAGGAGGAGGAAGAAGAAGAAGAAGAAGAAGAAGAAGAAGAAGAAGAAGAAGAAGAAGAAGAAGAAGACTGACTAGAAAGGGGGAAAGGTGAAGAGACTGATTTTTTAAAGAAGAAAATAAAAAAGAAAAGAGGGGGACAGCCAGAAGAGAAGAAGAGAAGGTGAGTTGAGCGTCAAGAGATAAACTGAGTGGGAAAGAATCAGAATGCAAAGAACTCATTAAAATAAATCAGAGCACACATAGTGCTATTCATTTTTTGACCATCAGGTCCAAAAATGCCCTTATCCAACATGGAAAATTATCTTTAAGAATATTTTCATCTTACTCATCTGCTTCTTGGAACCCATTCTTCCTCTTTTTAACTTCCTGTCCTATGCCATTTTATTAACACCATTGCACTACCAGTATCTGTAAATCTCACCATTCTCTTCATCTTAACTTATATATGTGTTTAGTATTCTGTGTTGCAAGTTTCCAGAGATTTTGCAAAAGCTGACACCACAGGCACACCTCTAAATCCCTTTAACCGCTTAATCTTGCAACAACTATATCCTGCTCTTCTTTCAAACCTGAGGGATTTTTACAATTCTAAGTCTCTAATCCTTCACTATCACAGTCGTTAGTCTCCCAGCATGATCCCAAATAGATCCAGTTCTTAACACAAATTTGAGAGATTGGAAGGCATCTGCAGAAATATGTTTGGAAGGGAGGGCAACATTGTAAAAGATGTTAGGAATCAAGAAGTGGTTTTATTGAAACTCATTTGCACATACCATCTGTCTTAATTATTCAATTAATAATGAACATAAGGCAGAGTTATGCTTACTTTGCATCTACCGTATTTTTCGCTCTATAACACGCACCTGACCATAACACGCACATCGTTTTTAGAGGAGGAAAACAAGGGGAAAATTTCTGAATGAAACAGTGGATGTATCATTTTTGTGCTTCATGCTGTGGCCACAGACATGTGATCTGATGGTGAATTTGGGGTAGCTCAATGCAAAGATCCTGAGGATCCATGTAGATCCATGCTTTTTAACCATGCTTTTTAACCACGTTTTTGCACCATTGCAGCCCCAGGCAACAGTGGGTGTGTGATTTTTGGGGGGCAGGCTGCTATGTGATCTGATGGTGAATTTGGGGTGGCCCAATGCAAAGATCCTGAGGATCCATGTGGATCCATGCTTTTTAACCACGTTTTTGCACCATTGCAGCCCCAGGCAACAGTGGGTGTGTGATTTTAGGGGGGCAGGCTGCTATGTGATCTGATGGTGAATTTGGGGTGGCCCAATGCAAAGATCCTGAGGATCCATGTGGATCCATGCTTTGTAACTACATTTTAAGTGGGGAGTGAAGGAAAAACACAGAAGGGACAAGGGAGCGGTGTGCAGAGAAGCAGCTGGCTAAGAAAGCAGGAGAGGGATTTTACGGGAGGGAAGAAAGAAAGGCAAAAGTTTCCACAAACCGAAGCCAGCTTTCTCTCTCCTCCTGCATGTTTTCTGGCTGCCTGCGAGGAGCACGGAGAGGAATTAGAAGGAAAGACCTCTGCTTTCCCCTCTGCTTGCCTGGAGAGGAGGGGATTTGCCTGCTCTTTGTTCCGTTTGAGCAAACACAGCAACGAAACAGAGGAGGGTGGGCAGTAAGACCCTGAGGCAGAATCGGCTCCAGGGACCCCCCACATTCGCTCCATAACACGCACAGGCATTTCCCCTTCCTTTTTAGGAGAAAAAATCTGCGTGTAATAGAGAGAAAAATACGGTAATTCTGGTGACATGAAAACCCCATTGTTCAGGACTGAGTAGCTAACCTATTTCCAATTAATCCACAGGAAACATGGGTTACAAATTACAGATATCTATCCTCCTGATCTATGGTGATGTCCATCAACAAGGGAAGTAAGCAAGATGGAGTTCCGTAGGCTTGGGTTTCTGGAACAAGTGGCAGGCAGAGTAAGTCAAGGACCTTAGATAAAAACCAAGGAGCTAATTCAGGACCATGGTTAGTGGTCCAGCAGATGAGGCAGAAAATGCAAGTACTTTTAGTGGTGTCTTGGAGCAACTGCCCGAGCTCCATAGTCTAGGTCTGGCAGTCATTGGAAGCCCCACCCCCTAAGTGCTCCATCTGCTCAGCTAAAGGGTCAGTGCCTTTTCTTGCCGTGATTGCTGACCCCTAAAGTTCATGGAGCTGCACTTTGGCCCTCCTTCAACCCAATCAGCTGCCTGTTTTGTGGCTTGGGGCAGGACCAGGCTGGGCAGACCAGAGTGATGTGCACCTGGACAATTAGAGAGCAGGCCCAATTGGAAGCTGGACATATGCCTTGAAGACAGGACCAAGAATATAAACAAGAAGCAAACAGCAAATCCAGAAGCCTTATATCCCTTCTGAAGAAGGGGAGCAGAATTGTCCTCCATAATGCACTTAATGCTTAGTACATTTAGCAGGAATATGTCAGCAGGAGTGCTGAGTCACCATGCTTGCCTGTATCGAGATGACCTACAGCTAGAGGCCTTGCAAATTCAAGTCCCTCTCACAATCCCCCCTGGCTATGGAGCTGACTAAATTCTCCAATGTTGCAGGATGCTGTTTGCTCCTGTCTTCAGCTATCCAATTGCTGTTCTGTCAACATTCCACAAAACATTTCTGGAACGTATAATATTTCATTTTTTTGCTGGTGAGTTACAGGGCTGGAGTACTCATTTCTGTGCACTCAGGTCAGCACTTAGGAAAGACAGACAGATTCACAAAGAGCTCCCTTTTCTATTAGGAAAAACAAATGGAAACAGCACGATCTTACAACCAGACAGAGTTGCTCAAGCAGCTTCCACTCCCATCATACACCTAGAGTGATGGATCAAAGGAGAGCCACACTCAGAGGACTAAACCACACCACACAAGTATAGAGGGGAAACTGGACTGTTCCATTTCTGACCCATTAAAAGGACATCTAGTACACCATAGAACAGGAAGAGATATGACTATTAAAATTTCCCTGTTGAGCGTGCCAGCTCTTGAAATGAAAAAATAATGATGATGGTATGAGACAGGGCTGGAGGCAGAGCACAAAGCAGATCTGGGGGTAGAAGTGGAGGGCATAACTTAGGGTCATTTATTCGATGCATCCTGGGTAGGGATGTCAGATAATTCTGTCAGAAACAGAAATGGGAACATAAATTCCTGCAATTTGTGAGTTCATCAGAGGTCAGGAACGGAAATCACACTAGTGAATATGACTGGTATTTGCTGTTGTTGTTTAGTCCTCATTATGTTATTTACTGCACTGTTTTTAATGTCTCCCTTCCATTTAAATGCACTGAAATTAATTACATAACTAATTGCATAACTAATTACCTAAGTTTCTGTCATTGTGGATAGCAAGACAAGTAGCATAGGTCTTAGCAGAAGCCAAACTGAATGGAAGGAGCCTTGATTGCAACGAACCCAGGGTGGGATGGAAATCCCTGCCTGCTCCCAACCCTAGTTCTGGGGTGAGAGTAAAATGGTGTTTGGTGCTGATCCTGCAGTAGAGCCTAGTGGTTCTGTGCAGGGGTAGGCACACAACACTCCCCAGTGCAAATTCCGTCTGCTCTTAAAAAAAAAAAGTGAAAATAAAAGAATCAACCTTGGCTTTCCTTTTGTGCTATCTTCCTCGAAAGAAAAGGAAATAAACAGCCAAACACATTTTTTCTTGTCAGTTAGCAATCTTCTCTACATAGCTACAGAAACATTCTTGGAATGCATTGGTTTAAGGTACACCAGTAAGGTTGACAAGGAACCAGAAAGGGAAGATTTGTAAAAACTCACATATGGAAATATGAAACATATATCTTAGGTCTGTGATATTGTCCTTCATTGGTCCTGGATAGAACGATCAGCACCAAGTGAATGACAATCTTGTGTGAGCCAGATGGTGAATGTTCTATGCATTATGTTTGCTGTACTCCCTTACAGCATAAGCTGTATCCATGTATACCCTGCTTTTTCAGGGCTCAAGACTGTACATGCAGAACTTAAGTGCATACAAGTTATATACATGTGTTGAGACTGTGAAAAAGTTTAGCTGAATATGTGGCAGTTGCAATGGGGAGTCTGGGTTCAATCCCACTCCCTGCCCCCATTCAGTACTGATTTGTCATCAGAACAAGGCTCTGAATGAGTAAAGGCTAACTGTATCAACCTGTCTGATATCCAAGAAAAGGTGGCATCATTTCAGAAGTGGCTATTCCCTTTTCGGAATAAGTGGAGGGAAATGTTAACTAGGATTACTGAGTTTCAGGGAGCATTTCAATTTTGTTTCCATCACTACTATTTTGCTTCCTATGGTTTTCTGCAGGCAATGAGTTTTCTCTCAGTTATCACTGGAGAGAGAAAAAGAAGCCAATCTAAAATTGCTTTTGAAAATTTTTGCAGCCGCACACAATGATCCCCACCAGGAAATAGGTATTAAAACATTCTTTCCTTGTTAAATGTGATTCCCGTTGTCCTATGTAACCATCACTTTATTTCCATTCTTATCTGCTTCCTCATTTGCGCTGTCAGCAGGTAAAGAAAGGTGAAAAACTATCCGAAACAGGCAAGAAGAATGAGGCACCAAGGGAGACAAGATACAGCTGGTAATTGGTAGCAAAATACTGAGACTTCGAACTTAAGGTGCTCATTTTCATCTCAGCATCAATTGAATGCTGATGATGTCCCTTTGTTAACATTCATGATGTGGGACTAATCTCGTCATAGTCTATTAGACTCTGGATACAATCTGAGGGAAGATTTATGGGTGGTAGATAGCTACTAGGGATAGGGACGGTATTGCTTTCTTTTGCCTTTCACAGCAGAACGACCTGATCCAGTGCTCCTGAACTTGCTTGCAGATCGGGCGGCAACATCTATTCAGATTACACGCTTTTCTGGATTTTGTAACTAATTCTTGATGCGCTGAAAGTGCTCGCCCCCAAAAATATGTATTTTACATAAAGGTTGTGCGCAAAATGTGTATTTTTTATGGGCAGATGCATTGAAAAAGTATATATTTTATATTAAAAGTGCACACAAAATGCATACAAATAAATGATCATATGCTACACTATTATTATTATTAAAATTTGTATACCACCCTCCAGCTGTAGTTCACATGGTGGTTCACAACATAGGATGGGAGGATAGGGAATCCAGCTTCAACTGACCTGATTGAAGACCAGGAGCTGAACTCTTCACTCAGGTCTACCATGAAGCCACGCCAACCCCCTGCTTGCCTGTGACTGGTCCATTCAAATGCAGCTTGCCTGTTATAGGCTTGTTTGAATACAAGCCTCCCAGCAACCTATGCAGCCAGAGGAGGAAGGAGTGTAATCTCCCAGTGGTCATACAGTGCTGGAAGTTTGCCCCAGGCTCAGACCGTGGTTGCGCCGAGCTGCAATCGCCACTTGCTATCATACAAAGGTAAGTGGTCCCTTTCCCCCTGCCCTCTTTCTCTGTGGGTTTCCATTGGCTCTTCCAAATACAATATCTCACAACAGAAAGATGACTTAAATTTTTTTTAATGAATAATAATTGCTTAATCCAATATATAACTATAAACACTGTTATATGTAGTCTATATATAACATGAGAAGTTACAGTAAAGCAAAGGCAATGTGTGGTTGCATATTAATGTGTTTTGCTGCATTTTCCTCCCCTGGAAATTACTGTCCCATTCTGAAGCAGTGTAGTGAAATGAATTAAAAGTTTCGTTTCATTTCAGTACAATGGCTACACTGGAGCTCATTACCGAAGCACTCTAATGTCCTTAGAACAATCAATAGTGTCGTGAACATTTCAGCAAAAACTTTGGCACCAGTAAAATGTTGACCTCAGCTGCAGCTTTTTAAGGCTGGAATTGTTGGCCTATACAAGCAAATAATTCCAGAATCACTGGGTTGTATCTAAGTTCTACTCAGAGAAGACACAATGAAATTAATGGCCCTAAGGAAGTCATGTCCATTAATTTCAGTGGCCCTGTTCTGTGTACGACTACAGTTGGATATAACACTGACTTTTAAAAGTCAGTTGTAAGGTGCAAAGGAAATCCAGAATGTAGCTCCCTAAGTTACTGATGTAGCAAATTTAACTGCATTTTCTGTGCTTTACATTCTCCTTTACTCATTTATGTGGATGTCCAGCAATGCAGAGGTTAATGATTTATAAATGGGAAACCTGGGAGAACAGAGAGGCAAAGAGATTGTTATGGTTACAAGATCTTCATGGCATATACATTTGAAAGCAGCTTTGTTATTCTGGAGGTGTAAAGCAGCTCTAATATTCAGAAGCTCACAGCCTAAGAAGTTATTTGCAAGGTGCATTTTCTAGGAACAAGATGGTTACTGTAGATGTCATAGCAATCCAAGCATTCTAGAATTTGATTGAACCACTGGCTGCAGCTCAGATATTGGTAGAGAAATTATTCATATTGACGGTATATTCACACATAGTCTGCTGCCTGTGCCAAAGATAGTCATTACTTGAAGCTGAAAGAAGCTTTTCAGAAGACACTTCTTCAGGCAAGAAAGAGGATAAAGTCTTCAGAGCAGCCCCTGAGGCTACTGGCAATTTTAAGTGATGCTCATAATCTCCCCCTCCCTCACCAAATAGGACCTAACACAGCCCCAAAACAAATAACACAGCCAAAAAAGGTAAACACTCCTCTGCAAGCAAACAACAACAAAGCCAAAAATTCAATTAAAAAAAACGGAGAGAGCACCAAGGAAGTTGTCAGAGTCACATTGGTGAATCCATAGCTAGATGATCTGCTTATCTTGCATCATTTCGACATTGATTACCCTGCTTACTAATTCATATTCCAACTCAAAGTGTCAGCATAACTTCTAAAGACCTAAGCATTTTGGGACAAGGCATTTTGAAAGCCTACCAATATCCAAATTAGCCTCCCTAACCCTTAAGACTGGGACGCAGGTGGTGCTGAGGGTTAAACCACAGAGCCTAGGACTTGCCGATCAGACGGTCGGCAGTTCGAATCCCCGCGACAGGGTGAGCTCCTGTTACTCGGTCCCTGCTCCTGCCAACCTAGCAATTCGAAAGCACATCAAAGTGCAAGTAGATAAATAGGTACCGCTCTGGCAGGAAGGTAAACGGCGTTTCCGTGTGCTGCTCTGGTTCGCCAGAAGCGGCTTAGTCATGCTGGCCACATGACCTGGAAGCTGTACGCCAGCTCCCTCGGCCAATAAAGCGAGATGAGCGCCGCAACCCCAGAGTCAGTCATGACTGGACCTAATGGTCAGGGATCCCTTTACCTTTTTAAGCCTTAAGACCGGCTTAGATCCCACCTATTTGATCTGTCTTTAAGTAATTTCAGGTTGCCATGTACCAAGGACACATATTTTTCAGTGGTGGCCAGAAATATTTAAGACCCCCTTCTCTGAAAATCTGGTCAAACCCTCACTGGTGGTTTTTAAAGAAAGGAAATTGTAAACATTTCATCAAGCATTTTGTCCGGTTGTTTTGATTGCTACTGTTCTTGTAGATGATTATTATATATCATGGTGCCTTGTTTACTTTGTAAACTGTCTCATGAGAACATTTCACCCCAAAGGCTGGATGTCAATATTTCAAATAAATAAATCTGGGCATCATGTCCCAAAACAATATAAGCAGCTGGAGTTTAAACCGGACAAAATCACAGCACACAATTAGCCCAATTAAGCATGAGCCTTTTTGCTCTGCAGTGTGGGAGGCAGAAAGAGGGTCAGCTACTGAGTCTCCCGCAATTATTTATTATCCTTTCAAACCTTCTTAACTCAAATACATTAATTAATCCCCTTGTGTGAATGTTCTCGACTTTGAATTTGCTTATGGAAATGCATCCTCAGAAAAGCTGTTGTGTAACTTTGCCTCCTCCCTTGAGGGCTTGAAAGGAAGCTTATAATTGGTACATCTTTGTTGAGTATCTTTTGCAGTGTGTTGGCTCTGCAACGTGCTTATGATCCCAGGTAAAACCTTGTTTGAAATCTTCTGATGGGCTTATGTAAATGGAAGCTTTGGGTACATCAGGAACTGGGGTTCAGAAAGTGTATTTCACACACGGCAAGGGACAAATATCCTGGATTAACAGCTTCACACTGTTACTAGTCCCTGAGGAGCCCACAGTAGGATTTCATCCTCACCAAAGCTGATTTAATTAGTAACACTTAAAAAAGAAGAAGACATCATTGCATTTAAAAAACCAACAACCTTTGGGGCTGGGGGATGTTCTAATCATATTTCATGTTTGACCCCTGGATGTGATACATGAATATCATAATACACTGGTACCTTGGTTCCCAAACGGCTTGGCTGCCAAACAACTTGGCTCCCGAATGCCGCAAACCCAGAAGTGAGGGTTCCAGTTTGCGAATGTTTCTCAGAAGCCGAATGTCCGACGCGGCTTCCGATTGAGTGCAGGAAGCTCCTGCAGCCAATCGAAAGCCGCGCCTTGGTTTTCAAACCATTTCGGGAGTCAAACGGATTGCATTCGAGAACCAAGGTACCACTATATCTGCTTTCTAGCTTTCCCCCAAAGTTCTGAATATTTTATTTTTACTACTCTCTCTTAGATGCAGCATACTCATTTAAAGCCTGGTCTTATAATGGCAGGAGTCTACAGAATCTGGTTCTGGACTTCCAGTGCTGATAACAGGACTATTGATCATTGATGGAGCATCCCTCATGTAATGAAACAGTGGAGTACATAGGAAACTTTCAGAATGGGATGAGCATAAGGAGAGTGGAAAAGCTAAGGTTTTGTATCTTGAGATCTCTGGAAACATTTTCTCTGATGCACAGCATACTTATAGTATCTATCAGTATGTTGCCTTTTCTCCACAGTTAGTTACTCACTTTAATGTCATTTTGGTGTCAGTTGAAGACCTTTTTATTTTCCTAGGCCTTTCGCATCTGAAGGAGTTTTTAATCAAGGAATTTTGCTGCTGGTTTTATGTTGCTTTTCTTGCAACAGTTTTATTGTACTTTAACGTCTATAAATTTCCCAAATAATTATACATTGAAAGCTGGTGTAAAAATCAGCTATACAGATTTCTTATTAATCATACCATAGCACTTTCAGCGGGTTGCGTTCCCTCCTCAATTCCTGAATCCAATGGTCCATTTCAAAGAGTTCATTGTGAACAAGTAGGCCTCAGAGTGTCTTTCTCTTGGTTTGCTTAAAGTGTCATTTGTTTAACCCCTTGAATCTTTTCGACAAGGGAGTGCAGCAGTCGGGCCGAAAAGGGTTCCCCAACACTGCTGTGCAGAAATGTACGCAGCCTTCCACACATTCCTTCCTCCAGTAGTTTTAAAGTATGACAAATGGTTCTGAAGATTTTAAGTAGCCCCTATATGCAGCAGAATATTGTTCATCAACTGTTTGTGTGTGTGTTTTTCCCCACCATCTGGCTCATCCTCTAGTGGCCGAATGAGCAGCTGCAGCGATGAACGTCTCTCATTTACAAATTTTCATGCATATGACTCTGTTCATGGGGAGCCAGTATCATGCTAAATAATGGCGTTTTATGGCAAAGGAAATATCCTAGCAGTCCATTAGGAAACTCTCTGTGAAAACGAACCATATGCCGCATCATTTCTCGCACTGGAAGGGTAGCAGTGTTTTGTGAGCTTTAAGGAATTAAATGCTAATGATCCATTTACTTGAAATTTCAAGTGTGCTTTCAAAATTAATAATGCACTGAAGATTCTGTACAGAGCGTATGAACGATTGTGATCAAGAACATTAGAAAGGTTCGATACAGTAAAATTAAAGTTTTATACAGCTCAACACTATACGTCTTTATTCAGAACTAGGTCCCACTTCAGTGGGGCTTACTTCCAAGTAACTGTGGATAGGGGTGCAGCCTAAAATTATGTAAATTTAAATAGTTATCAAGCAGGCAGAAAATAATTTGATACTCATGCACCCATTTACAAACATCTTCACCCATTTCTTAAACATAAGATTTCCATTATTTTGTTCTTAAAGTGTGAGTGACTAAGAAAAAGAAACACGATTGAGAAAAAGAAACAAACACTATTTTATTCATCCGGACTTCTCTTGAATGGGGCAGTTTCCAACCAACTAACGTTTGCCAGTCTTCTCTGCCTGTCCTGCCCATCACAGTTTCCATAGTCTTCATTCCTTTCTGACTTACCCATACATACTGTGTTACACACCAATCTCTGCTGAGCGGTAGCAAGAGATTCCAGGGGTCTTGGCACTTAATCAGGGTTTGTGTCCACAGCAATGGATGCAAAGGCATCTTACGTACCATCCCCATTTCTCTCTGTAACAGCCTGTAACAGCCAGTGAGCCCTTCAGTCCCCACATCAAGGAAGTGTTCCTTCTTCCCAGGAATCCCTGCTCCCAAAACGTCTGTTGTAAAAGGGCATCCTCTCTTCTTGTGGTAACAATAAGTCATTCCCTCTTTGTGCATATAACAATCTCACATCTGTGATCATATACTGAAATAATCTTCCGTACTCTTTTTCTAGTTGTGTATTCATTAGACCCAACAGAAAGAGTTCTGGTTTCAGTTGAACAGTAACCCTCAAAATCTTCTGTATCAATGTGTGTATTTGTATCCAATGTTGAGGGTGGGGTTTTTTAGCTTTTTTACATGTCCACCAAGCATGATAACATGTCCCTCCAAGTTACTGGCACTTCCAACAAACATTTGGAACATTTTTAATACATTCTAAATAACTTCCCGAAGGGATGCGGGTGGCGCTGTAGTGTAAACCACTGAGCCTTGGGCTTGCCAATCAGAAGGTCGGCAGTTCAAAAGCATGTCAAAGTGCAAGTAAATAAATAGGTACTACTCCGGTGGGAAGGTAAACGGCGTTTCCGTGCACTGCTCTGGTTTCGCCAGAAGCAGCTTAGTCATGCTGGCCACATGAGCCGGAAAAACTGTCTGCGGACAAACGTCGGCTCCCTCGGCCAGAAAAGCGAGATGAGCACCACAATCCCAGAGTTGCTTGCGACTGGACTTAACTGTCAGGGTCCTTTACCTTTTAAATAACTTCCCAGGAATTATAGACCAATGGTGCATCATTTTGTAAAAATTCTCTTTTAACCCTTGTATTTTAACCCTTGTGTTCACATATGTTTCCACTGTTTTATCTGTATATTATGACCAAAACCATGATTAAATTGCCCGTTTAATCATGCATTCTTTAACTTGGTCCTCTTCCATTTCAAATTTCAACAAAATGTTATAAATTTTTGATACAATAGGTTCATCATAATTACTCAGTTGCATTTCAAAATCCGTCCTAAGTTGGCATGAGTAATAAATACTCATGCCAACTTTGTTCCATACCCCGTCTTTATCCAACTTAAATCTCTCGGCTAATTGGAATTGAGAAAACCACTGGGTTATAACCTTCCACTGTTAATTGTTCCCTTGATTTAATTTTACAATCACTTTGATTCCACTCTAATAAACTTTTGATAGATTAACCATTTCTCTTTACCTGTCACATAATAGTGTCTTTGTGCATAACCTAATTTTATATCTATTCCAGATTCTTCGTATGGCACATCTAATAAAGTGGTTCTTAAAATCCACACTTACTTAAGCTTTAGCATACCACAAATATCCAGGACCTTAAGTCATGTCCTTCTAATTCCAAAAGTCTATTGTTTCTCAATGTCATCCATTCCTTCGTCCATACTAAGCAACAAGATGCAAAATACAGTCTTGAGTCAAATAAACCCAATCCTGCCCTTTCCTTTGCATCTTGCAAAACTTTAAATTTAACGTGGTTTCCCCCCTCTATGATACCAGCTTAGATAGGTCTTTTGCCATTATTTAAGTGGTAAACCAGTGGTCAAAATAGGTATTGTTTGACACAAAAACATCATTTTAGGCAATTCATCTTCATCACAGAAATCCTACCTAACATTGGCAATTTTAGTTTCTCTCATCTTGGCATATCTCTTTTTATTTCAGCCATTTCTTAACATAATATTACATTTAGATTCACAAGTTTTGCTTGATTACAAGATTTATTACTCAAGCCAACTTCACTTCTCTTGGCTTTTCTCAAAGTGGTTTATATCTAATGCCCTAATTAAAAAACATCACCTTACTTTTGTTCACACTTTGTGGCTTCAGCTGCTTTTAAGATTAGAACTATTTGCTGAAACAGGGATTTTAATTTCTCTGTACTTTACTTCTGGTCAATTTTTTAAAAAACCAGGTTTTTGTTTTTCCAAAAATATTTTTTGTATACTTCCCCTGCCCCTGTGGGGACTTCTAGGTGAAGAGCTCTTATTGACTTGATTCTGCCAAGTGAGTTTTCCTCCAAGATGAGAAGAAACAAAGATTTCCAATAAGTTCATAAAGGGCAAACAAGTTTTCTGTAAACTCTAATGCAATTTTAGGAAGAGCTGAATGATGATGTAGAAATATAGCAAAATCATAAGACAGGAATAAAAATATGAATAATACTAAAGAGAACATGGTAATTGCATTATTGTTTATCCTCCGGGGCAAAGGGGATTTGAGACAAATTTTTATGAAAAGTGGTAGGCCTAGTTCCTTCAATTGTATCCAATGGGGACTTTGATTTGGAGGTAGCACTTCCATCTGCACAAAATGGGGTGTGTGGTTTTTTGGTAATCCTTCCTAATAGGGTTGGGGGAGGTATTTGGTTCAGCCTGCCTCTTTTACATTCACATGTTCAGCTGCCATGAACCCACTGCTATAGTAATAGTAATAAATATGTGTGTCCCGCCCTCCCCAGTCGAGGCTGGGCTCAGAGCGGCTAACATCATAAACATCTACAGGGCACCACCATCCAAAAGACCACTCTTGACAAATCGTGTCCTTCATCATGGAGGGCATGTGTTGTGGTGAGATCACCTAAACTGCCTCCCTGTTGTGGGGCGGGACCGTTTGGATAGCTACAACACCCCATTGGTTGCCCCTCGGTTGCTGGGGTAGAAATTTGCCCCTCAGTTACTGGGGTAGAAATTTGGCCTGTTGGGTCGTCTGTTGGCTACCAAGGGGCTATTTAAGCTGCTGCACATTGCTGGGAGCTTTCTCTTTCCTGTGACATTGGATCCCCGCCCTCCCGCCCTATATTTAGGGGTGTTCTTTGGCCTTGTTATGCCTGTCTAGAGGTCGTCTGTTTTGGAGCAGGGGCCCGGTAGGAATTTTGCCATTTGGCTGATTGGCTGTTGCCATTTGGTTTTTGCCTGCCGTGTAGCAAATCATCACAACTTTGTAAGGCTGGCGGTTAGGCATTGGTTCAATGTTTTGTGGAGGGGAAGTGGTTGGCTGTGCCTGCCCCTCCAGGGCTGCTGCTAGAGAATTCCGTTAAAGGAATCTAGGGGCTCACCTTGCTTTTGTCCGAACCCTGTCAAGGGGCTAGGGCCATGCCAGAGCCCCTGGGAGCATCTGGGGTGAGCTGTGAGATCGAAGCCAGCTTCTCGCTCCCACAGGATGCTTTCCCTTACTGACATATGGTGGTGCCCAGTGTCAGTCCTGTTCCTGCCACTGTGCAGGTTCAGGTAGTTTGGAACCAATGCCTAAGCAACCACTCACATGCTGTAATCAATAAAGTTGTGGCCAAAATTAATGCCAAAAACCTTAAACTAAATTATGTGTCTTCACATGCTACGTTCAACGAATCAAATCAGGCCACAACTTTATTGATTACAGATGTAAGGCATTGGCCTAGGCAAAATTGATATCAACCATGCCATCTGCTGGATGATCAACCAAGTGATCAAACCAGTGCCAAGAGACCCTATGGCAAATAGGTGCCCCCTTTCCAAGAGCACCAACTCGAGTACTATAGCCCTCCAGGATCCCTTTAATGGGATACTCCATTCCATTGGAGGGGCAGGTAGAGACTTGGAACCTCCTCTCTAACAACGACTAAAGTTTTACTCAATGCCTTCTCCGTCAAAACTCTGATGATTGCTATGAGGTAGGCTATGAGGTAGGTCAGCCAATAGACCTGGAGGGAAAATTCCTTCCTGGCCCCGAATATGGTTACCAACTTTGTCCATAGCAAGGTGAGATACCAACCTACCCACAGAAGTGGGTGCCCTGTGTGAGTTGGGCCCACTTTTATGCCTGTGAAGCAGACTTGAATGAAGTCCTCCATGGGGACCCTGTCAGGTCTATTGGAATTTCAGGACACAATTTAATCCATTAAATGAAGTCTTGACCTTACGGGGTGGACCACCACACACATTTACAAACTTCCAAACAGATTTAATAAGTCCTGTGACTCATCAGTGACAGATATTTATATTTTGCAAAGCTCACAAAGCTTATCAGCCAGACGAAATCACCTCATAACTAAATTGCATTGGTCTATGCAATTACTACAAAGATTTCACTGTGAATGAGCTACTGAGAACAAATATGCAAATGAAAAGAACAAGGACTCTAACAACTATAAAATATTGTTGGTATGTTTGCTTACAAATGAAATCGCAGGACTTATTTTGACAGTGGTTATTAATCTTTCCTTAGATCCAGACTTAACATTTGCCTTAACAAATGTCAATCCGTTTCATTGGGTACTTCAGCATTTTCCCTTTATTGTCTTAAACCAACATATTCCTTTCCAAGGAAAGAGGCTGACAGCCAAAGTGCATTCTAGTCTCTTTTGCCAGCTGATTTTCAGGGAAGCTGTTGTGTCATGTTCTGAGAGAGCCAAATGGACAGATGGCGCGAGAGACCAGTTCTTTAGTATAGATTTCCATTCTTCCAGTGCTAAACACCCATCACAAGAATGGATTCATTCCAATTGTTCACTGGCTTCCAAACACAACTGACGTGCCTATTACTACCATCCAAAGGAAGCAAATGAACTAAAAACATATCAAATGCACAGTGAATTTTGCCCTTGGTGTTGATGATCTAGTCAGGCAACATCTAAGATCACTTACTGCTGCTTCATATTTACGATTCTAAATTTATAAATGGTGAACAACTTTTTAATTTTATTTTAGCTGATAATTCTGCCTTCCTAACGCACACACAAATGTTACTAAGCTTGTTCTCATCATGATGCAATCCATAGTTTTGCTGTGGAACTAATGAATGGAAAGACTGCAAACCAGTTGTCTATCCACCTCAGTGGACATTTGGAATTCAGTCCTGATTTTCCTCATCAATGCATATAGAATAAACTGTGGGTTGAGTGAATATAGAATATCTGTGAAGCAGTTAATACCACGCTACCATTTTAAAACTCTGGGAAGCCTATAGGACTATGCAATAGTCTACACTGGGTTGTGAGGTCAACTATTTGAGCGCAATCTTATTTTATGAGTTCATGTTCTTGGACAAAGATAATCTGGCCACTGTTATCCATGCTCTGGTAATCCCTAGAATTGACAGATAAATTGTGTTGTACTTATGGCTTCCTTTAAAGGTGGTTTGGAAACTTCAAAACACAGCTGCTAAGCTGTTGGCTGGGACCAATAAGCATGAAACAATCTTGTTGGTATGGAAATATTTTCAATGACTTCCAGTTCATTTCAAAACAAAATTCAAAGTGCTAGTGTTTACCTTTAAAGCTCTATACACATTGGGTTTAAACTACCTGAGGGAACACCTGTCTACAACTTCTTGTCATCTTCAGAAGCTCTCCACTAGGTGCCATCATCATCTGAGGCAAGACAAGTGGAGAATGAGAGAGCCACAACTGTGCTGGCCTAACTGTTAGAATTCCCTCCCAGGAACATTCTTATACCTTCAGCACCAGCAAAGAAGTTATTCATCTCCCAGGCATTTTCAGTTTCTCTTTTTTTAGATGCTGTTGTGGTTTTGTGTGTTTTCATGTAATTTTTTTAGTTCAAAAGCACACCAGTGCAAGTAGATAAATAGGTACCGCTGCGACGGGAAGATAAATGGAATTTCCGTGCACTCTGGTTTCCGTCATGGTGTTCCGTTGCACCAGAAGTGGTTTAGTCATGCTGGCCCCATGATCTGGACAAACACCGGCTCCCTCGGCCTGAAAGCGAGATGAACACCACAACTCCAGAGTCGCCTTTGACTGTACTTAACCGTCCAGGGGTCCTTTACCTTTTTACCATATAAATGACCATGGAAGCCTCCCTGAAAGGTGGTCCATCAATTTTTACAAATGAATAAATAAATAAATAAATGTTCAGCTGTCTTGCACAACTGCATTTAGAAAGACAGTCAAATATAGGTTAAACTTATCAATAGGGTTGATTTCAGCTGAAGCATTGCATAAGCAGAATTACTTCTGCTTCCACCACGGAACTTTCCCTCCCTCTCCTCCCAATGCTCTTTGGAGGGAGGAAGAGTGTGGGGTAAGTTACGTTGTGTGACCAGATGTCATTATGGCTGAACAGTCACTTGAAACAGTTCTAATTTCTAAATGGTATTTGTATGTTTGCACACAAAAAATAAGTTGTTCAAATCTACTCTCAGTATCCTCCCTTTAAGTTGTTGTAGGTATTTCTGACACTTAGGATTCTGTTTGCCCCACCGCTTCTCCCCGAGGAAACCCAGTCTTTAGCACTGAATCGGAACAAATGGCAGCCAGGTTTTCTGAGGATTTCCATTTGTTGCAATTTAACAGGTTTGGGGGGCGCGTTGAGAAAACTGTTTGAACCTGTGCCTAGAAAGCATGGGACATGCAGAAATTTGAACAAGTCCTGAGCGCTTCCAAGAACAAAGTCCAGTTCCAGACTGACAAATGATGCCTTCCAAATATGAATGGTATTGCAATCCCCTCTTCAGCAACCTAACTTGAAGGGAGGAGGTTGGAGAAATAGCAGCCAAGAGTGATGGTGGCAAGCATCTGAGCAACTGAAAGGGAATCGCAGTGGCAAGGCATGCCTGCTCTATTTTGCAACCAAAATAATTCAGTTGTGTGCAGTTCTACACAACTGAAAACTCGTCACCAGCAGCAGCAGCAACAGCAAAAAATATCAGAGTAAGTAAACAACCTCCAAACACTTATTTATAATCTCCCAGAGAATTTGAGGGTTTCTTTTATTAAAAACTAAAACATTAGTTCACATAATTCAACTCCCAACGTTTACATTAATCTTCTCTCCCCGAAAGATGGAGCCCTGGTGATGTAGAGCTTATCCGGTGACTGGTAAATATAGGAATTGTTCTCAAAAGCCTGAAGACAAGAAATAATGAGTCTCCTGAGTTAAAGAAAAGATCTTAAAACAAAAGACATTTTTACATGCTGATGCACGAGCTCCAACAGGGACAAAACAAAGCTACAGAAGATCTTATTGAATGGAGAAATTGATGAGGATGCTTTGCAGCCATAGCAATAAAGCAAGAGGGTGCCCCCCCCCCAAAAAAAACCCCAACCTACAAATGCTGTCAATGTAACTGAAAATGCCATGGTACATATGGGAAGCTTATATAGTTTTCATTGATATTACTACAACTGTCGTAGGCTAGTCCTTATTTTTCTGACATTTTTCTAACCTGAAATAACTACTCACCAGCAGCAATAGGTCACATGACAAATAAAGGGAACAGACCATGCAACAAGCCCAGATGCCAATGGTGTCCCCATTCAGGTAACGCTATTACAGGGCCTAATGAAGTCAGCCACAACACCTGACAAGAATTTATGTCCTGTTCATTTGAGCCTGAATAGAGACAGTGGTTTCATGACCTACTACAAGCTGACATTGATGACAAGCAGAAAGAAATCACTTGGGCCCAAAGAGTTATTCTAACTACACAATGAGCGCTGCTTTTTACATGCGCTGAAGTAGGGTTGTGCTTGGGTCAATTTGGGTTGACCTGGGATTAACCAGATAAAATTGAAGCAATGCTTTCCCTTAGTTCTGCCCCATCCCAACTTTAATTAGGGTTTAAAACTCTGACTAAACACACGATTGGGAGGGCAGAGAGAGAGAGAGAGAGAGAGAGAGAGAGAAAGAAAGAAAGAAAGAAAGAAAGAAAGAAAGAAAGAAAGAAAGAAAGAAAGAAAGAAAGCAAGCCATGGGGGTTTTTTTTTCTACCCTGCTTCCCAAATGGTTGTGCAGATAGGCTCTGAATCATCCCAGGCCAGACTGGGGCCACTTCAAAGCACTGAATAAAACCTCAAATTGGGGGGGGGGGGCTGCACAGCCCTATTCTAGAGTGTCTGTGAAACATGGCACACACCAGACTTGGAGAAACACTGGGAAATAAATAGCAACATCCAACTGAGATGGAAAGGAAAGGAAACATCAAGATCACAATAATAATGAATAGGACTGAGTAAGATAAATGGAATGGAATGGCATCACAGAGATTAATTTAAAGAAGATGTACACAGAAAACTCCCAGACCCAGAACTATCTCTAGAGGGGGATAATACTGTTCCCTAAACTAAAGGAAAAACAAACAATACCAAGAAGATATAAATCAAAACAGCATGAAACGGATTACAAGATGATGAATGATTAGAAGTAAATAAAGAATAGAAAAGGGTGGCAATCCGAACAGATTGAAAATAGATATGTTGGTAATGTTGGCCCTCAGAATCAGGCTGTACATTAGGGAAGCCATGGTAGTTTTGCTGAAAACCATCTATATCATGCTTGGTAACATCTCAGAGTATGTATCATGTAAAGCAGTGTTATCTCAGTGTGACTTTCGAGCATCCCTTAGAGCTAGGTTGTTTGTTGTTCAGGCCCAGGGGATGCCATGTTCCCACAGAGAGACCTGCCATTCCATGCAGTAATATCGAGAAGAATTTGCTATCCAATGGCAAAGGCATATTGTGAATGTCACATGGCAGCCAACAACAGGGAGTGAAGGCATTAAAATATATGCATTGTGGGTGTAAGTTCCCAGGTGTCAAAAAAGGCTATTTATGTATGCCACTACTGCACCCCGTTGTTTTGTTGGCCCCAAAATTGAAAACAAGTGAGATCCCAACCAAAGAAGAATGACAACTTAAACTGATGGAATATGTGCAGCTTGTGGACCTAACATACAGAATAAGAGAACAAGAAGAACATACGTTTAAAGAAGATTGGAAAATGTTCCTTGAATATATGGGGGGAAATTGTGTACACTTGAAAATGCTGGCAACACTAAGATAAATTCAACAGTGTAAATAAGTTTTGATGGATGTAATAATGGAATACTGAATGGTTTAGTTTATATAAAATATGCAGGAATTTATGTTATGGAAAATGAACCATGGAAAGAGAAGAAGGGGAGTCATTGATACTTTAAGGCTGTTTAAATGAATATTCTAAATTGTAAAACAGAAAATTATATTTTGTATATATATGTGTGTGTGCGCGCGCGTGCGCATTGTGATGCTGTGCCACATAGTAAGTACTCCTAGATGTTACCACAGGGGCAGACAGAAAGGAGGACTCAGCATAGGGATCCTGTTTCCTACCTTTAATGTCCTGATGTCTGCTTAATTTTTTAAAAAAGAATTCATCCAAAAGTGCGTAGATGAAAAGTAAACAATATTCATTCCCTAAGGAAGGATGTGGTGTACATCCACACATTAAGCAAACATGCCGGAGGGTTTTTGTTATGAAACTTTCACAACTATTCTAAGCCTTGGGCTGGAAGAAGGGCTGCCGTGATCAAGGGACTTGTTGACAGACAGACTTGTGATCACCCTGCTCACACATCGCCTTTGCAGTGAGACGATGCACCCAAGGAAGGTCAGGACTGCTTACGTGCCAAAAGATCACATTGTGTGAGCTATTCCACTGAGTTTTCCCTCTTCCTTCGTTTTTCATGTGCTATTATGTTAAGACTGTTGCTTGGAGATGAGGTTGACTTGTGGGTATTGAGAAGGATTAAGATTCCTCATCTTTCCAACACTTACACAGAAGGAGAGGGAATCAGCTGAACTTTTCCAAGCAATTAGCTATGCATAAGATAAAGATAAGTTGTTTTCTACAGCTGCGCACAGAACGTCTTTCTTCTTCTTTTCGATTTGGGATTCAAATTAACTTATAAATATTGAAATTATAAGCTTAAGGAAATTGTGTTATTTGATGCATGGCCTATTTTAAATAATTAGTTTTATGGAGAAACTGTAGCAAAAGAAGAAGAAGAGGGGGTTGCCCTTCTGGCATAGCATGAGTGGTGCTACAAATGTGCACATTTGTTGCTATATTTAAATATTCAGCACACTCCATCTGGAAGGCTTTGGGGCAAGCAATCAATTTTAAAATCAATAAAAACATACAGTTCAGATCCAGACAAAACAATTAAAACATAACTGTTGCTAAAAAATAATAATACATCAGCTCAACTGCAGCCCTCAAAATCTAACAAATGTAAAACATATAAGATTGTTTATGCTTATGCTTTGGTTTGGGTAAGTGTTATGGGGAATGAGTTCAATAGTTTGTAGGAAACTACAAATGATCCCTCTCTGTCTCCCATAGCTATTGTGATGGCACACTAAAAGGGGCATTGAGAAGACAAGTTTTAGCAAGCTCAAACAGCACAATGGGGAACAGGGCAGGAGCTATCTTACTCGGTGTTTAGGGATTTATGAGTCTACGAAGCATCTAGGTTTGTACTTGTCAAAGAATATGAACACAATGAAGATGCCTGGAGATTGGTGTAAGATGCTTCCAGAGTCTGACCCTGTCAGGAGCTAGAATTCTAAATTTGCCACTCAGTTGTCACTCCATCACCCCAAAAGAGGGTGTGAAAGAGGACGCAGATTTTGCATGTGCTAATTTAGATGGACACATTTAGAAATAATTGCGAGAACTCAAATAGCAATACAGTAGGGTTGCCATAGTTCAAAAAGTGAAAATCTAAACACAAAAGTTGTTGAGATTTTTTGGGGAGGGGGACAACGTTGTTGAGTTTTGGTTTGGTTTTGGTTTTTTTGGCCAAAGTTGTTGAGCTCTGACCCCATGGAGATTACAGTCTAAATTTTGACAGTGAGAAAGAAAGCAGAGAGGAGAATGGAGAAAGAGAAGATAGTAGCCAAGGGTGAACAAAAAGCAAATGCATCTGAAACAATCCCACAAATACTGCTCCTTCCCTGACAGTAGTAATAATGAATTAAATAGCCTGTAATTTGCTCCCCTCTCGTGACACTCCAAAACTGCAACATCAGGCAGTAGCATCACTCTACCTAACAGTAGGGTTGGCTATGTTTCAGTCTTAATCCTTGAAATGAAAAGATGCTCTTCTTGAGGCACAGGAGCACATCCATCTCTATCTTTCTTCACCTGTCCAGAGGCAAGTTTCTTCACCTTCAGGCCAGGTAAGGGGGACAGAGGAAACAATGGAATGGGTATTTCTTGGGGGACTCTGATGGCTTTGTGCACATTCACCTGACCTCTTCAGAAGCAAACCCAGGGACAGGATTTATGCATAAGCATGATAAGTGTGTCAAAGGCTTGACAGAAAAGATTTGAGGTTCAATGAGAGCTCTGAAGGAGGAAAGAGGCTGCCACATCCATATTTAGGAAGTAATTTCAGGCATAACAGGCAGCAAGAGAAAATGTTAATATATTTAACAACAATCCACTATGAAGAGAACCGAATGCCAATTCACATTATATTTTTTGAGTTTGTAAAAAAGCTGACTCTCCCCACCTCCCTGCAAAATATTCCTTTTCTGGTTTAACTAGCTCTTTTCAGCACTGCACCATTCAAAGCTAACCATCTATTTCGGCTTATACTCAGACACAACTGACCATTTCTGTTACTATTTTCTATCCCTTTTCAAGATCTCTGAGTAATGCATCACCAATTGCTTTGGAGAAAATCGCTTAATATGAAATATCATTGTGGAAGACCATCCCATCATTTTTTCTCACTCTGCTAAAAAATCTTTTGATCGTGTCACATTTCCTGTGAGCGCTGCTTTTTATCACCATTGAACACTGGCCGTGTCTGACATATAACATTACGGATGAGGCATAGGCTGATTAAAATGGTGTTTTATGTTGTCTGTGGGAAAAATGATCCTCTGTACATGCTCAAACCTGTTGTCACACTACTGTTAAAATTGTAACTCCCATAAAACGAATTCAATCCAGGCCTCCCACTTGGAGAATATTAAACACCAGCACACTCTTGATAGTGAATTGGTTTTAAAATTGCTTTAATGACTTATAAAGCAAAGACCAAATTGGGAGCAGCATCTGAGCGCCTTCATGAAATCATAGAATGAAGCCCCTATTACTGTAAATCATCTAGTGCAATATTGTTCCCTGATGTATATTTTCCATTGAACAGGGAGCCTAATTATTGTTGAAGAGCTTCTGAAATCAGTCTTATGGCTAGAATAAACCATGCAGGCTGTGATGTTACAGCACAAGCCTATTTGAAGATAGATAAAGAAGAGCCATACTGGACCAGACAATAGCAAAAGCAGTGGGATTGGGTTGGATTGTTGTGAGTTCAGTGGGGTTTACTTCCAAGTAAGTATGCATAGGATTGCAGCCCCAAGATCTATGTAATCTAGGGCCACATCAAATGTTCCCTGGTTTCAATGTTTGAAACAAACGCTACACCTTCAAGAAAACTGTTCTGTCCTAAAGGACACGGTGTCATTTGCTATGTTGACCCTTGTCTCTGCTTTCGTTTCCCCACCTCCAACCTGGTGGATCAGCCAGCAACTGAACAAAGGTTGATTGCCTATTTTGTGCCTATTCTTTCTCAATGTTTCCCTCATCTACTGCTGCTTTTTGAATTTTGTAGTGCAGTTCTCCTACCAGCAATGTTTGCAAAATTGTTTTGGAGGAAGTTGTGCATAATATGTATATATTGGTGAAAATAACATACAAAATACATTAGATTAGGGTAGAGCCATTGCAAAAATATGGACATTAGTCAAAACTGCATACAGAAAATATGCTTATTAAGAGAAATTTACGCTAAAAAACTGATGAATTTTCATGCATATTTTTTCTTTCAGAAATTGCAAATTGCTGCAGAAATGTGGAGAATTGAAAATGAGAAATTGAGAGGACCACAAGTGACAGATACATCTATTCATTCTTAATTGTCACCACGCTTTGGACATTTCATATTCATGGGAGGCCTATATCTTCTTACTCAGGTGATGATAACTTTTAACTGCAATGACTGTGTATGGCATTGTGGGCTGACTTATGTAAATGCACATGCAGCTTAGATTTTGCCCTCAAACTCAGCTGCTCAAAAAGCTGTGCCTGCGATCAAGGCCAAAATCTGAAGTATTCAAAATGGCACCTGCCCATACTTTATGGAGTAATAATGAGCAAATTTTGCTTTTGAATGCCACTGAATTTGAACTGCACTGAAAAGTCAGAAAAACATATCCAGACATGGACATTAATTAGCATGACCACATTTGTGATAACAAGTGTATGTCCTCAACTGTGGCATTTAATTGTAGGGATTCCTTGCCCTAGAAAGTACCATGGTATTTTTCAAAAGGAGCACAAAGCAGCCTTGATCTATTTAATGCAACATCCCCAACTCAATTATAAGGGGGATAGAGAGATGATCTAAAGAAGACCAATAGCTGCAGGACATAGCCAATATGAAATAGTGCATTTGTTCAAAAATGTAGGATGTAAAGAGCATACAAAAGCTAGCAATTCTATAATGTCGGCAGATATTTTACAGTGGCTGTGAGTGCTTTCAAGCTTGCACATCTGCATCATAAACTTTTGAAAATAGCTCCTAATACTGGCTAAGCAATAACCCACAGGGAGATATCATTTCTTTCCTGCACTATAGAAATGTTTCCTATTTTCAAACTTGCCTCCGGACTTTAAATAATAAACAGTTGATTACTAGCAAATCCTCCAGGATATTTTTTTTTTAATAAGAGGATACAGGTAAAGCACACAACATTCCAGAAACAGCCCAACATTAAAAAAAAAAAAAGATGGAAGTGGATTGTGTTCCAGTGTACATATTTGTTTGCAGTACCATTCATGAGCAGCAATGATCAAACAACCCAAAATGTAACAGATAGTTTTTTAGAGCAAGCTTTACATTCTAGAAGATAACCAGCTTCGAGTTAGCATTTTAAATAATTTGTGAGCTCAGATGTGGAAGGAATATATTCTATGTAACCAACTAGCAAAAGGGGACAGATAAATATAAAGTCTTGCTTAGATGCGTCTGATTATTTTGTTTCCTTAGCTATTTCTTTATTTGTTTTGCCCTCACCAGAAGCATTATTAAAACCACATCCATCCCATACGTTTAAAGCGCTATGATGCCATTACTCTCTGAAAATGGAGGCCTCTTCACTGTGCCAAAACCTGTGGGGAGGGGGGATGTGCTTGGGCAAGGGCAAAGGAAGCACATTCTGCCTTGCAGCAAATTGGCGAGTTATAACCTTGTATACAAACTGCAGATGTGTAAAGTTTCATATTCCAGACTTGTTGGGAAAACAGCTAGAATTTAGTTATATTCTTCTGCTTCTCAACTGTTAGAAGCAGCTGTTTATACAATACAGGGCCTTGGGTCATATGTTTAGAATCTCCTATGAGAAGCCTTCCCATAACTGCAGCTATGTATTGGGTGTAACTAGGGCTGGCTCCAGGCTGGGTGCAGGGAGAGCAGTTGGCAAGGTACCCACAATGGGCGCCTTTGTTCCCCCATATCATCTTCACCATCACTCCAGCCTACTCACTGTCTTTGGTTCTCTGGGTGTGATGGCCTGGGAATCAGATTCGGAGGCTGAACCTGAGGAATCCCAGCCTGCACAGGATTCCCCGCCTCCAGAACCAGCTGAGCCAGGGCTGGGGCATGAGCCTGAAGGGTCCACACCTGTGCTGGATCTTCAGGTGCAGGCAACAGCTGAGTCTGCTCTGGCTCCTGAGGGGATGGAGGACCCATTGCCTGCCGGTGCTCCACCCTCAGCCCTGTCAGAGGAAGATGAGGTTGTCTCTGGGTCTGGTAACCCTCCAGCCTCTCCTGAGCTGCAGAGGCTCAGGACAGAGAGGCGGAGGGAACTAAGTTCCCGCCGGAGGAGTGCTCGCCTCCAGGACAGGAGAGGCGAGTCACCTGAGGATCAGGTCCACCCTATGCCTCAGGGGAGATAAAAGCCAGCCAGCCCCAGTCCCAAGTTGCGGGAGCAACATTGTTGGTTGTCAGTTCCAGCCTGATCCCTGACCTGCTTCCCTGCTGGTGCTCCTGACCTCACCCGACGCCCTGCCCTGCACCCAGCTTCGACTTCTACGGACTGCCTTCATTTTGCACCATCGACCTCGGACTGGACTCAGACCTCGCCTCTTGGTTAGCACACTGGGCCTACTTCGTACAATGACCCAGAGGGAGAGCATGAAGCAAGTTGAGGTTGCTATCACATTTCTTTCAACATTGCTTGTAGAGGACATGGAAACAAGGAAATGACAATAAAGAGAAAGGAAAGCAGGTTCAAGGTGGGCATCAGTGGTTCCCTGCAGGGTTGGTATTCTGGGCAGATACCCAACAATGTCAGCCCCCATATGAACTGGTGTATCCATCCCAATTTCCAATTTTTTGAAGGGGGCACTTCCCGGATTTCTCTGCTCTTTTGAAAAAGAGAAATTGCATGAATGGGTCTTATATGTCACATCTACATCATGCATTTAAAGCATATGGCTTCGCCCAGAGACTTCTGAGAACTGTAGTTACCCCCCAGAGAGCTATAATTCCAAGCACCCTTAACAAACTACAGTTCCCAGGATTCTTTGGGGGGAGCCGTGTACTTTAAATATATGGTATAAGTCCAGTCATCCCAGCTTGTGCATGAGTATATTTTCTCCAAACTGCCACAACAATGGATCCGCCTCATGGTAAGGATTTTGAAAACCTGAACCAGACCTCAGTTTGCTGTCCCACAGGGGTTGGTTGGATGTTCTCAGATTTCCCACTTTGCAGAACATTTCCCATTGAATTTATGCTGAGTATACATGATGGATGAGACAAACAAACGCAACTTTCCAAATGCCACCAAATGAAGAAATGCACAGTGCATGTGAATTTGTCCAAATGTGCAATAGCAATGATTAAAAGCAAACGAGAGAAAATTAAATTATTTTAAAAAATCAATTCTACTCTTTATTAATATTGTTAAATTACATTTGCTTATGTAAATTGTACACTGGAGCATTTGAAAAGGTGTGATAGAAGAATAGTCTTCATGAATATATTAGGAAATAGCTTATGGAATGACCTGTTCTTTTACTTAAGAAAGGCATTCATGTATCATAGAAACTGCCAATATTCTTCAAATATTCTTTTAGTGGTTAAAAAAATAATAATTCAGAGCTAGCTCTACCGTTAGGCAAAAAAGCAGCGGCCGCTTCAGACAGCAGCTGAACTCAGTCAACCTATTGTGTATCCCCTAAGTTTGCTGCTGCCCTCTTGAAGGATGTTACCCCACCATCAGTGTTGTAGTAAGATTCAGGTACCAGCCTGGTCAGATTCTTTTCACAGAATGGGTGGACCACCATCTTGTCCTTTGCCTTAGGCTGCTAAATGTCTTGGGATGGCCCTGAACTTTTCATCCCCCTCCCAAAGGGCACTAAGGGGCAGAATTAAAGTTTTCTGCTACTACAAGGTGCTGGATATTACAAATGATTTCACACCATTAAAGTGTAAAAAGCACATGTACTTCGCCTCAGCAGAATGTAGGCTTTTTATAAATTAGTGAAACTTCTCGATCTGTTCTTGGAAGGGGAGATGAAAATAATTAATCAGACAAGAAAATGGAAATGGTTAACATTCAGATTAAATTTCACAGTGAAAACAGGGGAGTGGGCAGACTGAATTACTTGGCTCTTTTTGTTTTCCTGTCATGGTAGACCTTGAAGTGATGGACCTGAAGGTTTCGACTGGTAATTCAATCTATTGTTGATCAGGCTGGTTTACAAGCCACTTAACTGAGAAAGTTGATAATACTATACGCTTATTTACATTTTTATTACTTTTGATAGCCACACTAGTTGGTAATAGAAAAAGGTAACAATTTTCTAGGTTCAATGTGTTTTGAAGAGAATATTAAACAGCATATGAAGGTCCACATTTTAAAATTGTTTTGCTAACATTTATTTTAAAGCATTTTCACAGGCTGTCTGCCTATGAATAGAGATTGCATATCAGTTTATTCAAAGGAGGATAATGAGTTTATCCAGAAAGGGCTACACATAAGTGGAGAACCACATACAAAGGGTGCTCTGCACTGTAGCACACTGGTATATGTGAAATGCATTCATGAATGTTGTCCATCTGTTTTTAGGTATATTTTGAATTGTTCCAGGGTGACAATGTTAGCTTCATATATTTCATTGTTTTTATGAGTTGTAAACCACCTTGAGTAATGTGGAAAGGTGATCAGCAATTTTAAAATGAGCTTGTTCATATTGCTGAGACTTACTGTTTTTTCACTGTTCATCTGGACACTTACAATGCCTTGGGTAATTTTCAGGGAAGAGTACTGCCCCAAAATGTAATAATTTAATAATATACAAGTCGTGGTCTTTTCCCTTTTCAGAGAACATAAATTGTGGGTTTCTTATTTGCTCCATAAATGTATTAAGTGCATTTTTTCCTCTGGTTTCTTCCTGGATAATCCTTTGTGGTCACAGGGGGTGTTCAGTCTCTTGCGAGGCAATAGGAGGGTGTCTGGAGATGAGAATGCAAGGATATGTTTCCACTTGCCTGCCTCATCTCACAGGGTGATGGCACAAGAAGAGCATAAAAGAATTGTTTCCTTTTCAGATAAGAAATATCACATATATTTGAAAAGCTCTTATATATTTTTCTGCTTCATGGGCAAGCCAAAAGTTTCCCTGTTACAGCAAAGTTCTCCTTCATTACTCAGACAGCCATTGTTTGGGTTACTTTTTCTTTGTTTGGTTGAGCTTTCAATTTTGTTTGTGCTACCTTTGGCTTGTGAAGCAATTATACAAAGGGAAAGTTGATTCCCAGGTGTACCGTCTGACTCAATAGACAGTATAAAGCAAATCAGATCTGGACTAGCCATTTCCCCCCTTCATTTGGAAAACTCGCAGACTGAAGAGGAGAAAAATGGCAGAAGAGGAGGAGGGGAAGAATCCCCGTTGAAGCCACAAAAGAAAGAGGATAAAGAAAGCGCTTCCTTAGAATTTCCTGAGAATGCTGGTGCAATGTGACATTTCCTGGGCTGCCGGTTATGCACTGAATTCACATAAATATTACTGTATGGAGACAGTACCAAAGCCCTGCAGCAGCATTTCACAAAGCTGTTATGCAGCACAAATTTGAGTGAAGATATGATGTGCCTGGAGTGGAATGAAGGTGAATTCACTTATGTAAAATCCCAAAAATATTTAACAACATCTGCATGCCCTCACATGACTAGTATAGCTTGTAATTATTCTGAATTTCTCCCCTTATACAGTAAATACATGAATAGTGGGCAATAGCAGGTTCAACCCTCTGTCCACTGAAATGTACATCTAAAATGTGTCTGTGGGTACAAACATGCTGTCTGCTGTCCAGCGGGCACATAGCTACCGTATTTTTCGCTCTATAAACGCACCGGACCATAGGATGCACCGAACCATAGGAGGGGGAGAACGGGGGGGATTCTCCCCCTCTCTGCTCAGCACCCCTTCAGCACTCCAAAGGCTTCAGGCGGCTATCCCTGAAGCCTGGAGAGCGAGAGGGGTCGGTGTGCACCGACCCCTCTCGCTCTCCAGGCTTCAGCGAAAGCAACGTGAAGCCTCCAGAGCGCGGAGGGAGCACTCCCTCTGCACTTCGGAGGCTTCTTGTTGCTATCGCTGAAGCCAAGGAGCCTGCATTCGCTCCATAGGACACACACACATTTCCCCTTAATTTTTGGAGGTGAAAAAGTGCATCCTATAGAGCGAAAAATACGGTAATGACCCAGTATGGTTAAACAACCCTGCTCACTTGCCTTTCTACTGTAGTGATGACAGAACATGGTATGCTCTCCTCTAAATAGGTTGCATTTAGGCTCAAAAGTCCATGTGCATGCACTTTTAAAGAAGTTCGGCTCCTATGCCAAAAATACTGGTACAACATCAGTGTGCACCACAGCAACCATGGATAATACATTAAACACAAAACGGCCCTTGTGTTTAAATCTGAAAAGCATAGCTGTTCAGCAGTTCCATGAACCAGCAAAGCCAACCCAAGTCCTGATGACATCACAAACATTGCTCCTTGTACTGAACAGTGTGAGCAATACAGTAGTTGTCAACATCCTCTACGCTGAATCCTTCCATTTGAACTAGGGATGGGGGAGAAATTCTACCCAGTGCTTATTTAAAGGCAACCTTATGTAATTTGCACTTTCTGAAACAAGTTGAGAACCAAAACACAGGCATTCTTCAGAAGTTGAGTAGGAGTAGAGAAAGCAAATCTTCATGAACCAGACCTTCATGAACCAGAGAGACGACTGGAAACATAGCACAAACCCATATTAAGGTTAATGCTAATTTCAAAATTTGATATTATAGACCTGGGACACAAACCAACACAGATCTATGCATCATTAGGTCCCGGTGTTCAATGGGATTTAAGTGTGCATTACAGTGCACTTTCATTGCTGTGTGATCCTCTGTGTGTGTGTGTTTGTGTTTGTGTGCGCGCTCAAAAATGCAGTCTATAGCCATATGTTGTTAATGATCCATTTCTTAGAGTGCGATTAATATTTATTTGGAAACACAGTTTTAATTTCTTCATGTCCCTAATGTACATTGTATGCCACAAAACGAATGCAAATAACTTAAAGCTTGAGGGGTTTGCATTGTGTGTACGCTTGTGCAAAAAGAAAATGAAGTGAATATAATCCACAGGCAGATGCACATCTGAAGCTAATGTACTTGAAAGAGATGAGCAAGATGGAAAACAGAACTGTGTCACTCGCTGGAACTTCAGAAGTAACCTAACCTCCCAAATGATTTGAAATAAATGATTTCAAATGCATTTCACAACAAAGGAATAACTCAAGTCCATAGTACTAATTGCTAAGCCCCTGAAAACAGCTCTCCAAACAAAGTTCATTTTATAAGTGACAAGGCCTATAATTTCATATATATATATTACAAATTCTGGCCAGTGGCAGGGGAGCTGTTGAATATTGTACTCATATTCCAAGTTAAACTGAAATGTCTTTGATGAATCTAGAATTATCTTCCCTGACAGTTCTCTTTTCAGAGCTTTAATTAGGCACTTCCCATTTTTATTTACTCAGTTTTAGGTAATCAAGGGTAAGAATGGCCAAATCTGTCCATTTGGTTTTCTCATTTTCTCAGTATTCAGTTCAGTTTACCCCGTCTCTGCTTCAGCCTGCAAACTTGCTTAAAAAAAAAAAATCCTAGTGAAGATTCATACACTTCATACACTATTACTTCCCCGTTTTCAAGCAAATTTTCCTAATACAATGTACTTTGTACATTATTTTCACTAATATTGTGCTGTTTTGCACACTTTTTTGGTTAACAAACTGTATTGCAATGTTTGGAGAAGTGCCAAAGTTGAAAGATGGTTGTGTTTTGTATTGGGCCAGGCCTGTGCCCAATCTTGTTTTTGTACAATCTTGTTTGTTCTCAGTAACCAAAATTATATTATCAACATATACAAGCAGAAAAGTTGTTTTCCTTCATTTGCTAGGAATCGTACAAAACAAAGTGACACTAGTAAAGAAAAGTTCCAGGGTGGCAACAGAAAGCAAACTAAAAATGCTTTTGCAGTTCATAAAAACTATCCAGCAATATAGGAAAACTGGTGCTATTAACAATAATCCTTCTAGTTGGTTAATTGGTTCGGCAACTTCCATGCATATGACGTGTGATGCTAATTATTGTCCCCAAGAATTAAATGATAACTAATCAGAGGCAGCTACAGTTGCAAATGGCAACAAAATATTTGTGAAAGGAAGAGGAGCAGGTTTGCTCAAGTGTGTTGCAAGTAGAAATACTATTTGTAAGGAAGTGAGAGTAGTAGTTTACTTGCTTGAATTAACAAATAAAAAGGTTTTGAGAATTTAAATTCTAGATTAAAATTGATTACTTAATTGAGAAGGGGATCATAACAAAAACACCAGGGCCTAATTTGAATAGTAGAGTGCCTGATATCTGGTGGGCAATCTCATCCTTTATTTCCACACTGTGGCTGCAAACCAAATCACCTGTCAGGAGAGTTATGAGATTCAGGTGAGATGCCTTGTCAAGCCCAGCAGGTATATAAGAGGCCTTTGCCCTGGCCAGGCCGTCTTCATGGTTTTTTTAAGAATAACATTACAACTTAATTTTCCTAAAAAAATAATGCTTATTCCACAAAAGGTTTACAAAGTTCAGTTATTGCAAAAGTTTTTAAATGTTAATTTTATGCATTTTTTAAAATCACCATGGTATTTCACAATAATATATTATGTCCTTTAGATGAGAAATCGTGAATTGCAGAATTTTAAATACCCGTCATCATCCTTGGCTTCACTCAATTTTGTTTATAACATTCTTCCATTTTCTTCTAGTTGTGAGGGGGTATGGGGAGGGGCCTCACAAGTGGAGTAGCCTAGGGCCTCTCTTCATCTAAATCTGGCCCTGTGTGTAGGCCATACAGTAGTTTGTTAAGGGTGCTGACCTCACAGTGCTACAGTTTTCAGCATCCTTAACAAGCTATAGCTCTCACAACCCACTGTGGCTGCTAAAGTGGTATAATAGCACCTTAAATGTATGGTGTGGCTGTGACCCCAGTCTTCTAGAACCTTGATTATACAGGATTCCAGCATGCAGGCAAAGCTTACTGGTCTAATCACATGGGCTTTCCCTTGCAACCATCCATGGGTGGCACCATGTGGCATCAGGCAAGGCGAGAGCATAACCCCACAGCCCCATTCTACCTGATTCCCCTTCATGCAATGCATACGCAAAGACTTGAGTCTTCGCCATTCGTAAAGTGATGCTCCTTTGCAAGCTAAAGACTGCTAGAGCTAGAGAAAAAGCTCCAAAGTAATGAAAAAGATATGTTGTTTTCTGCATCATAGTATTTTATTGCACTCCTTCATTCCATATTCATTCCTGCTTCCAGCTGCTTAAACCATTTCTATATCTCCTTTTGTTTAGTTTACTATTGAATTGGGCACTGTACACTTCATGTTTTTATATCCCATAGTGAGCAATATTAGAACTTAGTGGTTGCCAAAGCTAAGCTGAGATACTCAGGATGTGATTTTACACAAAGTTATGAAGGGACTCACAAGCCCCTTCCTGCATGCATATTTATCACTCGGTCACACTTTAACAACCAATGCTTTACGCAAGTGTAAGTTCTTCTGTAATGATGAACAGGGCTTACACATATATCTGTGTACAGGATTGTGGTGTATTCACCTGCTCCTGGAGGCTATAACTTGACAGACTTCCCCCATTATGCTAACATAATGTTTATCACTGAAAAATGTAACGTATATTTTATAGATATTGGAAAGGGCGGTAGTAAAAAAGAGCAGGTGTGTTTCATTGTCGTGTTGGAACAGTGGAGATCTTCTCTAATAAATAATTTCTCATAAAGACATGTCAACTTTCATTAGCTTACAGAAGCAGTGGGAACCCCACTGAGCACAGCTTCTCAATATGACAGGGTAACAATGACATCTGCTTTCACATTATGGGAAGAGCAAGCAGCACAGAACAGATTTGCATTCTTCTACTGCCTAAGCAGTAACTGTACAAAAGGAAAAAAGGGAAAACAAATCCTGGGCTTGTTTAGGTGGAATTTCATGTGAATTTACCATGCAGATTAGAAGGAGGGAATGCAAACAAGTTAGAAGAAGGGGAACTAGCTAGTATCATCTCTGACATTAATGTGGCAAGGCCTTAACCCTAAGATTAACCCTTTATTAACAGGCATAGAATTATAGGCTGTGTGACTGTGGCACCCCCTGATGCTATCAAGCAATGGTCCCTACATTCTGTGGTCCTGGAAGCAGACCCAGAGGTCCAGGGCACCACTCATCAGTACATGCGGGAAGATCCCCAAATGCTGCAGGGCTGGCTTGCCCCGTTCTGAAGAAAGTGAAGTAATGCATGTTGCCATCTAAA
The DNA here is from genome assembly GCF_964188315.1 of Podarcis muralis. Lineage (NCBI taxonomy): Eukaryota > Metazoa > Chordata > Lepidosauria > Squamata > Lacertidae > Podarcis > Podarcis muralis. The sequence continues at coordinate 44,553,940 of NC_135663.1, read as the reverse complement.
GAGGAGATTCCTTTGAGAGTCCAGAGTCTAAAATGGGCTAATTCCACCAGACACTGGAAGGCAGGACTAGCTGAAATTCAGTTCTGCCGCTAAACGAATTAATGATCTGTTTGATACATTTGTTCTTAATACTGTAAGCTGTAATTACAGCTTCCTGCAGCGAGCTTTAAAAGTGTCAGATGTTATCTCCGTCTCTCAGCGTTCCAAAAGTCAGATTAGCAATAATGAGTCATGTTCAGAAGTGTGCAGGGCTTATATATCAGAAAGAGATATACGGAAGATAGATGGCGTCATTCTGCTGGAGTATATTTTGCTGTATACACACAGATCCAGAGGCGTAGAAATGGGGGTGTGGTGGGGGTGGTCTGCCCCGGGTGTCAGGACTGAGGAGGGTGACAAAATGGCAGGCAAGTGGGCGCCGCACCTTGCGCCCAGTGGCAGCAGCTCTTCTGACCCAGCGGCAGAGAGCAACCCTCCTCAGCCATGGTGAGGCGCCCCTGGCTGCTGCAGCAACTCCGTTGCCTCGGCCCAGTATACCTAAAGGAGCGTCTCCACCCCCATCGTTCTACCCGGACGCTGAGGTCCAGCGCCGAGGGCCTTCTGGCAGTTACCTCACTGCGAGAAGCAAAGTTACAGGGAAGCAGGCAGAGGGCCTTCTCCATAGTGGCACCTGCCCTGTGGAACGCCCTCCCACCAGATATCATTTAGAAGACATCTGAAGGCAGCCCTGTTTAGAGAAGTTTTTAATGACTGATGTTTTAATGTATTTTTAATCTTTGTTGGAAGCCGCCCAGAGTGGCTGGGGAAACCCAGCCAGATGGGCGGGGTACAAATAATAAATTATTATTATTATTGTATTATGTCTGACCCAGCTGTGGAGAGGAGGAGGAGAGTGAGCAGCTGCTTCCCCACCCCTCTCCTACCCTGAACTGTGGCGTGTGGGAGGGCATCCTCTGCGCCCCCCCCCCCTTGGGAGCGTGTCCACCCTGGGCAGCGCAGGCATATGCTCCCCCGCAGCCCAGATCACATATCTCATTAAACCATAGTTATGGTTTCCTGTGAATGTGCATTGTGTTGGTGCATGCTGCTCAAAACTTCCCACTCCTCCGTTGCTCCTACTGCTGCCTCACCACAGACAAAACAAGCTAAGGTCAGCTTTGTTGTGCTGCCCAAAGCTAGCTTGTAATATGTTTCACTGCAAACCATTACCTGTAACTCAGGCTTGGGGAAAACAAACCATGAAGTCACAGCACCTTTGGTCCCTGATGCAGTAGCAACAAGAGAAAGTAGCCAGGCAGTTTTGAGCAGCGTGTGCCAGCACACTGCTCATTTTGCACTAGACCATAATTTGTTTTAAACTGTGGTTTAATGTGACATGTGAACCAGGCAATTGAATCATATAATGCAAAATATCCTGGAATCTGTTTTCAGTGCTGAAGGAAGTAGCATCTCTTTGTTTCCAAAGAAGGGAGCATGGAGTTTTGATGTCCTTAACCTTCAGCTAAGGGATCTTGCTTAGCAGATTTGCATGTGCTCATGCCTCGTGCATAACTGAAATGATTATACAGTACAAAAAGCATGTGGCTTCACAGCCTCAGGCTTGGAATTATGCCTTTAGTTATATTACCTTAAGATTTTGTTTAGCTGCATCCAAGGCAATAAGTTCTAATCGTTAAAGCAATCAATGAGAAGGCATGCTTGCATAGGAAACATTTAATCTTGAATCGTTGGTTTATTTCTTTTCATGTTGTTTTAAGTTATTAAAAGAAGCTTAAGGAAGAAAATGACAATGTGATTCCACAAGTTGTCTAGGCGCAGTTCTGAAGGACTCAATATCTGGAGACCATCAGAAACTTTGGATCTTTCCAGTCAGTTGGGCAATCTTATTTTTTCAACAGAGAACATCAGAAACAGTCATATATTATGAGTTCACCCCAACCCACCCACTTTTGAATCCCACATAAACCAAGTAACAAGGGGAGGAAATGTATCCAGGGTTGTTGTATTAGTGATTCAAGCTAAAACCCAAGCGGAAAGTTTTGAATGTGTGTTTGTATGGCACACACACTCAAAAACAAAAGAAAGAAACACCTAAGCAAAAAAGAAAGCCTTCTCACATGCCATGATCTACAGAAATAGAGTGTATCATAAGTTCAGATTCACATATACCTCTTCACAGCAATTAAATTGCACACAGAAGTACTCCACGCAGAAGGGAATAGGATCATGCCTGGTGTCCGTGCTCGTGACCTCTTCATGTTCATCAGCTCCGTCAGCACAATTTTTTCGCATGCAAGCTGTACATGGAATCTGACAATCCTTCAGAAAGCAAGGTTCCCAAACCGGAAGAGAGAGCCGATGTGCGTTTGCAACAACGTGTTTGTGTAGGAGTACCAGAGAACTTGAGGAGGCCAGGTGGGAAGAGAATGGATGTGATCCTGCCACCTCCATGCATTCATTTTTTTTAACAGATACTTATTAGAATTTTACAGAATGTAAAAAGAAAAAAGAAAAATACAAAATAAAAATAGATAAAAAACAATTCCATCATTCCATCACTTTCTTTCATTTGCTTATTTCCCAGACCTCCTCGCACCTCCCTTTTTGTATTCCAGTTCAATTTGTTAGTTCAGCAAATCCTTCCCCTCTTTGTTTATCCTAATCCTTAATCTTGAAATAATGTGTAACATTAACTTTTAACTGTTAATACCCCGTTTTTTTCATACTCCTTATAGCGTTATAGCTAAAAACCACATAAGTTTCATCCAACATCATTTTAACATTCATTAATTTTACAATATTTCTGTAAGTAATCTTTAAATTTCTTCCAATCTTCTTCCACCGTCTCTTCTCCCTGGTCTCGGATTCTGCCGGTCATTTCTGCCAGTTCCATGTAGTCCATCACCTTCATCTGCCATTCTTCCAGAGTGGGTAGATCTTGTGTCTTCCAATACTTTGCAATAAGTATTCTTGCTGCTGTCGTGGCATACATAAAGAAAGTTCTATCCTTCTTTGGCACCAATTGGCCGACCATGCCCAGGAGAAAGGCCTCTGGTTTTTTCAGGAAAGTATATTTAAATACCTTTTTCATTTCATTATATATCATCTCCCAGAAAGCCTTAATCCTTGGGCACGTCCACCAAAGGTGAAAGAATGTACCTTCAGTTTCCTTACATTTCCAACATTTATTATCGGGCAAATGATAGATTTTTGCAAGCTTGACTGGAGTCATGTACCACCTGTATATCATTTTCATAATATTCTCTCTTAAGGCATTACATGCCGTAAACTTCATACCTGTGGTCCATAACTGTTCCCAGTCAGCAAACATAATATTGTGTCCAACGTCTTGTGCCCATTTAATCATAGCAGATTTCACCGTTTCATCCTGAGTGTTCCATTTCAACAGCAAGTTATACATCCTTGACAAAGTCTTAGTTTTGGGATCTAACAGTTCTGTTTCCAATTTTGATTTTTCCACCTGGAATCCAATTCTTTTATCCACACCTCCATGCATTCATTGGCTATAGTATTTGACTGTGATAAGCGCTACATACATTGCAGCATTTTAAAGCCTTTTCCAGTAGAAGAATTTGTCTCTTTGTAGGAATGGGCTACATCATACCCCTAAAAAAACACCCCTGTAATTTTTGGAATGCATTCAATATTTCATCAAATATATCACGCTCACATTTGGAAAATGGAAATTGTTCTTCTGTAAAGTGGGTGGGTGGGGCTTGAGCCTTTCTGAAAGCCAGACAAGCAACTGACTTGGAAAGTCCTGATCTTTAATCTATAAGGTTGTGATTACTCAGCTGCAAACCATGATCATTATCAGAACAGTGAAGAAAGAATTGGCCCCATCTAGGAGTATTGTAAAAAGAAAGCTGGGCACGATACCCTGCATTTCAATAGCCTGATCTAAACAATTCATATGCATCTATTTGAATTGTCTGCTTTTCATCGAGCTCTGTATGCAAATTGATTCAAAAGTCCTCTTTTACATTTTTCTCTCTCTTTCTGTTATCAACCCTGTTGGCTCTCAGGATTTGACCGATGTGATCAAATTGCACTGTGATCAATAGAGGCCATCTAAAGAGTCGGCAGTCCTGCACAATCAACACACAGCACCACAATATCTGTTTGCTTGAGTTTCACTACTGACTGCAACATGCCGTATATCAGGGGTGGATAGGCTTGCGGGATCTACTTTGTTGCTGTTCTTTAATCAGAATCTCAAGAATTTCTAATGGAGCCTGGTAAAAGCAAGTGCTCTTAGCATTGAATAATTATGAGCCCAGGGGCTTGTTTTGAGTACCAGAACTTCATGGAGCTCATCATCATACAATGCAAAAAATCCACTCCTGGTTTTAATCTCAGTTGTATAATTTAGACTGCCTGGAGTATGTGCTTTTTTTCCTTTTTCTTTTCATGCTGCACTTTAACAACAGGCAGAAATCCTTAACAATCTACTGCAGATCACTCAGAGATCTATCCATGGATCCTGCCCTCAGAACTTTGTATACATTTTATTATTACGAATCTCAATGAATTCAGCCAGCATGCTGCCAATATCTTCTAGATAGCTGCGTTATAAGAACCCTGGGATCCGTTCTTCTTTTATTCTATCTCTGCTATAATTACATGACTCAGTAGCTTTTATAGTTTGTCTATTTTACAGTAAGGTGTAATCAATGGTCTGGCACAAACACCGAAATAAAGGGTCACCATTTATTTTCCATATTAGGAACTTCATTTTCATTGTTCCAGTAAGTAACTATACAAGTGTCAGAATTCAATAGCTTCATGATACTGTAGACGGAATAGTGATGAGCCCTGCAAGAAGCAATTTTGTGATATTTGCCTGTCTATTCATTTGAACTGCTAGATGACAAAGGGAGGGGGTGCTTGTGGAGAATTCGTGGGTAATGACGGAGTGGGTGGAAGAAACTAGTGTGCAGAGGGAAATTTATAGTTTGTTGGTTAATTTCTCCTTGTCGTAGTAAAACTGGGTTTTAATATGCATTCCTGTCAAGTACATTGGATAATGTCTTAGGCTGACAATTTATGCCATACATTAGCTCAGCCCTACCATGACTAATCATGATTAATTTGTCTTTAAGTCAGTGGAATGATCGTGGACTATCCATCATGTTCTTATTGTCTAGCAGATTTGTCCATAATTATCCTACAGACATGATCATCTTCATGGATGACTCACTGATGAGCTGTGAAAGTTATGTGCTGGCTGGAGGATCCTACAAAGTGAGATGGAGGAGGGTTAGGAGGAGGGCTGGTAAGACAGACTTATTCCTTGCTCCACAGACTGCCAAGTATCTACAGATGGGTAACCAACATGGTGCCCTCCAGTTGTTGGATCACTACAGTCATAACTTGGTTTTTGAACAGAATGCGTTCCGGAAGTCTGTTTGACTTCCAAAACATTCGGAAACCAAGGCGTGACTTCCGATTAGCTGCAGCCAATTGGAAGCTGTGGAAGCCGCGCCGGACATTCGGCTTCCAAGGCAAAATTTGCAAACCGGAACACCAACTTCCGGGTTTGCGGTGTTCGAGTTCCAAGTTGTTCATGAACTAAGCTGTTTGAAAACCAAGGTATGACTATAATCCCATTCTTAGGAGACAATGGGGGAATTCCCTCCATAACATCGATGACAAGAGAATGGTGGGGCAGGGCACTTACTGAAGCGGTGGGACAGTGTTTTTCCTTTTAAAAAGGAATTGCATTTGGAAGCAGCAAGCACAAAAGTGAAAGTAGATCTTGAAAGTGGAAGCAGAAGCTTGAAAGTGAAAGTAGAAAACTTGAAAGTGGAAGTAGCAAGCTTTGTCGCTGTTGCTTCAGGTGCAAAAGCCTTTCCCATTCACACAGTTCTCCTTCAGACACGAATGATCAGTATCAGAAAGTTGGCAGGTTGCTTTTACAGCCTGTGAAATATTTCAAAGGAACAATATCATTCAGCCCATCCATGAAGTGCTGTTTGAAGTGCAGCCACAGTGAAAGGAAGAGGGCTTCCTTCATTGGTACAATTTAAGGACTTTGGCATACTGACATTGCACTTCAGATGCTGGCATATGACTCTTGTAGTATTTAAATCAAGAACTGACATAGATCTGTCAGTTTAAATTATGTTGAGCTGGCTTATTATGTCCAGAACTATTATAGTAATGATTTCTCACTGAAATTATATTCAGATTCATTCAGTTCCTCTGTCTATAAATCATTTTCAAAATAACCCTGGACTGTAACTGTGGTTCATTCGCAGCCAAAAGTGATGTCACCTGGGCTGAATAGGTTTAGTACAGGAGTACTGAAGTCAGAATCTGTGAAATGCTTATGTTTTGGGTCCTAGTCAGACAATCATTAGCAAGTAATATTGCCGCTGTTTTTTTCTTGTTCACAGTGTGTGTGTCTAAATATTAGTACTGTGCAGCAGATCTGGTTGAATCCAGTATCCTGAACAAATTTTGGCTGAATCTAGTATCCAGAACAGATACAGACAGATTTGGATCAACGTGGGAATCAGGCAGGTTGAGGCAGCCCCAGATTGCCCTGGACTGGATTCCATCCACCCAAAGTGATCTGGGGATGTCAAAAGAGGATGGCAATCTGGCAGTGAGGAGAGCAGGGAGAAGGAAATGTGCAGGCAGTCTGCTTGCATCTCCTTCTTCCTCCCACCTGACCATGTTTAATCTGGGTTTAAACCCTAATGAAACATTGTACAAGCTCCCCCGCCCCCCATGGCAAATCAGTTTGGGGCCCAGATCTGAGTGGACTCAGTCCCAGGTCAGACCAGGGCCACTCCATATTAAGCCCATGCACCGCCCTACTAAATATCACTGGAAGAAAATCGCAATTTTTTGATGTTCTAGGATTACGGTTGTTAGCCTTTGCCCCTCAAATTCAGTCTTCTCCATCAGTACATAATGTGATCATGTATAAGGAGCCTATTCAAAGGGACGGCAGTGACCTGGAATTACGTCTCCAGTGTGAGCAGAAAGGCAGTTCTACTCACATAACGTTTCCCCACAACTCAGTTCTGACCAACCTCCTCCTTCAGATATGTTCCTCACTGCACTGCATCCCATGGCATTTTGGATAGTGTCCCAACCTTAAGGGGTGGCTGTTTGGGGGCTGCAGTGAGCAGGAGATGAGGGAAATCCCCATTGGGTGAGTGGAGTTGTGTTCACACTCTATTGGAGCCAAGCCTTGCTATTATTGTTGTTGTTGTTGTTGTTGTTGTCAACGTTGTTATTCATTAAATATCTATACCACCCTTCATCCGAAGATCACAGGGTGCTTAACAATATAAAAACACAAGAAAACATGCCATAATAACAAACAAAAACAATACCTTACCTCCCAGCGGTTCTCAACCTGTGGGTCCCCAGATGTTGTTGGACTACGACTTCCATCATCCCTGAGCTCTGGCCTTGCTAGCTAGGGATGATGGGAGTTGTAGTCCAACAACATCTGGGGACCCACAAGTTGAGAACCATACTTTCAAAGGCCATAGATTGTTTAATTAGCCAGAGGCCTGGGAGAAGAGGAAGGTTTTGCCTGTCACCTAAAGAGATGTAAGAAAGGCTTCCAGGTGAGGCTCCCTAGGGAGAGCATTCCACAGGTGGGGAGCCCTTTTTGCTGAAAAGGCCCGTTCTTGTGTTGCCACCCTCCAGACCTCTCTTGGAGGGGGCGCACAAAGAAGAGCCTCAGATGATGATCACAGGGTCTGGGTTGGTTCATAAGGGGAGAGGCAGTCCTTGAGGTATTGTGGTCCTGAGCTGTTTAAGGCTTTATAGGTCAAAACCAGCACTTTGAATTGGGCCCGGAACTGGGTCAGTGTAGTCAGGTCAGGACTGGCATCGTGTGCTCAAACTGACTTGCCGCGGTGAGCAACCTGGCTGCTGAATTCTGCACCAGCCAAAGTTTCTGAATCGTTTTCAGAGACAGCTTCACATATATTGTGTCACAGTAATATAACCTAGAGGTTACCAGAGCTCAGACAACAGAAGTTAGGCTTTCCTTGTCCAGGCAGTTTCCTCCACAAGCACCTGAATCTGGTCCATGACCACCCGCTCAAGAAGCTTGCCTAAGAAGGGGAGATAGGCAACTGGCCAGTAATTACTGAGATTTTCCAAATGCAGAGTGAGTTTTATAAGGAGTGGTTTTACCTTTGCCTTCTTCAAGCAGGCAGGGACCACTGGGCCACCCCATCTTGCAAGGAGGCATTAATCACCTTCCTGGCCCAGCCAGTTGTTCCCTCTCTGCTAGTTTTTATCAGCCAAAAGGCGCAAGGGTCCAGAGTGCAAGTGGTCGCTTTCCCCCATCCAAGAACCTTGTCCACATCCTCAAGCCTTACTAACTGAAACTCATCCAGTATAACAGGACTAGATAGTGCTCTGAACACCTCTCAGAATTAATATGCTATAACCATGGATTTAAGGTCTCAGTGGGTGCAAGTGATTTTATTCTCAAAACATTTTGCAAACAGGTCACAGCGAACTACTGTTGTTTTTGTCACCACTTTGGGGCCAAACTGTAAAAGGCCCCGTAAAGCAGGTGTAATGTTTTTCTCTCATAATAGAGTGCTTGATGAAACTGTTTTTAAAAGAATCCCAGTAAAGGATGGTTCTTACTTAAAGAAAAACCCTTTACTTGGATGCATTGAACAGACCAGGAACCAAAATGATTAAAGACAGGATAACTTGTTGTGACAAACTGAGCACGCTCTCTCTCTCTCTGTTTAATAGTATATATAAAAATATCAGCTCAAAATATGTTTGTAAATGTGTTGATTCTCTAACCTTTAAAATGAAGGGAGTGTAGAAACAAGCTGCAGCACTTGCTTCGTTCATTTTTTCCTTGCACTCTATTATGTATGCCCAGATAAATATATGATTTTAGCAGTCAAGCTGCTCTAGAAGAGCAGTCGCCTCTTTTTTGTACATATGTGCAGTTCTTTTCCTGCAGGATTGAGCTCAGAGAAAACTAAACCTGAGTGTTTGCAGCAGAGACTGGCTGTGCAAAGAACTAATTGGCTAATGTTACTATGGTGATGTCATTAGCCCAATTCCCCTACTCTGGTCTTCCTGGGACACTTTTTCTTTTGCAGTTTTAAAAACAGATTACTGAATTAGCAGTCAATTAATGAGGCAGTACATCTACAAACTGCATTGGGGGGGGGGGGAGACTGCACACCAAAATTCTGCATCTTATGTTCATACTCTCTGCCAAATAATTCATAATCTGCTATGAATTTTCAATCCAACTAAATGTCACATAAATCTGACATGCTTTCATAAATATTGATCAACCATGTAATTATTATTTTTTTAAAAAGAATAACAATCATTGCACAAATTACATTATGCTCACTGGTTTTATTCACAATGGTGTGTTTTTTAAAAAAATGTTGAATTTGAAAAAGATAAATACAGAGTACACATAAAAATTATCCAACCTGCTTAAAAAAACAAACCACTTCATGTTCCTCCTCCTCATAATTCTGCAAAACAAAACATAACCACTATGTCAACATGCAATTTGTCAAATCACCTACATGAGTGTACAGATTTCACCATGTACACAAAACAGCGTAAGCCCTAGGAAGGCCATATCAGGCCCATTAGGAATAACAAGTACAGCCTATAAAATCCAGCTACATTTTACTAAGACACTTTGAGCGAAGGAGCTGACCTGCTAATGGTTCCTTTGACACGCTCTCCCACTTGCATTCATTACCTCTCGATTCACAGTGTAGACATTAAGACAAAAATTAAAGAACCCTTTTCAGCTACAGGGCCAGATCCAAAACTGCTGTTTTTGACAGGCGGGTGGGGTGACTCACCCGCTAATCACCACCCAATCACCTGTCATATGACTTTAAAAGGCAGCAGGAAAAGGCTGTTTGTTTCTATGGTGTGCATTTTTGTGGTTTTTATATTGCAAACCATCCTCTGCTTCTCAAATGAAGGGCAGTATTTATTTAAATAAATAAATAAATAAATAAATAAATAAATAAATAAATAAATGAATGAAATAATTCTGGGTATACATGCTCTGCTTCCAAATGAGTGTTCATCATCAAATGAGTGTTCATCAGGGGATGCACAATGTTGTCATCATCAAAATGCCAACCTGTATATTTTCCCCATTTAATCCAGACTTTGCCTTGCATGCATATAGCATAGCTGTCAAGTGTCCCTTATTTGAAGGGACAGTCCCTTATTCCAGTGCCATGTCCCGCTGCTGTCCCTTATTGATGGATGTCCCTTAAATGTCCCTTAAAGGATGTCTCTTAAATTTCAAAGGAAGCAGCTCCTCTCCCTCCCTCCCTGCTGGCCAGGGAGGAGGGAGGCTCCAACTGTGTTGCTTGGCTGTGTTGCTCACCCAATAAGAAGTCTAAGAACGACTGGGGGGGTGGAGCTTGCATGCCTTGTGTGTGGCTAGTTAATGCAAGCTGAGGGGGTTTTTGAATGCTGGATGGCATTTTGTTGCACGTGCTGCTGCAAACTTTGCAGTGCAAAGCCAGGCCGGGGAGCCATCTTAAGTTGAGGCTGCATAGGCCTTGTGGTGCATGTGATTCAGATTCTAGTCAGTTGAACCTCTGGTTACAAAGTTGGTTGGACAGTGTTCTCGAAGCTACCAGCATGAGTTTGACCAGACTGCAGGAGGACAGGAAGACTGGAGTGCCTGGAACAGGTGAGGCTGCAGGTCCCTTATTTTGGCTGCTGGTCCCTTATTTTCAAGGCTGCTGGTCCCTTATTTTCAAATCTGTAAGTTGACAGCTATGATATAGAAAACCCATATGAGTGTTCAGTATAACATATGAATGACTCTTAAGTAAAAAGGGGAAAAAAGAACTTGCTTCAAACAACCCATTTGTGATAAAAGAACAACCTTTTTTTTATAATATTCAGCCCCAGTTTTCAAGCACTCATGTATAGAATTGTCATTGACACTAGAGATGCACGCTTTTACTGGCTCCCTCTATTGAAGGACATGGCAAATTCCAGTGGAGTCTAAGAATTTTAGAATCTTACTTATCTCTGGTCTGAGGATACAATTGTCAGCCCCTCTATATCCAGTTAAATCCCACTGATCTGAAGAGTGTTCTTAAGCAAGCACAGGACTGCAACCTTAAAATACATCTTTGTGGGGGGTGGGGAGACCAGATGAACATTTTAATATATACTCCCTCCCTGTAAAACAATTGTTCATTGTAGTCAGAAGACAGAGCAGAGAGAAGAAACCGAACACTTAAACAGCATGCAATATTAGTTTCTTATGTGATGCCAGAATTTCCAATGAATGCAAATTTGTTCTGAAATAAAAAATATCCCTCAAACACCATCTCTTAATAAAACTGTCCTGCAGAGTTCTGAATTGAGGAATGCATCATGAACAACCGCAAGTAGCATTGCTTATCTTAGATTATCCAAAGAAATGGAGACCTTCTTATTTGTTTGTCACGCATGCTGTGTTATTTGGTCTCTGCAAGCCCCCGTCTTAATGATATTAAGCTCAGTGGCTCCATTAGGTCTCCGTTTAAAAATATGCTTTCAAGGAAAATGGAATCATTTAATGCAAAGATGTGCTGGTGTAGGAGAGGGCAATCTATTACGGCAAATGATTTCTGACTTCCCTCCCAGCATCCCGTCATTAACACTGATGATTTGTTATTGCTTTCCAAGCATTTGGGCCTTCTGGCAAAGTGATGACAACCTTGGGTGTACTCTGCAGAGTCACCACAAATTTCATTTTCAAAGCTAAAGGGATGCAGACAAAGGCCAAGCATTTCCTCATTTTTCAAATGAAAGCTGCATGGTCAACTTCCAGCTTCCAGCTTGCTATTTCCCCAACAAAATACAAATACAGAGAGGTTATCAAAGCCATCCCAGCAATTATACCCCAAAGTATACACTTCCCTCTTATAAAATATCAGAGTGGTGTACAACAATACTGAGTGTAAAACATAAACAAGGCATGGATCTTAGACATATTAGGCTGCACTTGTGAGATGCAAACTTTCAGTGTATACCTATACGAATATTAAATGCATATACAGTGGTGCCTCGCAAGACGAAAATAATCCATTCCGCGAGTCTCTTCGTCTAGCGGTTTTTTCGTCTTGCGAAGCAACCCTATTAGCGGCTTAGCGGCTTAGTGGCTAAAAGGCTATTAGCGGCTTAGAAAAGGGGGGGGAGCGAAAAAAATCGCAAGCCCATAGGGAAATTTGTCTTGCGAAGCAACTCAAAAACGGAAAACCCTTTCGTCTAGCGGGTTTTTCGTCTTGCGAGGCATTCGTCTTGCGGGGCACCACTGTAGTTGCAAAACCAAACATGACAAAGTTATACAGACGAATTTAACATTTAATATGGAATTAAAACTCTTTGGGGGGGTTTTCTTCTTCTTAAAATCAAGTGGTATATATCTGTTATGAAACATAAAATTTATTTAATAATATTCCTGAAAATTCTCATTGCTAATTGGTTAAAAACTGGCAGCAGAGAGGATTAGAGACTGAAGGGGCTGTGTATTATTGGAGGGAAAGGAGTACAGGCAAAGGAGGCACAGGTAACTCATGGTCAGTGCAAGGATGTGTGCTTGTGCAATTAAACCGTACCCCCTCTCCTCCCTAAATCTGTTATAGGGGTTCCCCCGAGCCTCTGCAGCAAGGCGAGCTTGGGGTAAGCATGGGGAGAGGAAAGGTAAGTTCCACTGCTAGTGGAATGAGTGCATTGAACACCTCCCTTATCTGAGCTTGCAAAAGTTTTGGGGCCCTTGCACAAAATCATTTCCCATGGGTACATGTCCTGCTACTTGCTACATGTTCAGCCTGGGTGGTCCCACATTTGTTTGTTTATTTCTAAAAGTATTTACAGTGGTACCTCGGGTTAAGAACTTAATTCATTCTGGAGGTCCGCTCTTAACCTGAAACTGTTCTTAACCTGAGGTACCACTTTAGCTAATGGGGCCTCCCGCTGCTGCCGCGCCTCCGCCATGCAATTTCTGTTCTCAACCTGAAGCAAAGTTCTTAACTCGAGGTACTACTTATGGGTTAGCGGAGTCTGTAACCTGAAGCGTCTGTAACCTGAAGCGTCTGTAACCCGAGGTACCGCTGTATGTAATTCCCTCTGATAGAATATCAACAATATGTATACAATAAAATATAAAATACATTTGGTTGCGCTACAGCGCTCCAAACCACAATAATGTGACAGCATTGGGGAAGCATCAACAACTAAATATAGCAGAATAAATCCACCATTATTACTGAGTCAAGAACATGCTGCAAAATACAGCTGCAAGGGCCCTGGTTGTATGAATGCGGTATAAGTTCAGATATTATATTACCAATAAACTAATCCATGCATATTTGCCCATCTCTGCTATGGTTCTAAGATTGCCATATGAACCTTTCATTGTGTACCCTTTATCTAAACTCCCCCAACGCCACATCATTGCTTTCTGCATCCATCTATTGCACATTTTCTCTAAAAGATAGATCTAGCTCGCAGTGAAGTGAACAAAAGCCGAAGAATTGATTTTTTAAAAAGAATTAGAGCAAGCCTTTAAATGTCTCTGGGGGTTAGACAGCTTGTTTGATGTTTATTTAGCACCATGATCAATAAAACAGAAGCTCCAAGTATTAACGCTATTAAAATAATAAATACAAACAAAGATTGGGAGCAATAAACATAAAGAGATCAGTTAACGCAAACTTATATTAATACTCATAACGTCTGAAGCAACTCCTCTTTCTCCAATTAGGCAGAGAGGCAGAACTCTGTTTACAAAATAGGATCGCTAGTTTAAATAGATGTGTAGTGTTGGACAGTGCTTAAAGATAATCTAGTCCAAATTTCTACCCTGAGGCTGGATCTTCTGCATTCAGACATCAGTATCAGAGTAGCCTTCATCCAGATTATATCTTGCAACAAATGGGAAATAAAGAGAGAAAGGACATTTAGATGGTACAGGTACACCAATCTGTTTCACACCACACACAATGGAGTTGTACGTGGTGCTTTTTTTCAGGGGGTACACAAGTGTATGCAGAACCAGCACCTCTTTTTTTTTTTTTTTTTTTGGTTAAAAAGTGTGGCACTTAAGGTAACAACTTCATGGTGAGTACCAGCACCTATTTTTGTAGGGGAAAAAAATCTCTGGTTGTGCCCAGGGGAAGGGGCAAAGGGAGTGTACAGCGACGACAACAACCCTCCACTCGGGGCCTTAGGCATTTTCATGTATGTTGTTTACACTGACTTTAGCTTAAAATTTGCCTGCCTGCCTGGAAAAAATACTGATTTGGCTCTGTAGTCCACATTTTATTCAGTAATAATACTCAAATTATTCCCCACTCACTTTAAGGAAGGTTCTTAAGGAGACATGCCCTCCAACATTCCTCAGATGAAGATGTTCCTATTTTCATCTGAGGAATGTTGGAGGGCAGTATTTGTAGTATTTTATAAAAGTGCTCCTGATGCAGTTCTAACTGCATGCAAAATTCATGAGGAAAGAGGGTTTTACTTTAAATATTCCCTTGGCTTTGAACTAGCAGCAACAGTGTGAGCCAAGCTCTGGGCTTATCTATGAAAAATAACCAGTCAGCTAGTTTCAGCCTTAGTGTATTGTTTCTCATACTTTACTGACAGTTTTCTATTTTCTACTGAATAAATGCTGAACATACAAACTCATATTAATTCCTACAAGCATGGGTTACAAATAGCAAGCAAAATCCGGGCCTGAACAGACCTGAGAGAAATATCGATGACATCATACTACCTCCTGATGATACGAAGCTCTTCTGCAATGTGACCCTCCACCATGGATGTAAAAAACTGTTGTCAGATATGATGGGTGTTGCAGTCAAAAATATCTGGATGGTGACATGTTGGGGAAGTCTTACTGCTCCTTTGCAAAAGGTATGAAATGGTGGGAAGAATCTGAGAGCAACACATTCTAAATTCTAAAGTGAGCATTACCACCCAATCCTATGCATGTCTGCTAAAGAATAATATAATAGTGAGTAGTAGAAGAAGAGTTTGGACTTGATATCCCGCCTTTCACTCCTTTTAAGGAGTCTCAAAGCAGCTAAAAATCTCCTTTCCCTTCCTCTGCCACAACAAACACTCTGTGAGGTGAGTGAGGCTGAGAGACGTCAGAGAAGTGTGACTGGCCCAAGGTCACCCAGCAGCTGCATGTGGAGGAGCAGGGAAGCGAACCCAGTTCACCAGGTTACAAGTCCGCCGCTCTTAACCACTACACCACACTGGCTCTCATACTAAAGTCTTCAAACCCCCAAATGTGTTTTTGCGATTGTAGATGTTGGCTCACAAACTTTTGTTGTTGTTTTAAAGAATGCTTTGCTCACCCCTTCCCAGCTGTTTTGTCCAATAGTCCTAGAAATCCATCTAGTTTTAATTTAGGTAGTTTTACCCTGGAGCTCAGACCTAGCCATAAAGAAACACATCTTAACTCATTTTTAATGGGTATATTAAATTACTGTGCTGAAATGCTTGCCATCATGTTGCGGAAGGAAACGATTTGCAATCATTACAAAGGAAAAAACATTAATTTCAAAATTAGAGAATGAAGAAAGTGCAGCAAAGTTCACCAGAGGAGGTGGATCTTAACAAAATTAAGATAATGATATTGATTTAACAATGTGTGCCAAAATATCCTGGGATTAAAATCATCATTGCTTGTGCCATTCTACATGAAACTGTGCCAAACCCTGTCCCAAAACCATTTCCCCCAGTTCTGCTTGTATACTATGATGCTAATCAAGGAGTACAGGAGTTCTTATCAAGATATGCCATAAATCAGCATTAAAGTTCCTCCCAGGTACCATGATTATTACAGAATCTTTCCAATTAATGTTCCACATTTGTAAGCTTTCAATCTTTCTGCTTTTCCAGCTGAACATTTTACTATCGTGGAAGTGAGAGGAATTGTTTGGGAGCACTGGGAAAGTAGGATCAATGTCTTGGTCTGATCTGCTTTTGACCTTGCAAATGCTTCTTCCCTGCAGAAATTACAGATGAGAAAACCACAGCAATGCTGTATTCATAAATTCTTCTCCCTCTACTTACACCTGTTCATAGGAAGAGTATTCATAGGAAGAATATACAGACCATGGGTCTATCTAGCTCACTGATGGGCAGTGAATCTCCATGGTTTCTGACAGGGGATGTTCCCAGCCCTACCTAAAGCTACCAGAGATTGAACGTGGCACCTCTGCATGCATATCAGATGCTCTGCCACCGAGCTACAACTGTTCCCAACCAAAATGATCAAAGGGATGGAAACATTACAACATTGGTGGCTTCTTAGTCTAGAAATAAGATGACTAGACAGCATCTTAAAAAGCTGAGACATCATCTTACCAACAAAGGTCCATATAGTTAAAGCTATGGTTTTCCGAGTAGTGATGTATGGAAGTGAGAGCTGGACCATAAAGAAGGCTGATCGCCAAAGAATTGATGCTTTTGAATTATGGTGCTGGAGGAGACACTTGAGAGTCCCATGGACTGCAAGAAGATCAAACCTATCCATTCTTAAGGAAATCAGCCCTGAGTGCTCACTGGAAGGACTGATCCTGAAGCTGAGGCTCCAATACTTTGGCCACCTCATGCGAAGAGAAGACTCCCTGGAAAAGACCCTGATGTTGGGAAAGATTAAGGGCACAAGGAGAAGGGGACGACAGAGGACGAGATGGTTGGACAGTGTTCTCGAAGCTACAAGCATGAGTTTGACCAAACTGCGGAAGGCAGTGGAAGACAGGAGTGCCTGGTGTGCTCTGGTCCATGGGGTCACGCAGAGTCAGACACAACTAAACGACTAAACAACAACAACAACAGGGGGAGATGTAAAAAATTAAGCCTGGTGTGGAGAAAATGGACATAGAATAGCTCCCCCACCCTCTCTCTCTCTGCACTAGAACTCAGGGGCACCCAGGGAAGCTGAATGTTGGAACATTCGGGACAGACAAAAGAAAATATTTCATTACACAGGACATGGTTAAACTATAGAACATGCTCCCACAAGCAGTGATGGCCAACTTCAATGGCTTTAAAAGAAGATTAGGCAAATTAGACAAATTCATGGAAAGCCCTGTTCTGAATAGCCCTGATGGCTATTGTTTTACCTTCACTGTCAGAGCCGATATGCCCCTGAATGCTAGTTGCTGGTGATCACAGGTGGGGAGATAGCTGTTGCGCTCAGGCCTGCAACTGTTTAGACACTGTGAGAACAGGATGCTGTACTTGATAGGCCATTGGCCTGATCCAGAAGGACTCTATGTTTCTTAAAGGTAAAGGTAAAGGGACCCCTGACCATTAGGTCCAGTCGCAGATGACTCTGGGGTTGCGGCGCTCATCTCGCTTTATTGGCCGAGGGAGCCGGCATACAGCTTCTGGGTCATGTGGCCAGCATGACTAAGCCGCTTCTGGCAAACAAGAGCAGCGCTCGGAAATGCCGTTTACCTTCCCACCGGAGCGGTACCTATTTTATCTACTTGCACTTTGATGGGCTTTCGAACTGCTAGGTTGGCAGGAGCAGGGACCGAGCAACGGGAGCTCACCCCGTCGCGGCGATTCAAACCACCGACGTTCTGATCGGCAAGTCCTAAGCTCAGTGGTTTAACCCACAGCGCCACCCGCGTCCCTACGTTCCCCATAATTCACCCCAGTATTAACCAACCAGTAGCTTCTATATAATCTATGTTTCCAAATCAAAAGGTGGCCTAGATACCACTTGCCTCAGACCAAGCCGCTCTCATGTGACACGCAGTATTAAACACACACACACACACACACACACACACACACACACAAAATCTTATAACAGTCAGAAACCATTGCCAGAACAAGCATTCAAATATGGAAGGTAAGGAGCATTGATTACCTTGGATGTGAGCAGTCAAGAATGAAGCCGAGAATACAGCAATAATATATAATCAGGGCAACAATTGCCTAGCCCAGAGATGGGGAACCTCTGTTGAATCCAGCAGCCCCAGGCACCTGTGAGATATAGCGTGACAACCTGCTATTTGCTTATTGTGTTGTTGTCGCTTTTAAAATGTGCATAATTGATACTTCTAAGCTGGCTGAGAAGAATTTCCACTGTTAAAACTGGGATATAAATAATTGCAAGCCAATATAGACCTCTTTATGTCTTGAGCATATGCAGAACTTCGGAGAGTGATGACCAGGTTGAGGGGGGGGGGGCAGATTACAGCTGATTTGATCAGCCCTGTGTATCATATTGGAGTACATATGGAATTAAATGTGAGTGCTGGTTCTAAAGTAGCTCCTTGATTACAACAAAGGAAGGGGGACGCGGAGAAGCTTTTAGAACAGGAACCCCTGAACAGTTACTGCTGATAGCTGATACTCCACATCACCATACTAATCATTCAAATCCAGCTTTTCAGAGGATTGTGCCGACTCCTCAGAATCTGAATTAGGGAGAGTTCGGCTAAAAGCTTTCCATTCAGGAACACTTTACTTCTAAACGCCTCCAAGAACAGGGCAGCGCAAATCAATCTGATCATTTCGTCAGCACCCTGAGGCCTGGTTTCTACATGCAGCACAATGAGGCAGTAGACCCACGAGGTGGTGCCACTTTTGATTCTAGGAGAAAGATCACATTTTTGAATACTTTACTATGTAACAACCCCTCCCCCCCCAAAAAAAAATCTTTGCAAGTTATAACTAGCACAGCAAAGAATAAGGCATACCCTCCTTTCTAAAAATCAGTGGGCTTTTAGAAGTTATCATAGATATTAGCAGGATTGACATAAACACGTGCAGTAAGAAATAACGAAAAGGGACTATAAAGGGGAAATTAGTAAACAGGCTTGAATTGCAGTAACAAAAAGATGTAAAATAAGTAACCGCAGAAAGAAATGCAGATTGATTATGGTTTTGATTTTGGTTTTTTGGTTAAAACATGTGTAAAATGAGAAAATTAAAAAATGAGAAATTAAAATATCATAGAGCCTCTGGGGTGACCCCCCCCCCCCCCCGTTTCCTGTTGAGAAGGTTACCAGGCAGAGAAAATACAATGCAAGCTCATGGTAAAAAATGTAAAAAAAAGGTAAAGGTAAAGGACCCCTGGATGGTTAAGTCCAGACAAAGGCGACTATGGGGTTGTGGCGCTCATCTCGCTTTCAGGCCGAGGGAGCCAGCGTTTGTCCACAGAGAGCTTTCTGGGTCATGTGGCCAGCATGACTAAACTGCTTCTGGCGTAAAGGACACTGTGATGGAAACCAGAGTGCATGGAAATGCTCTTTACCTCCCCACTACAGCGGTACCTATTTATCTACTTGCACTGGTGTGCTTTCGAACTGCTAGGTTGGCAGGAGCTGGGATAGAGCAATGAGAGCTCACCCGTCATGGGAATTCAAACCACTGACCTTCTGGTCGGCAAGCCTAAGAGGCTCAGTGGTTTAGACCGCAGCGCCACCCGCATCCCAGCAAACTTATGAAGGACTTTCACTGTTGGAGGCAGTGTGCCTCTGAATACCAGTTGCTGGGAATCGTGGGTAGGGGATGTGTTGTGGTACTCAGGTTCTGCTTGTGGGCGTGCCATGGACATTTAGTTGGCCACTGTGAGAAGAGAGTGCTGGATTAGAAGGGACTTTTGTCTGGTCCAGTGGGCTTCTTCTTATGTTCCTACTCTACTCTCTCCAGCACATAATGCAATTGGGGGAGGCAGCCACAATTGGAGGTGCCCAAGAACATAGCCAGAGCTGTGACTGAAGGCAAAGACATGAGCAAGCATCCTTTGCAGAAATGACCTAGGTTTAATAGTGGGCACTGCAACTTGTAGTGAAGAACGGGGATGCTTCAGAGTGTCTTAAAGTGTATCCAAAGTGTCTTACTTTCAGCTCATCAACCAGCCTCTGCAAAGGTTTCAGCCCCCCCCCCCCCCATCTAAAGACTATGGGTGGTTCCACATCTTCCACAAGTCACTGGATTGACAAAAGTCTCATCCATAATTGGTGGAGCATCCCAAACACAATCAAATCTTGGGAATTTAAGAATTAGCTTACATTTTATCCTGCTGGAGAATGAGATAAAATGCAAAAATCTTATTTCACTCACCATAATGGGTGGTCTCCAACTACATCCTCAGAATGACAACCATAAGTCCATTGATATTGGGGGGGGGGGGGTCCTACTCTGAGTATGTCTTAGTCGGATGCCAAGTTGTATTTATACTTTTTTAAGATAATGAAAATATGCAAATGTGGTTAACCGAATAACTGAACAAAACTCTGGCATTTAATCAAGCAGGTTTTCTTCAGTGTAATAATCAGATGGCAGTTCTAATAAACCATCAAAAAGCACTTCAGACAAGTTCATTCTGGATTCCAGAAGGACACCGTTAATCTCTAAAATGAAACATTTATGGCAGTGATTAACAAAACAGAGATAATTAAGTCTCAAAGCAAAATGTTTCTGCTTCTGCCGTGTGTGTGTGTGTGTGTGTGTGTGTGTAAAAGAGAGAGAGAGAGAGATTTCACATATAAAATTTTGCACTCCAGTAAGGGTTTTTGAAGAAGCTTGTCTTCATTCATTTTAGTTTTGTTTCATTTCTCCTCTGAATAAAATCATATTTATTCTACATTGTGGCAATGACAGAATGCACAAACCTGGATGAAGTAACATTCAAACCCATATTTCAGTTACCATCAATATTAAATAAGGTGTTATGTGCAGCTGTTTCTTTCAACTTTCATTTATTTTGTTTTGGTGGAGAAAAGATAAGCCAGAGTTTGTAACCCCAAAATGCCACCTTTGATTAATCTCTGGTTAGACACTTTTGCACCACCAATATCCAACTTCCTCTCGGCACATTTTTATACATTTTGAAAATATGAAGCTCTTCTTCCTGTTTTCTGCATTTTCTGTTCGCCTTCCATTCCTGGGATCTGCAGCAGCCTTGGGCAGGCTATGGAACTGGGGAGATTAATTTTGTTTTACACCCAGTATGATTGAGGAATTAAAACATCAATTGTGATTTGAAAGCACACCGCCCAGCAAACCATCAATTTGTGCCCAGGCATTTAAGCTAGTGGTGAAGTCTACAGATTATTCATGATTATTTGTTAGTGTTTTATTCACCCTGATTGACAGCCATGACTTTTGCACATGAATTGGTGCTTGGTTGCTCAGAGATAAGAGAACAATTACTTTGACATTCTCATTAATTGGTTTGATTCTAAAATGTTGCTTTGTTTAAAGAAACTCCTGTGTATGGTAATTTCTATGTCACACAGTGTGTCAAATTTAAGCGCCTTATTCTTTTTCTCAAATGAATGCTTGCAAAAGCATTTTTCAAGAAATGAAACCCTTTATTTAATGCCTTTAGATCTATTTGACTACTGGGTACTATTTATTGTGATAGTTATGCTTCAGAAGCTTCTAAGATTTATAACCTTACAACACAAAAACAAAACAAAAAGCAGAAACTGCTTCCTGCCATGAATGTTTTGTAGCCACTTTAAACTTTGAGAGGCGTACTGCTTACAGGGAATAATAATAATAAATAATAATAATAATTTTATTGTTTATACTCCACCCATATGGTTGCGTTTCCCCAGCCGCATTGAGTGACTTCCAGCAAAATATAAAAAATAATAAAATGTCAGAACAGGGCTGCCTTCAGATGATTTCTAAAAGTTGTGTAATTTTTTACCTCCCTGACATCTGATAGTAGGACATTCCACAGAGCTTTAAAGGTCAGCACCAACGCTTTGAATTGTGCTTAGAAATGTACTGGGAGCCAGTGAAGAGCCTTTAGGACCAGTGTTATATGGTCTCAGCGGCCACTCCCAGTCACCAGTCTAGCTGCCGCATTCTGGATTAATTGCAGTTTCCAGGTCACCCTCAAAGGTAGCCCCATGTAGAGTCCATTGCAGTAGTCCAAGCGGGAGATAACTAGAGAATGCACCACTCTGGCGAGACAGGTAGGGTCTCAGCCTGAGTACCAGATGGAGCTGGTAGACAGCTGCCCTGGACACAGAATTGACCTGCACCTCCATGGACAGCTGTGAGTCCAAAATGACTCCCAGGCTGTGCACCTGGTCCTTCAGGCACACTTACCCCATTCAGGACCAGGGAGTCACACACACACACCCTGCGTCCCAGGAACAGTACTTCTGCCTTGTCAGGATTCAACCTCAATCTGTTAGCTGCCATCCATCCTCCAAGCGCCTCCAGACACTCACACAGGACATTCACTGTCTTCACTGGTTCCGATTTAAAGGAAAGGTAGAGGAAATTCTGCAAGTAGGTGCAGGGCAACCTTCCCCAATCTGGTGCCCTCCAGATGTTTTGGACCACAACTCCCATCATCCCTCACCATTGATCCTGCTGACTGGAGCTGATGGGCATTGTAGTCCTAAGCATCTGGATGGCACTATCTTGGGGAAGGCTGGTGCAGGCTAACAATAAAAAAGATGTTGTTGGCAAGTGAAGCAAATAATACATTTTGCACTAAGCTCAACACCTACACATGCTTAGAATTATTTCAACAGTAGATCCTCACCTCCATTTGGAATTTGAAATCATTCTTATTCAGATAATCTCATTAACATCATTCTTCACACTGTTGCGTATGTGAAGTTAATTATTCAATATTACATATAACACAAAATCTAAAATTCCAAAGTATGCATGCGACATTACTTTTAAAACTATGCATAGGCTACTGGCTCATATAATTGCATGGTTTATTATGCAATAAATCAGAATGTTCCAAGCTGTGTGTCATGACATGTTAGTGTGTCGGCTGCAGTGGGTAGGTGTGTCACATGAACACTCCCCACACTCCTCCTGAGGCTGGAAAGGGGTCAGTTTAACCTCCAGTTTGCTAGTAAAACTGAATTACTGTGTCGCAAAATGATGCATGTCTAAAAAGTGTGTCAACAACATGAAAAGTTTGGAAAGTTCTGCAATAAATAATAAGCAATACCTAGCAATGACCTTTAGCTTGCCATATCATATCCAAGTGATAAGCCCAAGTTCTCTGTACCTATGGTCACCCTTCTGTGAAGAATTTTACAATCTAGGCCCATCAGAAATGATGCTCTATACATAGGGCAGCTTATGCCACCCCATAATCATGTCCTGAAGCACCACCATCCATATCTATACATTGAGCATAGATGTCTGCAAGGAAGCACCTATTGCTGTTTAGCTGAATGGGCATACATAGTCAGGTCATATGATCAGGACCCCTGGACACACGAAATTCCAAGTGTGCGGAGCTGAACCTTTTATATCACTTTATACAGTTTTTTATACCTCCTGCTTCAGACCTCTCTCTGAATGAGCAGAAGGTAAGGGAGTCATGAAGGAAGCTCCTGACTATTTGCTTCCCTATCCTGTCATCTGCCTTCTTCACCTGCTGTGGCAAACAGATCTCTAAATATGCAGAACAGCAAGTGGAAAAAACATTATTTGTTTGTGTGTATATAAATATGTGGTGGTGGATGGATGAGTGGGTGGGTGGGATACTATTAACTATGGCTGCCTGGCAACTGCCTTGTCTCAAACTGCATCAGGAGAGTCTTAAGAACAATGCCTCCAGAGTAAAAGGTGTTCACTTATAACCCAAAACACTGTACACCCCTGAAAATCTAGGGAAGGTGTAGAGAACCTTTGGCTCTCCAGATGTTGCTGAACTACAACCCCCATCACTCCCAGCAAGCATAGTCAGTGGCCAGGGAGGATGGGAGTTGTAGTTCAGCAACATCTGGAAAGCCAAAGGTGCTCCACACCTGGCCTAGGCATAGGCATATATCCTTCCTGCTTTCCCTGTCCCAACATAGGAATCTACAGTATACCCAGTCATGCCATTTGACCATACAGCCCAGTATTATCTACTCTGACTGCCTCTGGCTTTCTAGGGTCTCTGGCAGAAGCCAATCGTCTAATCTTTTAAGAGGCGAGGCCACGGATTGAACCTGGAACTTCAGTATGCAAAGCATGTGATTAGTTGCTGAACTATGGTCTCAAACCACATCTCCTAGTAACCTATTTTCCAAGCTCAGTTTTATTACATACATTGCTGGATATTATTGAAGTATGGCTTACATAAATGCACATGTCAAAATTTCCTAATGAGTTCAATTGTTAGCAGGAGTCAAGGGGTGACACTTTCAGATCAGGGTTTAGTGAGCAGGACAGAGGAAGAGTGTTCAAGGTCAGGGGAAGAAGCTTCCTGTGTTTCTACTCCAGTTTCAAACCTTGACAGGTATGAGTATCAGCTTGCTCTTGGAAGCAGAAACTATTATTTCCTTTCCTCTGTTATAAACAGCAATACTTCACAGTTGCTCCCTCTCACTTCATCCCTCCAAGCTGTTGGTAAATTAAGCAGCAAGAGCTATCTGAATACTAGCGGCTGTTGCAGTGTTCGTGCATTTAATTAAAATGCTCTTAATTGGTTTACTCTGAAATTGTGTCCCTTCCTTTAATTAAATACAATCTGATGGAAGCCTAGCTTGGAGGTATTCATTACATGGCCTCTGCTGCATTCTGCAGTATCCACTTAGACCTGCCACATTGTTCTTCTGGCAGCTGAAGAAATGATCCATCAGAAAGATAGGAATGAAACACAATAAATACCCCTCCGTTCCGGATTCATCATGGATGCATTATCACTGTAACTTATAGACTGGTACTTTATCACCATAACATATGGACTCTGGTTATGTTATGGTCCACTTCATATGTTATTGCTGTGACTGCCATTGGGGTGAAGGGGGACATTCCTTTGAGGCATAACACCACCAGGAACACGTTTACTTCCATCTCCAGCATCTAACTTCATCAAGAGTGCCTGGACTGGGGTGGGAAGTAGCCACTGTAACTTTAGGGTGGTTCCCCATTCCGGCACCAGTTCTGTAGGATAGCCTGTTAGTCCCGGGGGGACTTGTCCCAGTCCTTTCTCTTTGCTTCTGCCATCCACAAATTAGGACACCAGGGGCCAAGGGCATTGAATTCTCCCTGCATTATTCTGGTCCTATCAGAAGTAGCTGAATTCCATCTCCAGCTTGGCAGTTTTAGCCCATCTTCCCTCCATACTCTCAGACTCTTCACCAACCAGTAGAATGATCCCAGCAGCCTAACAATTTCCAAAGTCCTCTTCGCACCTTGCAAACTTAGTTTCTGGAAGTTTCTTCAACATCCTTCACTTATCATACCCCCACCCCCACCCCATCTTGTCAGGATAAACTGATTGCTATGCAATTCTTTTGCCAGGTCATGACACCGCTTACAGAGTGAGGGGTAAGCACTGAATCCATAGTGAAATGATCATTATTACTATGCACCAGATTACAACTCATCCTAGTTAATTGCAAATCATCTTGCTATGTAGTTCATACATGGGGGGAAACTTGGAGACAGCACTTTCCACATTTATTCTAATTTAGCCTTCATTATTCATTATATTGTCATATGATTTAATTCCGAATTGTAATGGGGGTTCATTATTTGTTTAATTCTGATTTTTTGTTTGCTTTGCACTCCCAGACTCTGCAAATAAACCACTCCAATTAAATTCTTTCCATTTAGAGAACTTTCAAATACTTGAAAATAAGGTTGATTCTTCAAGATCAAAGGCAACTACTTCAGAAATATCGTTTCATTACACATGCCCCTGAACACAGATTGCACACAGAGGTGTATGGACCTGCAGCACAGCATTAACCAGCTGTTTGTACTATGCTCCCATTTCAGACCAGCACATGGCCTGAAAACACATTTGCAGCAACTCTGCAAGCATGAGTCTGTTCAACACCTGAATGGGAGATCAGCAGGGAGCCATTTTTCTGCCACCTCGATTTCCATGACAGAAGAAAAGTGAGTTATCTGAATGTGTTAAATAAACATGATCCTGAAATCCCTTTAGTTCCAGAAAGAAACTATGGATCATGGAAATTCTTAAGCTCAAACAAGAAATGTCTGAGACAATGAGAGTCAGTTTTACATTACATTTCAGAACATAGGTCCATACATATTTCAATAGCATGTACAGTGGTACCTCGGGTTAAGTATTTAATTCGTTCCGGAGGTCCGTTCTTAACCTGAAACTGTTCTTAACCTGAAGCACCACTTTAGCCTATGGGGCCTCATGCTGCTGCCGCGCCGCTGAAGCACGATTTCTGTTCTCATCCTGAAGCAAAGTTCTTAACCTGAGGTACTATTTCTGGGTTAGCGGAGTCTGTAACCTGAAGCGTATGTAACCTGAAGCATATGTAACCTGAGGTACCACTGTACCTTCTTAAGATTGTAATGATGGCCTCCTGCCCATTTGTTGTTGTTTTTTGCATGTCTTTTTAAAAGTTATGATTTCTGGGAACTATGTGTACAAGTGTTCCTTTTCAAAAGTGTAACTTGGATATTCTTTGAATTTAATAAAATAGCCCCTTGCAGATTAAGAAAGAAGATGCAACAAACATCTGAGCTACATAACACTTATACTTGCATTGCATTTTGACCGTCATGCCTACTAAGCCTTGCAGTAATTCTTTGCCACCAATATGTTTCCATTGATAAGAGCTTGTAGGAAGTTAAAGAGTCCACTGCACTCACCTTGGAACAACCTGTTTGTCCAGCTGAATTTGTCATCAAAGTCAAAATGACAGCAAAGCAGACTGATAAGGGCAGACTGCAATTCAGCTTTGCAGACCAGTCCTCAAAGCTAACCACCAGCAAAAGCCCAAATAAAGAGAACAAAGCTTACCGGGGGGATACCATCTGGCAAGCAGATGCTGAGATGGGTCAGGGCTTGCTATGGATCAAATCCAGAACATCCATCTGCCCAGAGGCTGGTACAAGCACCGCATGACCAGGCAGGGCAGAGAAGAAGAGATGCGCACAAGCGTTTTGGCAAAGCAAGAGAGCAGGTTCTTCTGAATGCCTTGGCACCTCTGACTCACATCCTAGTTACCTGAAATTATGAGGCTGAGAATTGACCTGGTACGGTTTGTTATACAAGGTCCTTGGAGGAAACAATATGTGAGGATCTGAAGTCAAAGTTTACCAGAGACAGGGATTATGACTACAGGGCTACAAATTTACTCACAAAGAAAGCTGACAAGCCAGCACCTAGGAAGCCCAGAGGTAAAGTATTTGAGTGCCAAAGATGCCCATCATTTGTACCTCTCTGCCCCAAATGGCTGGAATTGCCTGTCTGCATTTGTAAAACTCAAGTGGGACCCATAACAATTGAGAGCTCCTCTTCAGTGTTGCAGACAGACACACATGGCCTCTAGGATATTCCATCCTATTCCTCCCCAAACCCTGGAATTCTGTTTCATCCCACCCCAACAGACAATCTGCATTCTATGGCCACTGATAATGCTCAGTCCTCACTGAGATGGTTGCAGATTTTCCTAATTTTTGTTTCTCCTGCTACAGACCTTGAGGTTCCCGCCAAGTGTGCTGACATATCCCTCTTGTTTCTCAGGACCCCTCTTTTGGCTGCAGTCATCATAATTTAACACCTGCGGTCACTATTAGTATATATCTGGTCACTAATGTGGGATCCGTGCGTGCAATACTGCCCCACAGGTCTTCCTCTGAGGCCTGCCTCCTCCTCTTCCTCACTGCCCCCTCTGCCTTGAAGTGGTGAGGGTGAGTTCCTTGGGAAAGTATATAGAGCAGGAGGAGGCATTGGGAAGTTAGATTATTTTCTACTTTCCCTTTTAGCTCTTTGTGTGTGGAACTGAACCTCTGCTCTTTCTTTTTTACACACTCACGTGCACTTACATACTACAAATTTCTGAGGCATCACATTTTCTCCCTCCCTCATATACCAGCTTATAGAGAAAGGGGTGAGAGCCACCAGGCCCACACAAGGAAATCTGTTTACCTGTTTGAGGAAAATCTGTTGTCATCCAACAGAGAAGGCACTTGTTTCTTAGTGCTAAAATGCTAGACTCCAGGACAGGCATGCTTTTCATTGGGACTTCATTCTTTGTTACTGAACAGAAAGTTTCTGCTTGAGAAAAATCTACCTCCCTGCTGTGTGTTGTTTCTGTAGCTGCAAAGAAAACAGGAACATTTCCTTATCCCCGTTAAACATTTCTACTACAAGATTGCATGCCAGTTACAGCATGTGCCAGCATATGTTATTGATTTGCCCAGAAATATGGCTTCCTTCTTCTCAGTGAGAGGTGAAAGCTTTATATGCGTTTTTCAAGTCTCTTTAAAAAAAACCCTGTGCTACTTAGCAGTGTAGAGTTGAAGGTATTTTTGACAAGGGCTGAAATTATCCTTCCTCATTTGCCCACCTCAGTAATATTGTAAGCCTGCTTGGCAGAAAAAGGACCACTTTCAATGTTCTGTCTAATACTTAGCAGATGGTTGATGTTACATAAATGTTAAATGCTTTGTGGTATTAAAGGGAGGAATTCCATCTAATCTAGGCTGACTGCGGACAGTACTGTTTTGGTCAGGAGGAGGAGTAATTCTCAAAAGAACAAGGAAAGGGGAGCATGATTGGGGTAGAAGAATATATTTGTATGGTATCTTGCACCCTGGCTAGTCTAACAATTCTTGTGCCCTTTCCCTTCAACATACCCACAGGTATATAAAATAAGCTTAAAATCCAGTTCAACTAGGTTGGAATAAGAGCTCAACATTTAATTCTTAGCATAAGCCGTCTTTATAGTGACCTTCCATTTCCTCATTTGAGAAAAGGCTGAATAAACATGCATTTAATGTAGAACCTCTTTTCTCTCACAAATAAAAAAGGTGAGAAAGCCTAAGGTAAAATGGAGCATAAATGACCAATCCCATCTGAGAACAGTTAAATGTTACTACCTTTGTCAGGGGCTTTCTCTTGGCAGTGCCAACAGGCCCTTCAGAATGACTGTAACTAACAGAATCAACAGCCAATGTTTGGAGCGGATGGAAAAGGAATGCATTAATAAAAACCAGATCCACAGATCTTGTGAAAATATGTCAGAACACAGTAATGGCAGTGTCATTTTATTTTATATTTTATTTTTTTAGAGAAAGCTATGATTGAAGGAGGGGAAACTATGTACCATAAAGGGCATTGCTACCCAAAGGCTACCACTAAATATTAGCAGCTTAAAAATGAAAAGAAATAGCACCATAAGTGCTCAAAATTATGAGAAGTAGAAGATGAGGAGGAATGTAAAAGTAACCTGTTTGCAGTCATGAACATACCTAATTCACATTTCCCAAAACAATACGTGAACTGAAAGACAGGCATCGTTCAAAATGTGCACTGCTCTGAATTTTCCAATGCAGTTCTCCAGCTCCACAGCATGTTTACAAAAACGTGTCTGTTAGAGTAAATTGTGCACAATTGTGCATAGATTCAGAAACTAACATACAAGAAATGTGCATATTTGGAGAAATGCACACTAAAATACTGTCAAACTTTAATGAGGATTTTGTTTTTAAAGTAAAAAAAAAAGAATGACAAAGAGATATGGGAATTGGATGATATACATAGCTAAGGCTGTTTGGGGCTTTAAAGGTCAGCACCAACACTTTGAATTGTGCCCAGAAACATACTTGGAGCCAATGAAGTTCTTTCTGGAATGGTATAAGTTGTTTCTTGACTTGGCTTGTTAGAGATTTACATGTCATATAGTTATGTGGGAAGACAGGGTGGGGTAATTGATTTTTCTCCTGAAATATTTACTGTCAATATGCCATTCACTACTGTACAATACAGATTCCATCACTTTACACAGTACACTATTTATAGGTTGAGAAGGAGGATTGAAACAGCAAAATCAACAACACTTGGATGGCCACAGGCTCCCCACTTTGCATTAGGAGACTGTCAGGAGAGCAACACAATTACACCTGCACTGCCCCTTACTGGTGGCAAAAGAAGTAGATGCACTTAGCAAATTGAGTTTCATTCCCTTCACAGAACCCATATGTGTAATATTGAGGAGCTGATTCATAAATCTGAAAATATGGTTCACTGGACAACAATTTTTTACTTTTTGAATGTTGTCTAGATTTCTACAACTGATTTAGGGTATTTTTGCACTGCTGAATCAGGAAATGGCATCCGTTTCTCTCCATCAGGTCAGGTTTTCGTGTTATGTTGATTTGAAAAAAATCATGGATGTGGAATCTCTGTATACCAACATCCCACACAACGATGGTTTACAAGCTATAAGGAACACCATTTCAGATAAAACCACAGCGGACTTTGCCACCAAACTCTGCCAATTTGTCCTTACCCACAACAACTTCAAATTCGGTGATGACCTGTTCCTTCAGATCAGCGGCACAGCAATGGGCACCCGCATGGCCCCACAGTATGCCAACATCTTCATGGCAGATTTAGAACAACGTTTCCTAAACTCCTACCCACTCAAACCTCTCTTGTACCTGCGATACATTGACGATATTTTTATCATCTGGACACATGATCAACAGACCCTGGACACCTTCCACCAGAAATTCAATGATTTTCACCCCACAATCAACCTAACAATGAATCAATCTATGCAAGAAATACATTTTTTGGATACTACTATAAAAATACAGGATGGGCGCATAGACACCACCTTATACCGTAAACCAACTGACCGACAAACATATCTACATGCCTCTAGCTACCATCCCAAACATACCAAACAGTCCATTGTATATAGCCAGGCACTACGTTACAGCCGTATCTGTTCCAATTCTACAGACAGAGACTCTCACCTAAGAGATCTACAGCAAACCTTTTTAGAACTAAAATACCCAGCAGATGAAGTTAGACAACAGATCAACAGAGCCAGACTTATACCCAGAGAGAACTTGGTGCAAGACAGACCCAAAAAAGAAAATAACAGAACACCTCTAGTCATCACATACAGCTTCCAAGTTAAAACAGTACAACGCATCATCAGAGATCTACAACCTCTCCTGGACAATGACAGTTCTCTTTCTCAAGCTCTGGGAGGAAGACCTTTCATTGCCTACAGACAGCCACCCAATCTTAAACAACTCCTAACCCACAATAATACTACAACCAGACTTAACACGGACACTGGCACCAGAGCCTGCAATAAACCCAGATGCCAACTTTGCTGCCACATACACCCGGACAACACCATTACTGGCCCCAACAACATCACACATACCATCTCGGGACTATTTAATTGCTCATCGTCTAACATTGTGTATGCCATCAAATGCCAACAGTGTCCTTCAGCTCTCTATATTGGACAAACAGGCCAAACCTTACGCCAAAGAATAAACGGACATAAATCTGACATCAAGAATCACAAGACAGAGAAACCAGTAGGAGAACACTTCAATCTCCCAGGACATTCTATACAAGATCTCAAAGTAGCTGTTTTACTACAAAGGAATTTCAGAAATAGACTGGAAAGAGAAGCTGCTGAATTGCAACTTATTACCAAACTTAAAACCATGGAGAGACCTGGTCTGAACAAAGACATTGGATTCTTATCTCATTATACATGACAAAGCCATTTTTCACCTTCTCACCCCTTGCTTTTTCCTGTAAGACCTATTGCAGTCGTTAAGAGTCGTCAACAGGCTCATCACAGCTATCTGCCAATCACCCATTCCCACCACCCTTCTGAGTAATACCCCTCCCCACCTTCTCACTATATAGAAGGATCTGGCAACTTCTGTTTCAGTGTATCTGAAGAAGTGTGCATGCACACGAAAGCTCATACCAAGAACTAACTTAGTTGGTCTTTAAGGTGCTACTGGAAGGAATTTTTTTGTTTTGAAAAAAATCAGATCTTGTGACAAAATTGATTACATTTTTGTGGCATTATCAGCTGATTTTTGTCAACACATATCATCCTAAATATGTTTTTAAGAGAAAAAAATGTTTTTCCAACAACATATATTGATTACCTGATAGAAACATCGATTACTGTAAACTGAATGGTGGGCATTGATAACGGTAAGTACACGTAAATTGCATGTTGCTTCACCATTTTTCAAACTTCAGGGCTTGAACTTCCATTTCTTGGAACTCCTGGAATGCTCAGCGGCAGGGAGGTCTCTCTTCAGAGTCCAACAGTAGTCAGCCATCATGACTGCGTCCCAGCGACCCTGATACCTGGTCTCCATCTCTTTCATGTCCTGATGGAATCTCTCCCCCTGCTTGTCACTCATTGAACCCAGATTCTCAGGAAACCGGTCCATATGTGAAAATAGGTAGTGCATCTTGACGCTCATGTTGCAGCCCAGGTTTCTGAAAGCAGTCAGCATGCTGTTGACAAGTTCTGCGTAGTTTCTGGCCTTATTGTTGCCAAGAAAGTTCTTCACTACCAGAACAAATGCCTTCCACGCTTCCAGTTCCACTTCGTTCATTGACTTTCCAAACTCTGGATCTCTGATGAGCTGACGGATCTGAGGACCGTCAAAGATGCCAGCTTTCAACTTCTCCATGGTCAATCCTGGAAAAGCCTGGCACAAGTAAGTGAAGCAGTCACCATCCTTATCCAGAGCCTTGGTGAACTGCTTGATTAAGCCGAGCTTGATGTGCAGCGGTGGGAAGAGTATTCTGTCTCTGTCCACCAGAGGGTCGTTGATGACGTTCCTTTCTTTGCAAGGCACCAATTCCTCCCGCACAGGCCAGTCCTTCTTCGTGTAATGCTGAGCACGGTCCCTACTATCCCACATGCACAGAAAACATGGGTACTTGGTGAAGCCAGACTGTTGTCCCAACAAAAAGTTCACTATCTTCAGGTCAACACAAATAAACCACTTATGCTGATCATAACCAATTTTCTCCAGCACATACTTCACCGCTTCATAGTTCTCCTTCAGTGTACTCGAGTAAGCCAGGGGTATAGAGGCAAACTGGTTGCCGTTGTGTAGCAGAACACATTTCAGTGATCGCTTGCTGCTGTCAATGAACAGTCTCCAATCTTTGGGTTCGTACTGTGGCACTCCAAGCTTGAGCAGAAGCTGCACAATATCTGCACAGTACACCAAGTCCTTCTCTTCCGAGAAAAAATGAAGGTACTCTTGATGCCTGTTGTGGAAGAAGCTGGTGCGAGCACTGTCAGAGAGGAGATTTTTTCCTTCAATCTGGATGCCAACAGTGTGGCAGAGTCCTTTGACAAGCTGAGGTTCCGAACTAGATCATTCAACTCCTTTTGGGAAAATGGATGTGGAGCATCATCTTCAAGAACCACTTCTTCTTCTTCATGTCCTTCAACAGTGGAGGCATCTTCATCACTCAAAAACTTGACCTGATTGAGCAAAACCAATGTGATTTTTGGATTCAGCGCATCAGATTCATCCTAAATCAGCTGAAAAAATGCAGACAACAAATTTGTTGTTGACCAGTGATCATTCAAATAGCATGGAGAAGATATGTCACATGACGGGATTCCATGTGATGCATACACACCATACATTTAAAGCACACATCCCCCATTGATCCTGAGAACTGTAGTTTGTTAAGGGTGCTGGGAAATGTAGTTTTGGGAGGGATAAACTATAGCTCCTGGGATTCATTGGAGGGAGGGATGTGCTGTAAATATATGTGCTTCTCACCTAATTATCCTAACCACACACTGAACATAAAGCAGTTTTGGTGGAATGAAGTATCATTTATTATCCTTTACTATTTATTTTATTTCAGAGCATTTTGGAACAAACATAAAACAGTGAAACAATATCATAACTAAACATTAAAAACAGAAAAATAGTAACAGAGTCCAGTCTTGTGGATCTTATTTAATGTCTTATGAATATATAGTATTTCTTTAAACTATACCCTTTTAGTGAAATTCAAAATGTGTTAATATATGCACCTGGAAGAGATATTCAAGCATCACAGAATAATGGACCCTGTTATCGTAGGAAAATACACGTTGTAAAAGGTGTGATAAGTGGAGGTTTTATGTCTATATTATACCCTTTGGGTAGGAGGATACACAGAAAAAGTATAAAAATAAGGGACACTTAATCTGTTAAAAACAACAATTTTGAATCTCTGTGCTCCTTAACTTGTAAATGAGATTAGAGTTCTTCCTGTTTCTTTAATGAAAAGAAATCGTAAAAAATTCAAGTGTTTGACTGAAGCAATGTATCTGGTTGTGTCAGAATTTCATGACAACAACTTTAAATGATGTTAAATAATGGAGACAGGCAGTTATAAAAACACAATAAATTGAAAGCCAGAGAAATTATCAGCATGAGAGTGGATATAAAAATAGATTGCAGCATTTTCAAGCCAGATACTTGTTTTTATGAATTTTAAAGAATCGTATAAGGGATTTATTAGCCATACAGGCTAGTTTATTCAGATAAGAGAAAAAAAATGATCTATATTTACCTCCTCTCGCTACTAATATGTTGTTGCATGCCACCCCAACCTCCAAACCTACGAGATTCCAGGGGTTTTAGGTGTTACCCAGGCTCCGTGTTTCCTTTTGGAAGAAGGCACAGCAGAGACTGTGGTGTCTTTATGATATATGGTTCATTTACACCTATATACAACCTGAGCCTATGATGGAGGGGTTCACAGCATCAACACCCCAACAGGGTTTTGCTTCTCACATAGCCACAGTTTTAGATTCAAACAGAGCTCAACCATTTCTCTGCCTCTCTGGCTTTCCAGCTTTCTGACTTGCTCCTTGGACACATAACTCCCAACTCTCCCCTCTACTCTAAACTCTGGCTATATCTGTTTTGGAGAGGGGGCGGGCACCCATTTGCCAACTCACACCAAGCCCCTTTGATCCTTTGTTCTCTTAATAGCCCATCATTTCAGACAATCACATCATCACAGGTTTAACTAGCTTTTGAGTCCACAGACAGGCACACAGTGTGGCACACCAGTTTAGTACCCCAAGCCTTGGTTAAATTCTAACACTAACTTGATCCAGGGATTAAGAGGAGTCTGACACCCACAAATTCATAACAGTATGAGCTTATTATTCATGTTTCTCCCCAGCTTATATAATATAAAGTAGTCAGCTATGTTTCTGTCTCTTTTCTTCCTCCATGGAGCTGGCAGCATCTTACATGCGGTTCACATGTAAATATCCCATCCATTGAACCATCTCCTGTGCTTTCAGGCTAACATCTCTGTTTCACTCTCTTGTATTAAGGAAGATCCTCTTTGGAAGAGATTATACTCATACCCACCTGCTCAACCAATGCTGGTAAGAGAATTGGGTTGCATGAGTTAAGCCTGGTCTCTGCATAGAGAAGAACAAGGTGCTGGAATTTCAAGATGGTAGAGTGAACTGCGCTGCTTCAGGACCACACTAGACACACCCTACCTCACATCTCTGGGTGTCCAAGACATATTGCAAAAAGACCATAAAGTTAATAAGCAGCTCATGACTGAGTGGGAAGGTTGGAAAGTTGGCTGCATTTTTTTTTTTTAAGGCCCACGTTTCATAACAATAGGATTGCTCTCTTGCACACAAAACTAAATTGTATTTGGCATGATTCAGAAGCAGCTTCGCACACCTGAAATCGATTCAGAAGCCTATCAAGTGTAAATTAGGCAAAATGACACACTTCTCCCCTCGTTGTCTAGTTTGGCATATCTCAGTGGCCCGCCTTCCAAGCAGTTTGCTAATTTCCTCTTCATTTCCTTGGTAAAAGCTTTATAAAAACTCCATGGCGGTTAAGTCCATCTAACCACAGTTGAGTGGTTCCTTTATTAGGACCAATCAAACAACAAATTTATCACAAAATAATCACCAAGCTTTTGAATTCCTTGCGACCTCTAGACCTTATCAAGAGTTCTAGTGGCTGAAAAACTTACTCACTATTTGGTGACATTTTGGTTGGTCCTAATAAAGATATTGCACAACTGTTGAGTTTGGAATCTACTACTAAGACTTTTTCCCATTGAAATAGACTAAAAAAAACTGGGGGGGGGGGGGAGTTTTTTTTTAAAAAAATTGCATCTATCTTCTTCTTGTGCCTGAATCTGCATTTTTAAAAATAAAAAATAAAAAATTAGGTGCTGCTGTGGCATTAATTTGGAATCCTCCTTAATTCTGCTGAAGCAAACATTCATGCAAGAAGCAAATAGGGTGCCTGGTAAAAGTATCCCCCTCCCCCAGCTTTAGCTCAAACACTCAGCTAAGAGTAATAGGCAAAATGCCTGCCTTAAGTGCAATGATCTGCTATTCACAGTTTGTACTTGAAGAAAGTTGCAATTAATTCACTGCAGCTGGTTATTGTTCAGGATAATTGCTATAGCAGAATAATACTTGGGAATCAAATGTCAGGGAGCTCACCACTTCTTTCTCCAGGAATGCAGTTTTCCATCTATGTTTTAAAATGGAAAAAAAGTCAAGATCATCAGGTGCTCATTGTAAACATGAAAAGCAACACTCAGTGTGTTGTTATGTTTGTTCTTCGTGGGATCAGCTCTGGTCTACGAACATTAGCCTGCTGTGACAAAGGCTACTGATTTGGATAAAAATTGCTGTGGTAATTTAGATGTATAGATTCAAATTCATCAGTGATTACTCTAATATAAACAGGAATGCAACACATATCACCATAGTGGGAAGGACAGTCCAGGCGATGTTTGCACCTGTCCAGGTGTTAATTTCAAGTGCCTCTGCTCTGCCTTGTTATGGTTCCAGATCTTTAAGCCAGCCATGGACTGAACAACTGCAAATGATGGAGGACTTCTTCAACTAGATCAGGGGTCTGCAACCCGCGGCTCCGGAGCCACATGTGGCTCTTTTACACCTTTGCTGTGGCTCCAGGGTGGATATTAGCGAGGGGAGGAGGCACATTGTGTGCCCCGACACTCCCCACTGTGGCGGGCGCTGTACTGGCTGTGACATCGCATGGGGGTGGTGCGTGCATTAGTCACGCACTGTCCCGACATCACCTTCCCGTCCGCTGTCAGATCGTGGCTCCGGAGATATATTTGTTTTAAATGTTGCAATGGTTTTGCGGCTCCCAGTTTTTTTTTCTTCGGAAACGGGTCCAAGTGGCTCTTTTTGTCTTAAAGGTTGCAGACCCCTGAACTAGATGACTCTCCTCTTAAAATAAAACGCATGCGCACACCATGCACAGAACAGACTGCTTTAAGTCAGAGGGAAGTTCTGGTGCTACTTTGCAAGATTTTGAATAGGTACATTAATAACTTGAGTGTTGAGTTCTTTTCAACATAACACTTTTTATGCTTCTACAAAGTACATAGTTTGACCCAATGTTCCTAGTTCCTTCCATTAGCAGATTTGTTCACTGCTGCAAAGGTTTCTTCTATACACTACTGTATTCTGAATTAACTAATGCATTAGCTTTCTAAATGCTCACGGATTCAAGGGCTAGAGAAGAAACTATTGATAGATCTACCTTGTCCAAAGCTTTTATTTTTCATCCAAGCACAATAAACATTTTAAATAAAGAAAAATCATTACAATGAAGCGCTCCCCCAAGTATCTTGTTGTGAAGCGATTTTTCAGCATGCAAAACATTCAACAGCGTTCCTCATCCTGCTTTTATTTAAAAGAACAACAGTGACATCTAGTGTGGAATGACTACTTAGGAAATGTTGATTGCTTTGGAATCCCGCAATAAATCCTAGATCAGAAAACTTGCAAATGTTATGAACAGGAATATATTCAGGAATCGCAATGGCTGTGATCCTGCACACACTTTTGGACAGCAGAATCCTGCTCATCTAAAGGGGAACACCTTTTCATGAACAGAGCGAGCTATTAAAAGCTGTATGACAGGTAAAAATCAGCAGGTAAAGATGAAGCTTTAGTTATCATAATACAAAGAAAAAGCTCTCCTTTTATCAGTGGTAATATAGGGAAGCACTGTTCCAGGACTGTTTTTTGTGGGTAGGAGTGACGACATCATCAGTCAGAGCACCACTGAAATTGGCATACTCTCCGTGATCTGGACAAAATGAATTAGGTGACAAAGAGACTTTCAAGATTGTGACAGATTAGCCTAGATGAAGTAAGAGAATTAGCAAAATAGCAGAGGCTAAGTACTCATTGGGACGCAGGTGGCGCTGTGGGTAAAAGCCTCAGCACCTAGGGCTTGCCGATCAAAAGGTTGGCGGTTCGAATCCCCGCGGCGGGGTGAGCTCCCGTTGCTCGGTCCCAGTGCCTGCCAACCTAGCAGTTCGAAAGCACCCCCGGGTGCAAGTAGATAAATAGGGACGGCTTACCAGCGGGAAGGTAAACGGCATTTCCGTGTGCTGCGCTGGCTTGCCAGATGCAGCTTGTCATGCTGGCCACGTGACCCGGAAGTGTCTTCGGACAGCGCTGGCCCCCGGCCTCTTGAGTGAGATGGGTGCACAACCCTAGAGTCTGTCAAGACTGGCCCGTACGGGCAGGGGTACCTTTACCTTTACCTTTTAAGTACTCATTTCCTTTGCTTTGATTGGTGTTGCTATTTCACCGCAGCACTTTAAATGATAACACTTACTTGAAAACCTGTATGTTTCATTAGGATTTTTTTTATAAAAAAAAACTGATGTGGAAATGTGGAGAACTGAACCTAAGACTGCAACAAAAAGAGAAATTGAGGCGGGGGGGGGGACGACCCAATCAGATAGATTTGCTCATCTCTAATTATGACTAATTTCAGTCCATTTATTTCAATATGCCTACTCTGTGTGTGAGATAGCAGGATTACAACTGTATGCCCCTACAAGGGTTTCACTGATAGATAAGGATTCTTCCAAGCAAAGGAAAAATCCTACTGGTGGAAGGTTCATGCTTAACAATGCTGTCCCTTCTATTTTCCCATCATCCCCTTCCTGGTTCTTTTTCTTTGATTAAGAAGCATGAAAGCTCCTGAACTCAGTCCTTCTATTATTGTGTAACAAATAGATTTCAAAGGCTTATTACAGCCATGCCTTGACAATTATTTCTAGTTCATAAGCATTCGTGCTGAGGAAAAACCCTGTGTTGTTTCTATTTAGCACTTGAGTTTTGCTTCATGCATCTAAGGAATTCATCAAAATATGGGGGAAAACGTTTTTTACACAATCATTATGGAAAGAGGTGTCATGGACAGCCCTACATCCTGTGATCTGTCTGGAAACAGAAGGGCCAACAGCCCTTCTGCTTCAGCATCCTCCTCATAGTGGCCAAGTAGATGCCTATGAGAAACCTCACGGCAGGACCTGAGCAAAACAGCCTTCTCCCAGTTTGTGATTCCCAGTAACTGGCATTCAGAGGCATACAGTGTAGATGGAGGCTAGCAGCCTTGTCCTCCATGAATTTATCTAACCCTCTTTTAAAGCCATCCCAGTTGATGTCCATCACTACACCTTGTGGGTGCAAATTTCATACCTTGCTCTGTGCAAAGAAGTAGAGTGGTACCTTGGTTCTCGAATGTAATCCATTACAGAAGTCCATTCAACTTCTGAAATGTTGGAAAACCAAGGCGCAGATTCCGATTGGCACAGGCATGCTGGAAACCATAACTGACAGCTGCATCAGACATTCAGCTTCTGAAAAACCTTCAAAAACCGGAACACTTCTGGGTTTTCGGCTTTCGGGAATGGATTTGTTCATTGGCTAAGCTGTTTGAGGACCAAGGTTCCACTTTACTTCCTTTTGTCTGCCCTGAATTTTCCAACATTGAGATTCATTGGATAACCCATAGTTTTAGTATTGTGAGGGGTCTTTGGTTCAATCTTTACCTAAGCAATGTTGTTTATAGCAGTTGCTTTAGGCAAGATGCTCTGTCTCCCAGCTCCAAACAGTTTTATGAAATTATGTTAAGTTCCACTACCTGTAAACTTATTTGTGGATTCACCAAAAGAAAGTTTAACCAGATGACTCTCTGTTGTCTGAGCCAAGTTGTCAGGCTACCCACAAGCATTTGGTATGCAGGCAGCCTGTGTGAAGCAAATGGAACAGTGTATGCAGAAACGCTTTAGTAAGAGATTAATCAAAATTAAACTGGTGGTCATGCAGAGTAAACTGCATTTGTACATGATCCAACTTGGATCAATTCAGCATTATTACACCTTCTAGGCTAATGGTCTGGGCTAATGGTGTGCAAAATATCCATTTAAAAATAGATAACAGTTTCATTTGAATCACAGCCTAAAATGGTAGCTTCAGGCGTCTAATTCCTTCTCCCCCTCCAGCGATAATTCTGAAATTTACACAAATGCACCCCAATAATGCATGTGCCAAAAATAAAAAGTTGTTGTTGAGAGCAAGAATATGGGATCATGAAGTAGTCTAGTTTAGCTTGTTCAAAACAAATTTGCTGAAGAAATTATAGGCTGTCCATGGAGAATGAAAACAAAATCTCTTTTTTCCCCCAAGGGGAAGAATTATAATAGCACAGGAGTGGTAGTAGACCAATGCAGGACAGAGAGAGACAGATGTGCAGGTTATCCAGTTCACTGGTCCTTAGTTTTCAACCACTGTGCTAATTCTGTAGTATTAACTACAACAAGTAGAACCTAGTTAAGGG
This sequence comes from Podarcis muralis, assembly GCF_964188315.1. Taxonomy (NCBI): domain Eukaryota; kingdom Metazoa; phylum Chordata; class Lepidosauria; order Squamata; family Lacertidae; genus Podarcis; species Podarcis muralis. The sequence continues at coordinate 44,513,470 of NC_135663.1, read as the reverse complement.
GAGGAGAATCTGTGACCCCATCCCAGTGTTGATGGATTACAATTCCCATCTTCCTTCACTATCTGGTTTTCCTGGCAGATGCCAATGGGAGTCCTACAAGATCTGGGGCAAGGGTACAGGTTCCTCATCCCTGATCTAGATTTCTGTTCCCCAGCAGCAGCGCCAACTGTAGTTATGGTGGTAACAGCCAGCGAAACATGTAAGAAATATGTCCTGGTCTACTTGAACACTTCATGAAACATCTTCAGTCCAAATTTCTCCTGCCAGGTCTGTTCTACTGCGACATAGATCTGTACTGTTGTGATTTTATTACCACAACTAACCATCTTGCAGCCTTCAGGTGAAAACTGCCACCTGCCAAGGAGGTTTATCCGAAGAAAGGACAGCAGAGTAAATTCATGAGGCACAGCCTAGAGTTTAAAAGACATGCTCATGAGAACAATAAGAGGCAAGGAAGGATCAGGCATGAGAGAAAACAAAATGGAAGTCACACATATCCTCTCCTGAGCAGGCAGAGGGAGTCTCTGTGGGGTTTCCATGGGGCCACCCATATGTATGCAGGCAGCCAGTTTTTTCATTGGCCAAGCAACAAGCACAGCCAAGCAGCAGGACAGGCCAAGACATTTTCCTGCCTCAGGCAGGGCAGCAAATGACACCCCCTCCCATCCAATGTACATAGCACCAGAGGCCCAGGATTGGCCCAGTCATTAGACAGGGTAAAGCCTCAGGTGGCAGAAGTCCCTGAAGAACTGCTCCCTCAGGTGCCCCACCTGCCCCCACCGCTGGTGGAGAAGTGGTGTCGGCATCAGTGCTGATTTCCAGTGAAATTTTGCGGAGCACAAGAGTTCTCACTGGAAATTGGCAAGACATTGCAATAAATTGGTGCTGAAGCTGGCACCAGTTCTCTGCCAGCTATAGGGTAGGTGGCATAGGTGGCAGTGAAAGCAGCAGGGCAGGGCGGCACTTCCGGTTTCACCTCAAGAGGTGAAATAGGATGTGCCACCCCTGCAAAGGTCAGTCAAGTTATTTTGGCACCAAAGGTAGAAAATCCAACAGGTGTCTCTCTCTCTTACCCTCCCTGGCAGTAAAACTACAGCAATAATAAATACAGGAAGTTTACAAGGCACTGCCCTTTCATGAGACCCCAAATCAGATGCCTGGGGTGTCTCCCCCCCCCAAATGTCTTAGGACCATTCGTAAGAGGCAGTCAAGGGTGATAAGGCCTATGTAAAATGGCTTCCTTGGGGCTCAGCTGTTGGCCTACAGGTTCTCTCTACAGGTCCAAAGCTGATAAAGGGAGTGGTCATGGATTCCACCATCCTTTTCTATGGTTATGTACGTTGCTCTCTATAAGTGAAGTGAAAATAAATTCCTGTGGGTTTCGCTGCAAATGTGCCTGGTGTCTTTTGAGCCTAAGCTATTCAGGGGAAGAGTTAACAAAAGTGACACTCACAGAATACAAGGCATTCCAACGTCTCCTGAGAAATTCAAGGGACAATATGCTGATGCTTGTACACTCCATGAGCTCCCTCAGTAGAACTCTCTCACTTCCCAAAGCACTAGGGCCTCCAGTTTGTTTATTATTATTTTTAATTTGGAAATGTCTTCAAACCAGGACAAGGAGCACAATTGTAGACCAGCCACTAAAAATGAGGCAGTTTGCATGCTTCAGAACCATCCATTCAGAACAACCCTGTGGAAAAAGTAATGCATGGACTATATTGGTATGGCCATTTTGCAAGTTGATGCTTCCCAGAGGTGGTTTGCATGAATGGAGCAGCTGAAAAAAATGTGCCATTGTACACATGCATGTGGTTGTACAGTTCATCACACTGGCTCCACCACGGCTTCCTCCTCACAGCTGGCCATCTTCACAAATAAAATAACCATAATCACTCTTGAAAGTCTATGGAACTCTATTCAGAACTCACTGAAATGTGCATTAAAGGAATACATAAATCATTATCTGCTTCAGTAACCCTGGAAAATCTCATGTTTGCCACAACATTAGAGGAACTGCAACATAGGAAGGTCAGCCGTTCCTACCTGTTCCAGATGTTATGGGTATTACAAAGCCTTGGGGGCTTCCTTCCCTAAAGCACCGTAGAATAAACAAGTGCTTCAGGGTTGCCAAACCAAGAACACGCCTGGCTTCCCTGGTAATTTGCTTTGCTCCATTTATTTTTAAATTATGTCAGGAAGGTCAGTGCCGAGATGAAAAATGCAACCATACCACTGCGCATTTTCCAAAATACACCCCCTTTTGTTTCCTGTTGCTCTTTTAGAATGTACCATGGGCTCTGCTCAAATGCTCCTCACAGCAAATTAATAGTGCCTCCCCACAAAAGAATAATACCGTATTTTTCGCCCCATAGGGCGCACCTAGGGGGGTTTTTTGGGGGGGGGGAAATAAAGAAAAAAAATTATTTCCCCCCAGGAGTGGGGCTGGGGTGGGGGAAGCCCAAGCTTCTCCCGACCCCAGCCCCCAGAACAGGCTGCTATCCGCAAGCCTAGGGAGCCCGCGGGAAGTCGCGCCGGTCTCCCCAGGCTTGTGGATATCTGCCTGAAGGCTTTGGGATGCAGGCAACTCCGTAAACCAGGTCGGGGAATAGCGGGATGGCGGCGCTCCGCCTTCCCACTGTCCCCTGAGCTTGTGGTGCTGCCCGATATCTGCACAAAGCCCGGGGCGCGCTGTGCGACGCGCCTCAGGCTTTGGGATGCAGGCTGCTATCCGCAAGCCTTGGGAGCCCGATGGGAACTCCCGCGGAGCTCCCAAGGCTTGCAGATAGCTTCCTGAAGCCTGGAGAGCGAGAGGGGTCGGTGCACACCAACCCCTCTCGCTCTCCAGGCTTCAGCGAAAGCCTGCATTCGCCCCATAGGACGCACACACATTTCGCCTTCATTTTTGGAGGGGGAAAAGTGCGTCCTATAGGCCAAAAAATACGGTAATTAAAAGACTTGTATTATTAGTTTTCAGGCATAATCCATCCATTGCTGCTCATGCATGAGCTTCACTAAATGAATCAGGAACAGGCAGGAGGTGTACAGGATAGAATTCTATGGTCACAACCTGGAAGGCTCCTATACTGTGAGTGCATAAAAAGAGCCCAGCTGAATCAGGCCAAAGGAAGCACACAAGGGGAGGGGAGAGTATGTAGGTCTGAGGGTTGCTCATGAAATGCCAAACCATGGTTTTGATATTGTTTGTGAATTAAAAATCGTTAACCTTAACCTATCTAATAAGTAGGATGCCTCTCTCACTCTTGTGCTTCCAAATTCGCATAAGCAGAATTCCTTATTTCCTACTATTGGGATAAGGGACTGTTGGTCTGTGTTGTGACACTCACAGTATGCTTTCAAAAAATTGCCATAGGAAACACACACAAATTCTTAAGTGGATGACTTATCAGGGCATTTAACACCAACAGATGTGAACCAGGCCTCGTTTTGTCATGAAATTTGGAACACATTATTAAGGATGCTCAGTGCTCGTGTTCACCAGAGAGTGGCCTCAGTTGTTTAGAAACCTCAGCTGAAGTCATTTTAACAGCTTGCATGAAACTTCCGGGGGATAAGTTTGATTAACTTAGTTCGGATGCAATGCTCACTACTTTTATTCTCAGTATGCCACTCCAAGATGCATTAGAGCTCCTTAATTTGTCTGGTGTTCCCCCCACCCCACCTCAAACTGCTTTCAAGCATGCCCACTGCTGAATCTATGGAGTGATTTAGCAAACATTTCATACTCCACCAGTCACTCCACAAAAGTACATAAACATCAAGCCAACCAGGCCACTGGGAAATCATCCAGTGCTGCCTGTTAAGGTAATCAAAACAGCCATGACATAAACACTTAGGTTGCGGGGATAGGTACTCTTTCTTTCTTTCTTTCTTTCTTTCTTTCTTTCTTTCTTAATAAAATATCTAGAATGGATGAGCCAATGCCTAGCCACCGGCCATGTTGGTGGATGGGAGTCAAATTATATAGAAAGGACGTTGTGTCAGCTACCCTAATCTAGTACCATGCTACTCAGGAATGGTGAACTCCAAAACAGATGAAGAATCTGAGAAAATTGCTATTCTGAAGGAGTGGACAGCTAAATGACAAAAGAGACAGAATACTGTATGTGAAGTGATGGATGTAGAGGCGGGGAAGGGAATCCCACCTGCACATATACATTAAGGAAGGCTAAATAGGTGAACCTTGGAGTCGTGGTAGAGCATCCACTGGAAAAGTCAACTCAGTGGACAGCAGTAGTGGGGAAAAGGCAAACTCAACAATGGAAATTCTTAGGGACTGAAAACGCAATTACTGGTATCATCACGTCTTTATCAAAATCTATGTGTTATATTCTCATTGCTGACCAGCAACGTGCAAAGCTCTGTGGAGTGGGAGGCCAGACAACCAGAAGAGTCTCTGAGGCAGAGGCAGCATCCAAAGTCAGGCCCAGTCCTAGGGTCAGATGAACAGCAATCCATGTGGTCAGACAGTCCAGAAGTCAAGGAATCCGATGGTCATGGGGTCAAGACAAGCAGGAAGCATCAAGGTAGAACCAGAAACTACAAGTGTTGTTACCAGCATCTGACTGCTGCTGGAAGCTCTGCTTAAGAAGACTGAAGCCAGATGATTCTCTTTTTTTTTTAATATAATTTTTATTAGGTTTTTTAAACATATCATTTTCAACAGTAATTAAACATACTTTTACATCTTATTCAAATTTTTGATTTCCATCAATCCTGTCTGAAGCCAGATGATTCTCATCAGTGCCTTCTCCACTGTGTCCCTGATCAGCTGTAGGTGGAGTCACTCTGCCTTCTCCCCCTTCAGGCTGCTGTTCAGCAGGCAAAGCTGCTATGGTGCCACTAGGGTTGTCCCCACCATTAGGCAGCAGTTTCTGAGGAATGAGAGAGTTGATGCTGCTGTTTGAGCCCCATGGCCTGCCCTGTGCCCCCCCAGAATAAGCTGCTGCCTTGGAGTGCAATAGAGGACCATGTAACCCATCACAAGGATTGAAGAAATATTCAACTGGTTGGCTCTTCTACATAGAATGGAGGAGGACCATTTTTCTTCACCAGACCTGGTTGCAGTGATGCCTGGAATACAGCGGATGCACCATCTCATAAAGGATATGATAGTACTGGGAAATGTACCAAGAAGAACAATTGAAATTGTCAGGTGTGGGTGGGTGGATGTTAGGCATCTTGGAAAGGCTAAATTGTTTAGGGCTTTGTTCAACTGAGGAGGAAATAACTGAAGAGAGACATGACAAGGTTAGAACAGTATGTATGACAGGGGGAAAGTGGATAGTAGAGATTTCCTTCAGTCCTTCATAATACCAGAATTCTGGATCACTTGATAAAAATGAGCAGCGGTAGGTTTAGAACTGATGTTTTATTCATTGTTAATTTATGATTTTTATCGTGGTTTGCTTTTTAATTGCAATAGTTTGATTATTGTTGTAACCAGCCTTGATAGTTGTCTGTTGCCATAAAGGCAGTATGAAAACACTTTAATACAGCCTTCACTAATCTAGTGCCTTCCAGTTGTTTTGGACTCTCCTTTGAGATGTAGCCTCACCATGGGGATTTTTAAAAGCAAGATGAAATCACCACCACCCATTAACCTGGGCCTCTTCACTTTGGATTTGTGGTGAGAGACTCAGAAATAGGTCTGAGAGTTACCAGATTGCAACCTGAATATTCCATGTGCTTGTTTGAACAGCTTTGTGACCATGAACGACGCAGCAGTTGCTCTTGGGTCATTTATACTTCTGGCAAATGAGATTTCCTAAAGAAAGAAAAAAAGCAGGTCACATTTACCTTTGGGGCAGACAGTTTATTAAATAATTTTTTTGAAAAAAAGAAAACAATTGTCTTCTGAAAATGCAGATGGCAAAGTCCTGGGTCAGAATCCAGCAAGTGCTTAAAACGTGTTTAAATGAAACTCAATTAAATCATGGTGCTTAAATTTGCTTCAGATATCCTGTTTATCGAGCGTTCAGTTTATTTGGTTTGTATAAAATTTGTGGGGAGGTTATATGGTGCTGTGCCAAGCAAGTATGATTCCACACTTTCGAAAGCATTTCCCGTTACCATAAAAAGTCAGATTTGGGAGAGGGGAAGGGGGTTTGTTTTGCAAGAGCTCCAAATTGGCTTCAATTGCACAACCTGTATTTACTGGTATGTGACTGAATCCCACCTCAAAATAGAGACAGTCAAGAAGTGCCCTAAATGTCATGGGGACTGTCCAGACCAGCTGTTTATTCAGCATTCACACCAATATTTTCCCCCAAAATGTGCAGAGGTTATACAACTCCAGCTAAACAGCATTCATCCTGATATGCTCATGTAGTGCTTATGCAACTAGTGGGTGTTATTCTGCACTATCCACTGCTATTTTCCCATCACTTTCCCATATCTGTTTTTTGTGTGGTTAGAAACGTAATGGGGTAATTGCACTCTACATAAAATGTGTGATAGCAACCACATTTTGGGCAAAGAAGCAGCCTGTCTGGAAGCACTTCATAAATCTGCACTTGGTTGTGGCATGGGATATTGAGAACTTAAACTCCTTTAGGGATTTAAATAAAATGTTGTCAATTGCCTTGTGTTATTCTTTGCTTCCTATCAAGCTATGAGGAAGAAAATGGTAAAGACAGAGGCAACATCAATCTGTCATAGGGAGCAGCAGGTCTTACCTGGAAACTTTTACAGGAATCAAGCAGTATCACACAAAACACTGACCTTTCACTATTAAAAGCTTTTTTTTGCTGATCTCATTGATTCCCCTGCAGTTCCCTCATAGCATGCCCCGAATTTGCCTTTTAGGTCACACAAACCCCATGTTCAGCATATGTAACGGGTTTAAATCCTGGCACTTGCCCAGCTTAAAAAAAAAATCACTTGACTCAGAACAGCTGCAGTTGAGCAGATTAGTACCAGAACCTGTAAGCATGACTATAAGTCATTTCCAACATAAATTATTTTTAAGTCAGTATGGTTAGTGTTACACCTTTGTTCTATCGAAGTCGGCTGTACCATATCAGTTTAAATGAAAGATGCTGTATGTATGTTATGAAGCATCCCAAAACCTTTATATAGTCTTGAAAATACATAATCAAACTTTTATAACACAGATAATGACTGTGGAATATCAGTGCTGAAAAAAGGTTAAAAAACAGCAACAACAACCCCAAAACCACAGATGCAGTGTTTCAAAAGAGTCTTACATCTGGAAGGAGGGGGAGAGAACGAGCGAGGGAGAATGCTGTGGTCTACAGCCACAAATTGAAGAAACAGATTTATTTGTCCATTTTGGCATAATTTGACCATGTCTGATTTTGCTCCATACTTTGGAGATGTCAGCCATTCCAAGTAGATATTTCTTAACATCCTTACACACACACACACACACACACACACACACACACACACACTTTTAATACTCTCCAGATCCTTGTAAACCATTTTGCTAGACAATGAGAACTTTCTTGTTCAGAGGTGCCTATAATTTATTGTTCTAAAACTAATAATAAATGTAAACTTTCATGTCGGGTTTGTGATATTTTAATCTCTTTCAAAAAGACACTCAAGACTGGATTCCTAAAGAAAACTTTATCTCATATTTTAGGCTGGACCATCACATGTGGAGAGTTCTTTCATTTCCCCCTCCCCAGCATGCTGTTTCAGATAGTGGTGAATATTTGTTAAAGCACCAATGAAGAAAGTAGAGATTAAGCATGACCTCAAAATTATATTTCCTTCCTATAATTCAAAACCAGCCTGAAGATCATGGGCCATTTTTCTACTGCTGCACAACTGCAGCCAAGTCTTAGGCAACAGACACCAAATGATGAAGTGGACTGCATTGCTGGTTAAGATGAGGTGTCTTTAGGTGTTGCCTAAATTCTGAGTACCATCCACTATCAGCCCCTCTTTATGGCAGTGCTACTGAATTCCTTAACTGATGGTCTGATCATGGTTAAAGAGAACAAAATGCATGAAGTACTTTTAGATTTCTCAGTTTATATCCAAATTATGCTGGTTGATTAATTAAACCAGTCACCTTATGGGATGTTAACATGAGTTTCTTACACCTCCACACTACCTCTTTTAATGCATTACAGAGCTTACAATATAACCAACATTTAATAAGCAAAATAATAAACATTTTTGAGGATGAGAATTAAGCATAGGTTTTAACAAACCGTAGTTCAGTGACTGTATGTTCATATTCTAGGTCATGAATTTGAATCTAACTCAAGGGTGGAGTGGTCCATCTTTGGATCCTCAACGAATCACCCTGCAGCCTTTGTCTCACCAACTTTGGACTTCTGACACCACTAAAGGATCTAGGAGTCTTGGTTGACCACAAACTTGACATGAGCCAACAGTGTGACGCGGCAGCTAAAAAAGCCAATGCAATTCTGGGCTGCATCAATAGGAGTATAGCATCTAGATCAAGGGAAGTAATAGTGCCACTGTATTCTGCTCTGGTCAGACCTCACCTGGAGTACTGTGTCCAGTTCTGGGCACCACAGTTCAAGAAGGACACTGACAAACTGGAACGTGTCCAGAGGAGGGCAACCAAAATGGTCAAAGGCCTGGAAACGATGCCTTATGAGGAACGGCTAAGGGAGCTGGGCATGTTTAGCCTGGAGAAGAGGAGGTTAAGGGGTGATATGATAGCCATGTTCAAATATATAAAAGGATGTCATATAGACAGTGGCGTAGCGTGGGGGGTGCAGGGGGGGCCGGCCGCACCGGGCACAACATCTGGGGTTAGGGCAAATCCACGGGTTAGGGGGCGCAAATCCACAGGTTAGGGGGCGCAAATCCATGGGTTAGGGGGCGCAAATTACTTGCCTTGCCCCGGGTGCTGACAACCCACGCTACGCCGCTGCATATAGAGGAGGGAGAAAGGTTGTTTTCTGCTGCTCCAGAGAAGCGGACACGGAGCAATGGAGCCAAACTACAAGAAAGAAGATTCCACCTAAACATTAGGAAGAACTTCCTGACAGTAAGAGCTGTTCGACAGTGGAATTTGCTGCCAAGGAGTGTGGTGGAGTCTCCTTCTTTGGAGGTCTTTAAGCAGAGGCTTGACAACCATATGTCAGGAGTGCTCTGATGGTGTTTCCTGCTTGGCAGGGGGTTGGACTCGATGGCCCTTGTGGTCTCTTCCAACTCTATGATTCTATGATTCTAAAGGTTGACAAGGGCAGAGCAGGGGAAGGCATGAAGGAGCCATAGTTTCCTCAATCCCTTGACACGCCAACCTCCCCAAAATAGGGGAATACATCTGCCAGCCCTGGAACTGGAATAATTCACTTCCCTCCCACTGGAGACAAAGGCAGGGGCATTGTTCAAACAACAAAAAACATTTGGAACTAAGAATAAATTTAAAAATTCTAAGTACAAGAGAAGCAGCAAAGCCCAATATAACTTGTCGGTAATGTGCTGCAGTTGAGCGTCTTTTTTGTAGTAAATCCCTTTGCCTCCAGCCATCACTGCCCTTTGGAGGATTAAGTGCAACTGCAGAGAAGGTGTCATATTACTCAAAGTTATTTCTAATGGGGAAAGAGTGCCATCAAAAACGAGAAACAGGTTTGGTGTTAAATTTTACTTAAGTGGATCATGACAAAACACAACCTGTGTCAAGATGGAGCGAAGGGTAATTTGTAGACTCTTGACATAATTGACATGGTAAAAAGCCTGTTCACAGCCTCCAAAGAACATTTTTGATGATAATTTCCACTACCCTTATACATGATAGCTACTGATGCATTCCATTCATATGAATAAAGAGAAAAGGAACTGAACATACTAATTAAAGCAACCTTCTAAAAACAGTCAAAAGCTCCTAAAAACAACTCTCAGAGTTTCCAGAGGACATTTGGCCATCAAATGCCTAGGTAAACAAAAATGTTAATTAAATTTCTCCTAAAGGTTAATAGGGAAACTAAGGCACCTAACTCCACAATCAGGGAACCACCACCAAGAAGACCCTGCCACAGGTCTTTTCCAACCAGACAACCTGCACCACTGTCTCCCAGAACCAGGAGAGGATCGCAAAGGGATGAGCAGAGGAAGCTTCCACAAAGGTGCACAACCCGTTGGGTAAAGGTTCATAAATGGGGGGAGAGGGAGTGGTCTTCTCTTGCTGCAATGGCTCTATGGAACACAGACCTGGGAACAGCTGCTTAGATGCTAGACTGGTGTGCATAGATATCCAGAGCTGTAGAAGTGACTATAAGTGTTATCTATGATGATATACTCTCTGCCGTGTGCATTCCTTTGGCTAGGAGGCACGCTTGACATTTATGTCATTTGGAGGATGAAAGGAGTGATACAGAAAAAACATACAAACAATGAGACCTGCACATGCTTAGTTTTATTTTAATATTATTTTTTTAAAAAAAACAACAACACATTTATTAATGCCAGTGTATGATTGTGGTAAGGAAACAAAAACTAATTGGTGTAGCAACCAGCATCAAATAATACCAAAATAGTTCTTTTAAATGAAACATAACATTTCAATAGCTTTTGGATTCTTTATTGAAGTCCTGCTTATGAAACCTTTAAAGGAAGTTGCTACAGTCAATCCGAATTCTGGTAGAACTTGGCACATGAAATACAATTTACCTGTCCATCCGTACACAACACATCTCACTCTTTTTAAAGCACTCATTCATACATACTTACATGATGCATATACATTGTGACTAAAGCCATGTATGGCCTAAAGCACATACAATAGTTTCTCCTAAAAGTACTTATTTCTACATCAATAGGAAGTCCACTGTATTTACAACTGATGATCTTGCTCTGCAGATGGGAATTTGCTCGTGGATCACTTTTGTGAACACACACATGAAATGTTCAAATTGTCAAGTTCTTTATCAAATTGGATGTATCTACAGAAAGATCTGTATGATCATGTGCAAGAATTCTAAGGCAATAGTAGTAGTTGTTCCACAGGGCTAGTGCTGCCATTGCAATTATCTTTTTCACATGCTTAGAAAGTCTGTTCTTCTTAAGATGCAGCCAGGCATAGTGAGACATTCATGATCTGCAGATTGTTGGCTCAAAAGATCTAAAACATCTTGCGTTGTGGTTATTTATTTTTTTAATAATATGTTCATGGAATAGCACCATAGAAATTATCTTTGCCATCACAAAAGTCTTATTTCCAGAAAACACCCACCCACCCCCTTTGTCCCCAATTGCTGAGAAATACGTTTTTGGAAACCAACTTTTTAATATTCATTTTTGACTGGTTTAAAATTAAAAAATAAAATGAAACCATTCACAAACATTTTCAAGGAAATGCTGAGCAGCAGCTCATTATGACTGAAACGAAATCCATTAACTGGTGTTTTGGATTATCCCGGCCCTGGTTACTTCTGTTGTTTATTGAATAAAGGTCCACAGCAGGCTTGTAAAAGACTCGTTCTCATGAGTACTTAGTGTAAAATTTAAGAGGTCAGCAGGTATGGAGTCCTTCAGCAATAATAAACTCAATGTCCTCAGTAAATGACAACGTCCAAAGTCTGGATGTTCCCATAATGATGATGAATGTATAACGCTTCAGACATTCCAATATGTTGCTATGATCAACTCTCTAAAGTTTCAACGATTGCGCAGATGTAGTTTTCCAGTTTTCATTACATTAATGCGTTGGTGGGACAGATGAATTACGAGTGCATAATAATCTCAGAAGATCCCCCTCCCCCTTTCCCCCCTGACTTTCCTTTGCATTCACTGTATCTTGGATATATCACCAAAGCAATTAAAATAAGAAAAATATAAGGACAGCGTTTGTTTGTTTTTGAGTGCATGACCTGCAGAAGGTAGGCATTTCCCATCCCCCCCTCCTGAACACCAGTCACTTGTCAAGAGTCTGCAGGGTCACTTTCCCTGGTTCTTAACTGGTTGAGTATGCAGGCAACTATGACATTTGTCAAGCTGTGAGCAAAGCTCTTATAGTCTCCCTGGAAGCATGCAGCGCCCCTCCACTGGCTTTGCAGAGACAGCCACGCCTGAGACCACACGTCATCGCTATAATGTCTGTTCCTCTAGAATAGGAATATATTTAGCAGTGAGATGTTTCAGGTTTCCTTCAGTTTGGACGCATGGTGTAAAAATGTTTGTTTACTAAGAATGTCAGTCTTTTTTATTAAAAAACAACAACACAAAACAAAACCCATTCCCCCCTCTCTCCGCAACAGTCACTCTTTCTGTCTCATTTTGTGGCCTAAGGGATCTTCTGTTATTTTTTGGTGTGAACACTGTCTTGATGTTTTATGCTTTTGTATCGTATATGGAATCCTTTCTTGTTGATTGTATCATCCGTGTGAAAATGAAGTAAAATAGAATCACCTTCCGAATAAATCTCTTCTTGCGGCTGCAGAGAAAGGGGGGGAAAAGGGGTTGCTAAGGTTACCATGAACACAGTTAAGCATGTTGCAACAATTAACAGTGTGGTCTTCCTTTCTCTAGACGAGGCCACAGCCTGCTGATGTTTGTTCTGCTATCAGCACTGAATGGAGTAGTGCTTTGAGAGCATGCTTGCTTCTGAGGCTCAAACTACACACCAAGCAGAGCTTTTGAATTCTGTGTTGTTGTTGCTGTTGCTGCTGCTTAAAACTAAAGCAGCCTGGAACCAGGCTACATATGATTGGGACACTAATGGGTGTGTGGTTACTGTACCCTTACACCTGTCATTTTTCAGCTCAGAATTGCTCTCCTCTTTGTGGTAAAAGCAACTTGAGAAGGGCAACTTTGAGCTGAAAGTGGGAAAGAATTAAGCAGACACTCTCTGCTTAGCATACTTCATCTGAAAGACAGCTTTGAGCTAAAAAAAAGTGAACAAAAAATCATGGAAATCTATGTAGTTTGTGTCTATTTTTTGTCCTCGTGACAAAAATCTGTCTTTCTAGCTATTGATGCAGTACAGAAAATCCTTCCCTTTAGCAGATTTTCATTCAACGTACTACCTTTAAATTTAATTCCCTCCCTTTAATATATCATGATCTTTCTCCAAAGATTTGCAGTCCTGAGCTTTTAAGCATCCTATGAAATAGTGTTTGTGGATGGCCCCAATTACTGTCATCACTTGCTTCAGCAATTCCCCACCCCCTTACATCAGTGTTTGTATATTGCACACTCCAAACTCTGATACTGATACTTGCTCCATCTTGTCTGAAGACCATGCTGAGAGATAACTATAGTTTCAAACTTCAGGTGCCCACACTATGTTGTGCTACCCATAAGGCACATACTCCACTCTCCTTTCCATTACACCCAACTAAAACTTTATTTGAAGAGTCTCTACTTAAAATAAACTAACTCACATTGAAAAGTTCTCTTAATGTGGAAAACCCATGCACAGAACCTTCCGAAACTGTTTAGTTTCATCTCTCAGAAAAGCAAGTTCTTTAAAAGCAAGTTCAGGGAAATATAATGAATTTAGTATTGATTTAATATTACATGAACTAGATGGCTTTCACAAAGGAAACACAAAATTGGATTTTATATCATGTCTTGCTTTTAGCATTCAGTGATGAAAGCAGAATGAATTTCTAAATTCTGGGTTTTCTATGTATGTATAGCTCCTTTGCTTACTGTTTGACTTTTCTCACCTTGAAGAATAAAAGCAGCCTTGTCAAAACAGGTATTACTTAATTTTGTTAACTTCAGTGAACATGTAGGTTATAAAGGCCAAAACACTGGCAGAAGTACAATACATCCCTTTACATACACTTTGCTAAGCAAAAGCAGTGGGGCTTTGATGCTTCTTTTTCTCTCAAATAGGGAACCCTATGACTGCACTGCACCTGCTTTTAAACTCAGAGAAGTTAAAAAAAAAAAAGCAGGTTGTGATAAGGTGTATAGGGGTGTGTTTCTATCTTCTGTATAGAGAAAGACAACAAAATGTTGCTTGGGCATTAACATCTATATTTCACATCCATAGACAGTCATATTATTTATTCATATTTGGAAGAGTCTTAATCATTGGAATAACTTCAAGATTACATACCCCTGATCCACAAAACCGACCAAGCCTCAGTGAAGTTGTATCATGACCGTCAAAGAGCTCTAGGTAGTCATAACCACAGTCTGCTTCTTCCTCCACCTCAAAAGTCTGAAAAGTTAACTCTATTCGGTAACCACGGTCTGATACTATTAGCCATTCACAATCCGCTTGAACTGGATAGTTGTTGTCACCAAACTGAGCATGAGAGTAGAGATCTCTTGCTTTGCTCTCAGCTTTCAGACGACCACCACACTCTGGGCAAAGAAAGGAAGAAAAAAACAAATATACACTTCTTTCGATCTTGTTTTAAAAGGAACTGCACATAATTTCCCACCCTGTGTTTCTGAATCATAATGGTGGTAAGAATGATATTAGAACCACCACTAGGGGCCAGTATAAACCAAGGAATTGAAATAACAAGGAACTAGAAATAATATTTGACCTGGAAAAAATAACAGACATCAGTATGTTGGCAGCTGCTTTTTCTAACAGAATTTTGAGTGTCTGAAGGATGCAATGTGCTTCCAGTGTTGAAGCCCCATATTTAATCCTCATTAAAAAGCATATTGGCTTCAACAAGATGGTCAATACTACCAGATTTTGTTCCATCGATAACAAAAAGACGGAGGACATTAGAAGTACAGGCAATAATGTTGTATTAGGGACATATAACTAATATTTGCTCCCCTTTTCGCTTAATGGAAATGCAGCCCAGATTAAAATTTGGCCCCAAACAGTTTTAAACATTTATCAACAAAAGTAGTGGGAGTTATTTTCATACCTGTAGTGTGAGTAGCTTGAAAGCCTTTTCTCTGTACTGATGCATCAGAGACAAACCTAAGGAACATCTTATTTCCAGTAGCGACAAGAGGATCTGGTATCTTACTTCCACACAAACGTCCAAGAATTGGTGACTTCTCCGTTTCCCCATCAAAAACTTCCAAATGGTCGTAGGCACATTCTTGATGTTGCTCAATTTCAAACTCATTAAAAACCTGAAAAGTTTAACAAAGTATTGATCCATTACATCAGGTGTGTTCTGAATGTGAACCTGAGGTCAGCTCCATGCTATAGTTTTGCTACTCTGGGCATTTAGGATTTTTAATGGCATGCAACTTTTATAAGTACTGTAATAATGAACTAGCAAAGAAAGTGGGTTGGATCCAGACTCTCCCATGATAGTGGTAGTCTTTCCTAAAAGGAAAGGGAGGAGCATTTTTTGCCCATTTCTCCTTCCAGAGAGCCCCTCAACCTTCTGGAGCAGTTGGGTGGGGGTACAGGGAGCTGAAAATCCAGTACGGAATCTACACAAAATGTTTCCTTTCCTGGATTGCCAAAGGGATTCCTCCACCAGATCAAAAGTCTTCCATGGTCAGAAGGCTCTCATTGAATGCAATTGTGCCATCACAGCAGAAGTTAGTCTGTTTTTAAGAAACAACAACAACAACCTTGTTTACTAAATTAAATGTTAAAGAAGAGACTCATTCAGGACAATCCTGTACATGTTTACTTAGATGTAAGCCCCACTGTGGCCAATGGGGCTTACTCTAAGAGTGTTTAGGGTTGCAACCTGAAAACTATTTATGAAAAGGCCATTTCACATCAGTTTTAATAAGAAAGAAGGTTCCCTTTCATGCTGTTCTGACGCATGTCTGGCATGGGCTTTCCCACATCTTTCTCCTCGCTTTCTTCCCTCCTGCCCCAGTCCTATCAGGCAGGGAGCAGCAGCATCTGAGGAACCTTCCAGTACAGCAAGGCAATATATTCAGAGGCAATATTTTAAAAGCGACGAAACCAAACAAAAGTCAAGTGGAGAGCAAACAGAACTGCTGTCGAGTTGTGTCTGGGACAATAAAGCAGCTCTAATCTACTGAATCCCCAGTGGAAGCCATCCAAAGTACAATGTGATGCCAGTTTATGTTAACAGCTGGCCTTGAGGAACTTCATGTAGCTCAAGTGCCGATGTTTTGGCAGTGGAGAGAAAACAGTCAGAATAATCACAAAGCTCTGCAAATTGAAACACCGATACTTTCCTGGCTTTTATTTTTTAGGAAGATTAGGCATCTGTAATAGAAGGAAACTGCAGATGCACCATAAAACAGCTGTACAGCTATCCCAGTTGCTACTCATAAATTTTGTTCAACCAGACTATTCTCATATGACCAAGTATTGTGCTATTTGGCCTCTCGTGGATACAGAAAAGCTCCACAAGAAGCTGGTTAAAAACAGAACTCGTTCCATCCAAACTGAGAGCCAGGTTGCGTTTTAATCTAGAAGGTGCTGTATTGCACTGTGCTTAAGGATTCGCTCATCTGAATGGTAATGAGAAGACGATCTTCTCTTGTCTAAATTACACATGCAGTACATGAGAATAGTACCTCTCATCATTCTAAAGTATTGGTAGTCAGTGCCAGATTTATGTATAGGCTAAGTAGGCTGAAGCCTAGGGCCTCTAAATCTAGGGGGCCTCCCCAGCCCACCTGCCCCCCAGCAGGCTGTCTCCCCTCTCCCAAAATTGCAAACCCAAGACTTCGTGCGAGGGCAGGACAACTCGGGCCCAGCAACTGTAAGACTCAGGGCCAGCCAGTGGGGCCCAATTTGAAACTCTGGGGCCCAACTTGAAATGTTTTGTGGGGCCCCAGTTCACAGCCAAAGTCTGCAGAATCTTAGAGATATAAATAAAATCTAGATTGTCCTGGTGTGGCCCGCGTGGCCCAATTTAGCCCAATTGCTCCAACTGCCTTAAGGCCAGCCCTGATGAGACTGTGCAGGGGTTGGACTGACAAGCCCTGCCCCGTCTAGGTCCCTGGTGCCACTATTCAGAATACAGACTCCAGAGCTAGCAGGCTCAGAGTCAACAACCAGCTGTGGTAGTGTGTTGTCTGTGATTGACAGAAGTTGGATCCCAGCAAGATCCCAAGATCCCAAGGTCCACAGGTCCCCCATCATGGTGTGAAGGAAACTTTTCAACCTGGCCATGTATATTTAACCAACTGCCTTCAACCATGACTCATCTTAATCTTAAAACAACATTGCAATCATCTGCAGGTGAACTGCAAAGGGCTGCAAAGAGCTACTTACTATTTTGATTCTGTGACCAGGAGTTGCGCTGATTTCCCATGTGCATTCCTTCCTGCTCGGATATTTGTCAGGCCAGTTAGGGCTCGTGATAATTCCATTGGGACTATGGATCTTTTGTTCACACTCGGCTGCATCAATAATTGACAAAAAGACTGAGTGAGTCTGAATGAATGTGCATACCATGTAAACAGAAAAGCATCATTTCATGGCAATGGCAAAATTGTCTGGAAGTTAATCCAGGGCTAGTAATCCTCCTAATTTCATGGTCACCACCATCACCACTGACAAACTAATTATTTAGTCTAACAAACAATAATCCATAGTTGTAGTTTAGCATTTGGCTTTGCATTTATGGCAGTGTCCACTACAAATGATACAGAACTTTTCCATAATGTGCCTTGCAACAGGTACAAATGCCCAAATAGCTTGGGCAGCGTTCAGGCAGAACTTGTTTTCCTGATGTTTCCTTAAGAGATATCAGCCACATTTTATGTGATCTTTCACAGCGTGTAAAAGCAGCTTCTGGAAATCTGGTGGAAACTATTGGAAATTTAGAGCGTATTTCTGTGTTATGTTTCGCCAGGGGAGGGGGTGGACTTGTTTGCAACATCCCAAAAACCATGGGAGGTTTGTGCTGTAATCTCACGTGGCAAAATTTGGGGTGGTAATCCCAGTATACAGTTCTTTTTTGTCATGTTAAAATTTAGCGCAATGTGGCAGTGGCAGTATATCTATCAAAAAGCCACAATTTCATAATGCATTGTAAAAGGTCCTTATTAATTGAGACAGGAAGCATGAGTATTACTACTAGTAAAAGTAACACAATAAACCCCATGTCTGAATGCAGGCTACATCTGGCAAAGCTTTCAAAGTAAGCAGCTCTTTCATACTACTGCTTCTTACCTTCCTTGCAGTCGTGTTTGTTTTCATGTAGCACAAATCCATTGCGACATTGACATACATAGCTTCCTACAGTGTTGATGCATTCATGCTGGCAGCCACCATTGTCTTTAGAACATTCATCCTTATCTACAAGATACACAGGACATTTGTTGTGAGTGGAATATCTTCCTCCAGTTTCCAGAATAAAGTATAGAACGGTTTAGTTACGTTTAAGTCCAGAAAAGGGAAAAACCAAGGCACTCGTTTTATCCTCTTGTATGCCCATTCATTGCTCAACCTGCAACCTAGTGCAATGGCCATTCTCAAGCAAATCATTAACACCCAGGCCAACAAACCGCTGCCCATATTTAATTTTTAGTGCAAAGCCCAAAATGCCTCCCCACTCTTACAGCTCCACCTTCAGGCCACAAAACTGGGGAGGCATTGGGAAATTCCCCCCATCCTGAGGAGAAGCAAAATAAATTCTAGAAATAAACAAGGGACTATGGCTTTACCAAGAAGAGAAGGGTCAATGAAGGTCACCGTAATTTCCACCACAATGCCTTTTGAATGACACTACAGTGGTACCTCGGTTTAAGAACAGTCCTGTTTAAGAACGATTCGGTTTACGAACTCTGCAAAACTGGAAGTAGTGTCCTGGTTTGCGAACTTTACCTCAATCTAAGAACGGAATCCAAAAGGCAGAGGGCGCCTCATTAGGGAAAGCGTGCCTCGGTTTAAGAACAGTTTTGGTTTAAGAATGGACTTCCAGAACGGATTAAGTTCGTAAACCGAGGTACCACTGTACATCCAAGTGAGGCATTTGGGGGACGATGGTGCCATCTCAGTAAACACCCTGCTCTGTGAACATCTAGAATTTCTTATTCCTGATCCCCATATTCTTATTATATTTCTCTCATTTCATCCTGACCCCACCCATTTTTTGGGGGGGAGGGGGTGGCACAGAAGAGAAAAGACTCTCGGGGGGGATGGGCCCATGTCTATAATTTTAAATTATAACTAATTTTCTTTGTTCCAACAATGTTTCACCAGCAGGTGTGGCAGCATCTGAGTTTATGCTGGGTGTTCGACAAAACCTCCCCTTGCTTTACAGTCCCAAACAGGAAGCAAAAACATTGCTGATTAATCCTCTGAAGGGCTGCATGTGGCTTCATGGGTCACGACTCGTGCAGTTCTAATCAGTACTATTTAGATGCACGCAACAAAACAAAACAAAAACAAAAGTATTGAATTTATACCAGTGGCATTTTGGCAGCAGTACCAAAAGTGAGACGAAATAAAATGAGGCTGAACAAGATTCCAAGCTCAGCACATGCTGGTACTTCTTAATAATACATTGTGATTTATTACAGTTTTCCCCTCTCGAGACAGTGACAAAGGCGCTTTGATCACAATGAATCTGGACATGGCATAACACCTTAAAAAGCAAAACGTATTTAAACAGTACATGAAAGAAATAGAAGTTATGTATTGCAGGAAAATCTGCAACATGGCAGGCAGTAGTACCCTGTTTGCTGAGTAGTAATCCTCTAAAAATGCTTTTAGTGTGTTAGGCGTAAAGCGGGGTGGGGGTAATGTGAGCTGAACTAAACAGCATAAAAATTCATTTGCAAGGAGAAAAGCCAAACTAGATTAACAGGCAGTCATTCCAGCAAGACAGAGGCATCTGCTGCCCCCATTCAGCTGTTATTATTTTAGGTGGGGCTGATCCATTAAATCAAAACTGGCAAGACTTATTTCTGAAACATATTCAAAATGACACGCCACACTAGATGTTTGTAAGGCCCTCTCTTTTCAGCAAAGCTAAAATAATCAGAGTTGTTGATGGTTATATCAGAGACTGGAGGACAGTGGCACAGTGGAGGCAGAATGAAAAGAAGCAGAGCTCCGGGACTTTTCTCAGAGCAGGAATGACAATGTCTTCTACTGGAGTGATAAAGTTACCAGCAGGCCTTCCTTGCCATGCGGCGATAACAAGGCTTTCAAGTTCATTAGCTGCAGATTAGTATAGAGGAACTGATTCACACAGAGAATGAAGAAGCTCACCAAGCTGAGGGTGGGTACCTCTTTCTTTTTACTCAGATAGGGCTCCTACTTCATGCCAGCTGTGTAAATTGTGACACTTATTTGCGAGCTGGCTGGCATTTCTGGTTAAAAGTGAACGGGCTGTGTTTCAGCTGGCTGAAGGTATTTTGTTAAAGTTTGATGTGTTTTACAGATGGAACAAAAGCAGCTCAGTTGGTGGGGCAGAGACGCAATGATAACTTCTGGGCAGCGTCATCACAGCTACGTACCAAGAGGGAGAGGTGGCAGAGAGCTCAGGACTGTGCAGTCACACTGGCAAAGCCATTCTGGCACTGCTGCCAGTGTGTGCCCGCACAGCCCTGACTCCCTGCCACCTCACCCCCTCTCCATTTCAACAAGTGGCAGCAACATACCTGCCAGGAAGGTAGCTTTGCAACTGAATGCCACTGGCTGAGCCACTTCTGAAATTAAACCTATAAAGTGTGAAGTGAGCCCCACTGAGTTCAACTGAGCTTACGCCTAAGGAAACTATGCATAGGAGTGCAGTGACTGTGACTGGGCATTAAGCTACGTATTGAAATGTGTGTGTGTGTGTGTGTGTGTGTGTGTGTGTGTGTGTGTGTGTGTGTTTAGGTGCAATGCATTAATTGCATTTTAGGACTCTCCCTGGGGAAGTATGGCTAATAGGGGCTGGATATAGCACCACAATGCTGTTACGGAAATGCATATTTAGGGAGGCAAAGCCCTCCCCTTCATTAGGACACAGTAAAGGAAGTGTTATTGTCTGAACAAGACCAGCATGCAGTTATTTTATGTCATAGTTGGTACAGCCAAAATCACTGCACATGCGCAAGCTGCCTTTTACCATCAGTTTCTGGCAACAGCTTTTTATTTGCCCTGTGCTCTCTGTCCCTCTTCTTTAACTGAAACTTGCGTACAGTAATCCAAAGGAACAAAATAGCTGCATTGTCCAGCACTCCAACATCCTACATGCTGAAATGTATGACCCACACAGACTCCTCTTCAAGAAGCTTGGAGGGATTTCACACATCATCAGTTATTGGAAGTAACTCTCTCTAGTCCTCCTTTTCCTGCAGATATATTTTTTTCTCTCTCTCTCTGTTTCACCACATGGGGAAGCCTTTGTGAAAACTACATAGGATTCTCACTTCCTGGCGAGAGTCCCTTCTATAAGCTAACGACACAAGCTTTGTGTCTCCCTACAACAAAACAAAGAAAAGGGACCAAGTTCTATGCAAAGTTTCTGCTGGCCCAATACAAATGTGGTCTGCCAGCAGGCTACTGACTTGCAGGGAAAATGTTAACTAATCTAAATGCTAGACTGCAATTTAATGAAATAGAAATGTGCCATTTACATTTGTGATCGTGCAGGGATCAGGAAAGCCAGCATCCGAAGAGCCCCTATGTACCCAAGGAAGCCTAGAAGGCTGTGATGCATGCAAAGAAACCCTACATGCAGACTTTGGACTCCAGCCAAAACAAATGAGCATTAATTGGTGGAAAGATTCCAACTTAGACTGTTGAAGTTCATCCTGAACCCTAGAGCAACAATACAGATATACCCATTTAGTGTGAGGAAGCTTGCTTTTTATCTCTTTAGAAAGCAAACCTGTGACAAACTTTCTCCTGCAAAAGGTAATGGGGAAGGCAAACAGAGAACTGACCAGGGAATGGTGACCTTTCTAGCATTTCTTCTCCTTAACAAGCAGTTGTCTAACAAACTGGTCAAATGTATAGAAAGTGAGCTCAAAAGTACTTATTACAAATAGCAGGTCCATGGATAAAGAGCTCTAATTTCTCAGAGGCTATCAAAGCCCTCACTGTTCAATCAAAATACCTGAAATGGAAAAGTCATGTTTGTGTATATTCCGTCAAAAGCTGTTTTGCTCAAGGTATATCTGCTTTATTGAAACAAATCTTTTGTTCCCTCTCTAGCGGTGTTGTATAATGATCACAGGACAGAAAGTGAAACTTCAGCAGAATACAATAGTTTGGCACGGTTAGTGAATGGTGCAGCAAAAGTCTTATCTACATTTTACATAAGACAGTGTAGATTTTCCATCATGTGCATTCCAAATTGAAAATCTTAGAAGGGGGAAAAATTAGTGATTAGTTAGAGAAACAAATGTTTTGCTGACTAAATGCAAACCATTTGTTGTGCTCAAGAGATGGAACTCTGTCTCCCAGTTTTGAATGGATCCTTTGTGTATTTCTCTCTGCCAGTAATTATAAAAGGGAAAGATCCATTCTCAGCAATATGTTAGATTTTAACCATTCACAAGACATAAGGTCATACCTCTGAGACCCTCAGAGGCCAGTCTGTGAATTATACGTACTTGGCCTGAAGGGGCAACCTCTATCAAGTCCTTGCATGATTCAAAAACAAAAATTTTCTCCTTGCAGGCAGCTCTCTTGTCTGTAGGAAAAAATGTACCAGGATGGCACCAAAAATGAGTGACTGAGTGATTCTTCAAACATCAATCTGCTCAAGGGCAGTTTCATTATAACTTTTCATCTGTTTATAGTAACATGATCATCGCTATTCTACAATCCCACCTCCTCTGCCAATATACAGTCATATAGGATAATAAAATGAATTCATTTTCAGAATGGAACAAAACCAATTATACAAAACTGATCATACAAAGAACAAACGTCACTGGAACACTAGAACTTTAGCGGTTAAACAATGTATTTCAGCTTGGAATTAAACAAACTAATTAATAAGATGTTGTTGTTGTTATTGCTATTTTAAAGAATTAAACTTATAATACTTCATTTATTTATAAAAGTTTCTTTTTGGGGGGTGAAGTAGAATTCTGTGTTTACTCTGCTCTGAACCCACTGCAGTCTATCATATGTTAATATTTCTTCTTATGTATCCAATGATCCTCTAGATTTGGTTTCCTACTATATTTTTTCCTATTAAAACTTTCGCAGACTCTGGACTTTGAAGCTGTCACTCAGTGTCAAACTGGACTGCAATGCAGGGGATCTATTATTAGGATTTTCTGTGGATTATTCTGAAGTTTGAAGGTCTTGGGAGGATTTTATTGACGCCATGTTACCTGGGTAGAGGGATTCAACACTTCGATCTGAGCTGTTTGCTCTGTATAAATACACCCAGAGCTGCTATTCACCCTGAAAGGGAAAATACGGAGGGAACCTTTCACCCATATGGGTGAATAATAGCTTATGGTAGAAGGGTTTAAATAAGGAAAATGGAAGTTGAAAAGGGTTAAATCCCCACTCCTAGGGCTATAGTCCCAGGCCAATTCTGCCATCTTCTTTGTTCTAATCAAAAAACTCTATTGATCCCATGATTCTGTTTCCTAACTGAGCTGTAGAAATCCAACCAGATGGGCATGTTTTCATATAATTCACCTTTCCAAATTAATTTTTTTTTATTCTTTATGATTCATAGGATCTTTATTTCATTACTATTAGCACATACACTACAATAGTCACAATAATAGTCCTTCAGAATCTGACTTCAGTGGCCTGATAAGCATCCTGACTTCTAACAAATGACTTCTAACATATGAACTTACACTGCCTCTTGTAAGCATAAAGTCATCTTTGTATACACTGTTAGATATTTTTCAAAAGATGTCAGTGCTTTAAATTAGTATCCTGAATATGCCATCTGTATATTTCTCATAGCGTGCTTTTGGCCTAGAAGTTTCTGCATGTAGCCAAGAAAAGATTACCAATGGTGTTATTTCAGTGGGAATGTTTAGCTATATTCATACTATAGTAGCAGTTATTCAGCTCTCCATTCAGCATTGATGTCCAGGAAATGCTATTTCCAACAGCGTCTGGCGTACAGGATTAGATTATGCTATCAACGCTACTAATTATTTATGTTAAATTGTTAGTGAGATTCAGTAATCACTTGAACAGTCCCACTGCCCTCAGCTGCATAATCGTCTTCTACGCTCTTCAATGGCTCCACCCATTATCTCATTTTTGTCTCTATGCCTGGAAATTCCTTCCAGAATGCCTACCCACAGTCTTTCCTAGGAAATTCGTCCCTCCAAAAAGTCAGTTTTCCCCTGAAGCTCTTGGCTTAGGGGGCAATCCTTAGGAAGAGATCAGATCCACTGAACTGAGCAGCTTAGCATACAGAAGATCTCTAGCTCAGGGGGTTCCCCAATCCTGGAGGTAAACTGGGGGGGGGGCTGGAGGGAGCAGACTTACAATGGATCCCAAGTCTGTTTAGCTTGGTCACATGACCTGGCAACCCAGTCTAAATTAAGCTGCCCAAAAGGGTGGTGTAACTCAAAACACACAATGGACGTCAGTGGCGGGGACCTGATCCTCAGGAGCAGGCTCAGCTGGCAGCCCTGGCCACACTGCCATGACAGACAACTCAGGATTTGTTATAACTCCCGGCCAATTGCACAGCCAGAACAGCAGGATATAAGCTGCACATCTCCCAGCCTCACTTCACTTTACTTCAGTCTTCCTGCAATAAGGTGTAGCCCACTCAGGAGAGGGGCTCAGGCACTTTGCGCTTGGGAAATCCGCTCCACAAAAACTGGACACTTTGAGCAATTGTCTAACAGAAACCAAACACCCCAGGAATGGAAACAATGTGTTTATGCTAACATGTCTCTTCCAAGCTTCTTTTCCCAGCAGTAATGAGGCAGCTGCAGTCTAGAGCAGGGGTAGGCAAGCTAAGGCCCAGGGGCCAGATCGCCTTCTCAATCTGGCCCACAGATGGCCCAGGAATCAGCATGTTTTTACATGAGTAGAATGTGTGCTTTTATTTAAAATGCATCTCTGGGTTATTTGTGGGGCACAGGAATTCGTTCATTTCCCCCCTCAAAATATAGTCCGGCCCACCACATGGTCTGAGAGATGGTGGACCGACCCATGGCTGAAAAAGGTTGCTGACCCCTGGTCTAGAGAGTCAGGAAGGAGTCACAAGGAGTTGCAGCCATGGAGACAGAAAACAATATCAGACTAGGAGGGGGATCCCCAGGAGATGCCTCAACAACACCCCAATTCCTTATGTGGATGGCCAGTAATAGCCATCCTCTGCAGTGGTCAGCCCAGCCTTCCAAACAGCCCCGCAGCGCCCAGGACTACTGGTCACTCTGGGGTGTGAAGAAATGCCAAGCCCCCCACCCCAAACACAAACTCCACCTCCCTGCCCTGACTACAACATGCTTTGGGATTGCTTTGCACGGCATCTGGAGTACCAGGACACCATGGATACATGGAGGGGTTGACAGTCCCAATGGGGGTTCCTCCCCATAAATTTGGGATTTCAGCCTGCAAGGTTGAATATTGTTTAAACTTCAGAAACGAGCAGGTATTTTCTGAAAGGACATTCAAAATTTAACTCACTGTGAGCATTTGGTGTATAAAGCCATCATAAAAGAATCCAAACAATTTGTTGTAGTAAAATAAGAAGCTAACTTCATCAGATGGGCCTATCTTCTGTGTTTTGCAGAAAATACATATACAGTGGTATCTTGGTTGTCGAACTTAATCCATTCCGGGAGTCGTTTGACTCCCGAAACTGTTTGACAACCAAGGCGCGGCTTCCGATTGGCTGCAGGAGCTTCCTGAAGTCAAGCAGAAGCCGCGTCGGACGTTTGGCTTCAGGAAAACGTTTGCAAACCAGAACACTTACTTCCGGGTTTGCAGCATTCAGGACAACCAAGGTACAACTGTACAGACATTTCTGTGTATAGCTAGAAAATACAGAACCATCATGTTCATCTATGAATCTCTCATTTAATTGTGATGTTTCTAAGATGAGTTTAGGGGAAGGGGAAGTATGGAATGGTGGGTAAGCAATATTATCATCACAGGAAGGGGTTAGAGACACTGGATGTCTTGCTCCTGCTCAGCCAACCCTCAACAGAGATTTGAGTAGCTATGTTGACCTGTCCTCTCATCTGGTGGTGCCATTATTTAAGGCCACATCCAACCACTGTAAAATAACTCTGATCATGGACAAAGTTTGCTAGGGGACCCTGTCCTTACTCAGCTTTGCCTGCTTGGGTTTTCTTTTGCGAAGCACCAGATGAAGTTGGAGGGAAGGGATGTGTGGCAGTAATCCATGGGGGGGGGGACCATAAATTTCACCAGGAAACCACTCCAAATGTAATAGCTGGATGTGAGGGTTTGCATTTGATGTTGGGTTATGGGGAAAGGAGATCTTGTTAGTGTACCACCCACTGCATTGCCAACCACCTCCCTAACTGAGCTGGCAGAGGTGGCTTTGGAGTACCCCAAAATATTAATCTTGGAGGACTTTGATATCCATGCCAATTCTGCTTTGGCTGGGCCAGCTCAGTACTTCATGGCCACCATGACAACCTTGAGGCTGTCTCAATTCATTGTGTCAGAAACACAACATAGAGGATTGCAAGGGATATAGTGGTTAGAACAGGGGTTGGTTGTCATCACGTTGACATGGATGGACCCCAGTGAAGTTTGAACTGGTAGTGACTAACCCTCCCTGCAGGGGCAGGTGTACAGGCTGATCTGCTCCCAGAGACTGATAGAATCTGGTGGATTTTTGAATGTTCTAGGGAATTTAGCAATCCTTGGCTTAGATGTATAATTATTAAACTCTGCTTTGCTTTAATGGCTCGATGATGGCAATCCAAAATGGCATGCTACAGAAATGTAATATCCCTTTTGACCACCTACACTACACAATAAATAAGAATAACTCTGAATATAAATGTTTAACTGTAAGTAAATAAAGTTCTTTATAAGTCTCCATGAAACAAAGCACATATTAATCTGAGTCTGAGATTTTCTTTCCTGGTCTGCTAACATTTCTAAACAATCATAATTATTTTAAGAAACCCGCCCTTCAGGTCTGCAGTCCTTTAACCTTCTTGTCTTTACAAATTATAACTTCTGTCAGATTACTTATCTGCTTTCTTGAATTTCTAAGTAACAACACACAGGCTGTAGTAAATCATCCAGCTATTAGCGAAGCCGACCAGAGTGGAAACACCTTTACCTACACTTACACTAGATAACATTTTATCAAAACTACAAGGGGGAAACTGTTGCAGTTAATTAAGTATTGAATTCTTAAGGAGCACAATCCATTGAGATATTCCCCTGCTCAAGTTCCAATGCTATATATGGGACCTGCTTAAGGAGCCCCGAAAAAAAGTATCAACAGTGGATCTCCGCTGTAATCTGTGGTCAAAGTCTTTAGGGTAACATACAAACATCACTTTGGAACAGGCAATCATTTTGAGCAGAAACGTTTTAAAATTTAAAATGAAAGACACAGCAAGATTACTGTCCCTCAATTGAAAGTGCATGACTTTAAGATATAGGACTCAAACCACAATCATTGATACAGTGTGCAATCTAGCCCAGACATCCTGATTATTGTTATTCAACCAAAGTGATTTTAATCTCCATTGCCTTCGGTGTGCGGGATTTAAGCACATACTGAAATCAATTGGATTTCAAGTAGCTTAACTACTCCTGCAGGCTGTTCCAAAAGCTAGCTAAAATGGAAAAGCTAAACTACATTCTATGACTGAAGGCCTTGACTCTTAGAATGTCATTTACAGAACAATAAAGGTAAAGGTAAAGGGACCCCTGACCATTAGGTCCAGTCGTGGCCGACTCTGGGGTTGCGGCGCTCATCTCACTTTATTGGCCAAGGGAGCCGGCGTACAGCTTCTGGGTCATGTGGCCAGCGTGACTAAGCCGCTTCTGGTGAACCAGAGCAGCACACAGAAATGCCGTTTACCTTCCCGCCGGAGCAGTATCTATTTATCTACTTGCACTTTGACGTGCTTTCGAACTGCTAGGTTGGCAGGAACAGGGACCGAACAACGGGAGCTCACCCCGTCGCGGGGATTCGAACCGCCGACATTCTGATCCTAGGCTTTGTGGTTTAACCCACAGCGTCACCCACGTCCCTTACAGAACAATACACCACCACTATTCCAATCCACTAGGATAGAGGGGTTTGGGATGACGTAGAAGTGGTCCTTCATTCAGCCTTGCCTGGTTGTTGGCCAAGGAGCTCTACTGATAAGAAGGGCCACAAGGCAGCTGCCCAAATGCAGAAACCCCTGTAATGAAGGGTGTTGGGTGCAGGAAAGGAAGGAGTTGGACTGGGACATGATGGCAACACCTCTTTGCTGCACCAAACTGGGAGCTGACGTAGCAAAGAGGCATTCTTCCTCCTCCAGCCTGGCTGAGGTGAGTCAACGGATGTAGCTGGGGCTATGGCACTCTGCTAAGCCTCACCATGGCCAGCCAGGGATTCGGATTGCAGTTTTAGGAATCTACTTATTTCAGGGTTGTTGTATTAAAGATGGTTTATTTACTTAAAACGGAAAAGAAATGTCCTTGGCCCAATACACAAGTTTGTTTTAGTGTATCGGGACTTCATGTCAGGGGTCATAAGGCTTCTGTCTTGATAAAGGGGGAATCTTTCCTGCTTCCTAGGTGCCACAAATATTAACATCATCAAACTCTTTTGATTGCCTCTTCAACTTCCACTTAGCCCTTAGTAGAGCTCAGACTCTTTATGAAATTTGACCTGTGGTATCATATGCATGAGCCACATTAACCTCTTCCAGAATGTGCAACCAGGAGGACAAAGTATTTGGACATGTCAACTTAGCCATAAAGATTTCCCATGCCTAAAATTATTAGAGCAGGAAGCGCAGGTAAGGAAGGGAGATTTTTTCTTTCTCTGAAATTTCATGTAAAAAAGGTATCTGTTTGGGTGAGTGCCCCTTTTATATCATGCTTCTCTACCCTGCTTGAGAGGGGGTTGGACTCGATGGCCCTTGTGGTCTATTCCAGCTCTATGATTCTATGATTCTATGACCTTTCCTAGGTGGAGAAACTTTAGAAAACAGAAAAGGGTATTTAATATGAGTACCAAAGTGATACTAAATCAAAGATCCGTTTATAATGTGATACCCAATGTTGTACAAGAGGAAATCTATTCAAGCAATGACACTCCCTTCCTCTCCTTTCCTGAAGACCCCTACTCGCCCCCTTAAAGCTGCTCTGACGTCCAATCTGTTTGCAGGCAGATTCAAATAGATACCATTCATATTCTTTCTAAAAGAAAGCTAGCATACTAGGACCATAAATGAGATATTCAGAATCTGGTCAGGTATGTTCCCCTTCATGATCTTCCTCTTTATGATCATTATGGCTGTCTAAATCTTACAATTAATATTATATTTGTTTTATTGAGTAGAAAATTGAAACTAAACATGTTAAGAGAATGTTCATTCATCAGCATCAATGAGCAAAAATTGCAAGCAAAAACTTTCCCTAGATTACGGACACCATAAACAACACACAATTTATAGAGACTGCACCCAAGGTGTTTGTTTTAATACCTGAAAAGAAGTGAGCCTTGAAACCCTTTTTTGAGACTGTGTTATCCGACCTGAACTCGATTCTCATGTTGTTATATTGTGATGTGATAACTTCAGGCACTTCTGTACCACAAAATTTGCCATGCAGTTTGGAATCAGAAGAAAGGCCACTACGGATTTCTACATAATCATATTTACACACCTGAGAAATGAAAGATCCCGTATTAGTCAAATAATAAGCCATATTTTGCATTTATGTTTTATCTATAACCTCAGAAATAGATAAAAATAGACTGACTTTACAATTTGCTGCTTTTTTCTGAATTTTGCTCACACAACATTGCATTTTACCCACCATGAATAGTTTTACTGGAGGCCTCTGGGGTGAAGAGACCAGAGTTAACATTGTATCATATTATGATAATATTTAATATTTCCTTTAACTAACTACAAACCCGGGATCCTAGTCTAGTTAAGCTGTTTGAGAGTGTAAGGAGTTTTTTTGCATGACTTTTTAAGCAGTCCAGGAATATTCCCAGGCAATGAAAGAAAGGATTACAATGGCCATTTTTTCACTCCATGCAATACGGTATCATATTTGTAGGACATATGTATGCTTAGAATTTGACAATTCTACCACTATTGATTATGTAATTAGGCATTAGTATCTGTCTTCAGTTAACTTACTTCATTTCCTTCCAATTCAAAAAACTCAAACTTCACTGAGATTCTATATTGGGTGGGAGCAACCACCTGCCACACACAGTTTTTATTAGGAGGATATTCTTTGGGCCATCCTGGTGTTGTTATAGTCCCATTCAACTTTGTCAAAAGTCCTCCACAAGCCGCTGAAACAAAAGAGAAAGAAATCCTATTACTTATTTATAGACCCAAGAAACCACATTTTGGGAGATGGACTGATTGCTCATATGGCAATATGGATCAGACAGACCAAACCAGAGACCCTTACAATTCAAAGCCAGTTCATACTGCCTCCTGGCATCTATATAATGCATGTGGCAAAATGTGGAAGCAAGCTTGGGCTCTCGTACATGTTTGTTCTGCACAACACACAGCACATCTTGTGTGAAATATGTATGTGAATCTGCTCTGTCACCATGATCCAGCCTCCTCCCATTTTTTAAAATAGACTGATTTTGTAGCAAGGCATACTTGCATACTAATAAATCACATATGCATGAATGCATTTTGTGTGAATCAATGCCTATTTTATACATTTTGAAGAAGAAGCTGACTCCCCATGCTTTACCATTTGAAATCTGGGGGTTCTGTGAAAATCAGTCCACAGAGAAAAGAAGCAAGCTTTTATTAGAATGTTCTTCAACTGAAGTTGAGATCCATCAGTACATATGACATGCACAGTAATAACATACTAAATTTCCGTGCAAAGTTCATATTGTATACCAGCACAATTATGTCTGTCTCTTGACTTTCAGTTCTTGAACTTCCATTTTAGTGTATGAACATTAAACCTAGAGACTCCACATATTTCAAATGCATATTTGCAGACATACATACAGTAAGCCTGCAACTTAGGTGGGGCTCAGGTTCTGGGAATTGCACCTAAAGCCGAAATCGCATACAGTCATGCCTTGGATGTTGAATGGAATCGGTTCTGGAAGTCCGTTCAACTTCCAAAATGTTCAGAAACCAAAGCGCGGCTTCAGATTGGCTACAGGAAGCCAATCAGAAGCAGCACCAGATGTTTCCAAAAGAACATTTGAAAACTGGAACACTGGTTTAGATCTTTCGGGAGCCGATTTGTTTGGGAGCCAAGGCATTTGAGATTTAAGGTAAATTAAAGTTACGAACATAAGTTGCGAGCTTATTGTACTTAAAAAGGCTTTCCTGTCTGAAATAACATACCCGAATTCGCATTCACATAGAATATGTTGAGCTGCTAAATGATCACCACATGCAATTATGGCAGACTTTTGTAAAGCCACCATACTACCTTTCATTTGGTCACTGTTTTGACACGTATCTGTTATGTGGTTTATAAAGACACATGCACAAAGTCAGTCTTGACATAGACTCTTGGTGCACAAGTGAGTTTTGGCATTTCCAAGTTCCTAAATCTAGGCCTGAGTAAGCCTATCATGAAATAAAACTACAGAATCTTTGAGACACTGAGCAGCCTTACCTTCACAACTCTTCTTGTCAGGCCCAAGCTCATAACCTGGATCACAAGCACACTGATAGCTGCCCAGTGTATTCACACACCGTTGTTCACATCCACCATTGTCAGGTTTGGCACATTCATCTTCCTCTGTGAAGAAAGGAAGGACAGAATTGCATTTACTTATCCATTTCATAAAATTTATATACCGCTTGATTGTCAGAAAAACCTCAGAGCGGTTTGCAAAGAGATAAAATCGTAAAATCAGGAAAACAATTGCAATACAGCAAAACATACGGGAAGTTAAAATATTAAAACAGATCCAAATTCAAATCAGCCTTAAAATAAAATCATTGACTTCTTTGTCTCTTGACTATAGTGTAAACACAATGACAGCCCATCGGATTATTTCCCTATAATTCAGATTGTATTAAGCTTCTAGCTTTAGATTTATTATAAGTGCATGATCCTTCCTTGCACAGACACTGTAGCTGTTTGTGGAGGGCTCTCCAGAAGGCTGCTTCTCCCTTCGGAGTGGAGATGCAGGCACTCAGCATTCCAGGCTGCTTTGGTAAATAAGAGGTCTGTGTTTGCCTCCCAAATCCCTGTCTAGACTTCTCCTCTCCTTTTGGTCCAGGGCACAAGTACTCAGCTTTCATCCCTTGACTAAATATAGAGAGCGACCTGCATCTCTTTGTGGGATGTAACATAAGCAGTCAAGTACAATACTTCCTGTTTGCCCAGAGTGGACACACAGGGGTATGTTACTCCAGCCAGGAGAACTTCCTGTCACACCTGGTCTGAAGCATCCTCCCCCTGCGTGTGACCAGGTAGATGGGCGTGATCCTGGGAGACCCCATAAAAGAGCTGGTCACGCTTCCATCTTCCCTCCTCCTCCTTCGTTTTATTCCAGCCTGATACCTTTGCTGTGTGCTAGCTCTCAAACAGCAGCACATGGGCTCATTTCCCTACATGGAATGAACCCACTCTCTTTTCTGTAACTACAAGCTAAAGCCTGCCTTCAGGGAACCTACTGCGAACTGAATGTAAGTAAACTTCTTATCATTGCTTTTAAAGAAGACTGCTGTGTCTTTATTCTTTTTAAGAGGGAACAAAGGGGATTTACTAGGATCAAACCCAATCTGGACAAGCCATATTGGAGTGCTTAAGTAAAGAGATTCAAACGAATCTACCAACTGCTATATATTGGGGAATGCACTCTGCTACTGACTCACTAGCTTGAGTGAGGAAGGATAATATTTAATCAATATACCCTCTCCTACTATCCACAATGTTCCCACACTCTTTTGATGAGAAGCATGCATTGGCATCCCATCTCTGTACAGTTTGATGTGGGGCCGGAGGTGGGGCATCCATTTGTACACAGGTATTGTACTCTACACCTGTGTGTAGAAGGTTCATGCCCTAAGAATTGTGTTGCAGATATGAAATAATTTAGGTTGCAGGAATTAAAGGTTGTGTAAAATACTAAGAGAAAAGGCTGAAAATCCAGCAGGGTCATTCAAAGGGCACTTTATCTCCAACAGAACGAATTTATACATTATCTTGAATTTTATACTCAAACCCAGATTAACTGAATCCTCAAATCCCACATTTTTATTCTACTGATATTAAAGGAAACAAGATGCAACAGAGAGAAAGAGGGAAACGTATAATACAGTATTATCTCTACAAGCAGCATGACATACTTATGAACATTTTAGTCATCATTTCTTTCATCACTAGTTCTCTTGATTTCGGTAACAGTGGGTTCTGAATCATCCATTTAAAATAGGTAATAAAAGCATACACCTGAGACATGGGTAATACTTATAGAGTAGCAAATACGAAAGACAGCTGACCTCCTGTCTCTGTTTGATTTTGTGACAATAGTTAAGTATTTGATACAGAATCATGGTATGTCTTATGCTTTATGTGTTGCATTATTTTCATAAAAGAAAAGAAGAACAGTTGATATTGAATAAATGTGTAAAATGTATACCTCTGTGGTTTGGTAATGTTTATATGTGTGCATGGCTATATGAGAGGGCACATATTAAGCAAGATAAAATTTTGATTACTTATCAAGGTCTGTAGAGAGGTTCTTTTTTATTTTCGGGAACAAATCTTAGCCTCCTTCTCATCAAAAGGTTCTTAAAGCATCATCACAAATAAAATAAAGATACAATAAAGCTGCAGAGTGACTGGGTAAAATGAAAAGCCGGCATTAAACAAGATGAAGCATTAAAAGCCTCTGTAAAAGCCGATACTTTGAAAAGTGACAAGTTCTCAGATGCGCTGCACAGCACTGGGAAGCAGGTTCAAAAGCCACCACTATAAAGGCACATTGGCACTCAGCAGTGGCTCTCAGTCTTATAGATGATAAGACCACCAAACTATGAAAGAATAGGAAGCTAAATGCAGACAAAAGTGCTACTGCTTTGGATATTCCAGACCAAAAAATAAGCTCTAGTGCCTTGAATTCAGCACACAAACAGTGAAGTTCATATAAAACAAGTGTTGTATGTTTCCTGTGGGTAAAACAAGATATTTAAATTTTAACACACTGAAAATTGGCATTTTCTTCTGAATTGCACCCTCAAGTGCAACTAGACTCTCACTTTCCAAAACTGGTACCTTTAAAAAAGTTAGCAGCAAACCCTGCTTTGTTGACTGTTCCATCAGAAACAAACTTCATCCACAGGGTATTAGAGGTAGATCTGATGTCTTCAGGTTTATCATAGCCACAAAAATGGCCAATCAAAGGACTGCTTTCACTGGTTCCATCTCGGACTTCTAAGTAATCATAGGCACAGTTGTCGTGTCTCTCAATCTGCAAATACAAAGCAATACATGACCAATATTATAGCTGGTCCTTTTCCTGCTACTCAATGTAAAACACATTTTTAAAAACCTTACTTTGGGGGTTCAGCATATCATTGAGTTTCACTGTAAACCTGATAATTATGTAGAGTTTTGTTTTGTTTTTTCAATTCCAAGGGATTGTGGTATAGCATTGGCCAGTGCAAAAGCACATGAGGTTTTGCAGCAATACACATCCTACAAATGAAGCTAATTTGTAAAATGAAATGAAGGACATGTTCAAATCAAGAGTTAAACTGGTATAAGAATCAGAGGCATGGTATGAACTTGAAGCAGATGCACACCTAAGTCAGGTAAAGGAAAAGAAATGAGTATTGGGGGTCCAGCAATTAAGGAAGGGTTTCACTCATTTGAATATACTACGGTTGCTTCTGGTTATCTCAAATACTCTGGTGGGTTGAAGAACGATCTGAAGCAACACTGGCTACCTAGCAGTACACATATACATACATCAAAGACAGCATAGATCTTTGACCTAGTGATGGACAATGAAACATTGAACATATGTTACCGGTCATTGGTCCATCATGCCAGCTTTGTCCTACTTGATAGGCAGTAGCTTTTTAGCCTTTCAAGCAAGAGACTTACTCAACCAACCTGCCTGAGATCCTTTATCTGAAGATGTTGGGAGCTCAACTCATGCCAGTAAACTTGTAAAGTCAGCACCCCACCACTGAGCTATGCACAAAGGGTTCCGGTAGCTCAGTGAAAAAGTTATAACTTTGGCCTCAGCTTTCAGGCCAGATTATTGTCATGAAGTTGGCTGCCTATGCTCTGATCCCTTGAGATTTCCATTCTCTAAGCTCCCATTGTTTTAAACATCTGCTGTGAGGATAAGGGATCAAGCTTATATAATAGAAAAATGCAAAAAGGTTATTCCAAACTGGAATGCAAATATCACATACACCAGCTGTAAATCTCAACCCCATGCATAAAGTATTAATGACTAGCCTTATGAAATCCCGTTTGAATACATTATATTTATGTCTCTCTCTCTCTCTCTCTCTCTCTCTCTCTCTATATATATATATATATATATATATATATATTATTGAACCCTAGGAGAGTATTCAAATTATTCTATAAAAAAATATTTTCCTGACCCAAAACATGATATATAGCTCACAACTAGAGTTACAGGCTTATTCAGCAGTACATAGCTTATAGCAGCAAATGACACATAGAGGTATTCTGTAGAAGTGTCAAAAATAAAATTAACAGCTCTAGGATAATTTGTAACAATTTGGTGGGAGGAACACTAATATTTATCTCTGAATAATAGTAACATTCATTTGTTTAATAAAAAAAAGAAAAGATATACATTTAGGAAAGAAATAATAGGCCTATTATTTAATAGATTCCTAATGCAGCCTTGTGGAACAGGATTAGTCATTTGTCAAAAGAAACTATTGTCAGTTTTTTTAAAAAAATATTCCAATTTAAATACCACAGATAACATAAAATCCCTTTAATCTTCTTGAAATTTATGCAATGGGAAAAGTCTCAGTGAAAGGAAATATTAACTATAGGGGTTACATTATATAGAGAATGCTTTGTTTCTTCATTGGCTTAATGAGGATTCCCTTAAATGTCACTGTCACTTATCCACAGATGGTTTGCTCAGATCAGTTAAAAGGCTTTACCTCAAATGCCTGAAAGGTTAATCCGACATTGTAGTTCTCTGACACTGTTATTTTCCACACACATTCCTTCATTGGTCTGTAGTCATCAGGATAATTAGGAGACTGGATCTGGCCTTCATTCTTGTGTATTTCACCTCCACAAATTGCTGAAGAATACGTAAGAATCAGGCTGAGCACATTTTCAAATTTTTCATTATTAATACTGAAAAAACAAACCTACATTTCATTGTTTAGCAATGCCTGGAAGAGGTACAATAATATAAATTAAAACCAAAGGGTCTAAGCAAATAAACCGATAACAAGAAGAGATAATACCACAGCAAAAACTGATTTTGGGGGGTAAATAAGTAAGCTTTTGTAATTTAAAAAACACACACATACACGCACAGCAATGACCATAGCAATAACAGTATCAAAGTCTGTTCAAGCCAATTAACCTCCTATTAAGACCTTACAAATAGCGGGGGAGAGATGGCAAGCAAAATGCAAGGGAGATAGTAAAAGATACAGGAAATTGAATGAAGATTTCCAAAAAATAGCAAGGAGAGACAAGAGGGCCTACTTAAACAAGCAATGCAAAGAAATAGAGGAAAACAACAGAATGGGAAAAACCAGAGATCTGTTCAAGAAAATTGGAGATATGAAAGGAACATTTCGTACAAAGATTACCATAATAAAGGACAAAAGTGGAAAGGACCTAACAGAAGCAGAAGACATCAAGAAGAGGTGGAAAGAATACACAGAGGAATTATACCAGAAAGATATGGATGTCTCGTACA
The DNA here is from genome assembly GCF_964188315.1 of Podarcis muralis. Taxonomy (NCBI): domain Eukaryota; kingdom Metazoa; phylum Chordata; class Lepidosauria; order Squamata; family Lacertidae; genus Podarcis; species Podarcis muralis. Next base: position 44,476,610 of record NC_135663.1, on the reverse strand, counting down.
CCCCAGGTAGTGTGGTTGCTGACCTTGAGCCAGACATCCTGGAGAGTGAAGTCAAATGGGCCTTAGAAAGCACTGCAAATAACAAGGCCAGTGGAAGTGATGGTATTCCAGCTGAACTATTTAAAATTTTAAAAGATGATGCTGTTAAGGTGCTACACTCAATATGCCTTGAATAAGAATTCAGCCTTGTAAGAATTCAGCATTAAATTGTTGGCCTTTATCCAGCCCATCCAGGGCCTGTGCACCCTTGGCTAATGTCTTCTAAAAGTTGCATAGTTATTTTTCTCATTGACATCTGATGGGAGGGTGTTCCACAGAGCGGGTGGGACTACTGAGAAGGCCCTCTGCCTGGTTCTCTGTAGCCTCGCAGTGAGGGAACCACTAGAAGGCCCTTTGAGCTGGACCACAGCATCTGGGCTGAATGATGGAGTGGAGACGCTCTTTCAGGTACAAATTTGTTGTATTTCTTTTATGTCTGCCCTGATCTGTCTCTGCTGTTTTACTTTGTATTGTAATTTTACCATTGTTACACACAGTGTGTATAAACTTCAGGCTGGATTGCAGCCATAGGACATGACCCAGCAGCTTCAATGTCTGAACCAAAACCCCACTGATGCCGGGACTTCCTTTTGTCATCTATGAGAGGGAAATGCTTGGCACCCACAATGGGAAATATCTGTGCTTTGCATGGAACATTCCCTTCTCAGAGGAAAGGAAGTCTCTTAGCATGCAGAACTTGGTCAGCTGCCACAGTTTATATGTTGATTAAGAATTGAAAAATGTCATTACTACTGTTCAGAACAAGCCCAGCCTTCTGAGAGGTTTGGGCCCATAAAGAACATTAAAATAAATTAGAGTTTTGCAAGAGAACAATCATATTATCCAACTAGATAAGAAGCACCTGACAGTACTTCAGGATCAGAATTTGGGAATCCTAGACCGCTATGGCTAAAGAAAAAGAATATTGAGGTTCTCGCCTTTCCTTAAAGATTATGTACATACATTAGAGAACTACACCAATATGAAATGATTGAGTAGATCTTAAGCATTCATTATTCATTGTATGCTGCACAAAAGCATGCTTAACTCTCCTGCATTTTTCTCTCCTGGAGGTAGAAAAACGGTTGCAGCAGGGGTGTTGCTAGGTTACAAGTCCCAGATCTTTTTGTGAGAGTCGTAAATGTTTTTGGGTGATGATTCCGGGGGAAATGGAACTGGGTGACTGGATAGAATATTCTTTTGGGTAAACAAATTAACAAATCGTTTAATATGGCTTTACCTAGAATTGATTTCAGAGTATTGAATGAGTATTAATGAAGGGAAATTGAATTTCTTTGGAGAAAAGTATGTTTAGAAATTAATAGAAGAGGAACTAATTTGAGGGGTGATCTGGGGTGGCATGTAAACCAATTGAATAATTTATCTGGGGTGATTTGGAAATTAGTTGACTTGCCTTCTGTGACCTATAAATTCCATTTGAAACTATACATAGACATAAACATATACAGTTTCTATGCAGGCTGGTGCCCCAAATATCTTAGGTTCCTAGCCAATATCCCAAAATTCCAGAAGGACAATTAGAGCAGAAAAGCAGTTAAGAAGGGCAAGGATTCAGCAGAACCCACCCACTGTCATTCCTCTGCTCAAACTCACAGCTTCTCAAAGTAGCTTTTGGTAAAAAGATGATGATGATGATGATGATGATGATGATGATTAAAAAACCTGTTGCAGGAAGATACATGCAGCCAATTTAAACACTGATTTGATCAAGTTTAAATTATTACAACACTTTGAAGCTCATATAGTTTCAAAGAAATAAACTTTAGTCAACTTGATTACAAGAGTGACTCACCTTCGTAAGTGGCTGAAAAACCTTTTCCTACCCAGGTACTGCTGCCACGGAACTCTATCCACATTCTGCTGTCACTGGAGGTGAGGACATCTGGGAGCTTGTCACCGCAGAATCTGCCTAAAAGAACAATAAGAAAACACATTTTAAGGTCTCCCTCTCAAGGCCAAATCCTGCAATTTAACGTAATTAATGTCAGGGCCAAACTAACTTGATGAAGTCAGATTCCTTGGACAGACATTCTGCCCCCATTATGTGTAAAGTACAATTGGAGTTGGGGTACAATTTAAAACCCTGACTGTTGCTTCCCCTCCTCCCCACAACCTCTCCCCACCTGTTTCACCCCAGTTTGTTTCTAGTATCAAATGCGGGGAAAGGGAGTGGGGGGCAGAGGAGCCGTGCACGTGGGGAAGAAGTCACAGCACAGAAGGTGGAGTACCACCACTGATCAATTCTATCTGATTAATTGTATTTCTATGCCAGTTTTCAATCAAATGATCTCAAAGCTGCTTACAAACAATAAATAACAATAATAAAACGTTAATAGAACACCGCAAATACAGCATAAATCACCTAAAATAATAAACAGATCACCAATAAAACAACTACAAAACTCTGCCAATGAAACAGCAACTGAAAAATAAAAAAACCTCACAATTACAGCAAAAGTCATATTATATGATTAACAAATCAATACGGCATTTATAATCTGTAAAACAATATTAACAGCATGTACAAAATAGCCACTAAAGAAAATAAACTAAGCACTGTTAAGCTCTCACACACATTTTCAATGCCCCCAGGACTCATAATCTTTCATTCTGTTCAGTTCATTAAAATACACATAATGCCCATTGCTAAGCCAGCTCAGCCTGTGTGGCTGATGAGCAGGGTAAAATTATTTAATTAAATAAATAAACAAACACGGGGTGGGGGGGGGTACACATGCGTTATGTATAGTTTGGCTTCCTGGTTTCAGTAACGGTTGTGCCAGGGTTAGCCCTTTTGATGCACAGAGAGGATTTACAGTCTAAATAATAGACATATATATTATGCTCATTAAGTATTAACAAAAAGTTCCCCTTATTTTTGAAAGTCTTCTGTAAACTGGAACACTAGCTAGAAAACAGTAGCAATATCAAACATTTATTCCAGTCTACAACGTGCTTTGAGAATGCAATTGTTATTTGGGTTTGGTACAGAAGCTCTTTCCTTACTAGGAATATTTTTTTATTTAAGTCTACTATGTTAGTCACCTTTTCCTTCCTTTTAAAAAATATTCTGCTTCTTCCTTCTTCCTTTCCTGATACTTTAGTCCCTCCTCCAGCTTCTACTCGTCTTACTCCTCTTTTTAATTTTTGTAGTGACAGCAGAGCAAACTCCTTATTATATGGGCACACAGATCACACCCTACTATGGATGTGGAAACTCCTGAATAATGTTGAGTGTGCATGTGTTACCATGGGTCATGGGGTGTCAGATATCCTAAGGCAATAACTGATTTATTAAATGTCCTGTGGGAATTCTAAAATTTATGTATTTAAATCTTTTGTACACCACTTACTGTCACAAATGACCTCGAAGCAGTTTACGCATGTCAATCAAAACAGTAAGAACAAAATCAGGGCAAAACAGAAAGTCCAGAAGAGACATCTGAAAATATTGACATTACATCTTTGTGAAGTAGAAATAATGCAGGTGAATAAGCAGGTGGGAGAGCAGCACCTATTACATATACAGTGGTACCTCAGGTTAAGTACTTAATTCGTTCCGGAGGTCCGTACTTAACCTGAAACTGTTCTTAACCTGAAGCACCACTTTAGCTAATGGGGCCTCCTGCTACCGCCGCGCTGCCGGAGCCCAATTTCTGTTCTCATCCTGAAGCAAAGTTCTTAACCTGAAGCACTATTTCTAGGTTAGCAGAGTCTGTAACCTGAAGCGTATGTAACCTGAAGCGTATGTAACCTGAGGTACCACTGTATTATCACCCAGATCTGCTTAAACTTAAAGCTTTCCACTAGGAAATTAAACCTTGCAACTATTTATAAGTGACTTCCGGCTGCAAGAAGCGAACAATCAAAACAGAGCAGGGGCATCTGTGTTGCCTGATGATGAAGGAGTTTCAAAAGCTGGTTGTTCACTACCACGCATGCTTAGACAGTGCTCTTCCACTCTGGATTTTTCACTGTTCACTGTTTCACATTTTACAGAACTGCCTGCTGTAGTGCATGTTTACTGGGTGTACCCAAAGTGCACCCTGTAACGTGCAAGAGAGATGCAACCCTTTCTTCTACCTCAAACTCACCAGCATATACACATGACAAGCCGATGGAACCAATTATACAGGGCTCCCTAGAGCAGGTAATAATTGAGGGGGAATGTTATGTTTCTCTCACACTTTGCAACGACAAAAGGCACACAGCTCTCTCATGGCTTGTGCTGCAAATATCATATGATGATACTCCCAACTAATAAGCTAATTCCAGATCATTTTTTTATTTAGCTACTGTTTCTATGTCGCAGTTATTCAGAATTGATCACAACAGAGGTTTCATACCAAGCAGAGGTGATTTTTTCCAGTAGCCATCTCTTACTTCAATATAGTCATACCAGCAGAGGCTGCTCTTATAGAGGTCCATTGTAGTGAAGTTTAAAACAATCTGAAAAGTGCAAAAGAGAAAAGTACAGTATGTCACACACGTGGTTTGGTTTCTGCTCTGAACCAGAATTAAGATATTCCTATGCTGACCATAAATGTCAGAAATGTTAACATCTGAATAGTGTCACTATTTCTTCTGATTTTCTATGTAACGAAGGTAACCCTCTATCTAATAAGCATTTAAGGGCTTAGCTCCTTAGGGCCTAGATTCTGAAACTGTGGGGAGGACACTCTGTCCTGACTTGGAATAGCAAACACAAATATATAGAGAGGGAGTGCCTTCCTTGCCCATCAAGCAAGAGCTCACTATCCCCTAACAGAGAATTTTTAGTTATTTTTGTAAATCTGCCCATGGGTTCAAAAAGGTTGGTAAGCCCTAGTCTAAAATTTCCTTATTGTTCCACTTACTGTGCTCAAGAATCTCTATAAGCTCACCTGTGCAACCTATAATTAATTTATTGAAGGAGCCGACACGATGACAGTAAATTTATAATGAGGATCCTGAATTTTAAAACTTTTGCTAAACATTGGAATACAAGCTTTAAGCATGACTGTGTACCAGATCTGTGTAGGTGGAGAGCAGGGAACTATAGATATCATGTGGATCTATTCCACCTTCAATTTTAATGGCTAGAGAGATGCAGAATATACCATCTCATTAGTTACAGTCTGACCCATGGGCTTAAACTTAAACTTTATGAAATTAGAGGAGAAGCCTTTGTTATGGAAGAAATAGGGTCAGATGGAGTATGTGATCTGAAATGCAGGATATAGCAGTCTGCGAGACAGCCTTATCCTGCTCTGTCCCTACAGTGGCATCTCTGCAGAGGAAGGAATTGTTAATTTCTTGACTAAGACACACACACCCCACACCCCACACCCCCGCAGTAATGAGAAGCTGGATCTTTCATCTTGTTAGTCATGATGAACATAACAGATTGCATCCATTAATAACACATATTTTTAGACAGTGACACCAGAACTGCTAAAATAGCAGTTGGCACAAGAACATTTCACTTTACCACAGAATTCACATACTATGTACTCATTTATAGAGGTACATCCCTACTATGTCCTGACAGCATATGCCGGGCCACTTCAATAGGCAGACGTAACAGCAGCTGCTACTTACTTACCACCTTTAACCAATGGGAAAAAAATGAATTTACATTGAGCATCTGGTGTAAGAATTACACAGCAATCAGCACAGAAGACAACCTTTGAAATGCCTTGTGCGGTAAAAAGAAGAAGCAGCTATTTTGCATATGTTCAAATTTTGATAAATAATATGTCAATGATTGGCAAATACGTTTTGTGATGCCAGATGAACTGAATGTAATGAATCCAATCTGAATCATTTCGCGCAGGTGGGGGAGCCTTGAAACATTAGGAAGCAATAGAAGCTTCCCATTACAAATTAGAGGAGAATTTTAAATAGCAAACACATGACATTAACCGAACAAATGATTCAGGAACTGCTGCTTCAACTGACCACAGCCTAAAGCAGCACAGTCAAATAAGCTTTGCCAGTAGTTTGGGTAGAGCAGTTTTGCTTTAACACTGGACAGATCAGATTTTGAACATTTGCTGTAAAAGAACCATTTGCTACTGTGCAGTAAATCCAATTTCATACTGCAACTGTATACTCTCCTTCGGCAGCTACTTTGCCAGCTGTACGTGTTTTCTGTATCTGTGTGAGAATCTATCCTTTCCTCAAGTTGTAACGGGGAAATATAACACTGCTATGTGGACAAGGAGCCTAAAATATCATTAACTGGTTTCTGACTGCACTTCAGATATACACACAGAACTCAATTAAGTAGCATTGTATCGAACTTTTGCAAACATTTTAATTTTAGACTGGAAACCCTTGCAGCAATGGAAATAAGCTTATATACATTCGAAATGGTCACAAAATATGCATCATGGGTTTGTAAACAGTTACCTAAACAAAACTGTAGGGAAGAAAAGTTACACTGAGAGCCAGTTACTACACTATTGCTCTCTTGCTGAGGGAGTTTGAGGGAATCAAGTTCCCTGCTTCATTCAGCTTCTCTGCAATATCCTTATCCTCCTTTTAACATTCCCTTGACTCCCTTGTCATCCAAAGGATGACAAGACAAGTTTCCTGCTACAGAGATGTTTCTGTTGGTCATGTTTTTAGCAATGTGTTCCTCAAGCCCAACAGTTAGGTGCCTGTGGCTACAACTATGTCAGTGGGCATCTTTTCCTAATCTCCCCCCCCTAATTTTGTTCGTGTGTAGACCATTGATATTCATGTGCTTTACTCCCAAGACCTTTTCTCTAGGCCTAGAATCCAAATGTTGAAGGTAATAAGTGGGCTGCGATCCAGTTCAGCCCATTTATTAAGCTGAAATAAGTAGGATTTAAGTAGTCAGCTGTGAGCAGAATTGTCAGCCTCTGCCACAATCCAACAGGGAGTTAAGCATGTTCAGGCCCATTGGAATCAATATATTTTAGCATGCTGAGCATTTTGTTGGGCTGCTGACATGACACTTTCACTAAAAACTGATATACTTGGAAAATGTTGGTTTAATCCTCTCGTGAACATAAAGCCGTAGAAATTCTGAGTCATAGTTATTTTTATTGTAAGCAGGAAATATGCAATGATGGCTTATGCGCCAGGTTTCAGTCTTTGAGTGTAGAACTAATTATTTCAGAACCTATATTCTGGTGTTCCTAAATCAGCAATACTGACTTTGCTTCCTTTAAATGCAAGCACCAATACATAGTAGCCTAAATTACTTCAACTGAAGGAAACACATTATAGCGTTCATATTTGTTATATTTCAAGACTTATTTCAAACTACAGCAAGCCCGCAACTAATGCAAGGCTTACATTCCAGGGATCACACCTAAAGTCAAAATTGTGTACAGTATAGTCAAAACACACTGGGTGCAATGGTGAGTAGGATAGTCTTATTTCCTGGACACCCATCCCCTTTCCACCCCCCCCCCTTTTTTAAAAAAATGTGAAGCACGTAAAGCTGAATGCATATAAGTTAAATGTGTATAAGTTGCAGGCTTATTGTACTATGCCACTATGAGATTGTAAAAGTCAGACAAGTTCACTGAAACACTATTTGTGACATTTATGACATAAGGCAAGCTGGCAAAGTAATGTGGTCACTCCAAAAAGAGAAATAAATGAAGATGTAGTGTAATGGGCACAATCTACTGAAATCTTCAGTTACAAATGTTCTATTTTTCTTATGGCAACATTACATTAATTGTGGTCTACCAAAAAACATTTAACTTCAATTCTGCAACTCAGCAGACACAGAAGAAGAACTGGAGACAAGGCAGATCAACAGTTCAAGAGGACAGGATGGCTGCAAGTCTCCAGAGATAAACAATCAATGAACATTTGTCAGCACAACTGAGAAATTAATGGTAACGTAAGCAAATTCAGTAGTAGCACTGCTGTCTCATGCAGAATAATGAATCACACATTTTCACAGGAAAGCCCGCAATACATTATGGAAAGGGAAAATGAAACATAATATATATTCACAACCATTTTAACAAAACCGTACTTAGAAAAACTGAGAAAATTTAAAGTAAAGCAAATTATTTATATAAAAATGACAGTGAAGACAGCTATGCCATTTTGCAATTACTATACTTTCAAAGAGAAGAACACAACCTTCGAGAAATTAACTCGCAGTATTTTGCACCTCCATGAGAGCTCGGATCTTAATATTTGAAAGCTGTGGATAGTGCAGAACGCAAAATATTTGTTTTATGGTTTAGTAGTGTTAAGCATGTCATACAGTCATGCTTTTTCAAAGGCTGCTGGACATTTTGTTGGCTGTTTTGCATCTTTAGGACCAACAACGTATTTTTTTTTAAAAAAAAAAAGTTTTGTGATTAATACGAAATATCCTAAAAGCAAACATACCATATTCAGGCAGGCTATTTTATTCTGTTTAACAAATCACAGAATATACTGTATATTGATGACTTCAAGAGTGGGTTGCTGCAGTGCAACTCTATGTGGGGCTTCCGCTGCACTTGCGAAGCTGCACTTAGTGCAGGATGCTGCAGCATAGTTGATGACAGACACACTACCCTGCCAGCATACACTTCAGCTCAGAGATCTGCACTGGCTGCTGAGTTCTTATCAGGCCTTGGGACCAGTTTACTTGCAGAATTGCCTTATGACCCTGCTCGATGCCCTCAAGTACTTTTTTTTTTACTTGGAATGTGTCCTTGAACAGAAATAAATCCTTGCGCTTGCCTGGACAGAGTGCACATGTGAGTGAAACCTCTGGCTTTTCCTGGTAAAATGTAGCCTACTATACAAAGGTAAGAATTGCATCCATTGCTCCATGCACTTTTGCCTCTAGCCCCAGTGGCAGAACGAGCCGATTGGGTGCCTGGGACAGCGTGGGTTCCTGTGCCTGGGGGTGGGGCAAGCAGGGGCAGGATGCTCTGTGGGACCTCTGAGGAGTCTGCCTGTCTCCTCCCACTCAGCTGCCCTACAGCTGAGGGGGAGGCACTGGGTGGACTGTTTGGGCAGTGCAGAGCCTGCAGGTGCCCAAGCCACCATGTCACTCCCTGGAGAGACGCATGACTCGGGCGTGCTGCAGGCCCTAATACAGTAAGTGCCACCTGGCATTTTGTCACCACCTCAGTGGTGACACCCGGGTCAGACCGCCCCAACTGCACCCCCTTCTTCCGCCCCTGTCTAGCCCCACCCACTGCCATCATGCACTCTCTCCACCACCACCACAGGATAACTGTGAGGGAGTGCAGCTCTCAATCCGAAAAAGATTCCCTGCCCCTGTTAGACTGAATAGAAGGAACAGCCAGAATATGCTCATGGTTATCTCTCATCCCATGAGATGTTAAAACCGCCACCCCAGGAACCAATTTGGATGGGCTTTCCCAGTATGAAAGCCCAGAAGATTAGGACCAGGCACTCAGATGGGGCTTCAGACAAAAATGGGTCTGAACTGCTAACTAAAGCCAAAGTTGAATAAATTGACTAATGTACAGTTCAAAGGCTTTGTCTCATTAACCACTCTTAAAACCACACACTCATTAAAGCGGAGTTTTAAACCAAAGCATTTTCGCTTTGTGGTTATATCTGTGTAGGACTGGGCTGAGTTGGGCTGCGAGATTTGCAGCATTTTCGTTGCCTTTAGTTTCATGGTTTTATCTTTTATTTTTAAATTGTTTTCATCCTACTTCATGGAAAGCTGCCCAGAGAGCAACATGTTACGGGGCATTAGACAAATGTCATGAATGAGTGAATAAATAAATATGAAGCTTAAAAATAAAATAAAAAACCCCACAAGATCAGGAGAAACATGAACAAACAACAGCAAAATGTTTGGTTTGAACAAAGTGCCAAACCTTGGGAATAATTGCAAAGTACCTTCTCTCCAGGCGTCACTGAAATTCTCCATATGCAGTGTGTGTACGAAGGGTAGCCATTTGGAAACCCGGGAGAGGAGAAGTTGCCTGTAGACTCTTGCAGTGTTTCTCCACACGCTGAAAGAAATTAGATATTATAGCAGCTGAGGGTTGCCTGACAAAGTGCAAAGAAATTGTGTTTCTTCTTTACTGTGAATAATTAACAGCAGAGGCGGGAGATGCTTTATACAAAGCAACATTTTTGAAACAATCCGACAAGGACATTTTGTCCTGTCCAAAACATTATTTCCATGTCCTTTCCCCTTACTTTAAATCAAAATAAAAAAAATTACAGCATGCCTTTAAATGCCACTGCTGACTATCAGGCAAGTAAATAGTAAAAACAACCTTATGTTTCCACACAACAGAAAAATAAGTGGAACAATTGTCATGATGCTGAACACTAACCAGAATTGTTCATGTATTTTATAAGTTAGATGAGGATATATTCATATGAAACTAGAAATTATTTTTAAAAGATGTGCATAAATTTCTTATAACAATACTGATAATAAAGCATGGCAAATATAACAACCAATGACATTTATTTTATTGCTATACCTTACTCTTTTACTCTATTTCCTACTTAGCTGTCTATCATACTGTTTCAGGGCAGAACAGGGTTCTGACTAATTTTTCCCTTCCCAGTGAATTTCAGTAGAAACTGAAGTATTTATCTGCCATTAAAGTTCATTCACTTTTCACTCCAGCTTATCTGCCATTTATCCTTATAACTTTAAATCAGCTACTTGTTTCTCCTGTTGATTTGGTAGCATGGGCTGAAGGACAGCTCTTTGAAGCTCGTTACCTTGCCATTAGTAAGAGTAAGATCAGATTTTGCTAAAATACTCTGTCACATCCATTTTGAGGACATTAAAATGCCATCTGCTACTCACTGAGGACTACAAGCATCATCATTTATCCATATTTTGTTGTATGATGTAGCAATCTGTGATGGCTGAATTGGTGGTGGTAACAACAACAACATTTGTACACTACCTAGTGTCCCACATTGTACATCTGGTACACTGCTTAGAACATACTGTATTTTTCCGTTTATAACACACCCCTGTGTATAAGATGCCCACTATTTTGGGGGACTCGGAATTAAGAAAATAGGGGAAGATTGCCCAGAGTTGTTGAGCTTTTTTGGAGGGGGGGAAATCACTCACACGTCTGGCTAACACTGCCAATATCACATGCAGCAGAAGCCGAAAATCGTCTGCCCAATTGCCGCAACAACAGCCAGTCAACGGCAGCCCTTGCTGCAGCCACCAATCACCCGAAAAAACACAGATGACATTCTCCTACTCGAAGCTGCAACCAATCACCCGTCCCCACTCAGAACTACCCATGTATAAGACGACCCCAATTTTTTAGATCTCCCTTCCTTAAAAGCACACATTCATAAATTCAGGGTTCTGCACTGGAAAAATCTCTGACTAATGCGAGAATACTTAACAAAACTGTGAGTTTAGACCTGCAGACGAGAGAAAGCTGCGTACAAACTTGCTACTGTTTGGTGTAAAGTTATTCAATTTCCCCTGTAATGTCACCTCAGGACAATTCTGACCATAAAAAACCAAGATATAATGTTTGCTGAAGATGCCAAAATGGACTTTGAAGTTATGAAAAATTCTAAGACCTCTGTCTGGTATATTAAAATTAAATCTGAGCACAAAAGGGCTGGGTATCTGTGTGAATAAACCTCCTCACCCCACCTCCTGGTAAGATATGTGTTTACTCAGCCTCGTTTTTTGAACTATTTTCACAGTATATCTGACTGGTAAACTAATGGTTGTCTTTGTTTATGAGGACTGTAGATGCCTCTATTCATTTAAGAATGTTCTATAAGATGAGTCAGATGATTTCAAAATTAGATGGTTGCTGGCTAATGTAGACAACTCAATTCCTATAGATAGCTTTATATGCACTAAGAGCAAAAAAGTTACAGGCAACTTTTTTGACCCAAAGCATAGTTGACTGTCAAGGGGATTTTTTAAAAAATCTAAATGATTTGGGGAACTTAACTATTTCAAATTTTGACAACTTGCATATCTGATGTTTAACTTACTCTTGGATTGCCTCATTTGTTTTTGTGAGTTATGCTGTAATCGCCATTGGCTACAAACAGAAATCTGTCTGTCTGAACATCAGATCAACAGTAAATGACAGTGTAAGAGCTGCCAGCTGGCAAGATGACAAGTGTAATCAAAAGTCAAATTAAATATAAATGATTTGCAGAATCTTTAAACATATGGGAGGGGGGAAACCCACAAGATTTTGTATAAAGACAGACAATAATGTTCAATAATGCTAAATCTTATTTAAGGTTGAATGAGGCAGTACATGAAAACACGGGACTTAAAGTATATGTTGAGGAATAAAGACAAGCCCTGGCTTAGCCTAAACCCTTTTCCTCTCTGTCTCTCCACAAAGCACACATCACGTGACATCTAATCAAAGTATAGCTACATATTAAGTAATGTATTCAGTACCACATCAAATGACCACGCCAGTTTATTTTTAACACTGCAATTGTTGGTAACTCCACTAAACTGTAGAGATTAATATATTGGGGGAGGAATTGCGTGTAGCACTATTAAGATTGTTCCATCAGCAAAAGCACTTATGCTTCCCAGAGGGAACCATCTCTCTCCTCTGCCCCCACAGGGAACAGATCTGGGGTTCTCCTAGCCCCCCAGAGCTGATGGAGCACAGGAAGGGAAAGAAAAGTTTCAGGGCCTGAGATTTTCCGTCAAAGCACTGGGAAGCTTCCCAACCCAGGCGTGCATTAACATACGGAAATATTTTTCTTATAGGCTTTACTAGCTATCCCTTTGCCTGCATTTCCTTCATTTCTTTAGCTTAAAGCCATGTCGGGGGGAAAGGGCATTCACCCCAGTTATTCCAAGTGTCCAGTGCAACTGTCCTATTGGCATTAATTGGATTAATTCAAGAAGACCTGCACCACCCCACAAGCCCTGCCATTTGTAGCTAACTGATCTAAAACATAGCTTGCTCAGAAAAGACCATGATGCCATTTGTCACAAATTAAATGCTACCCTTGACAAATTTCATATTCTGCTTTTGGTTAGGCAACACTTTGGTTGTCCTAACTGAAAGGTGAAATTCATTACAGTGGGTCTGTAGTTCCTAATGTTATTAGTTAAAATTCCAACACATGAGAATTTGAAGGATTTTAGTTCATTTGGTACTGCCAAAATTTACAACGTACACATTATCTGTAAGCTTATAAAATGGCTTGCTGTTAACAAACTTTAATTATATGTTACAACCTGTTAATAATGGGTTTCATTATGCTGAAGTTAGTTCTTAGAAAACGTGAATAAGGCACTATAGCCCCTCTGCTATTTTTTAATTTACATTTCTTTTTAAATATAGTGAAGGGGGTTACAGTGCCTTATTCACAATTCCTAAGGACTAACTTCAGCATTTTTCACGCCACAAAAACCTATTACTTACTTACTTACATGCATACAGACAGACACATGCACACACACACACACACACAGAGAGAGAGAGAGAGAGAGTGATTAAGAAACTTTATGAAGTTTAACACAGCTTTATATTGCCTGTATTGCCTGGTTAGATGCCAGTTCTTCTACCATGAGTTGTTTCTTTGGCATGCTTATATCACACATATGCCTTGTGAATTGTTTATAATAATTATCAGAACTACTGAGTGGTGCAAAAAAAAAAAATGCTCCTGAAGGGAAAAAAGATACCGTATTTTTCGTTCTATAAGACACACCAGACCATAAGACACACCTAGTTTTGGGAGGAGGAAAACAAGAAAAAAATATTCTGAATCTCAGAAGCCAGAACAACAAGAGGGATCGCTGCACAGCGAAAGCAGCGATCCCTTTTGCTGTTCTGACTTCTGGGATAGCTGCGCAGTCTGCATTCGCTCCATAAGACGCACACACATTTCCCCTTACTTTTTAGGAGGGAAAAAGTGAGTCTTATAGAGCAAAAAATACAGTACATAGCTGAAGCTGGGGGATGCTTATCTTCTTCCTTCCCTCTCTAATTGGTTCCTCTGAAACAGACAAGAACTAGCAGGTGTGAGAGATTAGCATCACACAAGCATCACACATGCTCTGTGTTGCAGAGTCAAGGGCTGTGGGCAGGAAAGAGACGTGAATGGACTAAGCATGGACAAGGGTGAATGGTGACCAATCACATTTTTAGGAGGGGAGATTGTGAGAAGATGCTGTTAAGGCTTCATGGATCTAGGACAGGCATAGGCAAACTCGGCCCTCCAGATGTTTTGGGACTACAACTCCCATCATCCCTAGCTAACAGGACCCGTGGGCAGGGATGATGGGAGTTGTAGTCCCAAAACATCTGGAAGGCCGAGTTTGCCTATGCCTGATCTAGGAGCTAGTTAACTGATCTGCAAGAGGGGGAGAGTGGCCAAAGAAATAAAGTTTCAGACCAAGTGACCAAGGTACTACCAAGACTCTCTGCAGCAAGAGGTCCAGACCAAGCATGATGGTTATTGTATAAAGAATTCCTGCACAAAGAGCTGTTCAGTGCAATTGTTTTGCAGGGCATCTGGATTCCGCTGCTGAGATATGTTAAACAAACCCATCATTCATCTAAACATAGCTCCAGGCTTAAAGTACAATATCTTAAATAAGAACTGAGAGAATGAATCATGTTTTTCCCCACTTCCTTATCCAGCAAGTGAACAGCTACAGTAGGCAAGCACAGAAATGCCATATGAGTCAGTAAATTCAGATTCAGGCCATTCATACCTTAGTGCCTAATGTCCCAGAGCTACCACACTTTAAAATGCTTACTATCTCAGCTTTCAAATATGCCTTAACTGCCTGAATGAAAACCGATTAGAAACAGATTATTCAAAACTATCCGTTAGCGCTCATGAATTCTGCAGGAAAGCATGCTTTATTGGGCATATGTTTTATGGTGCGGTACCTGGACATCTGTACAGCTTTCTTGCTTGTGCAATATCTCCTTTACTTAATCTTGTGCGCTGACCAATGGCTGGTCGGATTCCATTATCATCACGGGAAGGAAGGATGGTGTCCAGAAACATGCCCCTAAAAAAATTCAAAAAAACAAGAAACCCGATCAGGTTTCATATCAAACTAAGCTATCAGAATCTAACTTTTGCTTATGTTCTTGGCCAAATTAGATCTAAAAAAATATAATAAATAAATAGCAGCCATAATGGAAAACTCGAGAGTGGCTTGTTTGATTAAATTGGTTTGTTGTTGACAACCATGCAACAACAGTTTGGTAAACTGTTCTGCTCATGTCCCTGTTCCTTAGCAAACTGTCAACAATTCCGAACATCAATTGCTCTCGTGCAATGAAATTAAATTAATATCAAGAGCAACATATCCCACACTAAACTGTTAGTTTTCATATAATTAGTACAATGAAATCTGCTTCAAATGCTGCTTTTGCTTTTGAGGAACCATAATCATTTTCTTGTTCCCAATCATTTCCACAACTGCTTGAATATATGCAAGGTAGATTATGCTTATAGACTGCTTTGATCAGGTGCTGTTCACCATGCTAGCATACTTTATTCTAAGCATTTATTTGTCAATGCAATCTTTTAAAAGGGTCATAGGTCTATCAGAAAACTCTTACTTTTATAATCATAGTCAACGGTACATGCAATCTTTTGAACTGTAGTGGAATTTATTACGGGGGGAAATCAATACATAAAAAGCCTGCATGTCTATTGGGGGGGGCACATTCAAAAGACATGCATAAAAGAGCAAAGTCAGATTGATTCATCCTGTTACCAAGCACCCTGAGTGCTTTCTGAAGGTTTCATTTTCCATCACAGTAATCTAAAAATGATCAAATTAGTGTCACTCACAATTAAGAAAAGATCTAATCTCCACGAGTAACAGAATTTCTAATATATAATGGCTGGGAACATTCCACATTGTTCCTGTTACTGGCAAAATGTTTTATATAGCAGCCTGGAATAACCTTTTTTCACCTTGGCACCTTTAGACCTTGTGTTCTGAGAAGCCTTATTCTATTTTGCTCCCTCCTAGTGACAAAATAGGACTTGTTCCTGTTGAAGGTAATGACTATGATCTAGCAGCCTAGCACAGGAAGTTCCCCATTGTCTACTATGAACAAGAAAACTCTGAGAGCAAGGGAGCAGTTTTCTTTTTCTCTTTTTCTTTTAAAGTGGGGATTACTGTAAGGCAAGTGTAAGAAAAGTCTATCAATGATCATTATGAGAACATACTTATAAAATAATCAGACATATCTAAGAGAACCATTTTCACAACTATTAGCTTGAGGAGCTACAACATGATAAACCTCTTTGGTCAATTGCCTGAATCAAAACTACATCTATAAAATATATACACAAAGAAGAATGGAATTAAAAGTCAAAAGGTATAACCTGAGACTCCAACCTTGAGAAGGTGTTCCTGGCATAGTGCATAATGCTATCAAAATCATATGGCTCCCCCAGAGAATTCACTTCTCCAGGCTCCATCTTCAAAAAGTTGTACTCCTGACCTATAATTCATAAGCAAGATCTCATGTAAGCCTTTCCTAAAAAGAAAGAGAAAAACAGAAGAAAACAGAAGTCCCAGCCCTTCTACTTACATACAGTACTGCTGTGCAGTCACCTCTGACAATGAATGAGTGAATATATCCACTTTGGAGATATTTAGACTTCCTCAGAATTCGAGACAACCCAAAGTGGTCTGAGATGGAATGGGCTGATCTTGAGACTTTGGAACCACCTCAGGACTTTTGTAGGATGTTTTATTTTTCTGGCCCAGTACAATGCATTTTAGTATCTCCTGAAGCACATCCAGCCTCTCTATAACTGGACACGTTAGGCAGAGAGAAAGGGAGGCAGGAAAGGAGGGGCACATTAATTTTTACCCTCTATCCTAACTTTTCCTCTATCCATTTGTTCGGAGCACTGAATGGTGTTTCTGGGCAACCTTGACCAATTCCTGCCACAACATTGGGATCCAAAGGTGAGTTTTCACATCTTACAACTATTGCAGAGTACTGGTGGTATAGTGCTTTTTAAGGTTTGATGCTATGCCTCTCAGGAACAAATATTACATTTATATGTCAGACTCTCAGGTATCACCTGTTCATAACCTGGCAAGTTCGCCTTAGCCATTCCTCATTCAGTCAGAGAAAGTCAATACTGATGAAGCCAAACGTTTCTGCACAACTATCAACAGCTTTTTGATTCATTCTTAATGCAATCATTCTGAAATATCATTTTTTCCCTCATGAATCAAATTATTCTTTTAACAGCCCTATGAAACCCCATCTTACTGTGCTACGTGCTATGCTGAATAGGAAGAAAGCCAAATGGAGACAAATATTCTGGGACTACTTTCTGTCCTTATCTGACTCATTCATTATATGTTCTTAATGTCATGTTTGCTACTCTGACTGTTGCTGTGGGAACATAAAAATCAAGGTTTTTTGATGATGTTAACATAATGTGGAACTGATTTTGTAACCCGTTCCTACACTCATTATTATTTATTATCTACAGCATATTTTTAATTTTCAAAGGGCTTTATCATCTTCATTGGAGCCTTGTACTACCATGTATGAACATAATTTCAACCATCACATAGTTTCTCCTCACAACCAGCCCTTTTCCATATTCTACTGGCTGCTCCTATTGTTCATTTCCAAATATAGAGACATTTCTCTCTACGCACCCAGGACATTCAAATGGTTTCTTACAGGGTTTAAAGATGTAGTTCACTCACTCAAGTGTTAGAGAGAAATAAATCATCTGCAAAGATGCCTAGGGGCACATACCTTCAATATAACCAATTAACAACAACAACAGCTTCTTCAAACAAGGGTAAACTGCCAAGGAGGCAGCTTGAGGCTATGGAGACTGCATAAGCTATCAATTGCTTTTACTAAGTATTCACTGTATTAACACAAAGTACCCCTTGCATAATAGGGACGCAAGTGGCGCTGTTGGGATGCGGGTGGTGCTGTGGTCTAAACCACAGAGCCTAGGGCTTGCCGATCAGAAGGTCAGCGGTTCGAATCCCCACAACAGGGTGAGCTCCTGCAGCTTGGTCCCTGCTCCTGCCAACCTAGCAGTTCGAAAGCACATCAAAGTGCAACTAGATAAATAGGTACTGCTCCGGCAGGAAGGTAAATGGCGTTTCCGTGCGCTGCTCTGGTTTTGCCAGAAGCGGCTTAGTCATGCTAGCCACATGACCTGGAAAAGCTGTCTGCAGACAAATGCCGGCTCCCTAGGCCAGTAAAGCAAGATGAGCGCTGCAACCCCAGAGTTGTTCGCGATTGGACTTAACTGTCAGGGGTCCTTTACCTTGCATAATGCAAATGTCTCATATAATCACCCATAGCTGAATTTTGCTGTTTTAGCACTATCCAGTTAAATCAATGTGCAAGAACCTCAAGAGCCGCAAGCAAATAAAATGGGGCAGCATTTTAAAATATAAGACACCACACTAAAATATAAGAAAGCACACTAAAATGGTCTCACCTGGCTGGATGTTTTCTCTGATGATGGTTACATGATCATCTCTGTCTGGTCTTGTGTGTTCATGCCAAAATCCTATCACATGTCCCAGCTCATGAACAACAATTCCAAATTTATCACAGTTCTTGCCAATAGAAATTGCCTGAGGGCCATTACCCCTTCGGCCTACATAAGAACAGCACCTGTAATTTAGAAGAAGAACACGGATGAAAACTTATGTGAATATTGCTCGTTGCCAAAAAGGTGCTGCAATTTGCATTTTAATCTTCTGAAAATCATTAGTTTTTCTGTGGTTTGTCAAGAAGATTAAACTTTGGCTCTCTCTCTCTCTTTTATATAAAAAAGTAAACATTTAATTGTACAATTTTCTTCTTGGAGATAGGGGTGGAGGTATAAGAAGCATTTGTTTTTACAGCAAGAACGCTTAAAATCATATGGTCCTTGAGGAGGTCAGCCAAAATTAATTCCATCACCAGCAAAAGTAAAAGACTGACAAAGGAGAGCATTTCTGAGGGGGAAAACGTTGCAACGTCACTTCCCCCTCAAATTCTTTATCAGTTTAATGTGGGGCTGCAGATACATTTAAATATTTTTAACACCTAGTGATTTGAAAGTCATTAAATATGCTTTCAAGTTGTGGAGTATTCCAAATTGTGATATAAAACATATTTATAAAAAGAAAGCCATTAATTATTATTTTTTCTAGTCTGTTCTAACACAAGCCAGACATGATGACAGGAGATTTTGGTATCACTTAAAAGCTTTAATAGTAGCTACCATTGATGGTAGCCTGAATGATTTTTTTGTCTCTGTGGCACTCTGGGAGAGGGGCTAATCATTTATTCCTGTGCCAATTCACCAACTTAAATTCCTCTTGAATTTCCAGGTATCATATATGATGCTTAGATGCACCTTTTGCCAAATATCTTTTTTAAAAGCATAACGGCCCTGGGATTTCTGGATGGTAGTAGATTTAGCCAATTTCCCCCCCTTTACTTCTATTTTGTATACCACTTGATAAAACCGCTAAGCAATTTAGGAGCACAGAGACATGACTAATGAGACTGAAACAATTATTTACCACAGAGGATATAAGCAGGGTTGTATCCAATTAAGTCCAACTCAGAGTAAACCCACCGAATCCAATGGACTTGTGACTTATGACTCACTCGTTCATTGATTTCAGTGGATCTGCTACGAATGTGACTCAGCAGAATACAACTTTTAAAGCAATGGACTTCATCTGGCAATTGGGGACACACTAATGGGTGATGGGCTACAACAGCAACACTACAAATAAATATTACAAAATTAAGAAATGTGTCCCCAAATACATGTTGAGGTTGAAGGGTGGGAAGTCCTAATCCCCTGATCTTTGCTGCTGGAGGGGTTTAGGGTATGGCAGAAATGGTCATCTGCCAACATCTGCTGGTTGTGGGTGCTCCGAAGGCCCCCACGGAAAGTGTTGCCATTATGAAACTACAGACCATTGTGTTCCCACCAGTGGCATAAACCACAGGGCCTTGAACTGGTGGAAGGCAGAACAAAGCTGCCCATGGATCTACCAGATCCAAAACTGATCCCTCATGCTGAGAGTGATGCAATTCAGAACCCTCATCCATAAAAGAAAAAGAAGGAGAAGGAGAAGGAGAAGGAGAAGAAAGGCCCACATCATCTGTTGTGGAAACTGCAAGCACAGGGCTTGCTCAAGTTTGGACTCAGTTAAGAATAGCAGTCCTATGGAATAACTTTGGGCTCCAGGAAGTCAATACTCATACCACATTCTCTGAACTCTGCAGTGTACAGGACAATCTTACAGTGGCTGAGCTGCTTGTCTGTAGCCTCCTAGTTCACACTTCCTGATTTTCTTTGCTTCTGAACTCCGCAATAAAATCACAACGCTTAAGTATCTACGCACGTATTGTTCCCTTAAATTCTTCCCTCCAGGGTTCTCCTGACTGGGAATCATATTGATGTGGCAATGCTCACAGAAATGTCGAATGACAACCTTCTATATTGGCTTGGAGCAAACTAACCCTAAACATTGCAGAAATAAAACTTGGAACATGAGCAAAAATGTGATAGCCGGATTATGTGGCAAAAAGATTCCATTAGAATCACACTTTGGATATAATGTTCTGAAAGAGGCTACTAGTTCACATGATTTTTGAAAGATGCCTAGGAAATGCCCTTGCCTGAGCTCACCTCCACCACACTACAAACTGCTATAGAATATAATTTTGCCTGAAATACAATGATTCAGTCAATTTAAAGTCCTCTTGGTGTCAATGGACCTTTTTAAAAAAAATACAGTTTGACTCACAGCTTAAATTGAATGAATTAAATACATATATTATGTGTTTGTATAATTTATTATGCAAGCAGGATCCTTTATGTATAAACTGAATATTTTTAGCCCAGAGTAGGCATAGGTCTGCATAAAAACAAGCTTTATGAAAACCCACTTTGCAAAACAATACTCTTTTAAAGCTAATGGGTTAGTGAAATAGAGCTCTCTGTTTAAGACAGGGGATTTAAATCCTCTGAAGATAGTAATTTATGATCAGCTTCTGACCCATTTCAGCAATCCACTGCTTTTTAAGGTCATGTACGTCATGTTGGAGTAGGGGGGGCATAAAGTATTTTAGTGATAAGCACCACATCTTAGGGAAATTATTTTTCCTTTTTCCTTTTTGAAAAACAAAAGTTAATCATTCTAAGTCTGTGCTACATATAATCTCTTCTTCCCATCTGTTCAGCCCCAATATCCCCACCTGCTCCCCCACAAGTGTCTTGCTGCTCTCTGTAGATCACCAATGAATACATTTGTTACCTTCTAATAGCCCTGCAGATCCTAATTCATAAAAAGCTAGTTAAACTGCAACCTTGGCGTTATTAGACCACACTCTAACCAACTGAGCTGTCCAGGCAGGAGAAAACAAGTAAGGGCAGGGCTGGGAAAGACTCGTTGCCTGAAACCATAGAGAGCCGCTTCTAGCTAGTGTAGCCAATGCTGAGCTGGATAGATCAATGGTCTAACTCAGTATAAGTCAGCTTGCTATGTACATATGCAGTTACATTACTGAAAAAGAACTATTAGAATACAGTGGTACCTCAGGTTAAGAACTTAATTCGGTCCGTTCTTAACCTGAGACTGTTCTTAACCTGAGGTACCACTTTAGCTAATGGGGCCTCCCGCTGCCGCCGTGTCGCTGCCACACGATTTCTGTTCTCACCCTGAGGTAAAGTTCTTAACCTGAAGCACTATTTCTGGGTTAGCGGAGTCTGTAACCTGAAGCGTCTATAACCTGAAGCGTCTGTAACCCGAGGTACCACTGTATTTTCAAAATCATCTGTCCACAGCAGTTTCTTAAAGCTCATCACACTTAGTGCGTTTTAGGTGCTTCATGCCGATAATTGGTTGTACTTCAAAAGAAAGCAGCCATCATCAGCAACAGGTCTTAAAATAACCGCCTTACTATAGACTACAACAGGGTCATTGGGACTCACTGCTTGGAGTGGCCTGCCAAGAACATATCTGATTCATCCAATTAAGTGCCTAGACTACCACTAAGACAACAGTACTGAGTCAAAGGGTTAGGAATACAAAAGAGTGATGCTCGAAAAGAACACTGTGGTCTGTATCACTATTGTGGCCACTTCTGCTAGGTGTGCTTGGCACATAGCCCAGCAATCCTCTGCAAACCATGCCAAAAGCCTGACTTTCCAGATCTTGATTTCTTTAATCTTTATTGCACCAGACAGTAGTTAAAGGCACTAACTATCTATGAATCTCTAATTCCATTTAATCATTCTAGCTGATCAATAATGGCAAGTAAAGTGCAATAACTGACAGTCTGAGAGAGCGCAAAACATTCTAAAGATGACATTAAACTTGCTGTTTGAGTAATATATTTTTTTTCATGCTCCTGGGAGTTAAAAGCCTAAAGATGGGCTTTAAGCTGATTAGAGTAATTTGGAAACAGAACCAGGTCAAGTGCTTAGTGTTTATTTAGGCAGCTGGACTGTAAAAGGTGTGATAGTCTAAAGCATCTTATACAATGACAGCAGAAGGCTAACATTATATGAACTGAACACACCCTTGCATGAGCATGATGACTCGAAATACCTTCCATCTCTAGTTGCAAGATCATTCACAATGCAAAAGTCAGTTTATGAGATCATCTAGCTAGTCATGTCGTTAATGACAGTTTGCAGTTTGCCTTTAAACCAGAAAGCAGAACTGCATATGAAAATTCAGAACTAACTTTGCTTTGAATAAGTCTTAAGATCGTTTGTGAAATACAGACTTTGCTGTCAAAATCACTGTATAATCAGATCGTGGATGAGGGAGATTTTATTGTGGGCCGACCTGGCATTCAACAGCAGCAGTTGCAGACTGGAGGGGCTGGCACATGGCACAGTCACTAACAGCCTGTGCCGGCTGCCCCCTACCTGGCCTCCCCCTCTTCCCACACCATACCTCCTCCCACCCAGAACCACTGTAACTGGGCCTCCCACTGCTCTCCCCCACTCCTTTCCTCCCAGGCACATCACACAAAATGCCCTTACACTAAAAAAAGAATATTAAATGATATAAAAAACAATTTAAAAGCAATTTAAAAGAAGAAGCCCTCTCTGCTGAGCAGCAGCATCAGTCCTTATAAAACTTGTCATGCCCCGCCCTGGGCCAGGTGGATTGAAGCAGGAGCAGGGCCCCCAGGCTCTCAGCAGGGGGAGGTGGCCATTCAGGTATCATGGTCCTGAGTTATTTAGGGCATTCTATGCCACCAACAAAACTTTGAAAATGGCTCTGTACCTAACAGGCAGATAGTGCAGCACTTTTAGAATAGATACAGCATGTGCATGAACAAGCATTACTGCCAGATTCTGTACTAGCTACAGCTTCCGAACTAATCCCAAACACATTACAATAATCCAGATGTGAGGTTACCAACACATGAACCACAGTGGCTGGGGTATCCTTGTCCTGATAAAAACATCACCTGAAGTTGGTTATAGGAACTCCCTCCATCAAGGTGATTTGAGCCTCTAGTGACAAATATGTGGGATAAGTATCAGTCTCCTATAACCAGCATGCTTAGCTCTACTTAATGGATGAAGGGGTTAAGCCCATAGAGTACACAGTTCTGTCAGACTTAACTAAGTCACACCCCCTCACCTTGGGATGAAAGTTTACCAAAAACCTTGTTTCCTCTCTCTTCCACCATGTGAATCCAACCAGAAAGGACGTCTGAGATAATCGCTCTAAGCCCAGACCGTGTGGCTTTAGCAAGTCATCATTGTGTTTCTATATAAATAATTTAGAAACATTTTACCACTTTTTGAAACTAAGTTTTGCTGCCTGTGTTTTCTTGTTACTGTATGGGAAAGCACATGAATCTGACCTTTGGAGGGTTTGTAAGTATTAACACTGCAACCCAAATCTCCTAATAACGGCTCTCAAGAGTTTCATATAGATGTTGAAAAGCACTGGAGACAAAATAGTGCCCTGAGGCATCACACAACATAATTGCCAGGCGGCAGGCACATAGGGTTATATCTAATATTAGTCACAGCCAGAGGAGACTTATCGAAATTAATGACATGACTAATTTAGGTTAAGGAATTTCATTGGGTCTACTCTGAGTAAAACTAAGCCGGCTACGATTCATAGTTAGCCAGTGCAACTCACTGAACCTGGCCCCACAAGTAGCAGTAGAGCCACTATAAAAGAGTGCCCCCCTCCCAACACAAAAAGATAGTCCAGATGATACTGTGGTCAATGGTATTGAAAGTCACTGAGAAATTGAGAAGAAACAACAGGATCACAGTTCCCCTGTTCCTCTGTCAAAGAGGTTAGTCTAAGTAATTATCATTGGTAGGCAGAGACTATTAATGAAACACACACACACCATGGTTTCAACTTCTAAATCAAAATTATTCAAAGGTGGCACTAGAGTTCCTATTTACCTTGGAGAGGACTCAGAGAGTGCACGATATCTTAGATTCCACTGAACAAGGGACCTGGATACTAAGAACTATGCAACTAGTTCTGCAAAGCAAAGAGCTTTTTCAAATAGCCAGCCCTGCATGTTACATGGCAAACCTCCTGAAAGCAAGGAGGGGTTCAAAGCCATTGTGATATGGCACAAGGTTTGCCATTCAAATGGGAGAGAAAAACTAAAATCCCACTGGGTAAGCCTACCAGATAGGGTTGCAAGGGACTAGCTCTTTATATCCTTGCAGCAAGCAGGTTATCTAATACACATGTGGTATACATTGCAGGGTAGTTGCCCTAATAACAACTATGAGTACCACAGTCTTGAACTAGTTTTGACACAAATGCTCATTACAACACAGGGTGCCATCACACATCCATTCTTCTGTAACCAGCATTATATGCTGCAATATGTGTAAGAAAAGGGAACGCGGGTGCCGCTGTGGTCTAAACCACAGAGCCTAGGGCTTGCCAATTGGAAGGTCGGCAGTTTGAATCCCCGCAACGGGGTGAGCTCCCATTGCTCGGTCCCAGCTCCTGCCCACCTAGCAGTTCAAAAGCACGTCAATAGGTAGCGCTCTGGCGGGAAGGTAAACGGTGTTTCCATGCACTGCTCTGGTTCGCCAGAAGCAGCTTAGTCATGCTGGCCACGTGACCCGGACGCTGTCTGCGGACAAACGCCAGCTCCCTCGGCCTATAGAGTGAGATGAGCACGCAACCCCAGAGTCATCTGCGACTGAACCTAATGGTCAGGGGTACCTTTACCTTTATGTGTAATACAACAATAACACTGACTTTGACAAGGTTTAAAGATTTCCTACAAAAACATGCAGGAGAGCTAAGTGTAGACCACATGGGGGATGATAAAGTTTCATTTTCAACAGAATTGACTTCAAAGTGTATGTATGCTTACAATACTGATAAATGTGTCTCAGATCCACTAACTGATTTCCCCGCCCACTATAAAGCCATATTTAATTACGGAAAGCTGATTACATACACCAAATGACTACTGTGAGCCTTATTCAGAGCTTTGTATGTTTACCAGTTGGTGTCTATAAAACTTTCAAACGACATAAAAACTTCAATTTCTGCAAATTCTGAGGTAGCTTTGTACATACAACAGGATACATGTAGAAAACTGTTTCAAGTGTTGCAATGAATGGTAAAGTCACACATGGAAGCTCCACATACATGTGGAGCATTTGCATACTTGAAAAACCTCAGAAATGGGTCTTGAGTTTACTTTACACTTTTTATATTTGGCTTCAGATAAATAGTAATAAAACTCTTCTCATGTACCATGTGCATGTACGATGCACATTTGCAAAGAAGGCGATGCTGCAAATTGATTTTCAATAAACAAAGAGGGGATCATTGTAAATATATTTTAAATTTAAAATACACACATGCACGAACACATACTTTTTGAAAGGACTTGGCTTTCCCCTAAGTCATCTCACTTGCTTGAGTCAACTGAAGCAATTTGCTCTACGCGTAACTTTCTGCAGTGCACCATCTCAACTGGCGCACTGTGATCAAAGCAGAGAGTGTAGATCTGTGTGCCTTGCAGCAAAAGGATGGACGATCTTCTCATCTGTTCCAGCTGTGTGCTTCTAAGCATATCACATGAGTACATTAAGCATACTTTCACACCAACTTACCCACAAGGCCTGTATGTAAACACAATGTAACTTTCTTCGTCACTTCGCTCAATGAATGTAACGCAGGTATATTTTTCCCAATGCCGCATTGCCTGCTTGAACATTGCTCGTTGACTGCCTGGAATCAATGTTTGCAATGAAATACAGAAATGATTTTTAGAGAGAAAAAATGTATCCTGTTTCACGCCAACAGCATTCAAGTAAATTTGATGGTTTTTGGGGGGGGGGAAACACTCGCACTTGAAACAAGCAAGAGTGTTTCAAGTGCAAACTAATACTGGATGCAACATTTTCCAAAATGTACCCCAATATGCACACAAATCCTACAAGGTGAATTCATAACATTACGCTTTTTCATTACAGTGGTGCCCCGCAAGACGAACGCCTCGCAAGACGGAAAACCCGCTAGACGAAAGGGTTTTCCGTTTTGGAGGCGCTTCGCAAAACGAATTTCCCTATGGGCTTCCTTCGCAAGACGAAAGCCCATAGGGAAATCTCCGGGACAGCGGGGAAGCGCAGCGCGTCTTCCCCACTGTCCTCGGACCTCCTCCGAAGCCTTGCGGCGGGGCGGGGACACCTCCTCCCGCCGCCCGGCTTCGGAAGGTTGTCCTGAAGACTTGGGGTGGGAGAAGGGTTTTTCTTCCCACCGCCAACATTCAGAATGCTGTTCTGAATGTTGGCGGTGGGGAGGAAAAACCCTCCTCCCACGCTGCGCGCCTTCCCCTCTGTTCCCGTACCTGTCCTGAAGGCTTGCGGTGGGGAGAAAAGCCCTTCTCCGCACCGCCAGCCTGGCAAGCGGTTTCCATAGGAACGCATTAATTGATTTTCAATGCATTCCTATGGGAAACCGTGCTTCGCAAGAAGAAAAACTCGCAAGAAGAAAAAACTTGCGGAACGAATTAATTTCGTCTTGCGAGGCACCACTGTACTTCTAAGTTATATCCAACAGTGGCTTTGTGCTAGCAGAAGTGATTTTCTTGTCATCCTATCCTATTCAAAAGCTACGCTTGACAGCTGGGGGATCCCCCAGAACAGCACAGGATATGGCATAGAGGGCTGCAACTGGTAGGAGGGATTGATAAAAATGGGTGCGTTAAGTTACATGAGTGGAAGTGCTTCCTTTAGCACAAAGCCACCAGTAGATACAACCTTGTGTTCAGAAAGAAATGGGTGAAATGTCAGATCGACTCTTCACCCCAGGTTTGAACATCCTGTGACCCAGAAATGCAAAGACACAGTCCATCACTCACATCTTGTCAAACGTTTGATAACATATTGTCTATGCAAGCCCCTAAGTTGTGGAACTCACTCTCCACAAAGGTATTATTATTATTATTATTATTATTATTATTATTATTATTATTATTAGAATTTATATACCGACATATACCTGAAAGTCTCAAGGCAGTTCACAGAATAAAATCAAAATATAAAACCACAAAATATCTAGCTCCTTCACTACAGAGTTCTTGGAGAATGCTGATGGTAGAGTTCTTGATGTATATTTTATGACCTATCCCATTTTTTGTGATTTTAAGTCACTTTAATCTGTTGTAATGTGTTTTAATTTGTGGTAAATAATAGCAACGCCCTGCCCACCCCCCACCCCATTTTACAGTGCAAGGCAAGCAGCAGAAGAGGTTTATTGAGCCACTGTTGGAACATCACACCTGGAATGGCTTAGGTTAGTGAGTTCCAACTGGTGCAGGTGTGCCGCATGTTGAGAAGCCATGACATTTGGTTTCTTTATTGTTGTACTGGGACCTCAGTATTAGTCCGTTGGGTCAGGGGAAGAGAACTTGGGGTCCTCCAGATGGTGGCTGAAGTACAACTCCCATTATCCAGGGCCATGTTAGCTAAGTCTCATGGGAGGTGGAGACCAGCAACATCTGGAGGTTTAAAAGCTCCTGCATTAGATGCTACTGATACGAAAACAGTCTGCCATTGTGTCGTCTTCTTTGCATGCAAGAGACAAAAATTTACATTGATAGGAATGTCAGACTGACAGGCTAAAAGCAATGTGAAAAAACAGCACTGAACTAAGCTATAGGCAGCAGAATGAAATATCTGCAGGATGCTTTGAATGCAGAGACATTACTGACTGGTCACTCCTGCGTGTGTTTTCACATTTCTTCAGCTGTCTCTAAAATGTGCATGCATTCCAAAAACAGGAATGAGCAGAGTGTAACTTCAGAGAGTGTAGACTCACACAACTGTTTCATCTGTTGGTTTGTGCGATAGGCATGCTATGTGCAGACCTCTCTTCCTAATGGTGTGCACGCATAGCTTGTGTGGGGAAAAACAGCTGACCTGACAAAAGCATAACACAAGCTGCAACAGAATTTCTTGCACACATGGACCTGATCATTGCTTTGGCAGTCTTGTATCAAAAACCACCTATACCAACAGAACGGAGAGTGGGCTACTGAACACACAGTGCTCTGAGCTCTCTAATCTATGCAGGTTTGCCAAGCACATCTGCATGATTCCATGCAGGACAAATTTCAATACAATATTCCAGGAGATAATGAGCAGTAGATGAGAGAGGAGTGAATGATGAGCTGACACAGTGACTGGACTTTTCATTTGCTTGGCAACTAATAGGAGTCTCTCTCCTTTATCTGAGCCTTTTTTCTTCTTCTTTTTTTTTTTTGCCAAATCTGATGTACATTGCCTTTGGCATACAATAATTTTGGAGTAAGACTGGTCCCAATCACTCGTTCTAAACAATTAGCTCCCATTCCGTATCATTTAAATTAGAAATTTCTGACCGAGAAAGACTATGTATTTTAATTGGGAAGCAGAGATAGATAATCAGGTATATCTGTGTTCCAGTATACTTTTTTGGCAAGAAAATTGCCCTTATTCCTCTCTCTCCCTATCTCCTTCCACCATCACATGCTCCTATCCACCTGGAGGGCAAATGCATGTTGATGCAGGTTTCTGTGACCATATCCCTTGCTGGATAAGAACCTGTGTATTGTTTTATCATGTTACACATGCTTTAAAATATATTAGAAAGCTCTCCTGATATTTAATTGCGATGTATCGCTATTTCTTTTAGCCAACCATGTGAAATGCACATTGAATTTATTTCAGTGGAAAAGAGGCGTCTTGGAGTCGTTGAGCACAGGAACTGCAACATTTTCGTATAAGCTAAACTGTATGTGTATTTAAGTTGACCTGAATCTCAAGATATTATGATAAAAGGAAAAGTTGAGTTAGTTTGCTACCACACACTGCACCTTAGTGACTTGAGTGCTACTTGATTCACAGCATTTTCAAGTTACATTTAATTTTTAGGGATTAAAGCATTTGTATAGAAAGCTTTAAAGGAGCTACAATTGTATAAAGACACTTGTACTATAAAATATGTGTTTATTTCAGAGTTTGTTATTGTAATATATAGCCAGGACACCTAGAAAACAAGAAAGAGAGAATCCATTTCAAGACCTCTGTTTCATTTTTTAAAAATTCTACTAATTCTAAGGGTCAATTCCTTCAAGGATAAAAGTGTATCTTTTGTCTTTCTTACCAGTAAAATTTCCACCTATAACATATGGAATGACACCCCCAGGCCATATCCGTTCTGTGCGTGATGTAGCTGCTCGTGGAAACCGTTTCTTCTCATAGCTCCCTGAGAATGTTAGAGCTCTTCCCTTTGTTATATTATTTTGCTGAAAACCTGCAAATATATTTATAATAGAAAATGGAACAAAATGCTTAAAATTTCATTAATGAAAATATCTTCTTCAAAGATAGAAGGATTTCCCCCATATATATATATATATGTACCCAGACTTGCAATGCAATGGACAAACATGAATTAACAAATGCTTAAAATGAAACAAACTAATAGCTCAATACTATGGAGCTGTTTATCATGCACCAATGCCAAATCCATGCAACCATGCAGCTCATGTCTTCGTTGCCATGTGTCCCTGTTTGCACCTGCTTGGAAAATCCCTGGAAAACAGGCATGCTGGTGCCATAGTACCAGACTTGGAACTGGGTTCAAGTCCTGAGACAGCAGAACAGCTTCCTTGAACTGGCACACAGGATCCTGTTGCCAGTCCTATGAAACTCTGCCTTAATGCAGTGGTTAGTCAGATACAGTTGTATAACTGAATCTTTATTTATAAGGATTCACACATGTTGTTATATAAAAAGCACTTAAGCATTTAAAAAAAGGCAGGCAAATTAAGTCTACCAGGGCTGCATGATGTTACACAGCCAAGTCACTTTTCCAAACCCTGGGTGCCACTTCTCTGTTGCAGGGGACAATTTGCAAGAGAGATGGTGGAAGGCAGAAAGAGGATCCTAACTCTTCTCCTGTAGATACCTCATTCTGCAACTATTTCCCTCCATGTCAGGGGCTGGACTGAGGAGGAATGGTGGGGAATGAGAACAGGAGGAACAGTATAGATTAGATCAGTGGTTTGCAGAAGGGCATAGTTCAGAGGCTGCAGAGAGCAGAAGCTGGGAAATATTGGAAGAGGAACAGCAAGAAGGGGGGGGGGGAGACAGCTGACAGACTCAATGCCCTTGGAATGCATTCCTGACCCCCCTTCTCCCAGGACCAGATGGGCGCTGAGAGTAGTAGAACAGAGAGCTCAGTGGCAGAAGGCTCAGATTATAACGTAGATTAGAGGAGACGAAGTGGGATGGGACTTTACTTGGAGTAATGCCAGCATTGCATAGAGACTATGCCCCTTTCTCTCTGTGTGTGAATACTGAATAAATCACATGGTAAGGACTTTTCTTTGGGGAGGGATAGTATTCTCTGAGCCTTGACACCCCGCCACTTTTTCCCTCAATGGTGGATGCAAATTTATCTCAGTCATTGTAACTAATGTATCAGTGTCCATATCAACCTATATTATTGCATTTCCCAATGAATGAACAGTAAGTCATTTATTGAGAGGCACCAAGCAGTAATTGTAATTTTGATTTGCCTTCCATATTAAGATTCCAGAAATTAAATATAAAACAGGATCTGTCAAACTTGAACTTTGGGATAAATTTAGTCACTTTTCAGAGTTTCCCATTTCTCATAAACTAGGCTTAAGCAGTTCAGCCCAATCATTTTTACTTTTTTTAGGGTCTCTTTTACTCACAGCATATATAGAATTCCCTAATCCACCAGAGCTTGTCCATTGATCTCAATAGAGAAACCCCATCTGTACGCAGTTTGTGTGCCTCCACTGATCTCAGGGAAGCTGGTACATGCAAGAGCTAGCAAATCAAAGTGTGCACACCTCTGTGGATTGTGATGGAGATAAATCGTACAGTACTCAGTGGCATTGTAAAATCTGGACATCTACCTACTGGAATAGTACAATACCTGAGCCAAATCTTCTTATGCTGTCTATAAGCTGAAACAGGGCATCACTTTTTTTTGACACTGCACGCTCTCCAAAACCACCTTTTAAAAGAAGAATATTCAATGAGAAACTGCACACATACATCGAGCACACGAGTTTACAGAAAACTGAGGTGGGGGGAAAGAATTTTTTTGAATGTGAGGAGATGCTAAAGAAATGTGTCTTTAACATTCTTTTGGCCATTAACATTCTATTGAGAATGAAACCAAAACAAATTTGTTGTCATAAGGTTTTTGGGTTTTTTTTAGCGTGCATTCCAAAATGCCAGCCAGCATAACTTTGGCATTTCAACAATTTACAACAGTTACATCATCTAATTACAATTTGCCAATTCCCCCCAGGGCCTTGACAAGTCTCAGTACTATGAATGGCAAACTTTATTCTTATTTCAGAGATACGCAATTCTACAGACTTGGATAAAGCACAGGTATCCGAGAGTATTGAGGAGACAGATAAAACATACGATTTAAAAAATACAAGATAGTTGAATTCACATTGGATGCAATTCACAATAGAGTGTGTACCTCCAGGTGTGATGTCAAACTATGATACACTTAAAGTTATTGACATGCATGTGGTTTTTACTAAGACTGGAAGGCATATAAGGATGCTAAGTTATCAGATACTCCAGTAACTCTAGTACTAATATCTGAGGAACTGATGGATAGAGTCCTAAAAATGAATTACAGGAACAGCCAGATCCTTTAACTCAATATTCACCATGCCACAAAAATCAGATCTCTTCTGATAGCATTTATGTTTAACTTCTTTTGCCTCTGAACGGTCTGTCTGCAGTTTTCTTCAAGCATTAAATGTATCACCAGCAACGTCACTGTATAGAGGGCATTTGGGTGACTTCATAAAATCCCCATTATTGATATTTGTAAAAAAAATCTAATACTAAAGAACCATTATTCCTGCTTGTTACAGAAGAACTGGAAAGATTTTTTTTATTTTTTTTAAGGCGTAAAGCGGTACAATGAAACATAGGTTATCCATTTCAGCAATTCTCTGAATTCTTTTGACATACAGTTTCCACGCAAGCTTCCCAAATGGCAGTCTTCAAAGACATATTACAAAGTACACAGTGCCTTAAAAGGCAAGCTAGTTGCATGGTT
Organism: Podarcis muralis; assembly: GCF_964188315.1. Taxonomy (NCBI): domain Eukaryota; kingdom Metazoa; phylum Chordata; class Lepidosauria; order Squamata; family Lacertidae; genus Podarcis; species Podarcis muralis. The sequence goes on along the minus strand of NC_135663.1, from coordinate 44,443,957 downwards.
GCTCAATAATCTGTGTAATTATTTGCTTTACACTGTCACATAGCTGCAGCGGCCCTCAAGAAAAATTTCTCAAATTTTTGCTTAGATTTTAAGGGAATGAGACAATACTTTAAGACATTCCTTCTGAATGAGATATTTTATAGCACCAGAGTGTACTAGACAACACACCAACATTTACTGCCCATTGATGTAATACTTTATTTATGAAAAAACAAACACAACGAAAGAAAGTGAATAACTACACAGAAGAGATACCGGTAAGTATCCTTAGCTAACAGTGGAATTCCATATAGGTCTACTCAGATGTCAGTGCCATAGAGTTCAATGGGGCTTGCTCTCAAGTAAGTAGTACTGCTGCCTTAAAAACAATAATTTTCATTTGTTGTTCATTGCTCAAATTTATTAATAGTCCCATACCTTCAGATTCCAAAAATGAATTTTTGATTCTATAAGAAATGTTAGATTAATGTACAGATAAACTGCACTATTGTTCATATTTAAAAATATATAATACTTCTACTTCAAGAATTAGAATGAAAAACTCCCTGATTCTAAATAGTTCCACTTTTTTACAATGTGTCATAGTAATGCAGCTATAGAAAGTAACATTTCCTGAAATAACATAACTTTGCCTAAAGAATAATATTCTGCTTTTTCTGGCAGTGAGCATGCATGTTTCCCAAGAAAGACATGAAGAATATTAATCTGAGAGGTGTTGTATATTGTAATATATATATATATATATATATATATATATGCAGGTTTTGGTGTCCTCGGGTGTCTTCCCGTGTAAAAGTTGGGGTGTCTAGGCGACGTTTCGACGAGGTCTCACTCGTCATCTTCAGGCTGGTGCTTTCGGCTTCTTGTTACTGGAACAGAGCAGGATCTCAGTGTTTGAGTTCCTATAAATACTGTTGAGGAGGTGTGGCCTCTAATGTTCTTGGGCAGAGAGGAAGTTCCCAGGCTAGTGTGCCTTTTCTTCTTTTGTTTCTTAATTACTTGAGGGATATCTTGAGTGATTTCTTGAGTTGTATCCTGAGTACCACTTAGGTGGGTCATAGGTGTGGATTAGTTGCTAAAGCCTTTGTGTCTTGACCTCTTGAACTTTGTGAAGAGTTTTTCTGGGAAGATGGTTGTACTGCATTTTGTTGTGCTCTGGCTTGGCTTCGTGTATAGGGGCGAGCTGTGGTTTTGTGGTCTGTGCCAGCCAGATCTGTGTAGGGATTGCAGGGGGGTGCAGCATCCGGAGGTGCCACCATGGTTTGGCTACTGGATGGTATCTGTAATTCATCTGTGGAGAGGGTCTGGGTTTGGGTCTGGTGTGGTTGATTGGTGATGGCGTTCTGTGTGCCTCTGGCTCTGGTGTCAGTTTTTGTGGGGAGGGCTAATTTCCAGATGTCTGGCAAGCGGGATGTGTCGTCACGCTTGTTCATGTTGTGAGGGTGTTTCTCTATCTCGATGGCTTCCATGATTATTCTCTTGTGGTGATGTTCCATGTTAAAGAGCAATTTGGAATCTGCAAAATTAATTTCGTGTCCTGTTTCTTTCATGTGTTGGAAAAGAGAGGAAGTTTTTTCTTCTTTTTTGACGGCATTCTTGTGTTCTGCGATACGTGCATTTATTCGTCTGTTAGTTTGTCCAATGTACGTGGCTGGGCAGACTTTGCAGGGTATTTCATAGACCCCTTGGTTTTCCAACTGGATTTTATCCTTGGGGTTTCTGAGGATATTGGCTATTTTTTGGTTGGTGCAAAAGGCTGTTTTGATATTGTGTTTATGGAGGATTTTGCTAATTTTATCTGTAGTGCCCTTGATATAAGGAAGGAGGGCCATGCCATTGTTTTCTTCTGTGTCTTGGTTTTTGGGGGGTGTTTCTTTTTGGATTAGCTTCGTAACCCTGTTTTGCTGGTATCCATTGGCAATTAACACATTTGAGAGATTCTGTAACTCAGTTGTCAAGTGGTTTTTGTCAGCCAGGCGTTTGGTTCTGGAGATGAGAGTCTTGGCTACGGAGTTTATTTGTGCAGGGTGGTGGTGTGATTGTGCATGTAAGTAGCGGTTGGTGTGTGTTTTTTTCCGGTAGATAGTGTGTCCTAGGGAGCCATCAGGTTTTTTGTAGATTAGGACGTCAAGGAAGGGAAGTTGGTTGTTGGCTTCTATTTCCATAGTGAATTGTATTTTGGGGTGTAGGCTGTTGAGATGTGTGAGGAAGCTATCCAGTTTTTCCTTCCCGTGTGGCCAAATTACAAAGGTGTCGTCAACATATCTGAGCCAAAGTTTGGGTTTGTGTTCTGACTTGTCTAAGGCATTGTATATATATAATGGTTTTTCAGATGTTTGTGAATCCAAAGCAAGAATGCAGGCTAAACAAAATAATCACTTATGTTCAAGTCTGAGAAGTGATTCACCTTGCTGTGTTTATCTGTCAGCAAAATTAGGCTGTGAAACAGTTCAAAGCTAATTAAAACTACTTGTTGTGCTGAGGGTGGGTGGAATTAACTGAATCTTATAACATTTAAATCCAGATCTTTAAAAAGATCAAAAGATTCTACTACTTAGAACAAACAGGTGATTTTAAGGAAAGATAAGCAAAAAAATGACGAGAAAGTGTAAAAATAGTACATTCATTATTATTTTTAATTGACCAGAAGGCAGAACTCTAAAAATTACTTTTTTAAAAAATTCCCATCGATTGGGGAAACGGATTGAACTGGCAATTCTAGCTATGCTTTGAACAGCAGGTTGCAGATATTCTGAGGTGATAATATTTCTCTCCCACGCTGTAGAAAGCTAAACTTTCTGATCTCTGAATATCATGGTGCTGTTAAAGAAGGAAGAGCAGGTCAGGCTATTTAATCCTGGTCATTTGGCAACTCATTTGGCCGGAGGAGGAGAAAACGAAGTGCTTTCTCCCCACCAGCAGCATCTTCCAGGTGAATCGCAACTGAGACAAGCAGAATAGTTACGTGATCTTATACTACAACTTCTATGGTGCTGGAGGAGACTCTTGAGAGTCCCATGGACTGCAAGAAGATCAAACCTATCCATTCTTAAGGAAATCAGCCCTGAGTGCTCACTGGAAGGACAGATCGTGAAGCTGAGGCTCCAATACTTTGGCCACCTCATGAGAAGAGAAGACTCCCTGGAAAAGACCCTGATGTTTGGAAAGATGGAGGGCACAAGGAGAAGGGGATGACAGAGGACGAGAATGGTTGGAGAATGTTCTCAAAGCTACCAGCATGAGTTTGACCAAGCTGTGGGAGGCAGTGGAAGACAGGAGTGCCTGGCGTGCTCTGGTCCATGGGGTCACGAAGAGTCGGACACGACTAAACGACTAAACAACAACAAATACTACAACTGTCTTATTGGGGGATGGAGGTGGGCTCTCTTTAGATATGAAAGTGCACTACTTCACATACTTCGTTTGGCCTGGACACTGAGGTCCAGTGCCGAGGGCCTTCTGGCGGTTCCCTCAGTGTGAGAAGCCAAGTTACAGGGAACCAGGCAGAGGGCCTTCTCGGAAGTGGTGCCCACCCTGTGGAACACCCTCCCATCAGATGTCAAAGAAATAAACTATATGACATTTAGAAGACATCTGAAGGCAGCCCTTTTTAGGGAAGTTTTTTAATGACTGATGTTTTAATGTATTTTTAATTTCCTGTTGGAAGCCACCAAGAGTGCCTGGGAAAACCAGCCAGATGGGCGGGGTATAAGTTAATAAATTATTATTATTATTATTATTATTATTATTATTATTATTATTATTATTACAACAACTACTACTACTTTGAATAGTCTTACATCCTCTTTATATGGTTATGTGTACTACTGCACTTACTTCAAAATATAGATAATAGATTTATAGATCTGGAAGTGACCCTGAGGGACATCTAGTCTGACCCTCTCCAATGCAGGAATAGGCAGCTGACCTGCTACATTTTGGGTGTCACTTCTCAATGGGACCCAAAGTCCTGCCCTGAGTCAACAGTTACATGGTTGTTAGTATAAAAAGACATCACAGCAGCAGTTGGAAGTGTTTCCCGGAGAAGTAAACAGATATATTTTCTTTGAATTAGACTCCACTGCTAACAATGTAAACATGTTAGCACAGATTAGTGCTTTATAATTGTTTGCATGCTGTACGCAGATTTCATGTTAATAAATCAGGGATATAATTATGGAAGTTCTAAAGAATTTGTCTCAGGGCATTTTTTTCTATTAAAAACTCATTCTGGCATTACTTAACTGATGGAACAAATCTCTATCTATTATGAATTGCACAAAAACACCTTCAGATCTTAAGGCGAAGACTGTGCTTTGTTGCACCGCTCCTACGCAGTTCTCTTTGGATGAAAGGTAACTTGTTTCAAGGCTGTATGGCAGGGAAGAACACTGCGTACGCGGCAGTTGTGATGCAGAACTGTCCAGCCAACCACGGTGTAAAGGAAAAAGCTCGTAAAGGAGGGAAGAAACTTGAGGCTGAATTGGTTTTAATAGGAAATTACGGCGCTGCTTTTCAGGCATGGGACAAATTTCGGGGGTGAACAGCAAACTTACCCCCAATGCCAAATCCCAGGCATTTGATGGCTGAAAGGCCTGTCCCTGGCAACTCAGATGTTATTATTTGAGAGCAGATGATTGCTTTTAGAAGGTTGTTTTTAAATGTTTCAATTGGATTGTTTTAGTTTTAATGTGTTTGCTGCCCTGGGCTCCTTTGAAGGAAAGGAGGGATAGCATGTAAGCTGGCAAGTGAGTAAGTAAGTGAAATCTGCTCTTATTGGCTGACATTTCCCCCCAGAATGTCCCTATCATTCAAAGGCATGGGAGATGGTGGCATCCATGCTTTGGTCAACACTACATTCAGGGGATGGGAGACAGCAACTTGCAGCTGGTGGTATCTGAAAGAAGTGCTACTGATGTAAAAGGAAAATAGAGAAAGAGACAGCGAGAAAAGCACCTAACAAAAAAACAACAACCCATAGTCTCTTACCAGTTAGTTTTTACCAATTTGTCAATCCATTTATCTCGCCCATTATTCAAGGAGGGGCACAGGACATCAAGGACTGGGAAGTTTGGGGGTAGAATCATCCCCAGAAAGTGTACAAAAGATTTCATCTTACCAGCAGTTCCCGCAGGAAAAGAGCCCCAAGAGCAAGCAGTCTTTGCTTGTACAAGGTGGTAACTCTGCCTTACCCTCCCCAATCTGAGAATCCTTGACAGTACAAGAAAACCCGTTTTGACCTCCATGCCATCTCTAAGAGCAGCAGGAGGGTCACCTCCTCCACTGCAGCCAGCACCTGAATAATAGGGTGTGCAGCCTCTTTACCAGCCATTCTTTAGAGGGGCAGAGGAATAATAGGTGCAGCATGACTACTTAAGACTGCAATTTCCTTCCAAATCCTGTCTCGAGTGCCGCCCTGGCTTTGGCCAGAAAGCACACAGCTCCACAGGGAGCTATCCGTGGTCCTGCTCATCTGTTGAGGTTCTCTGGTCCTCCCCTGCTCTAAGTTATGATCTGCAGGACACCACCACAGAAATAAGCTCCCAGTTTTGCCCATCCATTTTCATTTCTTTCATTTAATTCAAGTCAATAGTTTGAACATTTAAAATTTGGGCTCTACCTTAGTTATAAACAGGTAAGTAGAATGGAACCATAGTTGAGATTATTTTCCTTCACTGTTTCTATCCAAGGAAATTGATCCAATTGCAGAGGTTATTAAAGGTAAAGGTAAAGGGACGCCTGACCATTAGGTCCAGTCATGGACCATTAGGTCCAGGGTTGCGGTGCTCATCTCGCTTTATTGGCCAAGGGAGCCGGCGTACAGCTTCTGGGTCATGTGGCCAGCCTGACTAAGCCGCTTCTAGTGAACCAGAGCAGCGCACGGAAACGCCGTTTACCTTCCTACCAGAGCGGTACCTATTTATCTACTTGCACCTCGTGCTTTCGAACTGCTAGGTTGGCAGGAGCTGGGACTGAGCAACAGAAGCTCACCCCGTCGCAGGGATTTGAACCGCCGACATTCTGATCGGCAAGTCCTAGGCTCTGTGGTTTACTGGTGCTTAAAAGGCTGTCAGGCTGATTCAAGTAGGTATGCTGCATCCAACAGCTTCTCCAAAGCAGAAACACAGAAATATATTCTCCTGCCCATGTCTAAAGTATGGACAAAAAGCTAGGGATTGCATAGTGGATATATCCTTTTCAACCATCAGGTATGGGGTTGGCTTGAAATAGAATTGGTTTCTGTTTCACACACCAAACAGACTTCGTTGGCAGGTCATGGGAAAGTGGAATGAGGATATGAATTTCATCCAAGCTGCTCTCTGCTTCCTTCTGCATAGATCTGGGGTGCAGCATAGATCAGATCCTCTCCGTTACAGTCGACACTCACTAATAAGGATGGCCTGCAGTTTCCTCATCATCACACTGTACTTCCCAGGCTTGTTAACGTAAGCTGGATATTTACACAGCTGTACTGTGCATTAACAAACTGTTCTCAGCATTTCTTCCCATGGAAAGCCCTGTAGGTATCTATAATGCTTTCCCTGGTCCTTATGCACGTGGTAGGCATGGTATATAAGGTCATTTTTGTCTCCACTCAATCCCCAGACAACACACTCAGAAGGAGAATGTTTTGTATGAACTTTGCTGAGTCCAGCCAACTTGGTTACCTTATTGCTCACCCCTAACTTCCAGTCATTTATGAAGAAATTAAAAAGATCAGGTCCTGATATTGAACCTTGGAGAACTCTACTTTTTACACCACTGCATTGGGAGAAATGCTGGTTTATTCCTAGTCTTTGTACCTAGGGAGCACAGAATTAACAAAACAACGAGGCCCATGGCCAGGTAAAGGTTGAACCATTTACATCAAATGTTCAGTGATGGAAAGTCACTTGGAGCCAGCTAATCTGAATGAATTGTTACAGCAACATCACTGTCAAAGTGCTGGTTATTTTCTTTAAAGACTGAATTTTTGGGGAAGTGGGTGGGATCAGAATACCTAAAAGATCATTCCTACCTTCATTAGCTTCCCCATACCTTCAAGTCACAGGAGGGAGGTCACTACCAGAAATTCAGTTAGCAGGTATGGAACAGGATAGCCTTCTCCATAGCACTTAGATTCTGCAAGTTCCTGCTGCAAGAGATCAACCTGCCCCACCCCTGGTGACATTTCCATGACGGGTAAACAGTATTTTATACCAACAAGCTTATGTGCTTGTCTGACTTTATCACTGTGATCTCTCAAACTGATTCTTTCTCAAGCTCTCATTTTGAATTGTGCTTTACGATACTGTACTGTGATTATAGTTGTGTTTATTGTAGGCAATTGCTATATGCAACATGAAGGTGGGGCATAAATGTTTTGAATAAATATCTTTATGCATATGGGATTTTTTGCTCCATAAGAAAACAAATCTATTGCAAGTGCTCATGATGGAACATTGGTTACATTTTAATAAACCAAAATATTTAGCAACTTACCTGTATTATGTCCAAGTCTTTCATTTGAATGTTGCGTAAGATCAATTGTTCTGTCAATATGAAACATTTTTAAGTCTTCATCATCTAAGGCAATATCTCCCCAAAAGACAGCTTTAAATACAAAAAGAGAGCTTACTTTAAATATATTAAGAGCAGAATTGCACAAACATTGACTAAACACTATGGCCATATTCCAGCACAGAATTAAATATACTGTAGCCCATTTAAATCAATTGTCTTGTGTGAATTTAGTTCTGTTTTGGATTGTATGACCTATAAATAAATATCTAGGAAACATATACATATGGTATATAAACAGTATTACATGCACACACACATGTTTGTGTGTGTTACTGAAAAGTCTTTTTAATATTAAACATAAGTAACAGGTTGAAGAGGTTGTGACAGAGGGGAAAAGGAAGTATTTTAATTAATTACTTTAATCACAAAGCTGACATTTTCAAAAAAGATTTTGGATGCTTTGTTTTTGCTTGTTTTCTCCACTTAGGGAGAAACTGTTTCTTTTTAAAGAAACCCATTAAGAGTATCTGATTCACCTCTCATGCCTAATATCCACTTACCAAAGAGGTAAGAAGAAGAGAATTCTTTAACAGAAGACCTTTTGAGAAGCTATGGTGAAATTCAGAGTCCACCAGCAGGCAAAATAGGCTGGAGCTGAACGAAGTATTGCTGTACATTTCCTCACACACTCAGTAAATTTCATAGCTGACACAATTATACTGTTTTCTTGTCACCCCATCCTTTTTGAAAAATTTCTTGCAAAATCCAACCTTTCTTAATTTCATTCCCAATGTTGCTTTCTAACTGTAACTACTAGTATAATGCATTTTACCTCTTGAGCAAAGTAATTCAAGAACACCTCCCAAAGAGTGTGCCCTTCAGACTCAACTTTCTCACATCTTAAAAACTCAATAGACCGGTGCCACAAACAACATTTTGGCCCTGGGAGGACTTTTGAAGTCTAAGAAACTATAGTGGATATCTCAAAATACACTTTTCATAGAAACTAGTGGTGCTTAGAACAACCAACCACAGGCAAAACATCTGCACCCAAAAAAACAAATAAAGCACAGAAAAAGCTGACAGTACCCCCACAAAGAAGAAACCTTCTCAAGCAGACAATGAAAACACCAGTAAAAAAAAAAAAGTAATGGGAGGGACTGGGAGCCTTGACTAGCATCAGAGAAATGTCTGGGGATGCAATGATGCCCACAGGTAACATATTGGGAACTTAGCAACAGACCAAGGGCTCAGTTATACAGCTGCAAATATAACATTTTAAATGTGTTTTAAGTACGTTATACAAAAGTGATGCTAGATGGCAATGGTGAGCTAATGAGAAATTCCATATATATTTGTAAACGTGTGTTTTTTAAAAAAAGAATTATCACAGGGTTATTTATACATGTCTAGATTCAGCCAAACACTACCCCAACTTTTAAGAAACATTTCGTAATTTAATGTCCTCATCAAGCATACTGAAAAAGCTTTTAACTTTCTAAAACTCAAACTTTATTTACCCCATTGCAAAATCAATTCTGATTGTGCAATAAAAATGCAGAAAACTATAGAATATATAACTTTTTATTACTTGATGAGTAAGATCGATAAAGAGCAGGACCGTAGGCAAATTAAAACTTTTAGACATTCATATTACATAAAGCAGAATGCCTATAGTTTTAATTTACCTACAATCCTGCTGTTTATCAATCTCTCTCATCAAGTAATTATAATAAGAGCTGGCTGTACTGGGTTAGACTTTCTTTCATTTGCTGATAATTATGTTTGCTCTTCTTTAGGAATGTCTGCAACATTTGCCCATCATCCCTTATTTCACAGAAGGAAGGCAACTAAGAAGAACAAATCATGCTCAATATGTCTCCAGCCTCACTTACATTCTTGAAATGAGATACAGTTCGGCATCCCAGTTTGATTGACATATTCCACGAAGTATAAAAACTTGATATTCTAAAATAGCTAAAAGCACAGAAGGGGCAAGAAGCCAGATAATACTGACTTGGAGGTGAAAGCAAATCTACAGTAATTTAACTATTTTCATTTGTAGTGAGTACGTTTGAAATTAAGAGATCAAGCACGTGCCCAGTCTTGTCCGCTCCCCAGGGAGAGCGAATTGCTTTTCTTTATTTTCTTTATTCTTTTGGGAAAGTGCCAGAATACCTACACTGCAGGGGTACTGAGATATAAAGAAATAAATTCATATTTCTCCTAATGTTTTCGTGGTTAGGAAGGGAGTCCTTTTAAGCTTTCTCAGTTTTATCTTTCTTGCATGCACACATACATTCCAGCTATGTGGTCAATGCCATACACATATTGTGACCCCTTGTAGATATTTCAATAAGAACATTTATCCGTACTGCACAGGAGGTTAAAAGTTCAGTTTGGTAGTTAAGGAGAAAACATAACCTAAAGACAAGGAGCTTCATTAGCGTGTAACCCCAAAATTTTGGAGGGGATCCAAAATTTCAGGGTTACATGTTAATGAGCCAAGGGTTCCTCACAGAGGCCTAAGTCCAAGTGATCACTAAGATACTCTGCTGAGCACAGACTTTCCTCAAAACACTAGTGCCATCATCTGTTTGACTTATGGAGAGCAGCAGGAATCCCTTTGTACAACATTAATCAAGTGCATCTACACTTTAGACATGGAGTGAGCCATATTTACTGAAGAATCCACCCAGAACACCGACAGTTCAACCACAAACTCATCTTTAATTAAGGGACAACGCATCTTCAACCGGTAGTCTTTATATACAGTGGATGCTCGGGTTGCGAATGTGATCCGTGCGGGAGGCACGTTCACAACCCGCAGTGTTTGCAAGCCATGACCCGCGCGTCTGCACACACGCGGGTCGCGATTCGGCGCTTCTGCACATGTGCAAAGCGTGATTTAGCACTTCTGAGCATGCGCAAGTGCCGAAACCTGGAAGTAACCGTTCCGGTACTTCCAGGTTCAACACGGTGCGTAACCCGAAATCGCGCAACCCGAAGCATGACTGTATAGGGTTCTTATCTTTCCCCTTTTCTGATCTAACATAACTGTCTATTTAAAGTTCCGTAGCAGCCAGTGCTTTCTTTCTTTAAAAAATGTTTAGAGGTTCTCTCATTTTGACTCAACAATATCACCATTTTATAGTTCAAATTGGGGAAAATAAATACAGTAAATGGACAAAAATACAAAGATTCAAAAGTACAAATGCTTAGGGGTATGTGTACCCCTGCGTACCTCCAGGAAAAAAGCACTGGTAACAGCTATTCTGTTTTAAATATAAAGTTCAATATCACCCTCGCCTCATTTCCCCCTCAGACTTTCTGTCCCTCTCTGTGGTGCACTGAGCCTCCTCTAACTGTGATTCCACAACCAACCCTCTCTACCAGACACACACTCTTGAAGGCTTTACCCAAATTCTAGCTTAAAACAAAGCTCTCGGTATTATTTTTTCCAATTCAGATTCAGTTCCTCAGCTTAAAGGGCTGTTAGGGAAGGCAGCCGGGGTGAGGGTGGGGATGAGGGCAGCGGTGGGGAGAGTGGAAAAATTCACAAGATGGTGGTGATTGAGTTAAGAAGAAAGTGGGGCTGGGTTGCCAGGTTTGCTTGTCTCCCTTTGCCCTTCCCTCTTATAGAGCAGGCTGTAGCTTGTGGTTTTGTAAATGGAAATGCCATTTGCCAGAATGAGAGGCTGAAGGGCAATTTGGCCTCATTTATGAAAACTATTTAAGAAGAAGTATGGAGGAAGGAGCATAGCGTAACTGGAAGCCTCTATATAGCAGATCTAATTAATAACTGAATGGTCTTTCAGGCCTTTCTTGAACATAAGAAGTCATATAACAGGTTTAACATGCTAAAGGGTGAACAGTAAAGCAAGGAGTTCATAAACCCTCCAAGTGTCCCTATTTTCCAGGGACATCCCTGATTTAGAGAAGCGGTCCCGGTTTCTGATTTGATCCTGGAATGTTCCACTTTTCCTTAGGACGTCCCTATTTACATTGGAGAAATGTTGGAAGGTATGGAGTTATTTGGCTCCTGAGTTGTCTGAAGGCAATCCTGTATAGGGAAGATTTTTTTAACGTTTTATTATGTTTTTATATATAATAAAAAGCTGCCCAGGGTGGCTGTGGCAACCCAGTAAGATGTGTGGGGTATAAATATAGTAAAGTTATCTGTATGGAATGAGACATCTCTATTTTCAGTGGAGAAATGTTAAAGGGTATGAGTTCATTAAATGAAGCTGGAAGACTAATCTTGTGCCAGTATTAAGGTAGAATAGTCTTTTCTGATAGGAAAATGGCATAGTGTAAACAGACGATAATTAAGATGAGAAGTCACTGAGATGAGAAGTGCCCTAAAAGTCAAAATAATTATAGGACTTTTGCACCAAAATTGTAAATGCTTACATATCTACTAACTACAGATAAGTGCTTGGAAGTTTAACTTAGGCCAGGAAATTTATAATTTCATAATAAAGGTCTTCTAGGACAGTGTTCAGTAAGCTGAGCTCTGTATATTGGCAAAGGCTATTAATACAGCTTATAATAAACTGAAGTTGAATCCATGCTATCTTTAGTTCAGAAAATTATAAGATTCACCACCCCATAAGTAATCTTTCTTTCAAAAGAGCAATTCATGGTAAAATCCATTAACACAGATCTTCAGTATTTTTGTGATACAAAGTACTGCCATTCTCAAATACTAGCTTTTAGCCATGCATACTATTCAAACCCAGTTCACCTTTAAAGAAAGAAAAATGCAGGTGCCTGGCACCATATAATTGCTAACTTAAACATTCAGACATCACCAGAGTTGTTACATATCAGAAGTTGGTCTGAAAATAAATGGCCTTTTTAATTATTATTATTATTTTTATAATTATGGGAAATTGCCAACACCTTTTGTGTATGTTGGATCATGTCAAGTTCACAATTTAGTCTAGGAAATGCTGATAAAATCATAATTTGTGGAAAAAATAAAACTTTGACCTACCTCATATTATATTACCTCAGCAGTTTCTGGCTGGATACAATATTTAAGATACACATAGCTCCTCTTCTACAACAACTGAGGAAGCTCAGGTCTCCCCAAAGGTAACTGCTGCATTAAAGGACCACCTTCAACAGGGTTCACTGACATGCTTCTGTTTGAAAGAGCATTTTAAAACTGCCAAGAACCTGGAAAGCTAACACAGATGTCCATGAATAAGACAGGTGTGCAAACTAGGGCCCCACTCAACCCAATGCAACCTAGCCGGGGACTCAACTAACATCCTCTTTCTGTTGCCTGCCTGATATAATGGAGCAGAAGGTTTCGTTGAACAAGATGATTGGCAAACAGTAAGTATTTTTCCTCATCATTTCGGAGGTAGCCCAGAATTGCAAAGTTAGTTCTTGACAACCTGGCACATGTGATCTCAAATTGCATCTGTCAAAGACAACAACATTGTGCCTGGTATAACCCGTCGAAAGTCTCATCAAGCACCAACATGGTAATATAAGCTGGAAACACTGTCCCATTCAGCACCACATTCATACCAATACACAATCTATGCTCTCCCTCCTTTAACACTGTGGTGTTTTCCAAAACTATGAGCAATAGTAGCCATTCCAGTGTGGCTTCCTTGACTAATGTATTGCTCTAGGAAAGGCAATAATCTTTATAAATCAGTGGTCAGGGAAGAGATGCCTTAACCATGGTATTCTGCCCCCCCCCCCCATAACTCTTCTTGTCAATAAGGGGAGAGATCCTTCCTTCCTGGGATCCTTTGGAAGGGAGAGCAGGGTATAAAATCAAACCAATCCCCAATGTAAAAGGGGCAGGAAAAGATCTAACAGTGTTTGGCTACCTTGGGGTAAAATCCAACACCCATTTACCCAAATGGAAGTTCCTAATTCTGTTAATCACCAGAATTCAATGTACGATTGTTACCAGTGAGCTGGTAACCTTACTAGGTGATCTCTGGGCAAAGATATAGGCAGAAAAGTTTCACCGGTTTATGATTGCTCCTTGCACACAGAAACAAACAAAGCAAAACAAAAACCCATTTCATGGCTTTAACAAGCTGTGAGCAAAAGAATGAACAAAAGCCGCAGCAGAAATAAACCATTGTGTTTAAGTTGCCACCTACGTGAAACAGCTGTTAGAACTAGGAAACAGACATAGCAGATGCTTCGTACTTAAGCGTTCATTCAAGTTGCAGGCATTTTATACAATTTCAGTAAAAAGCAACAACAAACCCCTAACTTGAATAAATCAACCAAGTTGACTGTGAAGCCAATAGCTACTATGCCTAAAAGTATTTCCTGTTTTCATTTATTAATAGCGTGTGTTTCTATAAGACGGTTAATGTATCACCAGTAAATCTACAAATATACATAAAGCCCCTGTCTGACATCAAGGCATTATATAACATTAGCAAAGAAAGGGCTCCCCTTTACATCAATGGGAGATTGTCCCCACATGCTAATTTCAGTACATTAGAGGGCAGATTTTCATCAGGCTTGTTGCTAGAAACAGAAGGGTAAGGTTAAACCTCCCCTCCTTATGCGCCGGAATAAAATTAAAATAATAATGTGGTACCAAGAAGTACAATTATTAATTAACTACCAGCCTGGTCCACAGATGAGCAAATCAGATTTGATATGGGAGGCTAACTTACACATTCATTAAGGGAAGAAGATTTGTTAAAATCTGATTTTAATATATTTTTCCTTTTAAGCAAATGTTTCTGCATTCCTCATTAAAGTGAGCTCATTGTCACATAGGTGGCTGCTCTTTGTTCACTGAGCACTGGGTTTTCTAATCTGTTTTGTAACATAGAATACTATGCAAGGACATGATATTCAGTCTGAAGTGAGATGCTTTAACGCCATTAATCTGAGATTTAAAGGATATATGAGACAAAAAGAGTACATTATACTAAATTCTTGACAGACATCCTTTTTTGGAGAACATCAGAATGGGGATTTAATAGACTGCAGCTGTGAGCCTTGGGGATTCTTCATTTCCTATTCTTACCCCCCCCCCCCATGATAATTGAGGCAGATTTTCTTTCTATATGTTATAGGTGAATTTCACCAATAAAACCAGTAACCTAAAATTTAATAAGCTGTACTCTGGTTTCTGTTCAGTCTTTCACCTTTTACTAGAGATTTCCACACAGAGGGAAATTTATGATCATAAAATAATAAAGTGTTGATAAACATGTATAAAATAAAGCAGCAAAGATGAGCAACAGAAGCTGATAAAAACTAGCAGAAGCAGATAAAAATGAGCAGAAACGCTAAAAATGTATTCACTTAAGCACTGAAAGGAGAACACAGTTGCCTCTTAGCAAGCCTTACAGTGAGAGTGTTCCAGAGATGAAATATGACAGAAAAAACTCATCCTTGGACACCACTTGCTTCCTGAGATAGCAGAGGGATCTGCAGAAAGGCAGTGGAATTTGTGGAAATACTTATAGCACTTACAAAGCTATTCACAGTTTCGTTTATGAGAATGTAAGTACATCAACCATTTGACTGCAGGATATCACTTCATAAGCTATAAAAATTATCCTTAAAACGTAAGGTTACAAAAGCAGTGTTAGATACAACAAACAATGAAAGAGAGAAAAACTTTATTAACCATGAAGTCTATTTTGGCAACTATAAGTAGGATGGCTGGGCCTGCATTTTTAAGGTCAGTATGGGGTTTGATGGTTGTCAAACTGTCTCAGATCATTAGTGGTACACACCCTGCTTCTGTATTTCATCTTTATAGCAGCCACTGATGAAAAACCTGTCTCACAAAGATATATACCATATTTTTCTGTGTATTGGACAAGGTTTTTTTACTCAAAATTTACATCAAAAAACTGGGGTCATCCAATACATGGATAGTGGTATGGGGGGGGGGAGAAGCGGTACACCACCAGCCAGCTCATTGGTGGGAGTGCAACTTTCCACAATGCCGCTGCGTGCGGCGGGCGCTCCCTGGGTTGTTTCCTGCGTGCGGTGGCATCGGAGCATAATAGCTGGCGGGAACACAAATTCCCCCAATGCCGCTGCACGCAGGAAACAATCTAGGAAGTGTTTCCTGCCCCCAGCTGTGTGGCTCAACAACTTTGGGCCATCTCCCCTCATTTTCCTAAAATTGAGTCCCCTAAAATAGGGGGAGGGGTCTTATACACGGGGGCGTCCTATAGACGGGAAAATACGGTATTACCAAATGACAGCAGCACAGATACTGCTTCATCACCAGGCTCAAGATACTCAATGGTAACATGAATCTAGCATTCAGATAACCTCACTTCCAAAATATTATCTGTGAAGACCCTATCACAAGACAGTTCCAATCCGTAGTTCTTTTTTCACAAAGGCAATTTTGCAGCATCAGTTGCAAGTGTGCTTTGCACGTACTCCCGTTTCTTCAGCTGATAAATTTTCCATGCGGCAAAGTCAAATGGCTCGTGATTGTTTGCTTAATGTTAGTTTTAATCTCACTTTCTTTATCGTCAAGTGAAACAAGAAATTCTATCAAGCATGTAAAAGAATCCATTGTCCTCTGCCAAACCCAAACTGCCCAGAACTCAATTTTTCTCATGAAAGTTGTGGCATGTACAAAGATCTTTTTGTTTCAACCTTGTAGGCTTAAGTTCAAGTCATTCAGATTACAAAACATGTCAGTGTGGTATGCTAACTTTGCTAGCCAATTGTCTTGGCTAAATTATTTGCAAGTCAGGACTTCTTGATCAAAAGAAACACATGTACTTGTGTAACTCAAAGAGTCTCTGCAGCACATGGCCCCTTGACAGCCAACAAACATCTGTGTGAAGTTGTAAGCGTACATGTTCAGAATCCATCTCCAAACATAAGATTTCAGACACACATGCACTGAGCGAACTGGTGTTGAGAAAGTTTACAATTTTCACGGCATTGGTAAATATTTCATGAAGTACTTCATCTAGCCCAATCAAAGGCAGCTCCTGTGCATTGGAGGTGAAGCTGAAATAGTCACTGAAACAACTGCCTCTATGAGCAGCTTGGGGCGAACCATCACTGGATCTGCCCCAGAGAGGAGTTCCCAAGATTCAGCCTTCCTGGTGTTTGGTTCCAAATATCAACATGGCATTATAATAAGACAACAAAACAAAAAGGTGTAAGAGGTATTCATCATTAAGGATTGTTGTTGTTTAGTCATTTAGCCGTGTCCAACTCTTCATGACCCCATGGACCAGAGCACGCCAGGCACTCCTGTCTTCCACTGCCTCACGCAGTTTGGTCAAACTCATATTGGTAGCTTTGAGAACACTATCCAGCCATCTTGTCCTCTGTCATCCCATTCTCCTTGTGCCCTCCATCTTTCCCAACATCAGGGTCTTTTCCAGGGAGTCTTCTCTTCTCATGAGGTGGCCAAAGTATTGGAGCCTCAGCTTCAGGATCTGTCCTTCCAGTGAGCACTCAAGGCTGATTTCCTTCAGAATGGATAGGTTTGAACTTCTTGCAGTCCGTGGGACTCTCATTAAGGGTTACAATCAATAATTACTTTGGGATTGCTTATAAAGCCCACAACCAATTTGCACAGGCTTCACAACCCACTTGTGTCTCATGACCCACAGGTTGGAAGATGTTGTTAGAGCCCCACCCATTGGGCCATCTACACAAGCTAGAAGTTATATGGGAGATGCATATGTAGCTATACATTTTCCCTAGTGGTTTTCTTTTTTAAACCCACAGATCTTAAATTAGCCCGTAGCACTTCTCTATTTCTGTATGGCTGTCTTGACCTCATTTTAACTTTATCATTTTTTAAAAAATTGCTCTCTATTGCTACCTGTTATCAAAAGAGAAGGGATCTTAAAAATATTTTGTATTATGTATGTCAGTTGATTAAAAAAAGTTTGGAAGTTCACCAGGTTCATACAAGCCTAGAGGTACTGATTTTCTGCTTGCCCTGGGAAAAATGAGATGTACATCAGAAACATGAGAAATACCCCCCCCCCCCAGGATTATGTAATTGTTTATTGTGAAATATAACTGAATAGTCTATTGATTTTTCTTTGCCTCATTGTTATTAATTCCATCACAGAAGCACAAAAATATAATTTTCTCCTGATAACTGAATCACTTTCCATTTGTAAATTGACATTCGCCTCTTATGTGTTTTTAGAACAACATATCATATTAACAGGGCAGGGACTTTGTTAAAATTATCTTATTGATTTTTCCTTTCATACAACTCCCAACTGTAAATGCCAAGCAGGTACAAACATGAAACATGAATTGTTGTTCATAATAACTGAAACTCCCAAACGAAGTTGCCTATTTTTATCAAACCTGTTTCTAGTTTCTCAGGTAGCCCAAACTATAATACAGTTAACTAGATAACCACAGAGATGGCCATCCGTACAAATTGCCATCAAGTTGCAAAAAGAATTCAATAGGTACAATGGACTGGTGACCTTTGCTCAGTAGCTGCATAGACTTCTGAACCAAAATCGTGATAAATACCAAGTGTCCTAAGCAACATCCTTTTTAGTGAGCAGGTTGCAACCATAGGCACCTTTTGCACTTTCACCCTTGCTGTAAAACATATAATTTTAATATACACTATAGGCCAACTATCTATCTATTACAAGGTTAGGTAAAGCAGCACGTGTACAGTCAACCATCCTAATTCTAAGGGCGTGTTCATGTTACCACCTTAGAACACAGTACAGCTGGGTTTTTTAGTCCTCAGCCCCAGCTGCTCACATCAGCACAGCTACATTAGTGGCAGATTAGTTTCTGTTTGTGTACACACCAAGGACATTGATGGGGTTGGGGATGTATTTACCCCATGAAAAGATGTTCACACTTTGCCTAGAGACAAATTAGGAACAGCTTAAGGACTCCAAGGGGGTGTGAAGCTGGTTTGAGGAACACACATCAAACAGTAGTATCAAAGGACAGGATACATATGCATTTTAGATAACATGCTGCTGTGTGAACATGGATGAAAAACCCAACATTGGAAACACAGTGCACAGTAAACGGGAGGTTGAGTGCAGCCAAAACTTACACGTATTAGTAACAGCACACATGGAAAACAGCACACATGAATATAGCAAGGGAACTGCCAAATTCCACCACAGGGTTAGAATCATGCTGGAATAGAGACAATTTATTATCAGTAATCAAGCAGTATGGTCCTATGCAGGCTGACTAGGAGGAAGTACCGGTAAGTCTCATTTGATTGTGCTTAAATTTACTCCAATATAGTTTCTATATCTTTATTTTACATGGTAAAGCATTTTATATCACCTTTTGGCCCTAACAAGTGCCCCCAAAGCAATTTACAAGAAAATAAAATCCTCCCCCCCCCAAAAAAAAAATCAGTTTGAACAGTAACAAAATTGAAATATCAAAACCTCTGTGACGGTATTGGTATCTTCCATACTGCTGAGATCGCCTGTCGCAAAGTCAGGCATGCCTGCATAGCTCTAGCGAGAGTTCGTTAAACAGAGGCCTACTGCTGTCCTATACAAGGAAGAAACTCAGCCATTTCTTCCTTACTTTTCAACAAAAATCCCAAAACCCTGCTGCAGGTTCAGATACAGCGAACCAGGGAGACCCTCCAGTAAAACACAAAACAAGAGCCAGTGTGATGTACAGTGGTGCCTCGCAAGACGAAATTAATCCGTTCCGCGAGTCTCTTCGTCTTGCGGTTTTTTCGTCTTGCGAAGCACGGCTATTAGCGGCTATTAGCGGCTTAGCGGCTATTAACGGCTTAGCGGCTATTAACGGCTTAGCGGCTTAGCGGCTTTAAGAAAAAGGAAACAAACTCGCAAGAACTCGCAAGACGTTTCGTCTTGCGAAGCAAGCCCATAGGGAAATTCGTCTTGCGGAACGACTCAAAAAATGGAAAACCCTTTCGTCTAGCGAGTTTTTCGTCTTGTGAGGCATTCGTCTTGCGGGGCACCACTGTAGTGGTTAAGAGCGGTAGACTCATAATCTGGTGAACCCGGTTCGCGTCCCCGCTCCTCCACATGCAGCTGCTGGGTGACCTTGGGCTAGTCACGCTTCTCTGAAGTCTCTCAGCCCCACTCACTTCACAGAGTGTTTGTAGTGGGGGAGGAAGGGAAAGGAGAATGTTAGCCGCTTTGAGACTCCTTCGGGTAGTGATAAAGCAGGATATCAAATCCAAATTCTTCTTAGCTGGGATTATTCCACAATGCATGTACCCTGTGAGAATCTCCTGCTCCAAACTCAAATGGAACTTGTCTTTAAGTGGGGCTCATTTAGTAGCGTTTCATGGCTAGATCTAAGATGTTGGGGGGAAATGTAGCCTTAAAATTATTAATTAAGAATTCTAATAAATTAAGAGGCTATTAAGAGTTCTCCAATGGGTTGTATCTGGCTAATTCTACACTTGGGATACATCCATTGAATTCAATGCCCATTCAATTCAGTGGGTCTGCTATACAACCCAATATTAGCATATGATGCCTTGTGCTACTTTTTACCAGATGCTTTTCATAGTCTCCTCCTCCTTATTACGGTCTGAACATGATGCCACCTTATCCCATTTTCCTTCCTGCAGCCCATTCCACACAGAATGCTGCAGTGCCTAAAGAATTTATAAGTGTATAAATAATATAACAGAAAACACTTTTGCTAATGTAACATAAGATCTTTGTATTGGAGGCACTGCTTTTCTGCACCTCTAAAAAAAGAACAATCAGAAACAGTATATATAGATGTGAAATCTTTCAAAGACTTCCAAAAAGGGAAAGGGGAAATCCTGCTCTGCTGAAGGAGGACAGTGGCAATTCAGAAAAATGCATGTATTAAATCTGGCTGTAAATGTAAACAAAAAAACAAAAAACCACCCCAAAACAAAACAAAACCTAAAATTTGTGTATTTTATTTCTGTATGAATTGCTCACTGGCAAATAATTCTCATATAGAGCTTTATTTGTTTGGATTTGTACGGAAAGTTACTGGAGCTTTTATGAAAAGTTACTGGGGCTTTTATGAAGCCAGTAATTTGCTGTGTATTTGCCTCCCACAAGGTTTCCAGACCACCTAGTTCATAAAGAGCTATTTTTTTACTGGCAGTGACAGCCTCCAGGTTGAAAACTCTCTCGAGTTCTGGCCCTGAGCACAAGAGAAAAGATAGGATAGGGAAGTTTGGGAGAGACATTAAGTTTCCAATGTATTAAAAAGATCATAAGATGCGCTTCATGGCCACTCAGGAAAAACAAAGAACAACGAATTGCAATTAACATTTCCAAGGACATCAATGTGGTCCACAGAAGCTGCTAAACAACGGTGTCTTTTACCCCACCAGAAATTATCCACACAACCCTGTAGGTCAGGGGTCAGCAAACTTTTTCAGCAGGGGGCCGGTCCACTGTCCCTCAGACCTTGTAGGAGGCCGGACTATATTTTGAAGGGGGGAAATGAACGAATTCCTATGCCCCACAAATAACCCAGAAATGCATTTTAAATAAAAGGACACATGCTACTTATGTAAAAACACGCTGATTCCCGGATCATCTGCGGGCCAGATTTAGAAGGTGATTGGGCCAGATCTGGCCCCCGGGCCTTAGTTTGCCTACCCATGCTATAGCTTAACATAAAAGTAATCCATAAATTCATTCCATTTTGTTTCCTTATTCATCTAGGGAAGGGTGGAGCTTTACATTTAAATATTTATTTCTGAAATATTTTCTCTAAAAATAAAATTTCTATAAACAGCACTGGCATGAAGTATTCAACTTCATGTGTATGAACTCTCATTACTCCCATCTACCTTCCAAGAACGCTGACTTTTCAAGGTTCCTTTCGACCTCTTAAGTTGCACTATAGATGCTATATAGCAGCTGTCCTTGCCTGCACAGCTCACTGTGCCACACAATTTTCACACACTCACTGAAGTTCCTCTCAGATTTTTGACTTCACAACTGTGAAATATATGATGCAATATTGTGAGAAGAAAGTGTTTCTTTTTGGTAAATTATTGAAGAAATGAAAAAGAAGACATTTTTAAAAAATACTAGCAGTAGACTTAAACCACCTTACAAGAATAGCAGATGTGGGCCACAACCTCTGTCAACAGGAGTTTGCGATGAGGAAGAGATTCTGGCTTTGCCTCTGCTTTTTTCCCCCCCACATAAAACAAAATATAACTTGCTTTTCAGTACACAGATATGTTCCTTGGAAAAGGGGGGTCTTCCTATCATGGCATTGCAGTTCAATGTATTAACAAAAAATGTGAATACATAATCCACCCAAAAATTCTTTCAATCAAGCCAGTTACACTGAACAGGAGTAGCTCAAGAGTAGTGTTGATTTTAAAAATGTACAATAATTGATAAACAATAATTCTTTTGAATAGTGTTTCTCAAGTGGATACAGATCTTTTTATATGACCATTAACTCTATGAAGGTCTATCTTAACTGATGACAGTGTTCAGTTATGGTTCTAGATGAATGTATTGCAATTTTTTGTCTACTTCAGGTTTAGGGTTTTTTAAAAATGTTCACTTACATTATTTCGAGGGAAGGGTTCAGTAACAATATAATTAAGAAAAACAGATTAGTCTGGATGGTACTTGTGTGGATGGACAGCATCACCTTAATTCATTAAATTAAAAGTGCTACCTTGTGAAAAGGGCATGTGTATTGTTCCAAAGTGTTTGCTGAAGGTATTTAACTGATAGCAGTGTTTCATGTCATGTTACCATCAGTAAACAGCATGTGTGTTAATTCAGGAAGAGGAAAGCCAAATTTACAGAAAGACAGATTCAGTTAATGCTAAAACTCCTTGGGTAAATGTTGAAAGGAAGTGAATTCTATCTTGGCAACTTGGTAACAAGAATTTAACTTATCAGTGCTAATCAGGCAACATTATACTTAAGAGATAAACTAAGCAGCATTTCTAAGAGAATTGAAGGGCTGAAAGGCTTTCCAAATTGCTAGCTACTGCTCACATTTCTGGCAGATCTAAGAATTATGCTGCCTAGAAAACTAATAATATATTAAGAAGTGTGTGTCAAATGATGTTTAAATGCATGTATAAATGTAAGAAATTAATAAAAGGATTCTACTGATTTGGGATGCCAGATTCCCGGTGTTTTTTCAGTAATGTAGCAGGCACATTAAGCAGTGCCTAAATGTTAAAGTGGCATGTCAGATGTACAGAGTTGACCTGGAGAATATGTAGATTCATAGAGCTTTGGGCTGTCTTTAACAATGGTGCTATATTGTAAAAAAATGTAGCAGTAAATTCTGATCAAATGTGTGGGAACAAAAACTGCTATTATTTGAAGGCTGTGGAAACTGAAGAAATTAATAAGGAACATCACATAGGAAGATGGAACTGGGAGGAATAACTTTGGGAACAGCACAGTCTTGGGAGTGCTCACGGAGTAGAGGATGCAAGAAGGCAAATAAGAGGAAGGGAGCAAGAGATATTGGCTGCGACCCAGGGAAGCGTGCATTAATAGTGTGCTTCCCTCATCTTGCTCCTCCATTCAACAGCTCCTTTATACTATTTCACAGGCTGCTCCGGGAACGGAAAAAGCAGCTTGCAATGTGGCACAGAGCAGGAGGGAATGTTCCTCAGGAAAAAGAGAAAGGCTTCCTGTAAATGTGCAAGTTCCTGTGAGCGTTTCTGACCCTTCTCCAGTCTGGAAGAGAACCGTAGAAGAAAGCCGAAGGCAAGGAAGAGGAGCTGGAAGCTGATCTAGACAAGCTAAATGAGCAGGGCAATAATTCTTCCACTCACCCCTGGCCACCCCATCATGTACAGGAAAAGGAAAGTGGAAATTCAAACACTAAGGAATATTATCCCATGAATACACCTGAATGTTAATTTCCACAAGTTTGTTTTCCATCAGCACGATAATGTCATGGCAGGTTTATTTCACACTTTAAAAAATTTCCCATGATCTCAGGGGAGCTATTTGCAAACTCCTGCTATATGTGAACACCCTTTTACAAAGACAGGGTAACTGGAAAGAAAACCGGCAAGAAAACCTTAAAGCTTCCCCCCCCCAAAGCAGGATACTTATTAAGGTGAAAAGATTGCATCCAATAAATAAAGACGCAGGACCAAACAAAATCCATTGCTAAACTGGGGGTGAGTCTACAATTTAGCTTCCTGTAGCCTTTTGCTTCACACCAAACACAGGGAAAAGTTCATCCTTCTTGCTAAGATTGCCTTCCTGAAGATACAGGAAACATAATGTGTCTGTTGCAGCAAGATTCCCATACCCATAATTTTTCAGATTAAAATTTATTTTGCTATAGATTAGCAGGTTCAAATAGCCATCTCCCTGCCAGTGCTTATCAAAACTTTTGAAATACATAACTTTATTTTGTTATCAGAACCTGTATCTTTTAAGAGCCTTATGGGAATGTATATAATCCCCTTTTAAAGCCATATTAACCAATGGTCATCTCTGTACCCTATGCCAATGAATTATATGCTATATATGCTATGTGGGGATCTATCCTGTTCTGTTTATAAAGCATGAGGGGCTAAGAAGTTTCAATTACATTGATCATAAGATGCCTAGGGGGGGAAATTGCTTTGAAAGGCAGCAGGTATGTTTTTAAATATAATAAAAATACAGAATAAGTTTCTAATGAGTTGTGAACAGAAAACTTTGCATTCCCTGCAACACCTGTAAGTCTAATGCTGAATAAATAACTATCTCAAAAGGAAAACCATACTAAACAAGGTCTGAGCTGTGAAGAGTTTCTTTACAAAGCAAAATCAGGTGAAAAATATTACCTGGTTTTCATCCTTCGGAAAACACATCGTGTCTAATCTAATCTGTTCACCTGTTTTAGCAGTCTACCTCCTGGCTCTGTCAAAAGTAGTTTTCCCATAAAGTTAATTGAGCTTTTCAAGAATGGCATCTTTGGTATGTCTGCATTAGCAGAGACTGTTTTTAGGGTCATCTAGTATTATCATAATCAATTAAGATGACCAGGAGCACACAGAAATGCTCACTGATATATTTAATGCATCACGGCACAAAAATGCAACTCCCCAAAGTCTTGGTTTGCCTCAATGGGGGGGGGGGGATGCAACCAGAGAAAAATCCTTATGGCATTGTCAAAGGAAGAGAATAAGGGGAGCACACAGCTCCGATTGCCTCTGCCCTGTTAGAAGTGGGGGACGGGGGGGGGGGATTGAGCATGGTTTTTGGTAAAGTTATGAAACCTTCAAAAAGAAAGGAAGTTGTGATAAGACATCTGCGATCCGTGCCAAAGCATGTTTACTCAGAAGCCAATCCCGTTGAAATGAATGCTCCTGCAGTGTAAGTTTGCATATCAAGCTAAATTTAAGAATAATGTATTCAGTTCTGGGAACCAGAGCTTAAGAAGATGCAAAGGATTCAGACCAGAGCTACAAATGACAGTGATGAATGAGATGAATCTTCTGGAAAGGATAGGGTAACTGAAAATGCTTTTTTCTAAAGAAAAACAGTAGAGAAACAGGGTGTGCAAAAATAAACAACAATAATACTCTCACCCTCTACCCACTGAAACCCGTGTGACAGAATGCTTTTAAACTTCCTAGTTATAAGTGTATGCTGGCAATAATGCTTTGAGGATTCGAGGAGGCATCACCTTTGCTGAAGGTTTCCAAGACTTTGTCAGCCAGGCTTTTCTGTAGGATATCCCGTCTTAAGGCAGCGCATTGCTTTATTTGGCTCCCTTCCATCACTACGATTTATTGAAGCTCAGAAACTGCTGATCCCAATGATTAACTGGTACAATCTAATCTTTTGGCTTTTGTTTTGAAAGTTTATCTACCACAACCTTTTTTTTTTACTAAAAGATGTCTAAACAAGTCTATCTAAATGAAAGCTAAGGTTGTACCAACTGCCCTTGGTACATCTCTTTCTTAAAAATAAATAAAATGGCCATCAGTCTAGTGTTTTCTTGCTACAGCAGCAATAAATCATGATGCTCCGATACGTCTTCTGGTGTAGTTTGTCCACCATTGGTCCCCACTGCGCACTCAGCTCTCACTTGTGGCTCCTAGAAGCTGTTGGCATCCAACAATGGCCATGCTTTGGGAAACAGCTTCAAGTGGACGGTGAAACCAGCTGTGGGTAGGCAATGGAGTCAGCCCAGGACCCTCATACACACTGCTCAGGCTTGCACACTTTGGTAACAAAAAACAGCATTTTGACTTTAATCCCAGAAGCGCACTCCATTGTCTCTTGAGACAGATGGATGCCAACAATACCCCTTAAATATTGTAAAATGATACAAGATTAAAGTGCACATTAGGCAACTTTATTTTATCCTCGTAATCTTCCTCCAAACATACTTTTTAAAAACATCTCCTCTTTCTGCTCTTTTAGCAGTCGGATTCACACCACTCCTACATTACAGAAATGCCTTCAAAGCTAGACATTCTTTAGACGAGCATTATGCCAATTTTCCTCTGATACTTACCCCCTTTGTCAATACTGCATGCAATCCGCTATCATAACACCAGAGATGAATGAAGGGGAATATGATGGGGAAACTGTTTAAACAATTATGACTCACTACCTGTCTTATGGCAGCAACATTTGTTGATATATGGATGACGTATAGTAATATTTTTATATGAAAAATGGCACATTTCAATACTCTATAAAGGGATGTCCAACCAGTAGATCATTGTCTCCTGGTAGATCCCCGGCTGATCCTGGTAGATCACGGGGGCCTGGGCGAAGGCCTCTTATACACCTGCTGGGATTGACAAGGCATCTCACCCTCACCTGAATCTTATAACTCTCCTGACAGGTGATTTGGCCTGCAGCCACAGTGTGGAAATAAAGGATGAGATTGCCCACCAGATATCAGGCACTCTACTATTCAAATTAGGCCCCAGTGTTTTTGTTACAATCCCCTTCTCAATTAAGTAATCAGTTTTAATCTAGAATTTAAATTCTCAAAACTTTCTTATTTGTTACGTCGAGCAAGTAAACTACTGCTCTCACTTCATTACAAACAGTATGTCTACCTGCAACACACTTGAGCAAACCTGCTCCTCTTCCTTTTTGTTGCCATGTGCAACTGTAGCTGCCTCTGATTAGTTATCATTTAACTCTTGGGGACAATAATTAGCATCACACGTCATATGCATGGAAGTTGCCGAACCAATTAACCACCTAGAACAGGGGTAGGCAACCTAAGGACCAGGAACCGAATGCGGCCCAATCACCTTCTCAATCCGGCCCGCAGGCGGTCCAGGAATCAGCGTGTTTTTACATGAGTAGAATATGTGCTTTTATTTAAAATGCATCTCTGGGTTACTTGTGGGCCATAGGAATTGGTTCATATTTTTTTCAAAAAATGTAGCAACCTGGCACTGAAGGGGATATTATCCCAACATTATTTACCCCAAACTAATTTAACTACACAGGCAGTGATCTGGATCAATCAAAGATCAAATCAATTTTATTTAACCTCCATAAAACCAAGATTTTGTCTTAAGTGTGCTTAAGCGTATAGAATTCTAATCTGCATCTTCATTTAGACATTTCATGATAATAGACAATGTTTTCACTTCTATAATTTGCTATACTGTATTGATTTCAGATTTTTTAAATATACAGCAATAATTCTCAGGAAACAACAAATAAAGACAAATTCAGTATGAACTAAAACATCTGGAGGCAAGCTATAAGTAAAGCAACAATTTCTTATTTTGTTGTACAAACTCAGCAGCAAAAAAACAACAACAACCCAACATAGCTATCAAGTTATTAAATTTAAAAACCTCATCAAAACAAATAATCTGGCTGTGGCCCAAAAGTCCACAGAGCTCTACTGTGTACATGAAACTTTGGCTAAGCAACAGCCAACCCATTCACTACAAAGGCCAGTAACATTCCAGCTGCACGATTCCATGGTGCATGCAAAGAATTTCCTAGTGCTGAGGTGGAAGGAACAAGCCCATAAAGTTACTCAGGACCACATTAGTGTTTTCCCAACTACAGAGATGCTGAATTATGGACATCTATTCTCTTCTAGAATTCCCTCCCCCCCTCCAGAAAAAAAGCACAACTTACCTGTTTCAACTCTTAGTCACTACTCAGAGCATGGGTAGGCAAACTAAGGCCCAGGAGCCGGAGCCGGCCCAATCGCCTTCTAAATCTGGCCTGCGGACGGTCCGGAAATCAGCGTGTTTTTACATGAGTAGTATGTGTGCTTTTATTTAAAATGTATCTCTGGGTTATTTGTGGGGCCTGCCTGGTGTTTTTATATGAGTAGAATGTGTGCTTTTATTTAAAATGCATCTCTGGGTTATTTGTGGGACACAGGAAATCGTTCTTTTTTTCTTTCTTTTTTTCAAAATATAGTCCAGCCCCCCACAAGGTCTGAGGGACAGTGGACCAGCCCCCTACTGAAAAAGTTTGCTGACCCATGACTCAGAGTATAACCATTCCACAACATCAGGACCAGCTAAACCCCAGGGACTTACTTCTATAGGTACTAAAACAAACTGATGCTGATACTAATAAATTCAAAAGGTTTCTTCAGCTCTTCGTATGGCCAATATCTAAAGACCTGACTCTAGAAAAACAACACCAGAAACTAAGAATCTGACACTTTCCCCACATTTTCGCAGATTCTTCTATTTTATTAGATATTTCTAACACTAAGAAATATGATTTTGGAGGGGGGAGCCCAACATTGAGGATATGTCTGATTTTCCCCTGCATGTGCTAGTTTATTGTTTCTGCACGTGACTCCAGTTTTTAAAAAATTGTAAGTAGGAAGCATGAATGAGTGTGTGTGTGTATGTGGGGTGTTTGTTTGTGAGGGAGACTTCCAGCTAAGTGGCAGGATGCAGGCTACCAGGAAGAGATAACTAAGGCAATAGTGAGCACTTCTAATATGTAAGCAAGTTTGGCAGGACTCAATACTGTACTGCAGTCGGGAAATTAGATAACAAAAGGTTGGCAATGTGTATTTTGCTCTTGAAGAGAACAGATTATATCAGATAAGTGAACAGCCAAATACTCACATCATGCCTTTCCTAACAATAACATAAACAGGAACACCTAGCAGTGATAAAAAATGGTAATATTTTGGTTGGAAGAAAACGTTACTTTGAACATTTGTCCACTAAAATTGCTTTCTTTGTTTGTTTGCTTATGCAAACTTATAAAACTAGCATTCCCCTTTACAAAAAAAACTTCCTGCATAATGTACAGATGAACTTAACACAGTTGCTTACACAATGCCTGAGTGTTTAAGGACATGATCTATTCTTCTTCTCCTATTCACCTGAAAACTGACAAAGCATTCCAAATGGCAAAGTTGTGGGTAAAATTGTCTTCAGGTAAGAAAATCCCACACTTCTTGGATGAAAGCTGAAAGGAAAGAAAGTGAGATTTTTTTTTTTAACCTGGAGTAGCCTTTGGGTTTTGAGGCATGTATTTTTCTGCACTTCTCTGTTAAAATCTATGAGGCTTTTTGTGGTTGTGCCTAGTTTTAGATTGTGTCTTAGTTAGCTAAAAGTGCAAATTTGTTAACCATAGCGCTGATTAATTATACAATCCCACATATACCTGTCAGCATGTCAACCAAAGAGGATAAACACAATATATTTCATGGCTCATCCACTGTTTCCAATACTATTCAATGTGGCATTTGACTTCAAATGTGATTTTCTCAGGGGTCTAGACTCAAGGCTACACAGTAGCGTAGCGTGGGGGTGCAGGGGGGCCGGCCGCACCAGGCACAACATGGGGGGGCGCTCGCACTCGCAGCTCTCTGCCCCTACCTGGCTCACTCACTCTCTCTCACTGCAGTGCTGGCTGTGCGAATCTGATCCAAGCCGCCGGGTCGCCGCCCACTGTGGAGGGGGAGGGTGCCAGGCGTGCGGTGCGGTGCTAAAATCCACGGGTTAGGGGGCGCAAATTACTTGCCTTGCCCCGGGTGCTGACAACCCACGCTACGCCACTGAGGCTACAGGTATCCTGAATTTGGCTTGACAATCCTTGTGACACTGGCAAAATAAGACCTACCGTAATTCAGCATACATTACTGTGAAAGCTTCCTCATTATTCAGTATTCTATCTAGGTAAGTTATGAAAGAACCGCATGGCCAGAATGATTAGTCAGGCATAGGCAAACTCCGGCCCTCCAGATGTTTGTGACTACAATGCCCATCATCCCTAGCTAACAGGATCAGTGGTCAGGGATGATTGGAATTGTTGTCCAAAACATCTGGAGGGCTGGAGTTTGCTTATGCCTGGATTAGGTTCATACAACCTGAAGGGTCATGCTAGCCTGAGAAGGAACTAAATCGTTTGTCTTTTCCACATGCATCTTCCATACCCAGAAAGCAGTAAGAACAGACCATTAGTTACATTGATCCAAAGTTCTGATTCCATTCATAATCCCTGAATTGTTTTGCAAGACATCACCAGACTGAAACTGCCTTTTTCTTATCAACGCATAATACATAATTGCATAAAATGCATTTTCAGGGACACGGTATTATCACTTATAAGGCAGAAAGTCTTCCGTTTGATAAAGTCCAATCACTCCCACCCCAAGTAACTGATTTGTTGAAGATGCATGCTTACGTCAAACTGCCATTTGCTGTCTGTAGCTTGCTTTTTATTCAACAATGTGGAAGGATTAAATGTTAGTTATTATTATTACATTTAGCACCTCCAAATGTGTGGGGACATGTGAAACTCCCTGATTTTATGCATGGAAATGTTGCAGAGTTGCAAATGTTTGCTATTCTGCATAATTCATGCCTGGATGATGTACAACATTTGCAAAAATGTATCAGATTTCATGTTGCTAATACTATACATAAATACAAGGGAATGTTTAACAAATTAAATTGAAATAAGGTTTTAAATTGAAATTAAGGGGGTGGGATTAAATGCAGATGCAATGACACTCTGATGGTATATGGTCCTGAATACCATTAAGTACACATGTCAGACTATAAATCCAGTCCTCCTCACATGCTTTCTTTACTGAATTCCACACAGCATTCAACGGCTGGCACTGCAACATTCTTCTGTTTGTACAAGATCTGAAAATCTCTCCTCTAAAGTGGCTCTTCAAAATTTATAAAAGCCTTTATATTAGCGTAAGTGGACAAAGAACATGAAAGTAATAAAATCTGAATTGACAATAAGGATTAGCAATTGCTCTGCATTTGCAAAATTCCTTCTATCTGCTACCTATCAATGCATGTGCTGGCCTTAACCATCATTTCTGGCTGAATAGGTTTTGTAGTTCCAGTCTTTTCAGACTGTATATTTAGTTTCTTTAACAGCTAATTGATTTAAATACTTGACTAACAGCCCAATCCTTAACTGTGCCAGCACATAACCACTCTAGTATGGGAATTTATTAAATAGATGGAATAAATTCAGAGGGGACATCTGTTCTATGGCATTTTGTTAGGGTTGCCAGCTCTTGGAGGGAAAATGCTAATACAGTGGAACAGTCAAGAGTCTAGCTTGAAACAAGAGGGCCATTTATTTAATTAATTAATTAACAATGAATTAAGAAAACCACCCTTCGTCACTAAGTAACCACAGGGTGGTTTCCCACATAGTAACTAAAACCAAAATAAAATAAAAATAAAATAAAATAAACCATACAATCCCCATGAAATAAAGTTCAGCATAAGACCATTTCAAGTAAACAGCAGCAGATCAAACTGAGCCCCTAAGAGCCACAACAGAATAGCTTAGATTCCTACAAAGACCTGAGGGAAAAGGTATGTTTTCACCAGGTGTTAGAGGCTTGATCATGTTGCAGCCATCCACATCTCAAGGGGCCTACAGGAGGAGTGGATTCCACAGCAACAGGATGAATGTGTAACTAAGCATGCCACCTAGCCAACAAGCCAGTTCTTCAAGGCCCCCAGTCGCGCTGACTGGAATTCTAGGATAAAGAGGCAACTATTTCAGCGTTCGAAAGATCAGCACGGTGTACAACTCCATAGACACCTTCCACAAATCCAGACACAGTCAGTGTGGTGTACTTGGGCTCAAACCAGGGAGACCAGGAAGCTCACTGGGTGACATTGGGGAAGTCACCGTTTTTCAGTCTATTTCACAGGGTTGTTGTAAGGCTAAAATTGGTAGGGCTGTAGTCATGTGCATTAGCTTGAGGAAAGATGTCATGGCCTTCCCTGAGGACTTGATGAGAACGACAAGATGGGGGAAGAATCATAGAGTTGTAAAATTATAGAGTTAGAAGGTCCAACCCTCTGTAATGCAGGAATCTCAATTAAAGCATCCATGACAGATGGCCATCCATCTGCTTAAAAACCTCCAATGAACAAGAGCCCACAACCTCCCAAGGGAGTCCATTCCACTGTTGAACAGCTCTTATTGTCAGAAAGTTCTTCCTGATGCTTAGTCAGAATCGTCTTTCTTGGAACTTGAATCCACTGGTTTGGATTCCAAAACAGGAGAAAACAAACTTGCTCCATACTTCCAAGTGACAGCCCTTTAGATATTTGAAGATGGCTTCCATATCGCCTCCCAGTCTTCCCTTTTCCAGGCCAAACATACCCAACTCCCTCAACCATTCTTCATAAGGATTGGTTTGCAGACCACTGATCATCTTGGTCACCTTCCTCTGCACACATTCCAGCTTGTCAATATTTTACGGATAGTTTTTCCAGGAATAAAAAAATTAGAGTACTTCAGTTTGTGGTAAGTAATTTTTCATTTAATATATGTTACTTCTAAAACAACATGCCTCAATTAGGTGTAAAAACAGGAACTGAAACACCTAATCCTATTATATCTTTTATTTAGAACAATGAGGTTGCACTTAGCTAATCCTTTCAGTCAAAACTTCTAGTGTTATATAAACATTTATTTGTTAATCTGTTTCATAAAATTTATATACTGCTTGACTTTAGAAAAAAAAACTTCAAATCAGTTTACAAAAAGGATAAAATAATACAGTTATCATTTTAAAAAATCTAATATGCACAATATAAAGCATACAGAAAGTTAAAACAAATTAAAACTTCTGCAAACTTTCCAAACATCTGGTCAGGCTTGTCTAAATAAGGTGCCAAAACATGAAGTAACCGTACTACAGACTCATTTTTGGTCTGGAGAAAAGTGAAATCTACTTTAAGCACCATCTTGAAAGATAAGGAAGTTTAACATTATTAATTAAGTAAATGTTACTACGGCCATGTTCCACCACAACACCTGCCTCTAAAACACACACTAACAGTATTGTGGGAAAACTAATTTAGCAGAATTTTAAACCACACAGAAAAAGAATGAGTAACAAGAAACTGCAAATAAAACTAATCCATAGCATGCCTTAATTTGAACCAGGGCTCATGCCAGAAACTGTTCATAGTGCAAAGTACGAATCCTAAGGCATGGAAAGTAACGCTAAAGAATATTGTCTTACCCTCAACACTAACTGATACTGCATCTATTAGCCAACTGCAAATGCAGGACAAAGAGCCCTAATGCATGAATGATCCATGAAACTAGAAACACAGATTTTCACATTATTATAAATCAATAATAATAATAATAATAATAATAATAATAATAATAATAATAATAATAAATAAATAAATAAATACATTTTTATCAGACCTTTTCCTCTAAGGGGTGCCATTATCTCTTTCTTCTGCCCCCCAAATTTTTGAGGTAGGTCATCTAGTGAGCTTCATGGCTGAATGAGAATTTGAATCCAAGTCTCTTTGGTCCTGGTCTAACACTCGGACCACTGCACCACACTAAATCTCAATTTTAGGGGTACACAGTTATCACCCACCCAAATGACATAGTCTTAAATCCCACTGATTTCAGTGGAAGAGCTTTAAGCAAATTCTTAGTTTTCCAGTTAGAAGCAATCAGGATTAAAAGTTACTTAATTGTAACTGGAGCCTGCCCATCATGTTTAGATAGTACTTGTAAAAAATGTACAGTGGTACCTCGGGTTACATACGCTTCAGGTTACATATGCTTCAGGTTACAGACTCTGCTAACCCAGAAATAGTACCTCGGGTTAAGAACTTTGCTTCAGAATGAGAACTGAAATCGTGCTCTGGCAGCGCAGCAGCAGCAGGAGGCCCCATTAGCTAAAGTGGTGCTTCAGGTTAAGAACAGTTTCAGGTTAAGTACGGACCTCCAGAACAAATTAAGTACTTAACCCGAGGTACCACTGTAATGTACGAAGCAGCCTGAGCAACAGCAACACAGAGAGCTGGGATGAGGGTAGACGACTGTGACATTCAGACAGCTTCCGGAACCTTTCATTTTAGAAACTATATACTAGGGTTGAAAGTATGTCTGCTCAGAAGTAATTATTGTTTTCGATAGCCCTTACTCCCCAGTATGCGTGTACGTATAGGATTTCAGCCTCAGGCATCATTCATTAAACACACTCGCTAGGAAGAAAGCTCAGTTGAACACAGCAGGATTTACTTCTGGGTAAACATGCGTAGGATTGCAGTGTAAGACTCGGAAGAACCATTCTGTGATCCTTCGCACTACAGAGCCAACGAGACAGGGATTTAAAACAGGAAGAGATGCACTTTAATTGCAGGAACTCAAACCAAATCAAAGAAACAGAACCCCTTTCTCAGGCACACTAAAGTGGAACCAAAGTGTTTCGAATTAGCAAAGTGGGCAGTGTGTTTCATGGCAGGGCAATAAGAAACATATTTTGAAGCAATCCTGTTGCCGAACTAATGGTAATTAGGTGCATTTCCCAAGTGGTGGCTGTAGACTCTTATAAGTGGTTTATTATCCCTTTGATATGTGTGATTAAGTCCAATTAACGTCAACAGGGACTTAGGCACATACATTAAGGATAAAACAGCCCCGTAAAGATAACTGTCAATGGGGCCCCTATTGCCAAGACAATTAGCAGACAAGTGCTTCAAACAGAGGCCACAGCTGTGGGAGAGAACAGAGTTGAGAAACATGTCATAGACATTTGTCAGGGAAAACTGACAAGAGCAAAGCTCGCCATGTCAGTGGGATTTAATCTCACATATCAAAGAGAGGCCACGAGAGAGGATGTTCCATACAGCTCAAAGTATATAGTTAACAGAAAATGTCACAGCTAGCTGTGGACATTTTAAAAACAGTGTGGTGACATGGCAGGCCCATCCATATACAGGATATCAGAAACGTTATTTATGAGGATGAAGAGCTTGAAATCTGTAATAAAATGACCACTTCAATGAGTTAATGGCTATAAGTACACTGCCTTTTTTTACAATGAGAACCTGTTTATATTACTGGTTGCTTCCAGATGACCTGTTTAGAGAGCATTCATCCTCATTTGTTTGCACAAATTTCGTGAAGTTCGCAGGCATCAGCTACTTAGCAGCCATTCATTTTGATTGGTTTGTGGGGAGGTTATACAACTTGAGTCAAGGCATAGCAAACTTCCCAGTGCATTTTCCTGTCACTGGGGAAATGTAGGTTTGTTACCTTCCAGAAAAAAATGGGCAGAACAGTCTTGTGAGTGAACAAGTGTGACCTGGAGTGGAATTGGACTGATTAATCCATAACTAAAATGTATAAAACATTGAACACTGAAGATTTGAAATACAGAATATAAGGAGACTATATATTGTTGTATTTTAACTTTTTAACAGCTTTTTAGTTTAAAGCATGCACACAACATACACATTTCTAGATGTATGGTTGAAATAAAAATATAAAAATATAAAATATAAACATTTTCATGAGAAAGCATGGCTTTAATATCCCTCTCTTAAGGAGACCTACGGTAAGAAAAACTGGAAATTGTTATAGTCAAATCATAACATGCCAGGTAGGATCATAGTTACAATACATTTCCGGTGACAGATGACAGAAACATGGACAAACAAGTATGTAGTTCAATGGAAATATATTGAACAGATCTAAGAACAATAAAAAATATTTCAGGTGTAAAATGTTTGCTGGGGGGGGGCACTCTGCCCTTTCATGTGGGTTAATCTTTGGTGCAAACATACACCAAATTAGAAAGGAAAAAGAGGCAGCTCAGTAAAAGTAAACATTTAAGAATTATCAATCTCTAGCCAAATGGAACACATTTTAGTATATGTGAATAAACGGAACAAGCTGCCCAAAATAATCATCTCAGTGTAGTATAACACATCCATAAACATACTGAACTGCTTTGTTTTACCTTGTCACAGCTCCCTTTTATGCTAGACAAAATGCATTCTGTCCAACTGTCTAAATTTACACTTGATTTGTAATAATATTGGAGTTTTAATTTTTCTGACATTCTTCAATCTATAATCTGAACTGGCACTTAACTATCCGAATCCTGGTGAAAACGCAGTAGGTTTGCCTTGCTTACTGTGTGTTTGGTCACATCTCTCAGGCACTCTTACTGGGAGCAAATCTGGCATTGTATTGCCACTAGAGATGTATAGGTGTGGTTCTCTTTCAGCAGTTATCCTAGGTCTTCCACCCTTTAAAAAGAATATTTTGGGGGAATTCTGCAATAAGACATTAGCCATCATGCCAAAATCTGCTTCTCAATAAACATCCTTTTCATTTTCTGTCTTAATCCCCATCTTGGTGACTGAACGTCATATGATTACGCAACCCATTTGTGGGGTTGTGTAATCAGTCGTGTCGTGTATATACAAGAAAAATTAATTAAAACCACAACCCTCATGAGTTGAGGACAAAGCTGCAGATGACAAGGGAGATAGCAAGGTGATTACATACTCTGGCCAGTCATCAGTTGCAACATCCCTTGTGTGCGAATTGCACCCACCCATGTTTTGAAGGACAGTCAACCAACGCAGGGAATGTGCTACTCCTCAAAGATTTTCTGACGTTAATAGTGCAGGAAATACACATCAGACATGCATTACATGTGATTCAAATCAACAGGGACTCATTTAAAACCCAACCATGCTATTAGGCACTTCCAGTAGGAGTAATAAGGGTACCATCACACTCCCCTTTAAGGCACCTATTTAAAATACACTTTTTCTTCATATTCAATACACCATATTACTTCCAGCAATTGTGGGTAAGGGAAATTCAACAATGCTGAAAATGATGTACTGCAGCTATGATGTGATCAGCATTTCTGCACCAAGACTAATTTGAGTAGTACTTGCAAGTCTAAGCACACTTACCAGAAAGTAGGTCCAACTGAATTCAGTAAACCTGCCTAGGATTGCTCAAGATAGCTATGAATCTGTTGTTGAATACTCCAATTGCCTTTCACTCAATAACATAATTGATTGTGATTTTGTGTGTTTGTTAACTACTGCAGATGGACCCTATCTGATTTTTTTAAAAGGAAAGCAAGATGCAAACTATTATTTGCTTTCCACCACCCCTCCACTCTTAAAACTATCCCGAAATTCCACTCTGTGATTTATTGTACCTGAAAAAGTCACAGATTTTTCTGCGCTTGGACTACTTTCAGTCTCTGAAAGCCCAGCCCTGGTTTTTGGCAGGCCTCCCTGCAATGTTGTCCTCTCCTGTTATGTCACTGGGTTGCTACCTCCACTGTATCTGGTGCATTCAGTCTATCATGGCGAAGAGTAGGCTTGTCAAAAGCTTTACCAGTTCAAGCACATAATATATTACATTTACGTGCTTACTGATGCTCTTAAGGGACAATGAACGTGCTCAGCAGCATTCTAAGTGAAAGGAATACCACCAACTCTGGGATGAAGGGAAAGGAGCAGGGATTGCATAAGGGCTCAAAGGTGGGCCATTTGGACGGTTTTCAAAGGAAAAGGAAATTAGATTCTATTGTGCTCCCAATGATGTCAGCAGCCATATAACAGGGTTTTCAAATTTTAGAACTGGGCTCCAACAACCTATTTACCAATTTTTTAAAAAATAGCTTGTTTCCAAATCAAACCAGGGAGAATTCATGCATCACTGCTGCTCTAATCGCTTGCTTGGCTTCCTCATGAGCATCCTCTCAATCCACATGAAGAGTTTTCACAACAGTACCCATCACCAGAAACATCCAACCATGCTGCAGAACTCTCCACAATCAGGATCATGAATGTTATCTGCATATGAAGTATGTGGGAAAAGGGACATGCAGATCAGCTTTTCAGCTGTGGTCTCAACCACTGAGCCTCTTGGGCTTGCTGATTGGAAGGTTGGCGGTTCGAATCCTTGTGACGGGGCGAGCTCCTGTTGCTCTGTCCCAGCTCCTGCCAACCTAGCAGTTCAAAAGCATGCCAGTGCAATAGATGAACAGGTACCACTGCAGTGGGAACGTAAACGGCATTTCCGTGCACGCTGGTTTCCATCACGGACGGTGTTCCGTTGTGCCAGTAGCAGTTTAGTCATGGCAGCCACATGACCCGGAAAGCTGTCTGTGGACAAACGCCAGCTCCCTTGGCCTGAAAATGAGATGAGCGCCGCAACCCCATAGTCACCTCTGACTGGACTTAACCATCCAGGGTCCTTTACCTTTATCTTTTAAATGCGCATCTCTCATTTGTTAAGAATGAACAGAATTTTCAGCATTTGTGTACAGATTTTGAAACTAAGCATACATGGAAAGACAGGTATCCCTCAGCTAGCAAGCTGAGGTTTTCTGTTTAGATTTTTAAAAAGGAAGATAAAAACAAATCTCCACAACACACACACCCCCCAAGTAATTTTACATCCAGGACACCTTCCCAGAGTGGTGTTTTAGAAAGCCATGTTCATTAATTTAGTTGTGAAGGCTACACAGTTAACATTTCTGTCCTTCCCTGACCATCACCACTGCTCTACATTCCTAATATGCTCAAGAAAAATAAATACTCTGAGCATGTGCAGCTTCACATCATAGCACCATCACAAATGTAGGAATAAAACAGAGTTTGCTTCTGCTGCCCAGATTCTAAAAACATTTACTTGAGAATAATCATCATTTTGTTGCAGAAAAGGTTATGTTTTTGAAGTAGAAATAATAAAATTATCACCCACAATCATGTATACGCATGGCCAACCAAATAGAAATAAAAGATGCCACAGTAACCAGAAGCCTACAACTTTCTGAGTAGTCATTTGGGGCTCCTTAAACTGTCGAGTGCTGGATGTCAGCACCCAGGCTATACGAATGAATCAAAAATCTGAAAATGACAGCACAAGTGCAAGGCTCTTCTTTGTATGTGTCTTTTAACAAAATAAATAAAGGGTTATCTTTGGGTATGTAGTCAAAGTTCAATACAATGCTGTCTCCACTTCCATTGCTGTTTTCCCACAAATTAGAAAAGCTTCTTGGCTTTTCCTTTTACAATATTTTGAAGGGAAAACACAATTCATTAAAGTCTAGGTCTCAGTCATTGGCTCGTTAACAGGTGCCTTCCGGCTTCTGGATGGAAATGATGGTGCTGTATTTTCCTTGTATTTTCCTTAGAAGAAAGAGTTCACTCAACCCTTGCAACCACTATAAACACTTCACGTATGATTCTCACTCTGAATGGGTTGCTCTTTTATTTGCATGTTAAGTTTCACTAACATTTTTAAAATATTTCTTTTTCATTAATAAAATATGTTTACGTTTTGCAAGTGAGTTCTTTCCAAATTGCTTACACCACCTTAAAGTCTTCCTTATTTCTTAGAAATGGTCTCTAGTGTAGAAACCCTATTGGTATGTTGTTGTAAGCAGAAAGTGAATGTCTTTGGGTATAATAAATGTCTTTCTCTACCCTATTGTGCTCCATAAGTGCTATTGAGAAAGGGCAAGCCATTTATAGTGCCAACCAACTTGTTAACAGTGACTCAGCTTTTTACAGTTGAAACTTTTTCTTGCCTTCCACAGCCTCTTTAAGATTTTGGTACATGCAACAGAAGTTAAAGATGTCCCTTTAAAATTATATGTTCAGTGCAGGAATGAGAAATTTCAATTATGGCAAAAAAGGCTTTACATTCTTCTGCCTTCCATATCCAGAGTCCTGATGACTGATTAATTAGTCTGACAGCAAAGAAAGCCCACCAACTGCCATCAAATGACCAAGAATTTATCTGAAGGGTGACATCACCCTGTTGTGTCATTAAGCATGAATGTTGGTTGCTAAATGGCGTGAGAAATATATTCTGCTAACCTCCTGTTTACTGCGCTACAGAACAAGGCCAAGCACAAAATCCAAAAATGGTATCCACCTCAGAACAGATTTACAACATAACCAAGCAGAACACATCATATGCTAATACTTCAAACAGCAGCTCTTTTCTTTTCAAATGTCACCTGTTATTCTGGAAATCTTTTGCCTACAGTATAACATTTTCAACCTTAGGGTTTGGTTTTTTTATCTTCAGAAGCTAGCAGGTGGGATAGTATCATCCAGTCATACTGCTCTTTTGCATCTACAGTGGTACCTCGGGTTAAGTACTTAATTCGAACCGGAGGGCCGTTCTTAACCTGAAACTGTTCTTAACCTGAAGCACCACTTTTGCTAATGGGGCCTCCTGCTGCTGCCGCGCCGCTGGAGCACGATTTCTGTTCTCATCCTGAAGCAAAGTTCTTAACCTGAAGCACTATTTCTGGGTTAGCAGAGTCTGTAACCTGAAGCGTATGTAACCTGAAGCATATGTAACCCGAGGAACCACTGTATTTCATCGCTTAAAGCTGCAATTCTGTATCCACTGAACTCAGTTCTGAATTCACATGCACAGGATTGTGCTCTAATATTTACTGTCATGGATTTCCAGCTTGTAAGGCTTTCTGTATCACCAAAGCATATTTCCTTGAAAATACTACCATTTCCATTCTTCGTTCATAAAAATGAGATTATGAAAACTCTTCTGATGGCTTCTGCTTCTAAAACGTCATTTTTGCAAACCTCCACAGACTTTCACAGAACTAAAGGTTTTCCCCAGATTGAAACAAGCCTATCGACTTTTTTATTCTTGATTTGGTGTGCATATTTCCAGACATAAATCAGTTTTTTTGACTGGCCTATTCTGCCAAAGATGGAGGAAACTGAAGCTAGGAAGATGAAAGCTATACATATTTACACTGTACAGGAAGTGTAGTCACCTAATACAGGATGTTGTCATGCACATATATTACACACATACACAGAAGAAAGCATTTTGTGGAAGTAAACAGTAGACAAAAGGAAAATAATTCATAATAACTTCACCCAAAAAAGTTCACTTCATTCAATGAAAAAGGAAGGGGACAGCACTGAGGAAATCTCTATTTTCCCCCTCATATTCACATTGCTGGCTGAATTATTGCCAAGGGGGGCTTTTTCAGCATAAAAAATATGCTGAAAAAGTTGTCTTATACACGGTACTAAGAATTTCCTCAAATACAGTGGTACCTTAGGTTAAGTACTTAATTCGTTCTGGAGGTCCGTTCTTAACCTGAAACTGTTCTTCACCTGAAGCACCACTTTAGCTAATGGGGCTCCCGCTGCTGCTGTGCCGCCGGAGCATGATTTCTGTTCTTATCCTGAAGCAAAGTTCTTAACCCGAGGTACTATTTCTGGATTAACGGAATCTGTAACCTGAAGCGTATGTAACCTGAAGCATATGTAACCTGAGATACCACTGTATTTAGAAGGGAACATCTCTTCAGTAGTTGAACATTTTACATCATAACCAGTGATTTTATGTAAAGCACTTGCAATTGGCAACTATGTTATCCTGGGATTTCAGGTAGTAGCTGTACAGAAGATATGGAGTTATGGGCACTCCCAGTGATAAAGTTTAGCAAAGAAAATGAAGCTACTTAATGTGAGGAAATATTACTGATGCCGTTAATCTGGGAATGTGAAATGTTGTCTATGAATCCATAAAATGAAAATAAACATTCTGCTTGTTTCTGTGAAGTAAGTCCTGTTGGCAATGTTGTTGAGCTTTTCTTGACCGATTTTTAGGGGGGGAATCGCCCGGACACTGCTGCCATTTGCAGTATTCTGGTTATGTCCGGCAAGATCCGGATGTATGGCAACTCTGTTCAATAGTAACTGCAAGCCTGCAAAGAAAACTTATTGGAGCAGAGTGTCCTGGCTCACAGATAATTCTACACCAAACTGTGGCTTCTTAGTATGAATAAGCAAATGTACAGGAAGACTGCAGGTGCTTAGTTTCTCCCTGGTTGTTTGCTGCTGCACTGAGCCGAACTAAACTGCATGCACATTCTTCATTTCTTTTCTGATACAACAGAATACTATTAGGAAAAAACTCTGGAATGGTAAAAAGGACAAGATTTTGGAGAAGATAAAAGATGGAGAGAAAAGGTTGAGATTGAATCCAAAATCTAAAGAAGCTCTAAGAGAAATAAAATTCCATCAAACTCAATATGCGAAATTGATAAATCAAGAAGTTGAATGGAAAATTAAACAGATGAAACAAAGATCATGTTTCTATAGGATTGCACCACAGGGAAATAACCATCACATCTAGGAATGCCTGAAGAATGCAATATTTTCAAACTCCTACTTTTTATGTTTTTAATTAAATCACACATTAACGTAGAGATGAAATGGAATGGGATTATGACTTAAAACATATAGAAGTGTCAAAGAGGGGAAATACAGAGATTTGCCCATCCCCAGTGGATCTCTCGACAAAATGGCAGACATATCGAACATCTCAAAATGTACATTGGACAGAATAATCCAAACTATAAGGAAACCCGAGTGATTTACTCCAGGATAAATCATGCCGGTTTAATTTCCCACTATTCCAAAACTCCATTCAGGACCAGGGCTACAAGCCTGGCAGAGGGAAAATAAACCTTTAAAATAGAGTTGTGCCAAATAAGCCAACTGCAGAGGAACAGAAAATGAAATATGAAATGAGCATGACTGCAAATGAATGTCAGGATGGACTGAGGCACATTCATATATCCCTATTGCTGCCACAGATGCATGATGTCTGCGGCCGGTGTGAGGAAGACCGAGGAAATGAACACAGGAGATTGATATTGGGTTGAATTAGGCCACAACTTTATTAATTACAGGTAAGAGTAGGTTTGGCTAAGACATTGGGCATTAATCCAGCATCAGGCAGCACACCTGCTACCAGATAGGAACCCAGTGGGAAGTCACTCCCAATATGGATCAGCTGACACACACAACCCTCACAGGCCACCATTGGGAGAGATGCATTGGCTCATTGGTCCCCGTGTGGACTCCTGGACAGTCACCCTCCTGGACCCCTTTAGTGGGGAACCCGCATGATTAAGGATATAGCCCAATGTGTTATCCGCCAAAGTTGTGACAGTTGTTATGAGGCAGGCAGAAGCCTGAAGCCGGCCAATATGCTTTCCAGAGAAAATTCCTCCCTGGCCCTGAACACATAAACCATAGCAAGGTGTCTTACTCCTTGCCTGCTCCCCTGCTGAGCAGGTCCCTAAGCAGTCTGGGTAGGTAGGTGGCAAGGTCGCCCTGCTAAATATGCCAGGTGTGGGGAGGGCACAGCCCCAGTACCCCTGCCCCAGTTGGCTTGCGGGTGAAGCTCGCCCTGGATGGTGGGTCTGGCACGGTCGGGAGGGCAGCACCCAGTGGCCATCCCCTCCCTGGCCATTTGGGAAGTTGATTTCTACCAGAACCGGCCAGGCCGTGCAGCAAATGCCACTCCCCCAAAGCCCCAGGTGAGCAGATATTCCCAGCCTCTTCCAAGCAAGCACCACTGACAGAACTAGAAAAAGTACAGAACAAGGTGATATGTCAGCATCCCTTCTCAGAGTACTGGGATTAGAGTGGAATCAATCCCTGATTAGAAGCTAGACCTGTCAGTCACAAAAGAACTCCCCCCGCCCTTTGCCTACCTTGGTGCTTTCCATATAGGGCAAGGCTGGGGAGAAAAGTTTCATTTGGGCAGAAATGCTGTGTCTGTGGGTTTTTTTCCATGTCCAATGCACCTTGGATCGTTTTGGAGTTTGCTGCTTCAGTTCAGTGTGCCTTAGAGAGCTCCCACCTTGGTCAGACAAGCCCTGAATCTTTCTTATGCAGTCCTCATGCCCAAAGTACAGAAAACACCCTATCTAGTGTGAAACCTCAGAAGCATTGCCCTAGCCTTTCCTAGGCACTACTCAAGGGGGGGGCAGCTGCCCCCCATCAAGAAAAATCAAT
The DNA here is from genome assembly GCF_964188315.1 of Podarcis muralis. Taxonomy (NCBI): domain Eukaryota; kingdom Metazoa; phylum Chordata; class Lepidosauria; order Squamata; family Lacertidae; genus Podarcis; species Podarcis muralis. The sequence continues at coordinate 44,400,390 of NC_135663.1, read as the reverse complement.
AAAAATACATAGCAAACTGAGGTTCTGCTCCCCCTAACAAAAATCCTGGCTACGCCCATGCCACTACTACTGAACCTTCTAAATATATGTGCACTTAATTTGGCACATGTTCATTATTCATATTTGATTGCGAAGGATCAAAAATGCAAAATCACATCTACTTTAATCAGCAAATCCTACCCTTTCTTTCTGTCATGTTCATATCATGGCAAGTACTTGAGGATAAAAGCAGGCACAGCTATCTATGTCTGATGTAGCATGATAGTATATGCAGAATATGGGTATTGAGGTATGTCCATGTTTTCCTGTGCATGGCATAACATTTGCCAAGGCCAATGTGGAAACTTTTAAAAAAGTACTTAACTTAAAAAAATAATTGCATACAGAAATGAAATTTTTGGTGAACACGTCAGCATGATTTTACTGAGAGCATATAGTGGCACCAAGTACTCATTTTTCATTTATACTACCAGATTCGAAAAAACCAACACAATGAACACAGTCACGTTAATGGACTTCATGTGTTTGATTTATTTATTAACTGTCCTGATATCTCTGTGTGCTGTACTACAAGCCCTGACAGTCTCTCTATAAAACTTCCCCTGTCCAAAATTATAGTTCTAATGGGATTTATACAACAGAATGAAGACACTGTAATAAAATGTGTTACTCTATTCGACAATATGAGTGAAAGAGACGTTTTTAAATAATAATAATAACAATGCTAAGAGACCCTCCAAGTGTCTCTATTTTCTAGGGACATCCCTAATTTAGAGAAGTCGCCCTGGTTTCTGATTTGATCCCAGAATGTCCCACTTTTCCTTAGGATGTCCCTATTTTCATTGGATAAATGTTGGAGGGTATGGAGTTATCTGACTCCCTAGCCGTCTGAAGGCACTCCTGTATAGGGAAGGGGTTTTTTAAATGTTTTATTATGTTTTTATATATGTTGGAAGCTGCCCAGTAGCTAGGGCGACCCAGTAAGATGTGTGGGGTATAAATAGTAAAATTATCATTATGGAATGGGACGTCCCTATTTTCATCAGAGAAATGTTGGAGGGTATGTGTTAATACTTCCTAAGAAGTCATATAGGCATGGTTCTCTCCACTCCCTGCACATGAAACATCAACGAATACAGTCTATCTCACACACGCTGATGAATCTGCATCCTTTCTTTGGGTATGCCCACAGAAGAAGGGCAGTAACCCTCCAGGGTGAGCTCAGACATTTTGGAGCCCCATGTCTGCTGATTTCATCCACAAATGAGGGCTGTGCTAAGGTCAAAACAAGTTGGAGATGAATTCATGTCCACCAGGGGAAAGTTGCTAGCAATTGCCCTGCTGGTTCACATATCAAGCTGGGACATGTTATCCCAGTGTGAATCATTTTGCACTAACTTTGCTCTGTGGGCCAAATAGAAGACCTGATCTACCCTGAGGCCCCATGGATTTACCACTGCTTTAATCTTCCTTGATCCTCAAGCTCAACAAGTCAAATGCAAGTCCACTTTTTTGTATATAAGCAAAACCCACTAAATAACTCTGGACTTTTCCAATGTTTTGACTATTTTGGATTATAAGCCTTCCCCTTATCTTATCAGTCCTACAGAGTTACATTCCTGTGTGCAGCTGAATCGGTGTTAACATTTGCACTAATGCAAATAAAAACCTTATCTGTTCCCAAATTATATAGCTTATAAAATCTGGGCTGAATAAACAGGTTACCTGCCACAAAATTCTAATGTATTTTTACAGCGAATTTAGGAAGTTTTTATTACATATTTTATAGTTATTATGAATGCATTCAGTGCTCCAGCAGAATAAAGAACTCCAAACATAGCATTTGAATAATTTGATGCAGCTTGCACTGCGAGACTTTTGCAGAGAGACCTTTGCTTCAAATAGATTTAACTACTTTTTTTAACTACCCAAGTTTTAACGTTTTTCATTGTACAATACTTCAAAGGTTTAAAAACACACATACTGTACGCACATAGCCCTTTTAAAAATAAAACAACTTTCTTGTAAAGAAATATTTGAGAGAACTATGTATACAGATAATCTTCCTGAACTAAGGGGCAAACAATCAGCACATCACCAAAATAAAAAGAGATGGAGGGAAAACCTAGAGAACATGCAAACTTGCAAAACTAAAAACAAACTTAAAAAGAAATGGGAAAAGGCATAACAAAGAACATTTCCCAGTGGAAATGAATTTGCTGACCAAGCAATTGCATGATGAATAAGCAGTAAGAAGCAGCACCATCTATCCCAAAATACAATTTGAGACAGAGCACAGTCACTTGTTTAGAATAATAATTTGAAAACATGCGGTCCTTGTCATTCTTTTCCAATTTGCTAATAGATACAATAAAATGAAATAAAAAACCAGCACACCCAACTTGGCCATGACTTAGCCTTAGGGGCAGGGCAAACGATACACCTGGAGTGAGAATATGTTTGTATCTGTAAATCTTACATGACAACAACCCACCACCATTATACAATAAGGCAAGCGCAAACAGGCACACTCTGCTAAGAGTATGCAACAGATGAAACTATTCACTGTGGCCTAAAAACAATAACAAGAAATGGAAAAGAAAGCCGTGTTCCTTGGGATACTCAGATTTTCTCTGAACTCCTGCTGTTCTTCCAAAATCTCTAACACCCACAAACCTTCTGGAGACCAAGAGCTCTTTATTTCAGGCAGAATGATTCACTGCTGAAGTCCAGTTTAAAGTGCTGATGAGGCAAATTGCACCCAAATCCTTCGACAGTTTGTCTTCTCTAGATGTCTGAGTCACAGAAAGACATTTTGATCACTCATTGTCTTTATCATCCCTCTGGGAGGCTTCTAGTACTGGGTGAACAACACACTATCTGATGTTTCAATGTCTCCAGATCACTCACATTCCATAAATCATAAGCTGAATACAATAATCACAACTGATTTTACAACAGGGTTGATATCAAGGGGAACTACTGAATACATTACTCCAAGATGAAGTCTGACTGAGGGTTCTAGAATATTACTATCAGCTTTGTTTTTCCTTCTAAAAAAATCATGGAATTTGCATTTTCAGCTCTCTCACTTAAACTATAAGAAGAGGGCAAAGCTATGACAATCCGTATACCTTTTCAGGGGGGAATCAGGACAAATAAGTTGATTCCTATTCCTATTTATCACTGATCAGAAAATTCTTGACTAAAGAATATAAGAGAATGACATGTCTGTTGTCTATGCTCTGGTAACCTATTGCAGGTTAAAGTACTACAACGCATTATACCTAGGCCTGCCTCTGAGGACTGTTCGGAAACTTCAGCTGGTACAGAATTCAGTGGCTAGGTTGCTCACCAAGGCAAGACAGCTTGAGCATATAACACTAATCCTGCCTCAACTGCACTGGCTGCCGATTTGTTTCCCGGCCAAATTCAAAGGGCTGGTGTTGACTATAAAGCCTTAAACAGCACAGACCCGCAATATCTCAAGGACTGTCTCTCCCCATATGAACCAACCTGGACCCTGCAATCATCATCTTTGTGTGCCTCCTCCACAAGACGTCCAGTGGGCAACGACATGAGAATGGGCCTTTTCTGTGGTGGCTCCCCACTTATGGAATGCTCTCCTCAGGGAGGCTTGCCTGGTGCCTTCATTACATACCTTTAGGTGCCAGGCAAAAACATTTCTCTTCTCCCAGGTCTTTGGTACATTAAACAATCTATGGCCTTTTAAACTGTGAGGCGCAGGATTATTGTTTTTGTTTGTTTCTATGGCATGTATCTGTGATCCTCGGATGAAGGGCAGTACAGAAATTTAATTAATAATAATAATAGATTATGAGGGTCTGATTCTAGCTAAGTTATTCTTATTAATACTTCTTTGTATTACTTTCAAGTAACTTGTGTCTAAATACTAGCAGGACTATCATAATGGTTTCCACCTGTGATTTTAACAATTAAAAATATATGGAAAGACAGATCTCTAATCATGCAAGCACAGCTACAGTAATTTAAATTCTGACTCCTTTGGTACAAAAGTTGACACTCCTACGAGATACTGAATTGCATTTCCACCAGCAGGAGTGACTCCTGATTCACAAGACCATATATGTAACTTTCCATTATTATTTTTTGCAGTGAACTATGAATGCTGATATTTCCATCAATATTTAGTCACACATACATATATATTTTTTGGAACAGGAATACAAATGAGCCATATACAAAAGTTTCAATTGGAGCCTAGTCTCTACCAAATTTTCCCATGCAATCATGTAAGACAGCAGTCATCTCTTTGATCACAGGCATGCTTCTCTGGCAAGCTGTGATCACAGAGATGACTACTAGCTGAAAGGATGTCCCTTAACACACTCACTTTTTCCTTCTGTACTTGAAAGCATGGCAAAACTCATTGGTGTAAACGCATTCTACGTCATCACGGCAACTATTTGGCTGAAAACACAGAGTTAAGTTTCAGGTAGCGAATGTCGACCATACGTCTGTCAAAACTCTTTTGGTAAGAACCACTTGACAAGAGAGTGATTTGTTGGAGAGTGGAGGATGCAGGACCTGATAGGTTATGAAACAGTGGCAATGTCAGTTGATTCTTGTACAGCCAAATGAGAAGAGTGCAATTTATTTGCCAAGGTCATTTGAGGACCATATGTAACAGTCTTCCCCAACCCAGGTATCCTCCAGATTTGCTAGACTACAGCTCCCATCATCCCTTTACCATTGGTCATGCTGGATGGGGTGATCAGAGTTGTAATACAAAACACCCGGAGGGCACCGGGTTGGGGAAGGCAGGTAAACAATAGATATGTGATTCAGCATCCAGTGGAAGTATCACAGGTGCATCCTCAAGCATACCTATGTGAACTTAAACATGCCTAACTTTCTAGCAGGTCTTAGTCTCTAATATAAAGTCTTTTTATAAAAAAAATAGTTATATAGCTTATTGCTGACTCAGGAAATATTCATCTATAGTGCAATATTTGGTTACTCATTAATTCCAATACTTATAGGCTACATTTTTCAAACATTAGAAAGGGGGGGAATTACACTTTCAATACGTGGGATAAAATTACAGAACGTGCCATTTATTTATATAAATGCAGAAAAGCAAATTTTGCCAGATGGTGAAATTGGGCAATTCACCTCAGATATTCATCACCATCATGTTCTCACACCCACTGAGTTGTTCTAAAACTATCTTTCATGAAACCAAATAAAATTGGCTTGTGTATGCAAAATGCTGAAATAAACACTGATATTATGTAAGAGGTATATCTAAAATTCCACTCATCATTTTATTTGAGGGTTTGATGCTGGTCATAACAAAAGGTTGGCTGTATGGCATTGTTGTGCAAAATGTGAGGACTCGGATTTCTGTATGAACTACTTGTAATGTATTATTAGCAGAACGTTTGAGTTCTTATAATAGGTCCAAACAGGGAAAAAAAGAAAAGAATTCTCCCAACATAATAATGTACATAATAAATTAGCAATCTCCATCAACTGGAAAGTGTGGAGTATTTCAATAATTCCCATCTATCACACTGGATGGGGCAGCTTTGAAAGGCTTTTGGGTGTTTTTTTCCAAACTTCCTGCAATAAAAGTGAAGGATGGAGATAGACAAGCTTCCCTCCATTCAATTCAAAATTAGAAAATATACTTCTTTTTCTCAGCTTAATCCCAAATTTGAAAACTGTTACGGTCCTGATGACCACAGGGAAATGGTGGAACACACGCTCTGAATGTAAAAGCTTCCAGATTCATTCTATGGCACCTCCAGAAAAAAGCTGGAAAAGACTCTTACAGTATCTGATTACCGTGGAAAGCCACCGCAAGTCATTATAGTCAATACTGAGTCAGATGGACCAATGGCCGATTTCTATGGTCCGGTGTTATGTTTCAGACTGGGTTCAGATACCTCCCCTTCAACTTCCCTGCAATTCTCCCAAACCCTGCCAATCCATCACTCCCCAGTTGCAATGACAGCGCAATACAGTAGTGATAGTGGCTAAGGTTGGCAGAGGTAAAGGCCTCCCTCCCTCCTCAGTCCTAGATTGCTCCAGTTGCAGCAACTTCCAGAAGGTTGGCTGCAGCAATGTGCACTGAATTCAGTTTCTGGACTGCTGTCCAGGGCATCCCTCCATAGGGTACATTACATTAGTTAGCACTTCCGAGGCTGCAAAAGCATGGGTATCTGTTACAAGGTCCTGATGATGTGGGAAGTGAAGCAGTCAGCATATCAGATGTACCTAATAATTGACCTTGATCATCCTATAGTAGCATCAGGTTCAGAAGCAGACCTCAATGCTCTCCCAGCGTTAACATGCACAGCACCAATAGCAGGTAACTCCCAGGCTCCTAAAGCTTCTGGCCTCTATCTCTAGGCAAAGATTGTTCACCAGGGCAACTAATATCCTTTCTGTTCTTTATCCAGGCCAGAAGCCAGGCTGAAATAGGTCAAGGAATTATGCCTGTCACATCACTGTTTTCAGAATTATATGTGGAGTTCACAGAATGAGGTCAATTGGTCCATTAGATGTCAGAATCCCACCATCTTTATTCAAATATATGGAAATCCTCTTTCTGACTAGCCAGTAAATATGCCAGCTCATGATAAGTGTGGGCTTTGCTGTGGAAAGAGTTTCCATTCAAGAGTTTTGCAACTGCTATCTAACATTTATGCAACTGTTGTAACACAAAGTATAAATAAGAGTTTATTTACATTGCTAACTGCTTCAGAGAGCAACTCAAAGCTGCCCTGCAAAATAAGCCAAGGGTACTAAAGTAGCTTGCAGATATAATTTCAGAGACTCTGCCTATAATATTTGAGAATTTTTGGAGAACAAGTGAGGTCCCTGTGGACTGGAGGCAGGCAAATGATGTCCCCATCTTCAAAAATGGGGGGGGGGCAGGGAGAAGACCCAGGTAACTGCCAACTGCTGAACTTGACTTCAATACCAGGAAAGGTGCTAGAACAGATCATTAAACAATTGGTCTGTGAGCACTTAGAAAAGGATGTTATAATTAATAAGACACAGTATGGGTTTTTCAAATATAACTCATGCCAGATTTCATTTTCTTTTTTTGGATAGAGTTACAAGCTTGGTGGATCAGGGGAATGCTGTGGATGTAGGGTATCTTGATTTCAGTAAAGCTTTTGACATAGTCCCCCATGATATTATTGTGGAGAAGCTGGTAAAATGTGGGCTGGATGAGGTAACTGTTAGGTGGATTTCTAGCTGGTTGACTGACCAAACCCAAAGAGTGCTCACCAATGGTTCCTCATCATCCTGGAAAAAAGTAACAAGTGATTCTTGTCCTGGTCACATTGTCGCTTGAAGTCTTTTAAAAATGACTTGAATGAAGGAAATGAGGGGATGCTCATCAAATCTGCATATGATACCAAACTGGGAGGGGTAGCCATTGCTGCAGAAGACAGGAACCGGGATTCAAGAAGAACTTAATGGATTGGAGAACTGGACCCAAACTAACAAAATTAATTTCAGTACGGACAAATGTAACGTTCTGCACTTAGGCAGGAAGAACCAGCTGCACAAATATAAAATGGGGACACCTGGATTGCCAGTGGTACTTGCGAAAAGGATGCTTTGTACTTCGAGTTACATGAAATGAGATTCTGACTAAACTTCTGAAGCATTTTCTGATGGTAACAGCTGTTTGACAGTGGAACGAATTCCCCCAGAAGGTGGTGGATTCTCTCCTTCCTTGGAGGTTTTTAAGCAGAGTTGAGATTCCTGCATTGCAGGGGGTTGGGCCCTCTACAATTTTATGATTCTATGAAATCCCACGACAAATACAATGTGTGTTCTTGCCAATAAAAACAGCCTAAGATCTGTCACCTATTCATTTATTGGTCCTCTTCTCAGGCAAACACCACCTTAGCAATGCTACGTATTCAGAGCAGGTGGCTAATTACCAAGACTGCCTCCCCTCAGGCATCATCTTTCACATACTTCGATAAAACAAGAGCCCAGGAGCTATTTTAGACCAAAATTGATCTCTTCCTCTTTGAATCATTACAATCTCTACTTTTAAATATTGAAGGGAAAAACCACAGACTCACATTCTAATGTCCGTAGAAGCTAGTGCTGCCCAGCAGACAGAGTGCTGAATCTGAGCCTTTGGGGTTGAATATCCCAACTCACTGCCTGGCCTTTGTCAAGCGGACCTTCTCAGACTGCCATCTGTCTAGCAGCAGAAACAGAGGCTTTCTTCTTCAGAATTAATTTTGTGAGGCTAAATGAGACAACGAAGGCATGCAATAATCTGTCAGACACTGAAAACTATACCACTTGCTTTTTTAAACAACAAAATCTTTGGGGAAAGAAAAGGCTAAGGAGTAAACCCAATACAAATCCAGAGTGGAGACCCTAAGGTGGTTGGGTGGTGGCTTGCATGCCTCCTTCTGGAAATTCCTGCAACCAAGCTGGTGCCAAAAGTATTGTTCTGCAGGTTGAGAGCGGGGGTTTTGTCGTCTGGGCAGCCCAGGACCTCCATATATGCTGCCAAGGCTTGCACCCCAGAGAGGTCACTTTGGTGCTGCTAATGTAGCAAAAACAACATGGGAGGCAGCAGTTAGGAGTTACTGGTCTCTGCAGCCACAGCAGCTGCTGTGATTCTCCAGTGGTTTGTCTGCATCCCCAGAGGCACACCCCATTGTTTCTCAAGACAGACGGATGCCAACAACATATTCAGTTTACTCTCTCATACTACAATGACTCAAAAGTTACATTTTTATGTGTATATACAGAGTTTTCAGGGTTAAAACAAAAACAAAATTGTTGCATATACCCTGCAGATTGGGGTGGGAATCTGAAGCCCGGTGGCCAAATTTGGCCTCCATGCCTCTCCCTCTGACCCTTGGGATTCTTCCAAGCCACACCCCTTACCAGCTCTGCTTCACACGATCCCCCTCAAGTGTTTTTGCCTGTATGGAATATATCCTTGAACTCTTACATTGCCTCTGACATTGACTGGCTGGAGGAGGATAGAGAGTGGGGATGCGAGAGAAACTGGCTTACTGTACAAAAGTAAAACTTACATAGATTGCTCTGCCCTCTTTTGCCTCTGGCAGTGCTCACTATTGGTACATGGCGCCTGGACAGTTACACAGAAGGAAATGTGCCCTAGGGGTGAAAAAGGAACCCTGCTTCTGACCTAGAAGCTGCACATTGCCCACTTGTAATAAACGGATGAAGTTATTACCTAGGTAAAGGTAAAGGGACCCCTGACCATTAGTCGTGGATGACTCTGGGGTTGCGGCACTCATCTCACTTTATTGGCCGAGGGAGCTGGTGTACAGCTTCCGGGTCATGTGGCCAGCAGGACTAAGCCGCTTCTGGCGAACCAGAGCAGCACATGGAAATGCCGTTTACCTTCCCGCCGGAGCAGTACCTATTTATCTACTTGCACTTTGACATGCTTTCAAAGACCAGGCATAGGCAAACTCTGGCCCTCCAGATGTTTGGGACTACAATTCCCATCATCTCTGACCACTGGTCCTGTTAGATAGGGATGATGGGAATTGTAGTCCCAAACATCTGGAGGGCCAGAGTTTGCCTATGCCTGCTGAAGACTGACTTCATCAAGGTCCAGGGTTCACAGCATATTCTTCAGCTATCCTGCAAAAGGTATCTTTCCTACTAACAGACCACGATGCTGGTGAATCAAAACACTGGTTGAAGCAAATCAGTTTTGCTTGCTCTTTCACTTGGTACCACTGCCCCAAAGTCCTGCCCGCTATTCCCTCTGTCTCTCTAGCAAAGCCACCTTCATTCACCTTATCCAGTTCTTCCCTCCACCCCCCCGTCTTATAAGTGAGAAGCTTTGCAGAGTTGGGAGAACCCTTATGCCTTGAGACAGGATGGGCAAACTAGCTCTCCACACTCCTCATATTCTGCAACATGGGAGGAAGCACATGTACAGGAGACAAGCACAGAGGTGCCACAAATGCTGCTGGTGAAGCAGTGGAAGAGGTCAGCCCAACAGAAAGGCTGTGGCAGATGTGAGGAGGTGAGCCTTAAGAAACCGGATGCAATAAGCAAAGAAGAAGATGACAAGGACAAGCGAATGGGGTTGCTTGCCACAGCCAGCAAGGAAATTTGCTCAGAGCAACAGTTGAAGAACTACTGAACAGATGGGAGGTTGAGACAAAATGAAGTGTAAATGTAGACAGTGTGACTAACTTTCCTCACAAAGGATGGGGGGTATAACCATAAAAGAAAGCTAAAAATAAGAGCATGATAGTTGCTATAGTTGCAACACAGATAGGACAGGAAGAGCCATCTATGTCTAGTTGGGCTTGCTATGTCCTTGGTCACTTCCTTGCCCAGAAAGCTAAAGCTGTGTAACTCTTGCATTTCACCAGTACACCTAGTTTGAAGACATCCGCTTGGCTCTAGGGCCTCTATAATGCTGTAGAAAGGCCAGTTTCTTTTGTCAAACACACCCGCCTCAAGTCATCTGAGTCCCAGTCAGCACCACTACCCGAAAGCCAGAAAACGTGAAATTCTGCTTCATCTCAAAATAGCTCCACAGCTCAAAGAAAGCTAAACTTTGCCACTCGCATTCTTCAACATTCTGATTTCTAGAAAAATCTAAAAACGTGACATGTTGCTCCTCTCCCTCAAAACTCTGGCAGGGTTTTTTTTCAGCCGGAACTCACCGGAACTCAGTTCTGGCACCTCTCAGGTGGGCTCCATTGCCATTATAAGAGAACAAGGGAGGCATTCATAGTGAGTTCTGGAACCTCTTTTTCTAGAAAAAATAGCACTGAACTCTGAGCACAGTGATCAGCCTTCCTGAACCTAGTGAGCCAGGACATAAGGTAAGGCCAAAAGCTGTAGGGATTTGAAACCACTCTCTGTATGGCAAGGAGGCCATTTGTTGTGGCAGCCAGAAATGTAAGCCTGGAAATGGGTTAATCCATCTTCGCACATACGGTATCCTCGAAGTGAAGGAGATAGGCAGCTCCAGTTGAAGTCAAGATCATATCAATGGTTGCAGAGTGCACAATTCACATCTCTCCCTGGCTGAGTGTTTTTCTTTCTGTGTCTTCACCAAAGGCATCTGTAAACAACTCAGCTCGAAGCAAGGGCATTGCTTAAAGTTCTCAATATCATAAATAATATATATTTGTTTATATAAACTGTTTATTCTGCATGAAATATTAAATCAAATGCATTCGTTCTTAGCATCTGAGATATATATATATTTAAAAAATAATATCTGACATCACCAATATGTTTTCATTCTTTTCCTTTCCTGTTTACTCCAGAATATCTATGCCACTAACATTTTAGAACATGTGCCTTGGGATTGGGTAGAACTTTAAGCATTTCATTATGCTAACTGTTTCAAAATCTTACGAAAATATGACACAAATTAATTTTTCCCATTTAACACTGACAATGCAATCCTGCACAAACTGATTCAGAAGTGCTGCAATGCTCCATGAGACTTATTACCAGGTACGTGAGCATAGCCAGGTAACTGCCAGAGCCTTAGCCTGCAAATTTGGCTGCAAAACTTGGAAGTACCGGTAAGCCCTATCAACATCAATAGGACTTACGTCTGAGTAAACCCAGTCAGGGGCAGGCTCCGAAAGTTCAATAGCTGGAATACCTAGATGGGAACGAGCAACACTGAATTCAGCAGGGTTTACTTCTAAGTAAACATAGATAAAACCGGAGAGCTCAGAAGCTTGAAATAGCTGTGCTCAAATTGTCTCTAATTTTTGTGTGTGAGCTGAGCAGATGCAAATTCATTTGACTTCTGCTGTTGTACATTCCTCATCTACAAGCAAAGAATGTTTAACAATTTATACCAAGGTGATACATATTTCTACGATTAGAAAAGGAATCATGCGATAGAGAACATATCTGGCACTGTCAACACGTACTCCTCAATAATTATGACTAAAAGCAACCAAGTAACACAGCCATTACTCAAATCGCTTACTCTGGAGTGCACCCACCACTCCTCCAACCTCAAACCACTTGATCCCATTCTTTGCGAAAAGAATAAATAATTGAGGATTGTGGCCAAAAGGAACACTAACTTTGGCTGAACTAAGTCTCATGGAACAAAGTAAGTAATGCAAAAGAAGTGACCACAAAGCTCAAGCACTTGTTTTACTCTCCAGCTGCAGCACATGGACCAATGTTGTTTATAGTACTCTTTCAAAATGAATTTGGCATACGCACAAACTACAAAAATATGTCATTTTTGAGCTCAAAAGCCATGACTCAAAAACCATAGCCCCAATGCCAGGAAAGTCACTGAGTGGGATCCAATGGATCCAATATGAACTCACTCAAGCCACTTAAATAGCCTTTAAATCTAACATGCATCTCACATGATCAAGCTGATGTGTAATGGAAATCTGGAAAAGCAGACCTTCCATTTATTGAGAACTTTGACATATTAACTAATCTGTAATGAAAACTGAATTTGAGGTTATCCTAAGGCACATTCAGTTTCACCATAACTGTTGACCACAACAAACCCAAGCACGAGAATTAATAATATAAAGCACTATTCACAGGGTGGAAGCAAACTTTGCTAAAATTTACTACCTACCCCTAGAGCATACAGCACACAATTACTACTACTAAAAACCTTCTGAAAGAACCACAGACTGATATTGCCCAATGCAGAAGTCTCTCTCGCACACTAGATCTGCACTTGAGCAGGGCTGCACTGACCAGCCCCATCAGCACCAACTAGCTCTGCCTCCTGGCATCCCCTTGTACAGACGGAAAGTCTGAAGGGAGGATCCTTCATGCCTGCAATCTATGCATGCAAAACTGGCCTCCCTACCATTGTTCACTGAGCAGAAGCCAGGGGCAGGGCTAGTGGGCGTGGCCTTGCATGTTCATCCAACATGTGAGGCAAGCCTCTCTTAGATGCGATTCAGTTTAGAGTACCTTGCCTCAAGGCGAGACAGCTGGATAGATCCAGGGTTTTCACCTTAAGCATGGAAGCAATTCACGTGGGAGGCATAAGGCTCTTCCACGCACTCCAGCCAAGCATTTGAATATTTGGTTTCTAGCCCAAATGAGAAATATTCAAAAGCTTGGTTGGAGGAATGAGCATCGCCACCGCCCATACGTTGGAATCTGATCCACTTTGCTTGTCCAAAGGTGGTAAAATCATCTCCCCTGAATTGATCTTTCCTCTTTCTTATTCCAACCAGTGACACTTAAGTTGCTATGTCAGTGATTATTTATTGACCAGCCTTGGTAGAAACCTTTACAGCATACATTTTTATATATATATATATATATATATATATATATATATATATATATATATGCTTTTTGCAGGGGTTTTTAAAAAATCCTTTTAAAAACAGTTTTGGTTATTTAAAAAATAAAACTGCTTTCCTAAAGTCCAGTTGCATAGTTCTGATCCTACCCACTGCTGCTGATTTGCCTGGATCAAAAATTAACTGTCAGTCAAAGTGACTTTAGGAGACTCAAAAAAACTTGTTCCATGATTTCAAAGGCAAAATTTGCCATGTTTCCTAATCCTGAGTGCCCTTAATCTCTTTAGATCTGCCATTCAGTAACTGTTCAGTGAACAGTCTGGTTCAGGCTGCAAACCTATGCACACTCTCTCTGGGGAAAGCGCAACTGAATTCAGCAGAATTTACTTAAGAGTAAACCTCCACAGGCTTCTGCTGTGAAAATATATTTTTGTGGGATCAACTCTGATGTAACACTTTTCTTACAGTGATACAGTGGTACCTTGGTTTACAAACAGTCTGGTTTGCATACGTTCTGGATTACAAACACGTCAAACCCAGAAGTGCGTGTCCTGGTTTGAAAACTTTTTTGGGATTACAACCCATTTTTTTTGGAGGCCCCATTGGTGAAAGCGCACCTTGGGTTACAACCTGTTTTGGTTTACAAATGGACCTCCGGAACGGATTATGGTTGTAAACCAAGGTACCACTGTATGTGGAATGTGTGTGTGTTGTGGGGGCAGGGATCCAGTGAATACATAGCAATGCTACATGAACAGGAGACTTGAGTCTTTCTGGTTACTACTCCTGAGTATTTCCCCCAAGATCCACCTGCATTTTGTCTTCCACTATAATGTCTTCCACATGTATGCCTCTTTAAGTGTTTTCCTGTGTGGAGGAATTATGCTATAACTGAATTGGCACCTTGGACTTGATCCCAAACTCCACTGCACTGGAAAGCTCCTATCTGTTTTGCAGCTGGAGATGATAAAGTCTGGAGAAGTAAGATAATGCCATAGGAAAGTCACTTCCCATGCAGAATGGTCATAGTTTGCAGGGATTCTTCCTTAACGCAAAAGAAGGGCTTACCTAGAGGGATGGGGAACTTGTACCCTGAAGATATCCCATCAGCCACAGCCAGCATGCCCAGTGGCCAGGGTTGATGGGAGCAGCATCTGGAAAGCCACACGTTCCCCATCTCTGACCGCAAGGGCAGTACCCTCCCATCTCCAGTACACTAAATGGGAAGCTGAAGACTGAATCTGCTGCTGCTACTGTTGCTACCGCTTCCTAAGTGAAAAGCACACAAAGACTCCAGCTACTGAACTGCATTTCTCTCTCTCTCCATGCATTTTCGCTGGAGCCATAAACCTGCCGGTTCCAGAGGGTGATTACCGGCCAGCAATCCCACCCACCCCCCTCTCATTCCCATTAAGAAAATCACTGACTCAGCAAAGCCTGCCAGAGAATGGGTTTTCTACCCTCAGAAGAAGTGTCTACCATAGGTGATCCAAAGATCGCCTTGCACTGTAAATAAAGGAAGGAGAGCTCGGGACAGAGCCATGTTTACAATCTATCTTTGTTCACACTAGGATTACATTTTGTCTATATAGTATGAATGCAAAAACCACATGGGGAAGATTATGAACAATCAACTCCATTTCCTGCATTCTATAACCAAGAAGTTAACAAATGTTCACACAGAGAGAACATGGGACACTTGTTAGGTTTAGCGGTGCATGTGGAAAACTATCTAAAGCTTTGCCTGGAAGTTACGGACTTCAGTAGGAGTTTGTTTTGAGTAAAGATGCATAGGCAAAGCAGCTGTATATTGCGGAGCTCTTGGATTATGTACTGTAGTGGAAACGATTTGATTCTCAGATCAACTGAATTTATTCTATCCCTTCCCAAGCAAGTATTGATTCAACAATGTAGCAGCCTCTACATGAGGGATGGAGAACCTGTGTGGCTCTCCAGCTTCTGTCATTCCTGACCATTAGCCATTCTGCATTTGGTGGCAGAAGGAGCCCAGACATGCCTATCATGTATAGTTGGAAGGGACCCCATGTGTCATCTAGTCCAGCTCCCCCCCCCCCTTCCTGGCTGTATGTCAATCTGAGTCAGGCTTCACTGAGCCTGACTCCCCAGGACCCATTTCAATGCAAGTTCTCAATCTTGATGCATGAGATGTACTAACAAAGGGTTGGATCCAGACTTAGCTAAGCTTAGACCCACTGAAATCAAGAGGACTTGAGTTGGCAAACCCATTGAAATCAATGAGACTTGTGTTAATAATAATGACTAGCTTAAATCCCTTTGATTTCAAGGGTCTGCTCTGAGCATGGTTCAGGCAGGATCCAATCCAAATAGAAATGTGTTCATAGATTACCTTACCCTGCCCATCAAACTGCTGCTGTGCTGCAAAGCTATGAGATGAAGTGGGGGCAGAGGGTGGAAGAGTGATTTCCAGACAACCTTGACCTTCTCATTCCAGAATTAAAAATCTTGAAAGGGTCATAGGACTGCTCTGCTCCCTGCCAGTCCCGCCCCCCTCCCGCATCCTCTCTCTCCTCTGTAGCCCCAAGCAGAAGAAACCTGTTTTGACTAGCGCCTCAATGTGGAGAGACGGGGATTTGGGGAAAGACACAGAGAAAGAGAGAGGATGAAATCGTCCCGGAGAAAGTTGGGATTCCTGCCGTCATCAAGGGGCACGGGAAACAAACTCCAGATTTCTCTCTGTTGTGGTTGCTGTGCCTGGAAAGCACGTTTGTCTTCCAGGCACAGCTGCAAAGGAAAAGTGTGTGCACTCTTGGGGACACAGGCTCGCAAGCCCGAGGAAAGCAGGTTCTTCGAAATCTGCCCCCAGCGGCATTATTGCAAAAAAAAAGGAAGACTAGCGCGAGCCCCACTGCGCCTGCCCCGGCTTCTCACGCTTCCTCTTGGCCATGCCTGTTTGGAGTGTCCCACGCCGATCCGCAGGAGGAGGAGGAAGCAGGTGAGCTGCCCCCGTTCCTCTCCTCTCTCCCCCTCCACGCACACAGACACAGCCCCCCAGGCAAGGGAAACCAGACAGCCCCTACTTTGGGAAAAGAGCGCACGGGAAAGCACCGGGGTCTGGATGGCGAGCCCAACTAGCTCCCCTGAACTCACCGGCTTTGCAGGGATCCTTATAATCGATCGCTTCCGCCTCGTCCCCTCCGTCGAGCTCGTACGCGTAGTCGTCGTAGTCGATCCCGGAGCCGCGGGCGAGCTTGCCGCACAGGGTCACGCCGGCCAGCCACAGAGCCACCCTCCAAGCCAGCATGGTCACGCTCCTCCCCAGCCCAGACGGGGAGAGAGAGAGCCAAGGCGCCGCCGAGTGTCAGCAAGAGAGGGGGGCGCGCGCGCGCGTGTATTTGTGTGTGAGAGAGTGGTGTGTGTGTGTGTGTGTGTGTGTGTGTGTTGGGCTCGCTTGGCCGTCCGCGCTCCTCTCTGGGGGTGGCCGATCCGGACCTGGCGCTTCCCCACTCGCGAAGGAAAACGCGCGCGCGCGCGGGGAAAGGCTTCTCTGTTCCGCCGAGCCCGGCGGAGAGGCGCTCGCTCGCTCGCCCGCTCCTCTCACCACGTCTGACTGCCCTCCTCGCCTCTGTCAAAGGCCAAGCAAACTTTCCCGGGTTCCCCTTCTCCTCCTCGCTGCTTCTGCCGCCGCCTCCGCCGCTGTTCTTGCAAATTCTCCCGCCACAGCAGCGACAGTAGCAGCGGCGGCGGCGCGGGGCTGCGCGCGGGGGCTCTCGTCGCCTGGGCTGTCCAGCGGCGGAGGCAAGCGCGGGGGATCCTCCGGTCCGCCGATCGCCTCGCGCCGCTCCGGATCCCGTCGCTGCTCCCTGCTCGCCTGCTACTGGGCGGCGGAGTCGGGCTGCACATCGGCGAGCTGCCGAGAGGAGAGAGGGGGAAGAAGAAGAAGAGAGAAAGGGGGGGGGGGTCACAAGTCTGTTCCCACCACCGTAGCCCTGCAGTGATGGCAAAGCGCTTGCACTGGAGGGAGCCAGGAAAAGTGCCAAGGCTTCTCCCCCCCCCCCCTTCTTTTTTTTGTTGTTGTTCTCTGGGCTTCCCTCCACCCCCACCCCTACCCCACTCCTCCTCTTCCCTCCACTCCTCTTCATTCTCGTCCTGGCCGCCAGCATCCTGCTTACTTATTCATACAATCCGGGTCAGGATCCGGGCTGCTGCTGCTCGGCTCCCTCGACGGCCTTAGGGAAACACCACGCGCGCCTGCCCGGGGCGCCTCCCTCGCCATAGGGCTGCTGTCTGCCCGGAGAAGCGAGGCATAGCAGGGCTTGGCGGGGCGGGCGGAGGGCGGCGGCGGCGGCGATCAGAGCGAAGCCATGCTCCGTCCAGGGGTCGCCGGCATCCGGGCGCGGGCAGAAGGGAAGCGCGCGCGGCGGCGGCGGCGACAAGAACGGCGGTGAAGGAGAAGTGCTGCGCCTTCCGCGCTCGCTCGAGGAGGAGAGCTGCTGCTGCCGCCGCTCACTTTCCGCTGCCAGCGTGCAAAGGCGAGAGGGAAGGAAGGAAAGTTTCTCTCTCTCTTTTTTCCTAGCACAGTTTGTTTAAATAAAAGGGTATAAGAGGACCATTGATCAGCAAAGTTCAGCCAACGAAAACCGTTTCAGCTGTACATTATTTTAAAAAAAGTATGCACACACGTGAAGGCAAATGCAAAATTAACAAAAATAAATAAATAAATAAGGGAAAGCAGGTTGTGCACCAACAGCGCAGTAGAAATTTATTTATTTATTTATCTATTTTTGCAGACAGCTCGGCTCTGGCTTTCCAGCGGATGCGAAAGGTTAAGAGAGGGGGGGGGGGGTGTTTTCTTCCAGCAGCAAAGTTTCCGTCGCAGCTACGGCTCCTTCCCTTGGAAACGGGGCGTTCAGTTGGAAAACGGAGTCAGTGCGAGAGAGAGAGAGAGTTGGATTTTTCTTCTTTCCCCCGAGGCAAGTCTCAGATCAAGCCTAGGAGAAGAAAAGGCATAGCTCTCCTAAATGGTTAAAAATTAAAAAAAAAAATCAAATCAAACATCAACCCTAACCAACACATCCAGATAGAAATGACACCGTTGAGTCTGGGATGGAGGGGGTGGGTCGCCAAAGAGACACATTGGAGTTGTGTAAATCTGTCAAAAGGTGAGAGTTTTACTGTAGAAAGGAGGCAGAAAACAGCAACAACACTTCCCCGCCTCTTTTTTTTTACAAGTCTCCTCGGAAGGCGGAGAGGAGGGAAGAGGCGCAAGTTAACTGGCAGGTTTCGCTGATGCTGACATTGTGGTGTCACATTTAACAGGCATTTGAAAGGGCCGCTGAGAAGTTGCTCTTGGCTTTGTTATACAACAGAACTCTCCAAAGGCTCCTCTCTATCTTAATAGCTTCTCGGCATTATTCCCCTTCTGGGCGAAAGATGGAAAGGAAAACGGCCTCATCTCCCTACAAGTGGACATGCTAACAGGGTGCTTCCGGCCAGCCAAAACACACAAACAACACCAGCAACAAAGAGAGCGACAAGATGGTGACAAATGCCATGCAGACTGACCCTGGCTTCCCTTCCCAGGAGGGCAGCAAAGAAAAGAAACGGGCAGCTCCAAAGGCCTCTCGGATCAGGACTTGGGATGCTGCTGCCTTCCGGCAATCTCCAGCCACAGAGTTTCCTTCCAGAGGTTAAAGTATGTGTGAGCTTCATCATCACATCTACAATGAAACTGCTTCATCATCACATCTACAGTCAGAATTGCTGCTGACTACAGGGCCCTGGAAGGATGGTGGGATGTTTGGAAAAGAAGATACCCAGGCACAATAGGAGCCTGGTAGATGTGATGATTAAAACAAAAACCTGAAAAGGTTCAGAGAGAGGGAAAGGGGGCTTTGTCCTGAGCGTTGATTAAACTTCCCAGTAGGCATCAACAGCCTTGGTTTGTAAATGGGAGGGTGGAACATGCAGGCCTGCCACTCACATGCAGCCCTTATTGGAAAAACCCTTCCATTGCCCTCCTTAGCTGAGCTTGCTCACAGAATGGGCTTTTCCCTCCAGAACATGCATATTTTTTCAAGATTGTATTGCCCTCGTAGGAATTACTTCTGTGGCTAAAGGCAGAAAAACAGGAAAGAAAAGGTCCACCACATTGGTGCACTTCAATTTTATGGTGCACGACCTAAGAAGCCTCGTGATTTGTCCCATAACTAGTCTTCACTTAGATAGCATTTACCCAAAATGGGCTAAAACCTTCCTTAAAGTAATTCAGCTACCAGTTTTGATATGTTGGGAGCAAAGGAAGCTGTGTTACATGTATCAAGTTAGACCACAGAAGCTTTCCAGTGTTTAGTGAGGGAACATTCCCAGCCTTACTTGGAGACATGGGAGATTTAACCTGTGTACAAAGCATGCACTCTACTGTTCTACCACAGTATCTGTGGGCTTTTGATTGTTTTCACAAATATCTACAGAATTTCCCAGACTAGAATCACAGAGGTATCAGAAATCCACTGTTATCCAAGCTTCTAGTGTATAATGCAGTTGTTACTTTCCGTATCAAGTGGAATGCCTTATCTAATAATAATAGTTATAATAATTTTATTATTTATGCCCTGCCCATCCGGCTGGGTCTCCCCAGCCACCCTGGGCGGCTTCCAACACACATAAAAACATTATATAACATCAAACATAAAAATATGAAGATGCATTGCCAAGGCTTGCTCCTTCGGATGTTTGTGAAAACAAGGAAGGGATTAATCCGGCACACACATCTCGCCTGTTACTTGCTTAGTTCTGAAATGAAGGCAATCCTGACCACAAAATCCCATTTTCCATCATTAGCTCTACGCAGAAGCATACCTACCTCAGAATTAGTAGCTGGTTTTTCAGTTGCTGCAGATCACAAGTGTACAACAGATCTTGTCCTGGATCTATAAAATATACATATTGGAATCATACATGCAGGCAAGGAGGGTATTGATTACTGGCTAGTCCCAGTCATGCTCCCCAAAGGAAAGCATGCAGTATGCAGTCTCAAGTGTGTGCTGGTTTCCCTAGTAAGTTCATTATTAAACTCTATCCTTCCAGCAGGAGATTAACCATCCCAGCAAGTTACTCACTGACGTCACCCCTTAGCCTCCAGACGGCAATCTGCCCCTGACCTCAGCTTCTCCAGTGGCAGCAGAGCAGAGCGGTGCTGGCTGGCAGCGGACTTGAGGACAGCTGGCCTTGAAGAACCCTAACAAAGATAAAGACTCAGACACAGCTCTAGCTGCTATACAGAAGCAGGTCAACAGCACTGGCCTACAATGGAGAGGCTGCCCAACTAAGTCAAGGAAGAATCGCGTGTAGAAGGAGTGTAGAATAATATTCTCCTTATGCCTTAAACAAACAAATGCACACCCAGTTTCCACTTCTTAGTAAATACATGAAAAGCAGAGCAATCCCATGATTCAGTGCAGGCTGCTATACTGACAAGGAGGTGTGTTTTTTTTTAATTATTATTTCTTGCTTCACACATAAATGTCTACTACCAACCTGCTCTATATAATGCTGAGGATCCATCTGTCAACACAGACATCCAAAGTCTGTCCTACAGCCATTTCCAAGAAACAGACACAAAGACAGTGAGACAGGCTGCATAACTGGAAGGACACCCCCCTTGAAAAACAACAACAACCTGGCAACAAGAGGGGGAAACCCATCTTCATTACATTTACATCGTCATCTAAATGTTTGCACTGCTGCTGAATATGTGGGGGTGGAATAAAAAACAACAACCCCAAAGCAATCAAAGAAATAATTTGTGGTATGCATCAAATATTTCATTTTCTTTCTCTGTAGCCTTCTTCCCCCAGCACTGAAGAGATTAAAAAAAAAAAAAAGATCTATAGGTTGAGCATAAAATGAAAGGCTCACAGGATTATTAACAGTCCATTTCACCTCTCCAATAGATCCTGCTGCTCTGGGAGGGGACACCAAAGCCATTGCTTTGGATTCTCACAAGGAGCAAGTCCAGTATCTGTCCCTTTTCCAACTCCACTCCCAAGATGGCAGACTCCCAATAGCGTGGTGGGAGAACGCCTGCTCTCATGGGAGTAGCCAGGATTTTTCTGGGTGGGACGGGATGTTTGTTGGGGGGGCGAAGAACCTCAGCTATGTATTTTTATTGATGGGGGGGCAGCTGTCCCTCCTTGGCTACGCCCATGCCTGCTCTGCATGCATAAGGTCTCTGGTTCAGTCCCCAGCATCTCCAGGCAGGATTGGGAATACCCCCTGCTGAAACTCTGAATAGCACAGCCAGTCCATGTAGAGAATACTGAGCCAGATGGATCAGTGGTCTGTTTGGGTACAAGACATTGTCTTCCTGGCCTTTTGAGTGTGCAACATGCAGACAGGCGCAGTTCCTGCCCGCTCACTGATGAGGATGTTCATGGGGGTTGAGCCACTGGGTAGCAGGAACACAGTCCATATTGTCCTTCTTAAGACTTAAAAGAAGCAGAAGAATCCTCCCTTTAAAACTGGTGTCCACCTGGAACTTTAAAAATGATGCCTGTGAATCCTCCAGTTCAGCAGCTTATTTTTTGATCCATTGTCTTACTTTGTTGCCTCTCACCTGGCAAAACTGAACTTAGCCATAGGTGTTTTAGGAATGGTTCTCTTATAAATGCTTAATTGGAGGAAGGGTGCAATATCATCCTCACGTGTGCTCAGATTCACATCCAGTCCTTTCAGCCCTCTGTTTACAAGGCCATTTTTGCCCTGATTTGTCCAAGAAAATACCAGAGCAGTTCACACCTCACCTGTCCCAATTAGCATTTGCTTTTATGGCTTTCTCAGTGTGAAAGTGGTAGCCTGAGCCTTCCTGGGATATTCCTTTCATTTGCATGGATATACATCTTTCAGTCCCTCTCACTTCTGCCTTTGTCACCTACTTTCTATGCAAAGTAGAGCCCTCTACCTTTTAAAAAAATTGACCACTAATAATGAAACATATGTTGTAGATATTTTCCCACATTTATTATGCTGTTTTTGTGATATACAAATGACATGAGAAAACTTGGTATACTTGTTTGTATAACATTATTCTTGTTTATAACCCCCCCCCCAAATAAAAAAATACATGAATCTGATTTTATATTTATTAACCACCCCCTTGTTTCACCAAGACCTTCCTCCCTTTGAAGAAAGAAACTCTGGCTATTTCATCATGTATCAGACACAGGTAACAAGCATGACCTCATAGGTACCTTCTATTCACTGTGTATAATATTACATCTAAAGTCTGGATCCAGCCACTACCCTACTAATTCCAAAGAGAAATACCACACTCACACCATACATTTAAAGCACATCTAAAGCTTTACAAAAACTTCAAAGAATTCTAGGGACCTCACAGAGCTACAGTTCCTGGCACCCTTAACAAACTACAGTTCCCAGGATTCTTTGGGGGAAGCCATGTGCTTTCAATGCATAGAGCAGCTGAAACCGAAGCATGTGCAAAGAACAAAGCACTCCTGGGTGACAAGGGACAAAGAAAGACCAACCTTCCTTCACCAACCTGGCTGTTTCCAGATGTTACAAACAACAACTCCCATCAGCCACAGCCAGCATGGCCCTGCCAGCTGAGGTTAATGGGAGTTGTAGTCCAACACATCTGGAGGTCACCGGATTGGCAAAAGGCTGGTTCCTAAAGGGAGGCAAAATGGTAAGAAATGACAAGAAGTGCAGGTAACGATACCAGCCCATACTATACCGAGTCCGTTCCTAAATCTGCATTGGTGCCATCACTGGCCACTTTGTTAGCAATGCAGATAAAAGCAACAGAGGTACATGCATTATCACTGAAAACCTTGCAGAAGTATAGGAATACAGTGGTACCTTGGTTTACGAACTTA
Organism: Podarcis muralis; assembly: GCF_964188315.1. Classification (NCBI taxonomy): domain Eukaryota; kingdom Metazoa; phylum Chordata; class Lepidosauria; order Squamata; family Lacertidae; genus Podarcis; species Podarcis muralis. Next base: position 44,377,208 of record NC_135663.1, on the reverse strand, counting down.
ATCCATTCCAGAAGTCCGTTCTTAAACCAAAGCATTCTTAAACCAAGGTGTGCTTTTCCATAGCAGCGGGGGACTCAATTTACAACAGGAACACACTCAACAGGAAGCAGAACATGTTCTGCTTCCAAGGCAAAGTTCACAAACCTAAACACCTACTTCTGGGTTTGCAGCATTCTTAATCCAAGTTGTTCATAAACTAAGCTGTTCTTAAACCAAGATACCACTGTAATGCCTGTGTGCTGCACTCCTAATGTTCCCACTGGTGCTGCTACAATTTCTCATGCACCACACTGTCTCCCGATCCCTGCTGGGATGAAGCAGCCGCAGCAGAAGGCGCAGATGTGCCCTTAGGCTTCCTACTTCCAGCTGAGGGTATATGGGAGTTGGGCACCCAACAGTTCCTCTGGTCCCCATGAAAATTTTATGCCTTGTCTGAAACAATATAAACAAATGTGAAATATTGTTCCCATGCGCAGATAGTCTCTCTCGCAATCCTTTAATAGGCTTTTTTAATAATGCAAAGGCAAAGAAAAATGATCACTAAAATGTATGATTAAAAAGATGCAATGGTTAGAATCTAGCACAGACATCTAAATTAAAAACGGTTGTTTTCTAGTGCTGGTCAGCATCCCTGCCTCTCATCAGGGAATAAATCAAATGTCCACAGCTGTGAATAGCTATTTAAAACGAGGGCCAGGAAAATTTAATTGGGGAAGCCTCATTCAAAGTTAAAGAGGTCAGATCATGCTGTTAATTATACATTCACATTACTTCCTACCAAGATTTTGCCATCTTCTAGTTAATAAACAGGGTGCATAAACCCCTGATCTCTGTTGAAAGATATTGGTTTCATTTGTGTCTTCTGCCTTACAAAGAGGAGCCTGATTGCCAGAGTGAAACGAGGACAGCATCCAATCTTCAAAACTAAATATTTGCTAAATGGATTAAAAGAGTTTAACAACAGTGGCTAGTTTTAAACACAGTAACTTGATCACTAACATGCCTTCCATTTTTTGCTTTTTCTTACCATTAAGAACACAAATAAACCCAAAGTTAAGTCCCCATTAATATAATTTATTGAGTGGGAGAGATCATAAGTGAACTTTCCAAATAAAGTGAGGTATGTTCTGGTTATCAGCCTTCCATAGTTAGGGACCCAAGGATGTCTTGCACATAGAGGCACTTTCAAAGCATCCTTTCCCTGTTTTGGTTTCTCATTTTCTTTTCTTTCTTTTTTTGTCACACCACTACTCTTCTTGTTGCATTGAAGACCACCCATGAAGTTCCCCTGAGTTTGGGAAGCAACTTGTCTGCTAATGGAAGGAGGATGCTCTCTGAAGAAGGAACCTAAGAAGTTCAACTGAAAGCATGATGGTTTCAATGCATAATTACCCAGTGGATCCCTGGATTACAGATACTGACCATACTTAAGAAGAAAACAACAACACCCATATCAATGCCAGTGGGCAGAAGACTAACATTTCCATGAACCTCCCCCCCCCACCCCAGCTATTGGGGTGGGTAGACTGTGGACTCTGGGGTTATCTCAGCTATTTCTCTCAAAGACCAAAACTACAATATGTCTGTGACAGTGAAGTTATTTCCATTGCCTGCTTTTACAGCCCTAGTCAAAGTAGTACAGTGGTACCTCGGGTTACATACGCTTCAGGTTGCAGACTCTGCTAACCCAGAAATAGTGCTTCAGGTTAAGAACTTTGCTTCAAGATAAGAACAGAAATCGGGCTCTGGCAGTGCGGCAGCAGCAGGAGGCCCCATTAACTAAAGTGGTGCTTCAGGTTAAGAACAGTTTCAGGTTAAGTACAGACCTCCGGAACGAATTAAGTACTTAACCCGAGGTACCACTGTACTTTAAAAGAGGGTTGTCACTACAATTCGCAAACAAGTTATTACTGGGTAATATGTTCGTCCCTGACAATCTAATCTGAAATATTTGTGCCAATGTGTCTGTCAGTGACTTTAGCCTAATGCCATAGCAATGGCAACATCACATCATGCTATGTGACATTGCTCTGACATTGGCCTGTCAATGTATGCAGTAACACAAAAGTCCTTGCATTAGCATGCACATCCAAATCAATAAAATGCTTCCTTGGGTACCATCTTGCAGAAAGGCTAGATGTAAATAAAAAAATAATGTGTCACAAAATGTGATATTCTGAAGTGCTACTTTGAGATCTTTTATTCTCCCTGAAGCCCATGGAATTATGTTTTACTGCCATAATTAAGCTATTATAAATAGCACCAGTTTCCATGAATGAGCTGGGAACAGATGCTTCAGAAATAGGAAATGGAGAGTTATGATATACTCTGCTCTCACTTGTGACTCCTAAAAGCTGCCTGACAGCAGTCATACCCCAGGAAATGGCTTCAACTGGCTGGCTAAACTAGGTGAGGGTAGCCGATGGGTCCCAAATCCTCAGTGAGCTAGGGACCACCCCCCACATGAGAAGACAGGCTGTAGCGAATTGAGTAGATGAAACCAATAAGTGGGTCCAATGGTCAAGAAGTTGGTTTCTGCACATGCTGTAGAGGGAAGTGAGGGCCATATGGGGCTCATCAACCTAGGAAGGTAGCCCATCTCAGAGAAGGAAAACTCTGATCCTAAATCTCCACTGCCTTGAAGGATATCTTCAGGAGAAGAAAAGGCTGAGGAATAAACCCTACACAAATCTTGTGTGGAATCCTAAAACGGTTGAATGGTGTCTTGTTTGCCTCCTTCTGGCAACTTCTGTAGGCAAGCTGGTGCCAAGCGTATTGCTCTGCTTTCCTTTGGACCACATCAGCAAGGCTGAGAGGAGCGGTCTTGTCATCTGGGCAGCCAGGACCTCCCTACACACTGCCCAGGCTTGTGCCCCGGGGAGGTCACTTAGGTGCTGCAATACAGTGTTTTGACTTCTCCCCTGGAGGTGCACTCCATTGTCTCTCAAGACAGACAGATTACAACAGTTGTTGTTGTTTTTGTTATATATTTATACTCCTCTTCATCAAAAGACCCCAGACAATATTTGTCATAAAAAATGTTGATTTATAACAAGGGTTCTTAACCTGTGGTCCACACACTCCTACAAAGTCCATGGATGGACATATATTTTCCCCAGTGCAATAATAACAACAAATTGTTGGCAAAATTTTGTGTGTATGTGTTTTATGTGCATTGAGGCGAGGGGAAGGAGGGTCCATTGCTTTCATCAAAGTCTCACAGGAGTCCATGACTTTAAAAAGTTTAAGAACCATTGATTTATAGCAAGCAGAAGATTGCATTGCTTTACTAGGAGACATTCTTCAAGCCTTATTTATGTTGAATAGCATTGACAGGATGGATTCCCCGAGGCTGCTTCTATGAATACGTGTGGTGCGAAGTTTGGAGAGGGGGTGTGGGCTGTCAGCATCAGGTCTCCTGGGACTGACAGAGATTCAGGACTCTTTTGCAGGAATCAAGAAGACTATAATGTTTCTGGAAATAATCGGTGTGAAATGTGTGCTGTTCTAATAGAAGAATGCAAGCAGCCTTGTCCTCAGCATTGCTTGAGAACTCTAAGAAACCAAAAAAATCAGTGCAGGTTGGAAAGTTTTAGCCTGCCATCTTGATTCAAAATGGTGTCTAAACATAGACACACACAGAGAGAGAGACTCTGCTCCTTGATCTCAGGAACTAGCATGCAAAATTTGGTTAAGATATCAGAAGAGGTTTCCAAATGCACAGTGAACAAACAACTTCTCAAAATGTATAATAGATGAGGTAAATGCTCCCATGTAGCATGGGAGGCTTTTGCCTTCATGGTCTGCATATGAGTTTTCCAAAGGCACTTGACCGAATCATCTTATAAATGCACGGTGGACTAGACAGACCTTTGGTCCTAGTTAGAATCCATTCTGCCGTTTGTTACCAGTAGTGGCCAGCAGGGTGCCATGAGTGGGGCTGCATTGCTCTCCTGGCTTCCCAACACCACACCACGCTCTTGCTGACCAGGAGCAGGAAGAGCAAGGCAGCAGGGAGCTCAGCAGATCCAGTCCAACGCAGCTGCAGCCAACCCTGCACACTGCCAAGCTCCCCACTGCCTTGCCCCTCCTCTTCCAAAAAGCAACAGCAGTGCAAAGTGTTGGGAAGACAGGAGAGCAATGCAACCCACACACTCCTTCAGCAGCTACTGGTTGTTACTACCACCATAAGTGCCACAGTCATGCATCTCTCAACATATTTAGCATTTACAGCTGAGAATTTGCACCAAAGGGCATAATTCCAATGTGTGGATTTTGTCATTTTGTGAGGTCTTACCGATACAAAAAAAGTTCTTTATTTATCTTGTCTATATGGCAGAAAAATATATTCTTTATGGAAGTGCATCATTATTTTTCAAATTCCTGTCTTTACTTGTTAGCGTTTAGAGGAGGAAAAACCTTGCTTCATGTCCAATCCATCGAGCTCAAAGTCAACTCATGTATCCATGGATACTGTTTTTATCACGGTGAATGGCATGAGTTGCTGGCAGCTCTTTACCAGACAGAAATGGAAGGGACATCATCTCATCACCAAAGGAAGATTAGAATCAAATGTGAAAGCCCAAATCCTACACAGTTGGCAGAAGCTAAATGCATCATGATGAGAATGTCAGAAATAATTCTACTCTTGGGTCTAAAGAGGTGCTAAGGATGCTGCTTCTAAGTGCTGTGAGTCATTGTGGTGAGCACATGAAAGTGTCATATGTTCTCTCCCCGACCAACAACTTGCGATGTGTTTATTCTCAGTCTAAACACCATGGATTAATTGGAGGATAATTGGACAGATCTGTAGGAAGGAGTCGTAAAATATATCTGCCAATACAGCACTTGTGGTCTAGTTTAGCAGCATTCTCTTGGATAGGACTCATACTTACACTATGAGTGTGTTTCCTTCCCCTTCATTTTTGCATGCACTCCCTGCTCTCTGAAGTTCCCTGCTTCTGCGCCCATATGTTTCCTCTGCTTCTCTTAGTTCCCAATGCTGCTTTTTAAAAAAATTCCAAAATGAAAGTTCCCTTGGTTCTGCACGGATGGAGACCAGATGTTACTAAACTGCAACTCCCCTCATCCCTGCCTATTGTCATGCTGACTGGGACTGTTAGGAGCTGTCTTATACTGAACCAGACCAGTGATCCACCTAGCTCTGTGTCATCTATACTGACCAGCAGTGACTACCTAGGATTCCAGACTTCTCCCAGCCCTACCTGGACTGTTTGCAAAGCAGAGCTATAATCATAGCTGTCAACCGTCCCTTATTTGGTGGGAAAGTCCCTTATCCCAGCGCCGTGTCCCGCTGCTGTCCCTTATTGATGATGTCCCTTAAATTTCCTGGGTTTCAAAGGAAGCAGCTCCTCTCCCTCCCTCCCTGCCAGCCAGGGAGGAGGGAGGCTCCAACTGTGTTGCTTGGCTGCGTTGCTCACCCAATAAGGAGTCTAAGAACGACTGGGGGGTGGAGCTTGCATGCCTTATGCTGATCAAATTGGCCGCGTTGCCTGGGGTCTCGCCTTTGCTCAGCGCTTCCCAGCGGAGAGGTGATAGTGGTTTTCCTCGCTGCACCCCCTTTGCCGGTTTGCTGCGCTGTGGGAACCACCACTTGAGGCTTCGTTTGGCTGCTGGGCTGGCTGGGCTTTCTGCCTTTGGCTCAGGAGCTGGTTGACTAAAATCCCTTATTTTGGCTGCTGGTCCCTGATTTTCAAGGCTGCTGGTCCCTTATTTTCAAATCTGTAAGTTGACAGCTATGGCTATAATGCTTCTCCAGGAAACACAGGTGAGTTTCACATTATTTTCAATTCTAGCCTTTGTTCTTGTTTTAACGACTCACAAATAGAACACTAGTTGGCAAGGGGATCTCAGCTTTACAACAGTTCTGTCTGGTGTGCTACACCAATTTTTATAGCTAGGTTTTCTGAGACCCGCGGGATAGCTCTGTAGGTAAAGCATGAGACTCTCAAGGTCGTAGGTTTGAGCCTCATGTTGGTGAAAGATTCCTCCATTGCAGGGCTAATGCCCCTCGTGGTCCCTTCCAACTTTACAAATCTATGATTCTATGAGGGAGCAGGGATCAAAGCATCTTCTCTTCAGACAACCAATCCAATGAATGGATGTTTCTATAGGCAGAGCCAGTCTCAATGTCTGCTGGATGGGCACACTTGTATACACACTTGTAATAACAAGTGGGGCAAGTGCTGTTGTGCTCAGGTCCTGCTTCCCATAGGCATCTAGTTGGCTGCTGTGAGAGCAGGATGCTGGACTAGATGTCTAATCCACCAGGGCTCTTCTTACATTCTTATTATTATCTCCATTTCTTCCCACCTTGCACTTTTGTGCAATTCTTTGCATTTCCGTTCCCTTTGATTCCAATGCAGACGAGATGTGGGCTAATTAATTATCTTCTGACTGCATATTTTGCAGAACAGCAACCTACATTCTCAGTGTTGGCTCTCTGAGGAAATGACCAAGTGAGGATTTTTGCCTCCATCATATTGTTGCTTTTTACAAAAAGAATAATGTGGAGTCTTTGCAAGGCTGGGTTGAGCACAAAACCACGATCAGGTGCGCCAACTCTAGGGGGCCAAGGTGTCTTTGGCCCCTCAGTATTTGTTGGAAGGGGGCTGAACCTTCTCAAGGTTGAGGGGGCAGAGGAGGCCAGGCACAGAGGTGAACATAGTTCAGCTTCAGTGGGCAGCTCTTCCAGAGCACTTGACCTCTTCCAGACAAAACAACATCCTCCAGACAGCAGACTGTGCACCACACACTAGGCCCCCTCAATCCTGGAGGCAACTTGGCACCTCTGACCATGGTGTTGAAAACTCACGTGGTCGCACATTTAGGTAGCCTGGTTCCAAGGTTGGAAGAAGGACAGACATGGTGCAAAAAAACAAACAAACAAACACTATTCACATAGTTCATCCTTTGTCTCGATCTGCCCTGTGTCTGCAGATAACAGTGCCTAGCTGCTGTCAAATAGCTCATTTAAAATATTTAATTTCATTGTAGCGCTAGCCCTATTCAGGTGCTCATTTAAGGCTTAAATGAGCATACAGAGGACAGAGAGTAGGCACAAGTGTGCTAGCTCTATCCCTTGTCAGGTTCTCATCAGCCTCTATGACTTGGAAGGTAAGTGCTTGAAGTCTCCTGCACTTGGAGAGATTCCCAGTGCACTTTAGAAACCGGGGAAATGTATAGCCAACCAGATTGGTAGTTTGCAGTGGCGTAGCGTGGGTTGTCAGCACCCGGGGCAAGGCAAGTAATTTGCGCCCCCTAACCCGTGGATTTGCGCCCCCTAACCCGTGGATTTGCGCCCCCTAACCCGTGGATTTGCCCTAACCCCAGATGTTGTGCCCGGTGCGGCCGGCCCCCCCTGCACCCCCCACGCTACGCCACTGGTAGTTTGGTTCCTATTGAGGGTATTTGGCGAGTCAACATGACAGTGATCTGGGATTGAGGATTGGAGTGATCATTCTGTGGACAAAGCTGTATTGCAACTTTTAAATGTTTTAATTTAATAAAGGAAAAAGAAACCAGGGAAATCAGACTTCTAGAGCGTACATGGAGCTTCCACAAGTACAGAGGGCTCCATGTTTCAGTCAGTTGTCCTCCAACTCATGAAAGGTGACAGGGACAGGGGACAGTGCTAATGCACTCATGCAAACTCTCTCCACCTCACACAGTCATTTAAACCACTTATGAATGCCTGAATTGTCTCATAAGTACATTAGTAAAAGTGAAACACATAGGCAAACAGTCAACAAAGATTCATCTCGATACCTCTCAGTGGTTGCTTTTTAGTTTCCAGATGCCAATATTTTCCCTTTTGCTAGCTATACGCTTACAATAAGCCAGATTTTAATTATATGGTGTGAAATTGATGAAGGTTTCTGAAAAATATAATACGATACTTTCTTTGCAAATTACTCCATGAATGCATTTTAGTTAATTAATAGTAAATGGAAGAGTATTCTTTGAAATCTCTGGTTTCATTGATGTAGCTTTTTTTAATCTGATGCATAAACATAGGGAAGTAGTGAGTCATGAATCAGTCCTAAGCTTTTATGCACAGACCTCTGAATCATAATCAACATCTACATCTCTCATGCTATCTTGGAAGTTCATCAAAGACCATCTGATTTTTCTCAACGAAAGTGAATTGTAGGTCACTTTCAGTGTGAGGGAATTATGGAGTGTGGTCTTTCCTTTTCATAATAAGATGCTGGCATTAAAACATGAATGAATGTGTGTAATATTTATGAGAGTTGTTGTCTCAATGCATGTGCTTTATTAAGGAAGTGTTCTTGAGTTCGCAAATGGTTCATGTATTGGGTTTGGCAGCTTCATTCTGGCTGATTGATTTTTTGACATCCTGCGACCCCTAGTGAGCAACAGAAATTGCCAGCACAGCAGCAGCACCCCTTCCCGTTCAGACTTGCTCTTTTTAGACCTTCCTGTAGATTTTTCAGTGAGTTCTTAGACACACAGTGAAATGCTAAGCAGTGCGTATTTTTTTCAGGTCAAAACAAGAAATGGGATTTCACTTTTCCGTCAACAAGTCATGTCACCGATATGCATTTTCTAATTTTTACTAATAGGGGTTTTTTTGCATTGCAATTATTGGGATGAATGGTGTTTTGAAATATTCACAGTAGATGATATGCGGAAAATCATTTCTCTGTGTTCCTCAGTAATCTTAAGAAGAAACAGCCATACTTTGAGGTTCTAACATTGATTTTCATGAGTTAGGACTTCAGGTTTTAGGCATGCATAGAAATAATTCATCATGTTAAAGAGAGGAAAATTATCATTTCCAGTAACTGAGAGGGAAAGGGAGGGGATAGGGATAATCTGAAAATGAAAGTAAATCAGTAGGGAAAAGTGGAAAGAACTAAAAAATCCCCTTCATAACAAGCAATGTCAAAAGATGCTTGCCTAGAAGACACATATCCCTGATTATTTTTATACATGTGGTTACTATTTGGAATGTGTACATAAAAATACGTAATGGTCATTTTGAAAGTAACAGTATGAAACAAGTTGTGATTTTTTTATAGGCTTCAGGCTTAAGAAAAGGAGACTTACAAGCCAGTCTTTACTCACCAAAAATAAAATGTTATACACAATCCTTGTTAGCTTAGCACAAGAAGGTTCACAGGTGTTTGAGAACATTCGCAAAAATCAAGTACCGTATTTTTCGCTCCATTGGACGCACCCGACCATAGGGCGCATCTAGTTTTTAGAGGAGGAAAACAAGGAAAAAATATTCTGAATCAAATGTTGTATAAACTACTGTATTTAATAAACAACTGGTATATCAGAATCACATTACAGCCATGTAAAGTGAACAGCAGTCAACAATGCATTAAGAACCATCATCACTGTCATTAACAAATGAAGAGAGACTTTAAGGTTTGAGTACTCTTCTAGTCTTCTGTGAATCCCAAGAACTCATCACTGCTAAAGTCAGAATTTATGAAGCTCAGTTGCTCACAGTCAGAGACATCACTTTCTTCGCTATCTTCATGTAAAATACCATCTTCGTATCCATCCAAAGCATTGCTAATGCCACATTTTTTCCTCTCAATCCTCTTCCTCCCCTCTCTCAGCGAACAGCCTGCCAGCTGCTCGCAAACATTCCCTTTACTTGAATTACAGTCAAGAAACAGCCAAGCAGAGCTTCTCAGTAGCAGGCTTGGGAGGCTTTCCTTTTCCCCACATTTTTCTCCCCCCCCCCCCAGCAGAACAGTCCCCTTTTCCAGCCTCCTCCACTCCATCCCTTTCACCCAAACTCCTCAGGTGACGTCTACAATTTCTCCCCTTCACTGCTCCCTCTCCTTTGCCCTCTACCATGACTCTCCACTCACGGCAACCTATGGTACCTCATCTCCCTTCACCCAGCTTCTTGGTCCCCCTTCCTCTTCGTCCTCCTCCTCCCCTCTCTCAGTGAACAGCCTGCCCACTGCTCCAAACCTTGAGGGGAAGGGCAGGCTGCTGGCAGAGCAGCACCCCCCACCCCCATTCAGCAGCCCTGGAGTGTGGGGCATGGGCGCACAGCCTGCCCACTGCTCCAAACCTTGAGGGGAAGGGCAGGCTGCTGGCAGAGCAGCACCCCCCACCCCCATTCAGCAGCCCTGGAGTGTGGGGCATGGGCGCACAGCCTGCCCACTGCTCCAAACCTTGAGGGGAAGGGCAGGCTGCTGGCAGAGCAGCACCCCCCACCCCCATTCAGCAGCCCTGGAGTGTGGGGCATGGGCGCACAGCCTGCCCACTGCTCCAAACCTTGAGGGGAAGGGCAGGCTGCTGGCAGAGCAGCACCCCCCCACCCCCATTCAGCAGCCCTGGAGTGTGGGGCATGGGCGCACAGCCTGCCCACTGCTCCAAACCTTGAGGGGAAGGGCAGGCTGCTGGCAGAGCAGCACCCCCCACCCCCATTCAGCAGCCCTGGAGTGTGGGGCATGGGCGCACAGCCTGCCCACTGCTCCAAACCTTGAGGGGAAGGGCAGGCTGCTGGCAGAGCAGCACCCCCCACCCCCATTCAGCAGCCCTGGAGCGTGGGGCATGGGCGCACAGCCTGCCCACTGCTCCAAACCTTGAGGGGAAGGGCAGGCTGCTGGCAGAGCAGCACCCCCCCACCCCCATTCAGCAGCCCTGGAGCGTGGGGCATGGGCGCACAGCCTGCCCACTGCTCCAAACCTTGAGGGGAAGGGCAGGCTGCTGGCAGAGCAGCACCCCCCACCCCCATTCAGCAGCCCTGGAGTGTGGGGCATGGGCGCACAGCCTGCCCACTGCTCCAAACCTTGAGGGAAAGGGCAGGCTGCTGGCAGAGCAGCACCCCCCACCCCCATTCAGCAGCCCTGGAGCGTGGGGCATGGGCGCACAGCCTGCCCACTGCTCCAAACCTTGAGGGAAAGGGCAGGCTGCTGGCAGAGCAGCACCCCCCACCCCCATTCAGCAGCCCTGGAGTGTGGGGCATGGGCGCACAGCCTGCCCACTGCTCCAAACCTTGAGGGGAAGGGCAGGCTGCTGGCAGAGCAGCACCCCCCACCCCCATTCAGCAGCCCTGGAGCGTGGGGCATGGGCGCACAGCCTGCCCACTGCTCCAAACCTTGAGGGGAAGGGCAGGCTGCTGGCAGAGCAGCACCCCCCCACCCCCATTCAGCAGCCCTGGAGCGTGGGGCATGGGCGCACAGCCTGCCCACTGCTCCAAACCTTGAGGGGAAGGGCAGGCTGCTGGCAGAGCAGCACCCCCCACCCCCATTCAGCAGCCCTGGAGTGTGGGGCATGGGCGCACAGCCTGCCCACTGCTCCAAACCTTGAGGGGAAGGGCAGGCTGCTGGCAGAGCAGCACCCCCCACCCCCATTCAGCAGCCCTGGAGCGTGGGGCATGGGCGCACAGCCTTCCCGTTGCTCCAAAGCTGCAGAGGGAAGCCGAGGCTGCCGGCAGACGAGCGAGGCTCTCCCCACCTCCCCCATTCAACAGCCCAGAAGCACGGGGGATGGGCGCACAGCCCTCCCGTTCCTCCAAAGCTTCCCGGGGCTGCAGGGGGAAGCCGAGGCTGCCGGCAGATGAGCGCAGCTCTCCCCTCCGCCCCCATTCAGCAGCCCAGGAGTGTGGGGCAGGGGCGCACAGCCCTCCCCTTGCTCCAAAGCTTCCTGGGGCTGCAGAGGAAAGCCGAGGCTGCCAGCAGATGAGCGCGGCTCTCCCCTCCGCCCCCATTCAGCAGCCCAGGAGTGTGGGGCAGGGGCGCACAGCCCTCCCCTTGCTCCAAAGCTTCCCGGGGCTGCAGAGGGAAGCCGAGGCTGCCGGCAGACAAGCGAGGCTCTCCCCACCTCCCCCATTCAACAGCCCAAAAGCGCGGGGGATGGGCGCAAAGCCCTCCCGTTCCTCCAAAGCTTCCCGGGGCTGCAGGGGGAAGCCGAGGCTGCCAGCAGGGGAGCGCGGCTCTCCCCCCCCCCCATTCAGCAGCCCAGGAGTGTGGGGCAGGGGCGCACAGCCCTCCCCTTGCTCCAAAGCTTCCTGGGGCGGCAGAGGGAAGCCGAGGCTGCCGGCAGGGGAGCGCGGCTCCACCACCACTACCAAAGACCAGTCCAAGAGTGTGCCGCACTCCGACGATTTGGCCCCAGGGACCACACATTCGCTCCATAGGACGCACAGACATTTCCCCTTACTTTTTAAGAGTAAAAAAGTGCGTCCAATGGTGCGAAAAATACGGTAGATTTTTGGCAATGAATCAGCCTTGGTCACCCTGTTGGTTGACCTGTACAGTGGTACCTCGGGTTACATACGCTTCAGGTTACAGACTCCGATAACCCAGAAATAGTGCTTCAGGTTAAGAACTTTGCTTCAGGATGAGAACAGAAATAGGGCTCCGGCGGCACGACAGCAGCAGGAGGCCCCATTAGCTAAAGTGGTGCTTCAGGTTAAGAACCGTTTCAGGTTAAGTACAGACCTCCAGAATGAATTAAGTACTTAACCTGAGGTACCACTGTACTGAGAGCAGGACAGGGAATGTGTGACTATGTTTATGCATCTTGATTTCTTGGAGGCTTTTGATACCATTGACCATGGTATCCTTTTGTATCTGCTCTGTGGGATGGGTACATAATCAGCCAGGAACAGCAATGCTCAAGCAAGCACATGATCAGCCACAGCCACCCCAAGAATCCTGTCCACATCCTCAGGCTAAACAAGCTGAAAGTCACCCATAAAAAACTGATAAAGGGGAGCAAAAGATAACGTAAGATATTTTAAGCCAGCACTGTCCACAACTGGACAGGGGCAAATGCAAAGTGCATTGAAAACTAATCACAGCAGGCTCCTCAGGGTTGTCCTGCTGTGAAAGGCTCTTCATCCTTCATAAATACTCCATGGGCAGATACTCAGCAGATGCAATGATGGTGGAGAAGAAAGATTTCCTGGTCACTACTCAGCAACATCACTAAGGATTGGGTTGTAGAATGTTCTCTGGCCTGTCCTCAGTTGGATTTGTCACACGTATTTTGCTCTAAATCACTCTCATTGTTGTTCCCTTCTCCTGTGTTGCTGCCTTTGAAACCAGACCTCCTGTCTGCCTTGGATTACAGTACTGGTTGCTGGTCATTCTGATCTTTGATGGCTGCTTCATAGAACTTGACCTTGCCTGTTCTCCATCCATCCCCTCCATGAAATAGAAACCCGAGTGCTTATGACTTGGCCTTCTGACAGCTTAGCTGTTTGTGTTATAGAACTATGGAAGGTTTGATGACGGCTGCTTAGCTTACCTACCAAGCCTACAATTATCTCCTTCCACCTGTTTAATATGACCCTTCCCTGTTATGTCTAAGCTGCATAGGTGGTGATTTTCAGACAAAAGCCTGCTATTTCTCCCCTAAGTGACTGGTAACTGCCTACACTCCCTGTTGTATAAACCTTTTTTGAGAAGCTCTTTGTTGGGATGTTTATATGGCCGGATATATTGCTGTATTTCTATTTCAGTGTAGTTCAATTCAAAGAAGAGGCCAGACTTTGCATACAGGGCACATTACGGCTATCCAATTCCTTGTGTAACATAGAATAATAGAATTAGTAGAGTTGGAAGGGGTCCTGAGGGTCATCTAGTCCAACCCCCTGAATGAGGGATTCTCAACTAAAGAATCCATGACAAGTGGCCATCCAACCTCTGCTGAAAAACCTGCAAGGAAGGAGAGTCCAGAACCACCCGAAGGAGTCCATTCCACTGTCAAACAGCTCTTACTATCAGAAAGTTCTTCCTGGATGTTTGGCCACATTTTCCTTTCTTGTAACCTGAATTGGATCGAACCCTACCCTCTGGAGCAGGAGAAAACAAGCTTGCTCCATCTTCCATGTGACAAAGCTCCAGATCCCATGAAGGTAGCACTGTAAAAAGCAGCCAAATGTAACAAAGGTCATTGTGAGGTTACAATGAAACAAGGATAGACCCTGTCCTGGCTATATCTCATTTTTGTTGTTGTTTAGTCGTTTAGTCGTGTCCGACTCTTCGTGACCCCATGGACCAGAGCACGTCAGGCACCTCTGTCCTCCACTACCTCCCGCAGTTTGGTCAAACTCATGCTGGTAACCTCGAAAACACTATCCTCATAGTGGAGAGTAAATAAAAAGAATGAAGACTCCTAGGAAGGCATTTGAAGCGTCCGTCACAGTGCTGATCTAAGATTGCATTGGAGTTATCCTTTATTCTGTAGTTGTAAAGCTAGGGAGAATCCACTGATTCTGGCTGTAGGCCAATATATTCAAGCGAGCTCTATTTCAATTCACACTTGAATTTGATGTGATTGTGATGCTGAGCACACAGATATCCCCCAAAATAACATCTTGAAATGATGACTGGTTTGGGGAAAATCTGAATTCATCTGAAATGATGGTGCTTTTTAAAAACCTTTCTTCCTCTCCTCTCTCACCGACAAATGTAGTATCTGTAACATTTTGAGATCTGTATGGATTTATTTTTAGGTTGCGTCTAAAGTACTCGGGACTATTAATGGTACAAGAGAACGCTGAGCTTTCTCGAACTCTGCGGCTGCACCGCAGACTTGCCCTTGGGCTGTAGGGGGAAAAAAACCAGTGAATATTTATAGCCAAGCGCATACAAAATAAAACTGGTCACTGAAAAGGCAGGCAATGAAGTGCATTTCCACCTCCTGAATCCATAAGCATAAAAAAGTGCCTAAAACCAAAGTCAGACATTGGTCTATGTAAAGGGTAAAAAGGAAAAGGGTAAAGGACCCCTGGACGGTTAAGTCCAGACAAAGGCGACTATGGTGTTGCGACGCTCATCTTGCTTTCAGGTCGAGGGAGCAGGCGTTTGTCCACAGACAGCTTTCCGGGTCATGTGCCCAGCATGACTGAACCACTTCTGGTGCAATGGAACACCGTGACAGAAACCAGAGCGCATGGAAACACCGTTTACCTTCCCACCACAGCAGTACCTTACGTATTGGTCTATGTAGACCAGTATTGTCAGCACAGACAGAGAGCATTTCATTGCTCTGCAAACCAAGTGCAACGATAATAGATTAATTTGTATTACAACAATAAAGCAGCATGGAAAGAATACGAAGAAAGGGCCAAGGATCAAACCAGATGTGACTTTAATCACATTTTAAATATTTTGTGCAAAACTAGCCACATCTGTTTTTGAAGAGCAGCCACAGGAGACTACAAATCTATGGTGTAGTCCATCTACTACCCCCCCCCCCAACCCGACCACACGCAATTTTCTTGTGGAGAATGTCTACCAAAGTTTTCAGCAGTGATTATTTTCAGCAGAAAAATTATGGTCATTTTGACCCTCACTCAGGTAGAGAGTCAGACAACCTCCCATTGTGTCACACAATAGCTTAATGAAATCACAGCACTAGGGCATTTTCTTGAGGCATTTGGTCACTAACACTGGACCTCAGGGTCTTGTAAATTTAAGTTGCCACTTCAGAGGCTATGGGAGGGGGGGAAAGTTGCTTGTTGGGTGCCCAGTGTCATATTCAGTCACATTTTCAGTACTAAGAGTTATTCCTATTGTTCATAAATAATATACAGGTAAAAGAAAAGATGCCATGTGTTCCTTCTGTTTTCTCATACTGAGCTGACCCTTCTCAAGTTTAATAGTTTAGACGAGCCATCATGTATACCAGTTGCCATTACAAAAATAGAGATCTTATTAAAACATTAATACATAGAGTTGCATTCGATGGTAGTTATACTCAGAGCAGATCCATTAATTTCAATAGGTCTGCTCTGAGTAAATTTTAACCAGCTACCATAAACACCGACATCGAATTTTGGGAGGCTATATGAAAAACCACAGCAGACCCTTTCCCCAAGGATTAGTCATTATGAAATTCACACTTTCCAGTTCTCCTCTGCGCCCCACCCCCCACCCTACCACCACCAAGAAAAGATTCATCAACAAGGGCAAAGGAACCAGGCCAGGCAGGAAAGATGTTGCAGCTTCAGGTTTAATGACACATTGCTCCTCTTTGGAGGGCATCAGCATCTCAGAACATCAGTCGGCCTGGCTTTGCTGGAACTGTGGTTCATTCATGAGGCAGGAATCTTGGTGATATTGCCTGACATTGCTGGAAATGCTGGATGGTAGAAAGGAAGGGCTTCGGAGCTCTATCTGACTTTCCTGTAGTAGTACACTGTGTGCGCTACCGACACTGCGGAAACAAAAGTGCAAAATATTGTTTGAGTTTCTCCCCCCACCTGCAAACACTTCTTTTTAAACATCTACATCATGCACTCAAGCAAGGCATTGACAGGACCCAAAACTGGCCACTCTGCCCTCATTCTAATGCATGTTTCCCTAGACCACAAAGAATTGCTGCTCCTTTTTTTTTTTTTTTTTTTGTCATTTGTTAACAATGCCATGAGGATCATTGCTTTACCTCGTCTCCCTTTCTTTCCCCTTCTTCCTCCTCTCTGACCTGCCAACCCCCCTCTTTTACGTCTTCTGCGATAGGGAGGCCTGCAGCCACATCGCGTCATTTTTCTGGGGTTTTGGTGATGTTAAAAGTCTAGTAGAGGATCAAGAGGAGCATGTCATTCCGTGAAGCCAGCACAATCTGTCTCCGGAGATGGTACTTGAATTTCTGAAATGTTGCTACCTGCTGCACTTTTACTTATAGGAGGATCTGGTGGTTATGAGCTCATATAGTTGATATGGCAACCTCTGTGCCTTAAGAAATCACCATATATGGGACAGGCTAATAGACTAACTTTAAAACAAACATATAACACAATTCAGCATCTAGTAACCAACATCAGCATGTATAATAATAATAATAATAATAATAATAATAATAATAATAATAATAATTTATTGGTTCATCATCGCCTTACCTCATGCATTCATTCTCTCATCACAAACACCCATCTTATTGTACTTAAATTGCACCCAAAACCTCGTAAGCCTGGCATTCTAACATGAAGTTTCACTTTCCAGAACGCGAGAAATTCAATTCTTCAAAAATCTTCCATATCATAACAAAACCAGTGTTTTATTATGCTGAATATAACCCATGTGCTTAGTAACCACTGAAACATTTTTGTGTTTCCCTTTTTCTTCCAGTTATTACTAACACTGGTTGTTGCAGCTGATAATAAACAATAATTTCTTGGTCGTTCCTCAAGGTTTTATCTTTCATACTTCCAAACAAGATCACCGAGAAATCCAATGGAAGCCTCTAACCATTTATTTCTTCAATGTCTGTGGTAGGCTAAGCCACACTCACCTGACCAACACCTGATGTCACAGGATGTCAAGTGCAATACTGATAAAGCTACATGTGCAAATAACGACAAATTCAGCCACAGCTAGAATTTTGCACTGTTTGAATTTGACGACTTACCTTGGGCCACTGCTTTTGGCAAACTTCCACTTGTTCTTTTTCTGTGTCCTGAGTAGTCAGGAGCACTCCTGATGGTTCATTTGCATCCACGGCTGTACCTTTGGCACTTCTTGAATCTGGCACCTTAACCCACCATGCTGCTTTTGGCAGGGACCAGATACAGGAGCTCCCAATCCTTCTGACCTGATCCCTCCTGAAAATAGCACAGCAAAGAAAGCTGCCAAACGCAAACAGCACACTCTGCAAATGTTTCTTTACAGCTGCAGCTTTACCTTTCCTGTGCCTGAAATCATATGATCTCAGGTAACTGACTGCCCAGTGTGATCCACAGAGGGTTGGCCACTTTTGGATCTGGCCCTCTGGCTGAAAGATAATCACCTTTTTCCAAAATATTTTTATTTTAGGGTATAACTAGAAAATGTGAGTTACAGCTGCTCTAATTGCCTGGCGATGCCAACACACACAGCCAGGTTCAAGGTTCTTGTATTAACTTACAAGGCCTTGAGAATTTGGGTCCAGGATCCCTCAAGGACCACCCAATCCCTCATATCACTGCCCAGTGGACTTTGTGGAAATCACTGTTAGTGGACCCCCATAGACTAAAATTCAGCTAACTGGAAAGCAACCACAGAAGTTTAAGTACTCGGGTTCTGAATATGCACCAGCAGCAGCCTAGTCTGATGAATGGGAAAATGTGTTTATCAGCAGGGCAAAATATGTCTCATTTTTAATTGCAACTCAAGTAAGCATTTTAAGGTAGGGTGTCTCGCTTTGAATACAAATGAGTACTAACTACAAGCAGTGAAAATTCACAGCGCAGGCCCATTCTTTGCAGACTTCACCGGCATAACTGATAAAAAACATTTCACCACACATTTCTGCACAGAATATTAATCGTGGTAATCATGCCATGCATGGGGTGTGTGGGTGTGTGAAGGGAAGCTAGTGTACTCTGTGTGCACACACCCTACTAGGAGGGGGGAAATTTAGACCGATTCCTATCACCCTATGCCCTTAAAGTTCATCTCCAGTTTTAGTTCAACAAATATCACCAGTTCATCCTTCTTTGCATAATGGCATTGGGTGAGCCTCTTGTAAAATCATGGAAGGCTCTACATGTGCACTATTTATAGGAACACCGCCAGCCATTAGCTTTTGACATAACAAGGCTTAAAGTTTGTGAGACAAGTAATGTTTTCTGAAGAAAGCTACTTATGTTAGTAAGCCAGCTAAGAAGCCTAGCAAAATTCATTCCACGAGGAGAAGCAAACTCATATTCTATATTTCACAAAGCCATCATTTATAAAAGGTGAAAACTCTTTTTTTGCCGGATTTGAAAAATAGTATTGGGATATAATGTGGGATGTTACCTTCCCTCCAAGTATATCATATGCCTTGGTGACCATGTCTGGATTCACTCAGTCCTTGAAGAACACTGGGAAATTTCAGGTGATTCAGAAGAGGTGGACAGATTGTTACCTGGAGCTGGACATTGGGAACATGTGACTCCCCTTCACTGGCTTATGCTTTGCTTCTGGGCCCAATTTCAAGTGCTGGTTATGACCTTTGAAGCCTTCTGTGCTTTAGGACCTCCTCCTACATAAGTCCACCGGCTCATTAAGATAATCTGTGCACACTCTCTTGTCTGTTCTACTCATATCTGAAGCCTGTATCCTTGGACCAGGGAAGCATCCTTCTTGGTGACTCTGCTTAGGGCATCTGACCTTAGTCCCTCTCTGAAGGTCTTTTACCGGAGTGTTAACACCTTCCTTCTCAGGAAGCTCTTTGGGCTCTAATTGTGACCCTCTTGCTACTTGATTTTGAAGTTATTCAAAATCACTTTCTGGTCTGTTGTGTTTTTCAATGACACTTTTGCGGTTAGCTGCTTGACTCCGGATTTTATGGGATGTTTTCCCCTTCCACCCTTTGATATCATTGCCATTGTACAGTATTGGCTTTAGAAGTTCTTCTGCAGCTTGGGAAGCTGAGTTAAAATTGTTTTAAATGAGCAAATTGAGGCATAGCAGCCTTGTCGCGCAAGGCTGCTGCCCACTGTATTTCATCACAGATGAGTTAAGCAGGGTCATCATTTGTTGTGGCTTTAAGGCTGCTTATAAAAAGGCAAAGCCCACCCCCTGAACCTCAGGCTCCCAAGTGCAGGTTATGCCACCACTGCTAAGAGCTTGAGAGAAGAAAGAAACATCAAATGGCCCGAATCAAACGCAGCCGGAGCCGAAGCCTGACCCGCCTCCGTCAAATGCGGCAAAAGGCCAGCCATGCGGGTGGCTCTGGAAAGAGACGAAAAAGACGCCAGGGCAAAAGGAAAGGTAAGATGCTTACATTTAAGACTTCTATGCCATATGACTCCTATGTATATTCACATAAGATTATGCTCTTGGGCTGTGACCCTTCAAACATATTTGGTAGGAAGTAAATGCATTTTATCGCTATTTACTACAGCTCAACTTGGTTACATTTAATAACTGGTGGTGGTGTTTGTTCTTTTCCGGTAAAGGTCGTGGTCGCAAGAAGGCGCGAAGAAGAAGACACTAAACTCTTTTCATCTTCATGGTGTTCTGTGCCCTTGATTTCAACCATCTGACTCACCAAAACCTTTGTCTAACAAAATGAACACAACAATCTTTCATGAGAATACCCAGGATAACTTCCTGAGATTCAAGGAGCCTGCAACAATTTGAACAATGCCACCTGTCAATAAAATGCTAAAATTTCATTCCTGTGGTTTCTCATGTGATTTCTTAACTGGGGAGAGGTGGCAACTCCTCAATGAAGTTGGTGGGTGAATTGCTAGGTTGCCATAAGTGGATATTGTGAGTGGGAGAAGCTCAGAAAAAGGAACTTAATAAAAAGTTTAGGAACTCTGAGTTTGAGAGTTGTTGATTGTGTCAAAGCCTGTTTTGTCCGGTTATTATGTGTGTGATGGGGTGGTTGGTGGTGCAGTGTCTGGGCACATGACTGCCCCACAAACCAATCAGGATTTTGTTTCAAAGACTTGCCACAGCGTTAGCTTTGAGCAAGCAAATCAGGATGAATTCTTAATAAAACAGGTCATCTGGAGGAGTTCTAAATCATGCTTAGAAAACAACTTCCTGAACTCCTGGTTTGCTGCTATATGGAAAAACTTCAAGCATGGGAAGTGCTTACAGCAAAATCACCCCCTGCCCCGAGAGAATATGCTGTTTCACAATATAAGCCAGCTGTGTAGACTACATATTCTTTATAATCCTCCTGGCTTGGATGAAACACCTCACCTGTTTGGACTGCAAAGGTCAGAAGCAAAGAAGAGCAGGCCTGATCTCTTACATCAGCACCTTGGGGATGTGACATTACTAGAAGCTTTGACATACAGACCTGAACTGAATTGTTAACAGGAAGTGGGGGGGGGGGGGAGATGAGTGGGAGCCAACCACAGAAAGCTGGCTTTTTCCACCAAGAATCCTTCATTATTTGTGTTTGCATACCTCCTTCCTTTTATATCGTCTGTCAGTAGTTTACCAGAAAATTGTCCAATATGTTAGCCTCTTCCCTTCCTGCTCCCTCACTCACTTGACCCTACTACTGGAAAATACGAGCCATCACTTTGGAGTGTGGTATCATCAATACGCTGATGATACAAGTCCTATTTTCATTTTCAACAAATCTGAAGGGCTGTGAGATGTGTCCTTCATGCCTTGAATGAATGCCTTGTTGTGGGCTGAAGTTTAATTAACAGTAACTGAAGTTTAATCTAGACAAGATGGAGGTTAAGATGTTAGGCCAGTCTAGATCTGGCAAGCTGTTGGCATTACCTGTACTGGATGGGGTTTATGCTCTGCATAAGGGACAAGGTACGCCATTCTGGGATTCTCCTGGCTCCTGCTTTGCTGCTGAATTCTCAGGTGGTAGCAGCAGCTAGGGATGCCTCTTCTTAGTTTAGGATGGTGAGTCAACTGCTCCTGTTGTTCTCCAGTAGAGAATTGGCCTCGGTTATTCATGCTTAGCTAAGCTTGTATATGTAATACTATATGGGGTGGCCTCAGGTGCCAGTACTGTGTACCCTTGAGTGCCCCCTTTTTAAAAAGAGCACTGGGTAGCCTTCAAAGGCAACTCAGAAGCTTGCCTTCCAGCAAAAGAGCACTATAGGGAAAATATTATTTGTACTTTTGGCTCAATTACACAGGCTACTTATAAGAATAGGCTAGAGATTGGAAACCTTTGGCCCTTCTGATGCTGCTGGACCCCAGCTCCCAACAGCCCCATGCAACACCGCTAAAGGTTCAGCATGAGGGAAGTCCAACAACA
Organism: Podarcis muralis; assembly: GCF_964188315.1. NCBI lineage: Eukaryota > Metazoa > Chordata > Lepidosauria > Squamata > Lacertidae > Podarcis > Podarcis muralis. The sequence continues at coordinate 44,355,527 of NC_135663.1, read as the reverse complement.
TCTGAATGGCCACAGGTTCACTATGCTTTCGATTTATAAGGGTGCCTTCTTCCATATCTTTATTTCATTTCCTCCAGTCTGCAGGGGAGATGTTGCCCCGAGTCCTACCTGCTACAGAGGAGAAGACAATCTCTTTTTTGCTGTGACACCCATGCTCTGGAAAGTGGTTTCACTGGCTTCGTATTCCATCTCTCTGTTTTTCTCCCATTGTGACAGCCATTAGAAAAGCATTCAATGCTGGTTGAAGGAGTTTGGATTTTGGTATTTACCTTCCACAGCTGTCATTTAGGGTATCTTTACATAGTTGGGTTTTTATGTGCAGTTGTGAGTTGTCACCTAAATTGTTAAAGCCTTGTTTCATTGTGGCGGTTTACATTCCGCAAGAGGTCAGGAGGGTGGAAACACAAGAACGGGCCTTCTCTGCAGTGGCTCCCCACCTGTGGAATGCTCTCCCCAGGGAAGTTTGGGAAGTTTGCCTGGCGCCTTCACTATACACCTTTGGCGCCGGCCAAAAATGTTCCTTTTCAACCAGGCCTTTGTCTGACTTGATTTACATCCTATACCCTTTTTAAAAATGCTGGCTCTTTTGGGGTTTTTTATTGGGTTGTAGGTTTTGTTTTAATTTTATGTATTTGATATTTTATGTGAACCACCCTGAGACCTTTGGGTATAGGGTGGTGTAGAAATTAAATAATACATACATACATACATACATACATACATACATACTTCCTTTTTTATTTCCTGAACTGCCCTTGGGGTGTTGTGAGAGAGCTAGAGGATACAGTCTCGAAACGCTAAAATAACTCAGTTGTAACAGCACATTTCGCCCACGCAAAAAAAACAAAAGTTAATGCAATTTTTTAAAAAAAATCACTCTTAGGAGAATTGGTTTGTATCTGGATTACTGAAGTCACAATGTACATCATTTGTGATGTCACTGGTTTCCTGGCATAACCAGTCACCAGGATGCTCACACAACTATCTTTTGTGCAGTACCTGGTGTCCAGGTAAGCTCTATCAAATAACATCTCGCTTTAAGTATCAAATATCTTTGAAAGATATCTGAGGGTCAAAACAGACACTGAGAAAGCTATGATCAGCTGTCTTGCCATTTTGTTTGATTGGCATTCGGTGCTAGTCCTACTCAGAGTAGACCTACTGAAGTTAAGCGACATTACTGACAGGTTTATTAAATTCAGTGGGTCTGCTTTAGTAGGACTTTAGTTGAATGTAATCATTTGTTTTCAAGGCAAAACAGCTTCCTATGTGCCTCCCCCACCCCTGTAAATAACAGTTTGTATAGGTAATTTATATCACTGCTTAGATATTTTTCTTATTAATAAGTGGTTTATAAATGCTTCAAATAGAAATAAAATGAATATCAGAAGAATGATGCAGAGAGAAAGCATTAAACAACCCCCATTTCCTGCTGTGTTAGGCAGTTTGGATTGTATTTTTGTACTTAATGGGAAATGGTTCTGAATCCTGTGATGGATATCACTGATATCAAATTATAAGGCACTCTTTATAGCACAGCAGTTAATTGGGAGTTCTTGATTCCATTACCTGTATTTTACCTGGAACATGTCAATGATCAAATTGTGATATATTGTGATTCATTATAGTAATAGTGTAAAGGCAGAATGACCACCCACCCAAGGGCCTGTTGAAATTAATTTCATTTGCTTGGCCAGAGTGACATCAACCACCATAACAGAGGATGACCAACTGAATTCGCAGCTCTGCCTGAGGCTGAAAACCTGAAAAGACAAGATGTCACGGCAACAGCAGAGAAGAAATAGGCGAAGAATGCTTCGCCTTAGGAGACAACAGCGTAGCAGGAAACTGGCTGCTCGAAGACTCCCGAGGCAGATGAGAGCAGGTTTTTAAAACATTACTAAACTGGGGTTTTGTGAAGCATCCAGTAAGATTAACATTGAGGGTTAAAAATCTCCAGAGGTAGCACTGTGAGGAAGCAATTAGGCCACTTTGCATTAAACACAATTATTTCTCAGAAGCACGTCACTTATTTGTTTTATTCATCTGATGCCGACACCCCCCCCCCAAAAAAAAATTCACCTTAGAGACCCTTTTCTTACAAGTTATGCACAAAGCACTATATAATAAAAAGAACAAATTCAGCTAAGTTAGTTGAATTTCTCTCCTTTGAAATTAACCAGCTACTTTTGTAATGACAGGTCATTAGTTATGACAGGACATTGATATATATATGAATGAAAAGTATCCATTAGAAACAATTGTAAAGTATGCCAGTTTTCTTACAAATTAAATTCTATTTGAGCATCCAAGCTTCCCTACCACACACTCAAGAGTTTTAAATTGTGTGGGGTGGCTCCATGAGTAGAGAGGCTTCCCACTTCTTTGAGGGCTACAAACACACACACACCACTTGTCCTCACATGTCTTCTTACATATGAGGAGACTGAATACCAAAATAGGGCTTAAGTTTTGCTAAGAGCAGGCTTTTGACCGCCATGATGACGTTTCTTTCCCCGCACCCATCACTCCTCTACTGAACCCTAAAATAGCCTCCCTGTAAAAACCGCTCACATTGTAACGTTCCAAAGGTATTTTACACGACTTGCTAAACCTCTAAGATTAATCATCCGAGGAGGAAACAAGAGGTGCTCCGTTCCAGACCTGGCACCATGTGACAGGACAGGGGAGTCCATATGTAAGAATATGAGACCCACATAGATCTCTTCTTCATTAGCTGGTGAATGGTCATGTGATTCAGCCCACAGCATATCATTTCTATTGGACACATTGTAAGCCGTAGCAAGTCTCACAATTCTTGAGCTGGCACTACTTGAGGAGCAACAATATCATCATTATGAAATCAAATGAACTGATGGTGTGGAGGCACGAGTATTTTATGGGGAGAAATAAAGATAATCTGGAGCTTTGTTCGATCCCTTTGCCCACATTTCTTTCTATTTTCCCTCTTTCTGTCTACAGGCAGACGCCAGTCCCATTACCGGAGAGCCTCAGCTGCAGTCTAGCCTAGGTCACTTTCTGTAGTGAGGCAACTGCTGCAAACGGAAGGAAAAGGACCGTGCCAGAAACCAGGATGAAGCACCAGGCTGCTGGAAGCATGCACTGCACTCAATAAACCATTTGAATGGCACTTGGGCTTCTTTTTGTCTTCTTATGAACCATACTCTTGTGAGATGCAGGTGGGACTATCCAAAGGGATGTTGAGAAAGGTGCAGAAAAGGGTGCTGGATCAATTTTTTCCATGAGGAAAGACTACTGCTTCTGGGGTTTCCGAGTTTATAAATATGGGCAAGGAACGGGGAGACAGAATAATAAAATTACGCATGGTGTGTGGAGAAACTGGACAGAGAGATTCCCCCCATCTCAGATTAGAACTTGGGTGTTGTTCACTTAAACTGAAGGGTGGGAAATTCCAGATGGACAAAAGGAAACACTTCTTTGCACAACACACCGTTTAAATATGGAATTTTCTACTACAAGATGGTGATGACCACCAATGTGGGTGGCTTTGAAAGGAGATTAGTGACCAAGTCATGGAGGATAAGGCTAACAATGGCTTCTAGTCATTATAGTTATATACGCCTTCCAGTATCAGAGACAGTGTGCTCCTAAATACCAATTTCTGGGGAACATGAATGGGATGGTGCCATTGTGCTCGTGTCTTCTTTGTGGGCTTCCTGTAGGCATCTGACTGCCCACTGGGGACAGAATGCTAGACTGATCTCTGGTCTGATTCCTCATAGCGCTTCTTAAGTTCTTATTAATATGAGTTTTGCCTTAACCAAGTTTGATCGCAGTCTGGAATTTAACAAAACAACGTTAATATTCCTGAAGAGTGGGATGAAGAAGGTGGAGAATGGTTGCCCCCTTTGTTTTATTATGAAGTCATCTAAGATCACTCTTAAGTGTTTTGAAGAAGAAAGACTATTTGGATGGGAATACACATCCCCACGTTAAGGAGGGGGTGTATGATAGAATATATGTACATGTGAAGAAACAGTAATTTGGGGGACAGACTGCAATCCTAAACCCACGTACAGGAGGGTAAGTCACACTGAATTCATTGGGAATTACTTCCAAGTAACATGCTTAACATGCTTAGGAGGATTGCACTCTATATTTCACTGCACATGACTAAGATTGCAGTCCAGAAATGCCATGCTACACATGTGTACTTAGAAGTTCTACTGAATTCAATGGGGCTTACTCTCAGGCAAGAGTATATACATTGTAACCACATTGAGGGTTTTTAAAATGAATTTTAAGAAATAATAGAACTATGAAATGTTTCAAAAATCAAGTAGTATTTCAAAAATGAAAACATATTTCAGTTGCAGCATCATCAGTTATATTGATATCCAGTATATCAGGAATTCCCAAAGCAGATTTTTCACATATAGCATAAAAGAAATCCCAGGTAGTTTAACCTCTGGTCCCAATTTCAAAAATAATCTCGATCACAGAGAAAGGGTGGGAGGGGAATGGATTTTCATAACAAGGGAAGTCATTTATTGTTACAGCCCATTGCCTACCTGTCAATGCCACAGATATAGGTTCTGCAACTACATAACATTATAAACAGCACTGCCACTGTTTTCAGTATGAATGAGTATGTTTTGTATGGAATTTATGGAATGGAATATGGAATACATTTTAGTAAATAAAGCAGACAGTCCACAGGGCATTATGATTTACAGTGTCAAAAGCCTTAGTAGAACGACCATATTCACAACACTCTTTTTGAATTTGCCATTCAGTTGACCGTTCAAGAAATCAGATGCTGATAGGCTCACAAGTATCTTTGTCCTTGAAAAATGATGTATTTGCCTCTTAAATACAAACTCTCCAGCACCATCTGTCAAAATTTAAAATTTTAGTTTGCCATCCTAATTCCACATACTGATCTTTGCCCTATTTAATAATTACTGGACTTTGAACTGTTGAAACAAAAATGGATGAAATGCTCTTTCATTGAAAAACTACAAAATAAGGCTAGTTACAATTGTTTCCCCATCAGTACCTGGTACTTACTATATATGGTTACATTTCAACAGACAAAGGGTCACTATGTGGTATTGTTACAGACGTTATAAAAGGAGGAGCTCAGGCACAATTGCTTCAGAAACTCACAAAACACCAGAGCAATTATCTCGGCTGTACAAGCCAAGAGATCATGCCTGTGCTCCTGGAATCTTGAAAGAACGAGTAAGATGTCAAGACGCAGAAGCTCATCTTCTTGTTGCAAGGGGACTCAACCAAAAGTTCCCCCAAGCAGAAGGAACAAAAGGTGCAGGGTTCTCTATGATGTTCCACTAAAGAAGAAGAAAGGTAAACGTAACATTTACTATGTTTTATATTAGTATGGCTGGGCATCTAAGGTTTGTCAAATCATCCACATGGTTGGAGGATAAAAGGAGGTTATTCTCTCCATATGAAAGACCTAGGCTTTACAAGACTAATGGGTTGTTTTTTGAAAAGAGCATTTAGGTATAAGATCACAAAAGATAACAATTTAAGCAGAAGTAGTAAATATTTAAAGAACCAGAAGGGGAAGCTGAGGGAAGTCATGGGGAGGGTTCCCCCCCCCCTTTATATGATAATGGTCACATTATGTTGTTGGGTTGATTGTTAAATTGTAAAACTCAATAAAATGTTTTAAAAAACAAGAATGGGTTTTTGTTTCATTTTGGACAGGTTACGTACGGGTCTGTGCCACATACTACTACTGGAAAGGAGGGAAAAAGTAATTTCTAGTGCTTCCCCAACTGTCCTGTTCAGAAAATCCATGTTTGGCACCAGTGACCCACCACCAGACATCTTCCATGATAAGGAAGTCCTTCAAAGGAGCCACCAATGAGCTGAGGGAAGACTTCAAGATTCAGGAGCCGGCCTATTACAGCAGCAATGCTAGACCTGCCTGTTTGTCAGTAAATTCATGAACATGCAGTTCACTTCGGTTTCACTCTCTTTGATCTCTGATGTATTGTTCTGTATGTTTGGTTTAATGGCTCCGTTAAACATGATTATGAAATGTGCTTAAACGGAAAAGTGGAGGAATAAAAGTGTGCCAGCCATGTAAGCTAGGAAGGCCACAAGAAACACACATTCACATTCCCCTAATGCATCATGTGAAAATGAGGATTTGCATCTCACTTCACCATGGATTCTGGCAATGCTCTGGTTTTCCAACATGTCTTCCAGTATATACAATGTTGGATATGCAGCTTTGTTCAAACTTCTGTCATCTTCTGCACTGTCTTCTCACAGCCAAGTGACCCCTAATTTGCTGAGCTGTGGTGAAGATGAGCAGGCAAACGAAGTGAGCTAAAAGCGCAAACCTAAAGGACATATAAAAACCATTTTGTAGTACCATACTTGACCTAAAGGACATATAAAAACCATTTTGTAGTACCATATTTGAGATATAGGAAATGCCAGCCACTGCCAAGTATAGGCACCTATAGGAGCATTTGCAAAATGGTTGAAGGCAAAATATTTTGGATTTGTCATTCATTCCTGATAACATCGAGCATTTTGTAAAACACCACACTGTGCAAAGAGTTCACGTAAGGAATATATGAATCCATCTGCAGATGCATGGTTATGTGTAAAGGAAGACAAAGACGAGTGTGCCTGCCTTTGAAATGCATGATAGGTTTAACTGAAATAAATGGCGACTGTGTGCACAGGATAGATTTCATTTCCATTGATTTCAAAGAGATTTAAGCTCTCTTGTGTTGTTCTCTGAATGTTCCATATACACATGGCCCATTGTTACAAACGCAGTCCTTCCTCCTGTGTTCCCCCTTCACTCCATTCTGTTATGATTGGCACCTTCTTCAATCAGCCTGAAATTTCAGCAATAAGCCAGTAATGGCTCCGGCCAATGGGTGTAACTAGTATGTGGTACACAGAGAAAAGTTCATTGGTGAGGACATGGCAATCTGTCAGAGTTTCCACTGCAAAGTATTTGTGAGGGGTTTATATATTGGTCTTAAAATGTTTTTCTGAACTGAGACTACTCACACAAGGTGCTTGAGGGTATTTAAAATTGGATAACATTTAATGACATAACGGATTGTCTTTAATCTTGATTTTCCATTATGCACACTGTGTATATACAGGATTGAAACAGAAAGTCTTTTAAGTACATTTCACAATTTATTTCACAGTTTACAAATAAGGTTTTTTTTATTATTTTCATGCCAGAAGATCTATTTAGAAATTCTGCTCATACCTTTTACAAATTTTTAAAAGAAGTGATGTCACAACCAATGAAACTGTGTAAATTCCCCTAATAAGTATGTCTCAAGCCAGCAATAATTCCACGGTGAATGCAAAAACACTCCACATAGTACTAAGACCTAGTTCAAAAACCAGAAGTTTGAGGGAGGGGTTAAAATAATAGAATCCAAATTCCTATCACATAAGAATTAAATTTCAAAAAGCACTATCCAATACTTCAGGATTTAATACATGAACATTGAGGAGCATTTGGTTATATGGTTAACTCAGTTGGTTAGTGTGTGGTCCTGTAAATGATGTAGCCATTTAACAAAGCCGGACTTGCCTTCTTGTTGACTCCACACACACTCTTTGCACAAGAACCTTTCCGTGCTTTTTTCCTCCCATTTTCTATTCATCTCTTTTGTATACCTGAACTTTCTGTCCAGTTTAGCTCAGATTGCTCAGTCAGTAGAGCATGAAACTCTTAAACTCAAGGCTGTGGGTTCAAGTCCCACATTGGGTGAAAGATTCCGGCATTGAAGGGGGTTGGACTTGATGACCCTTGGGGTCCCTTCCAACTCTTCTATGTGCTCTTGCCTGCAACAAAACGTTTTGTTGGATGCCTTTGGCATTTCATGCCACTGAGGCTTCACTTTGACTTGAGTATGTCCATGTTTTAAACATATTTCACAAGTGTATTTATTTTCACTTATGAGAAGATGTGGCTCTCAGCTATAGTAACATATACATTATTCATAACAGCACATATCAAAACTTGCGCAGAATCAATATGAGGTTTCTAATAACTGGTAACCTTTCCCTTTGAGCTGTTGGTCCAGTCCAGCTCTAAAAGAGCTATTACTTTTTAAATCCTTATAAATCTGTGGGAAATGATATTGATCCTTGATTTTCCTCTTGCTGCATAATACATTATATAATCTACTGAGTGGAATATTTAACATTTCCTGCAGAAATGTAGATATCTCACCTTGCGGCTATGCATGTTTATGGTAAAATAAGTCTCACTGAATTCAATGGGGCTGATTCCAGGGTCAGCAAATGTAGGATTGCAGTCATGCAGCCCAATCCATGCATGTTTAAGGTAAAGGTAAAGGTACCCCTGCCCATACAGGCCAGTATTGACAGACTCTAGGGTTGTGCGCCCATCTCACTCAAGAGGCCGGGGGCCAGCGCTGTCCACAGACACTTCCGGGTCACGTGGCCAGCGTGACATCGCTGCTCTGGCGAGCCAGAGCCGCACACGGAAACGCCGTTTACCTTCCCGCCAGTAAGCGGTCCCTATTTATCTACTTGCACCCGGGAGTGCTTTCGAACTGCTAGGTTGGCAGGCGCTGGGACCGAACAACGGGAGCGCACCCCGCCGCGGGGATTCGAACCGCCGACCTTTCGATCGGCAAGCCCTAGGCGCTGAGGCTTTTACCCACAGCGCCACCTGCGTCCCATCATGCATGTTTACTCAGATGAAATTCCCACTGAGTCCAGTGGGGCTTACTCTCAAGTAAGGATGCACCTAATAACCACTCAGAAGTAAAAAGCAACTGATAAGTGTGCATAGGATTGCATTCAGAGTCATGTAAATAAGCATAACCAAATAAACATGCACTTCTTTCTGAAGCAATCCCAGTCAACTGGGTCACACAGGCATCATGATATCACCACCCTGTGGCCAATCAGATTTGACTACATAATGATGTCACAAAGCCAAATCAAGCAAAGACAATGAGTTGCATCCTAGGTAATAAGATGACATTATGGTTTGAACATTATGTACAAATAACACTTAGGATTCTAACAACACCATCCTATACATGTCTATTCAGAAATAAGTTCTGCTGAGTTCAGTGGGGCTGACTCTCAGGAAAATGTGTATGGGATTGTGCCCTAAAATCATTATTTGCTGTTAATGTAGGAAGAACAAGAGTAAAGAAACAGGTTCATGGGAGTAGTTGTTAAATGATTAAATTATCCTTCTCTGGAATTTTTAAAAACAAATTGGTTTTTTTATGAAACAAATTAAGTTGCTTATTAAATTATTAATTGAGGAAGCTTTGTGTCTGTACATTGTTGGTGACTCGGCAAAAGGCTTTCCAGTATTATGAGATTTAAATAGGCTAGATTACTCATTTAAATTGAAATATGCTTTTTATATATATAAAAAATAATATAAAGGATTTTAAAATATATTTTAGAGAAACAGTGGGGAAGGTTGGTGCATGTATGTGTATGTTTTACGGTGCTGTGGATTAAGGTACCTCAGCAGCCGCATCCTCCCAGCCTATCTATTCACAGAAAATTCAGAACACTCATGCTGCACTCTAGAAGTAACAGTGTGTACGCTCTACTCACTAGATATGGAGTGCTATTTTTCTAGAGAAAGAGGTGCACACCATGAACTCCCTTGTTCTCTTAGAATGGCATTGGCACCCAGCTGAGAGGTGCCGGAATTGAGTTCTGGTGAGTTCCAGCTGGAAAAAAAGCCCTGTATATATGTAAGATGGCCCTCAAAAACTATGGAACTGGCCACATCTCATGTGGTTCAACCTCCAGAGAGAGAGAGAGAGATTTCTGCTCAGGCAGCAGCATTGTTAGTGAGTGCTGAGCTAACGAATCAGCACATCAGTGCTAAATCCAGGATCTGATAAGCTCCCTGTTCTCCTGAAGAGCAGGGGCATCTTGGCAAAGCCCTGCTCTCCATGCTCATGCCAAAGCCAAGGTTCCAAAGGAGAGCCTATGTTTTGAAACCCTCAGGGCTGAATTTTGACCCCTTCTCTTCCCAATCCACCCCACTGTCTGAGACCCTTATAAGGAGATGCTGTAGAGAAGAGGCATTGCTGCAAGGGGAGAGACTGCCTTTGGAAAGAACCAGGGGAGGGGGCAAGAGCTTGTCCACCTGCTCTGTCCACCCACTTCCCCTGCCTAGGACACTTAGGAGGAGGATCTGCCTGGAAAATGGCTGCCTGACCTGACGAGCCGAGGGGTGGGGAGGCATTATTTCCCCTCTGCGTTTGGTATTTTGAGGAGAGCTGCTTTCCGACAGCAGAAAGGATGTGTTTGAGATTGAAGATTTTTTTCATAAAGCTGCTCTTGAGATTACTGAGCAACTGCTGTCTGAAACTTGCGTAAGTTGTGTCTTCTTGTGAGAGTTTAGTATTCACCCGCACGATACGCTGAAAGCAAAATTCACCACACATTTAAAGTACTCGGCGTCCCCCAAAGAATCCCGAGAGCCATAATTTGGTAAGGGAGCTTGGAATTAAAGCTCTGTGAGGGGATATTACAGTTATTGGGCGAGGGTGAAGCTATGTGCTTTAAATGTGTGGTGAATGTGCTCTCAATATCTGGTGTGGATGTGACGTCCGCAATGGTGAGTATCTCTTTCTTTGATAGATCTTCCCTTTCCCCTGACAGGAGAAGAATTAGCAAGACACCAGAATCAGCTACTGGAGCAGAAGGGGAAACACCAGAAATCACTGCAGAGGGAGGAGCAGGAACAGGAGCAGAAGAAGGAAAAGTTGAGTGGATGAGAGTCCGGAAGGCTCAAGCCATGGCCAAGGGGAAGGCACTTCTCTCTACCCTTCCCATAGAAAATGTTGCAAGTCTGGGCCAGGAAGGAATAGCAAAGCTGGCGAAAGCAAAGCTCAAGGAAGATCCAAGAGAAGGGCCTGCCAGCCTCAATATGATGAAAGTCCTTAAGTAGTCCCTCTCTTTCCAGTGGACTGTTTTCTGTTGTGGGGTCCTCTTTTCCACCTTGTTTTCCTTCAACCCTTTGTTTTCATTTTGGACAACTTTGGACCACATGAAGCTTGGTCATCCCCGCAGGATGGGCAAATGTCTCTGCTGCCTGGGATCAGACCCACAGTTCAACCTGCCTCCTCTTTCCCATTAAGCAAGCAGGACTCTAACCACTGGGTTCCTCTCTACACCAGAGGACCAAGTCCCTGGCTGCCTGCCTCACATCAAACAGTTGTCTTAAAAAATACAATGGCAGCAAGTTTTCTCTAGCTTGTTTTTGCAGTTGTCTCCTAGAAATAGTACGTAGCTCAGGCCTCATACTGCTTACTCATAGAATAGTTGGAAGTTGGAAGGGACCCAAGGTTCATCTAGTCCAACCCCCTGCAATGCAGGAATCTCAGCTAAAGCATCCATGACAGATGGCCATCCAACCTCTACTCCTCTCTTGACTGATCATATCTAGTACTTCCCTTCCTAGCTTTGTGTACCAACACTAGTAGATTATAAGAGCAGAGCAGTGAGGTGGCCAAGTTTTCAGATGATTCCAAATTATTCAGGGCAATGAAAATAAATTGCAAAGAACTTTGAAAGGTTCTATCCCAAATGGGTGATAAGGCAACAAAATAGCAGATGTGGTGGGGAATGGAAACCCTAAAAGGACTGGGGAGGAATCAGTTTTAAAGAGATTTAGAGACAGAATTTGATGCTTCTGACCCGATCAAGCTTTGCTCACATCAGACAGCCTCTTGTGTTGAACTTTCACTTACAGTATGTCCAAGCTAATTGTGCATTGCTAGTTTTGCTGGTTTGACTACTTAAGATGCAAAAACGGGTAGAATAATAATAATAATAATAATAATAATAATAATAATAATAATAATAATAGTTATTATTTACCTACCCTTCATCCCAAGGTCCCAGGGCGGGTTACAACATTATATAGACAATGCATAGAAAAGAGTCAAGCCCCATACTGTACTATATTTGTGCAGCATAATTCTATCAGCATCGATACAGTATTTTTATACAATTATATCCATTGTTGTAGTATGTATTTGTTTATGTGCTGGTTACCATAAGAAATATGGAGTGTACATGTGTATAATATTATGTTGTAGTATTATAATGCCCATAATATGCAAGAATAAATAATCCTCTTAGCAAAACTTGTTAGGAAAAACTTTCTCATGATCATGGAACAAGATGGGAACAAGAAAATATATGTGGATGGGCTCAATACAGATATTTTCACAAAATTTCATCCCTACTTCAGTGTAAAGTGATGCACATCAAGGGAAACAAACCACTAAGCTAGCAGACTTACTAGGAAAGAGATATTGAGGTCATTGCAGTGGAATCAATGAAATGCAGACTCAATGTGCAGCAGCAGCAGCAGCTGTGGAAAAGCTAAGGATCGCTAGGAAAGGGATCGCAAATGAAATTGCCATTATCGAAATGCCTGTATACAAATTATGGTGAAAAACCACATTTAAAATACTATGCACATTTCTGGCTGCTGCATTTCAACAATGATATTGTGGAGCTGGAATGGGTGCACAAACCACCAACATACTCAAGGTCTGGAGGTTGTGCTATGTCGTATGTTCCATAGAAAATTTCCCAGCATATTCATCAGAGCTGGGTGTGTGCATGTGAAAAGTGGCGAGAAACACCCCCACAATCTTCAGTGGGGTGAAGAAATTCGTAAGAACCTTGGGGGCAAAGACTTGTTTCAGGCAAAGAAATTATTCTGCCACCCACTGCTTTCTTTCTTTTTTTAAAAAAAGAAAAGGGGATCAAGTTCTTATTAAAAAGAGACAAGACTTTTCCCAGAGTGAGCCTGGGCAAATCTCGTATGAAGCTCCCCTTCCCCATCATTACTAAGACTTCCATCGTTGTAAAAGCCTTCTTTTATTTCTTTACAAAAATTACCCTGATTTTGCACACATTCACCCATTTGCCGTAGGCCTCCCCCTCATGTATTAGTTGTTTCTATGATGCACAGGCCCACTCACATAGGATTATGACATCACTGGGTAAAAAAAACATTTTCATAAGGAATAGTTTCAACTGGCTGGATGTTTTCAGCTGGGTGTTTGCTGAATATTATTTTCTATGAACAGAAGTGCCTATTACTTTCTTCCTGAATTTGTGCCTAGCCTTGGAATAAAATAATTTTGCTGAGAAATACTTCTGCAAGTTATTGTAGACACTCCTGTTTAAATCTGCTATAGGGAAAGTTATTAGCTAGAATGTTATTTTATGCTTCTGTGGTTGAATATATTGTGTGTTTCATGAGTGTGTGTGTGTGAGAAAGGGGGGAGCATAAAGAGTTGAATCTGTGTTATATGTTTTGTTGGTCCAATCAATTCCTACTAACTTTGTTGGTTCCTGCTCTATCCTGGTTCTTATGCCCTATCTGAATAGACTCAGATTGTACTGTCCTGATTCATGGTAGATTATGTGCCAACATGATGGGGAGGAAAATGGGGCTGCGGGACTCTAAATTCAATGCTCAATTCAAGCTCTGCTTTGTGTAATTCTACACGTATTGTTGGCTCACAGTTCCACACATAGAGCTGCCTATGAAAGCCCCATGGCAGACATTTGGGCAGGCACAACTCCAAGCCATTGAAATAAAATATATCACCCTTTACGCTGTGATGCATCTCAGTAATCTTGTGTGCTTTATTGTATAAGTAAGCAGGGATGTTCATTTCTGTGAGATTATAAAGAGCAATGTGATGGATTTCTATTCCTGTTTTATTCTGAGAGACTTACATGTGTTTGTACTTCTCTGCAGCACTGTAACTGAGGATAGGTATCCTTGAAAGTGATTGTAATATATATGGCATTAGTTCTTCATTTCTCATGGGGAAAATCTTCTTTGCTGAAACGCAAAAAATTGGTTTTGATCCAGAAAATGAAAAGCTGCTCTTCCTATTAGTAAATCCAAATACACTGTTAACCTCGCAGAGGCAGGTGGATTGAAATGTTTGCTGCTGTTTCAGACTGCTACTTAAGAAAAAAGTAATGCAGTTTAGATCAAACATATATTTATGTAAGTGTTGTTAACATTATGCTACTTTCAGAACTCTATTTTTTCTGAATATAGATTCTGGTATTTAATTACGAATTTATGTCAGTACTCTACCCTTCTGAATCTGTTTAGGATACTTTTTATGTCAGGGAGAAAAGATAACTGACAATTTCCCAAATTGCCTCAATAACAAACTTTTTTGAGCTGATTTAGTACCATTGTTTCCCAACACCTGCCATTTAGGCACATCCCTGAGGGCAAACGGACAACTGTGAATGAGGACAATCCTTACTGGATTAGTCATAAGGGTGGTCTGAACTATTCAAGGCTTTTGGACCGATCTAGGAGACATCACTATGCCAACCAATCATATCTGACTGTGAGATAATGAAATGAAATTGTTTAAAAGCAAATGAAATTGTTTAAAAGAGCTTGAAACACCAGTATACCTTTAAAGAAACAGGTCTGTTTCTACAGCCATAATAAAAATTATCCAAAAAAGTGGGGACAGCATTTTCCACTTTCATTTTTAAAGCTGATTTTCATGGTTAGTCATCCTGGTCTCTCATGAGACGATGATGACAAAGAAACGATCACAACAAAAACTAAAACAGCAACAACAGTTTGTTAACTCTGAATAAAATGTTCCCTGAAAATGGTGTGTAGTTCAGACTTATTCCTAATTTTTACCCTAGAGGGGGAAATATAAGTGTGAAATGAATACACTATTAAGTAATATTGCAGGAGAGAGAAGCTTGAAGAGAAAGAAGTATATTGATCACATAGTTCTGACCCTTTCTGTTTTGTCAAAGGAAAGGTCAAATAATTAGCATTTCACTTTTCCCGTGGCCTGAAAGTGGGCAATATAGTTGCGTTTTCTGTAACATCACTTTGCACCGAAACTTTTGATAGGTGATATTATGGTGGTTTTTCCCCAAAAGCAATGGCTAAAGCCAGAGAGCAAGATCAAGAATTCAAAATAAACACACAGCTTTTTGTTTTGTTTTGTTACATTCTAGGATATGTTAGCTATATATTCCTCCTGAATCTGTAGGCCATTTATTTATATGAAATGATATTCTATCTGAATATTTGAATAATGTTTCTGCTCTCTGTCAAGTGTAAAGGATGATTAAAATTACACTGCTTGGCAGCTATAACCATAACACATGTAAATAAAGCTGACATGTGCAGGAGTCAGATAAATGCGGGGAAGCTCAAGTTTCCAAGCAGGTTGTCTGACCTTGGATAAAGAAAGCACAACAAGAGCAGTGGCTCTTTGAGTGGAAGGCTTTCTCTCTTCAAGCACACACACACACACCCTCAATCCCCAATGATTTCCAGATCTGCTCCAGAAGTGATTGGAATGGTAAAAAATAGAATAGGTTCCGTCTAGCCCCCCACACTGTTCACATAGCTATCACAAGCAGAACCTGACTGCAATAGCATTCCCCCTGCCTGTGGTTCCCAGCAACTGCTATTCAGAGGCAAGTTGCCTCTGACAGTAGAGGCAGAACATAGCCATTGTGGCTAGCTTACATGTAAATAGGGTTAGGCCTGCAGCCTCTTAGTGGAACCCAGTTTATGCTGAAACCAATGGGACTTAAGGCATGAATAGCTCGCCCCACTCATTTCAATGGGAACCAAGTTCAAAGGACTGACAGTGCGATCCCATTCAAATTTTGTTTAGTTTAACGGTGTTGTTCCCAGCTAAGTAAAGTACAGGACTGGGGTCTTAATCTGGATTCAGCTTCAATGAATAGAGATAGCATGGATAACATACTTGAATAAGCAGTTTTCACTGCAGTGTTCTTATTAAGAGAATGTCAAGCTTTGTGAATCAGTGTCAGTGTGAGAACAATGTGCTCATGCTCATACGCCCATGCATATATGCCATGGGTAGGCAAACTAAGGCCCGGGGGCTGGATCCGGCCCAATCGGCTTCTAAATCTGGTCCACGGATGGTCCAGGAATCAGCGTGTAGAATGTGTCCTTTTATTTAAAATGCATCTCTGGGTTATTTGTGGGGCATAGGAATGTGTTCATTATTATTTTTTTCAAAATATAGTTCAGGCCCCCACAAGGTCTTAGGGACAGTGGACCGGCCCCCTGCTGAAAAAGTTTGCTGACCCCTGATATATGCTGTGTCCCTTCAATGAAGCCCGTTTGAATCCCATTTACTGCTGCCTGTTTAAATCCCATTTATTGGTATCTGCCTCTTCCTTCCCACCATGGCAACAAAAATGCAAAAGCAAAAATCATTCCGGCTGAGCAGTGTACTTCCTCCGCCTTGTAAAGCAATAGAACAAGCACTCTCTGGACTGACTGATTTATTTTGAAGTAAGAATTTGAACAACAGGTGTTTCTAGATTTGGGTCTTTTCATTCTTTTTGTAGGGACTGCCACCAATGTGTGAAATAAAGGTGTATCTGAGGAACTCTCTTCATTTTTCCATGACCCTTGACCACTGGGGCAGGCGGGTGGCGCTATTTCCTCTGTAATTAAGAACACCCAGGCCTTTCCATGACATGTCTCTACCAATGGGGGCAATATCAGATCCCCATGTCCCCTTGCTAATTAGTCATTTCCTCACATGTGTGGCTTGTCATCTTGCCAACATGCATGAGACAGCATCTCCTATGGGCTCTTTGGGATTGGCACTTCTAAAAAAAATCCCTCCATCATATATTACACTTTTCGTGTATATAATTATATTTGCGGAAGTAATCCATAAACATTATAGAATGGACATCTCAACAGGAGCGTTCTATAATATAAATAAATCTATTCCACAATTATCATTAACAGCCAAGTGCATATATATATATATATATATATATATATATATATATGAGAATTGGCTATGATTTGCAAATCATGAGAATGAAGGTGTTGTGCAATACTGACCGATTACATGCTTAATAAACTATTTACAGTATACATTATCTGCTCCCCTTTTTTATTAATTATGTTTAACTATATTTTGACTGACCTGTACAATAAAAAAAAACAACATATGGGGCAGGAGAATCCTGGGACTCCCAGTGCAAGGTGATGGAAAACTGTTAAGCAGAATCTACAATAGACAAGGTTTTTAATGCATACATACACAAATATATATGCCGTTTGTTTAACTTCTCCATAACACAGATAATTTTGGGGATTCTGGTTTGAATTAGCCCTAATCTATAACTGGCCTATTTACTGTAAACTGCTTGAGATAGCATCCGTTTTGAGTGAAGGGAGGCTGTAGTAGTACGGTACTACATATGCTACCCTAATTTTACCATATGGAACATAGTTATATATTTTTGTATCTCATTTTCTTTTCCTTTCAAGTTCTAAACTATTCTTCATTTTGGCTGTACATTTTACTGGGTTGTGCTTTTTCATTTTCATTTTCCCTGCATTCCCCCTCCCCCCAGTAAAGAAAGAAAACATAATTCTGATAATTTTTCCAAACATTTCTTCTACATTGCTTGCTGCCTTTAGATAATGTCCCAAAGGTCAGCCTTTTTATCTTGTTTACTTGATCATTTTTATTTTTTCTTCCTCTCAAGTGCTTGTAAAAACACATTAAATCAGAAAATTCTCCCCCCTATGGTAAAATCTTATTTGGATTTTCTGTTTAAATAAGGAGTTTATGTTAGGTCACATTAATAATGTTTCCAGCATGTTTCCTTTCTGTCTAAAGAAGGATCTAGGAAGATGTTGTTTTCATGACAAAAAGGAATGAAATATGAGGACAATAGTCAGAAATTAAAAGGAAGTCCTCTGATCCAAATCTTTGCTCATAGGAAGATGATGTCTCTTCCTCTTTCTTTGAAATTGACTAGTTTTGGGGGAATTGTATGGAAGACAACGGGATTTTAAACATTTGTAAAAAGTTATAAAGTCAATGTCTGCTTCTATTCCACTGAGGGCTGAGTAAGATCTCATACCCCATAAGATCTGAGACAGTGGCTATAACTTAAAGAATTAAAGGAAAATCTGAATTTCAGATGTAAAACCAGAAAATAGGCAATTTGAGAAGAGAAAGAAATGCAATGCATTTTGACCTCCATGGATTGTCTATCATACTAGATGTTTTTATATCAAATGCACTTGGGCTAGATCTACTGATGGACCAGAGATCTACTCATGGAAGGATGGGCAGGCGGAGACGGGAGTTTCCAATGCCATTTCTCTCTGCAGCCCTCTGCTGTAGCTCAGGGATTCTGTGGAATAGCATGGGAGGGGAAGGAGGAGATCTCAGGAAGGAGAATCAGCAAAAACTGCATTCCCACTTACCTGGGAATCCACTTACAAAAGGTCTGCACTGGATCCACCTATTGTTTGTTGAACTTGTAGCTTAAACTTATAAGACTCTGCGTCTTGTAAGATGAACATCTAATTTAGTATTAACATCTAATTTAGTATCAACATCTAATTTAAGTATTAACACAGAAATCCTACATATTAATCAGGAGTCCTGTTAAATTCAATAGGGCTTATTCCTGGTAAGTGGGTATATTCAATTGCAGTGCAAGTGAAGTATGCTCATAACTATTTCTAGCATTCATTTGTAACAATGCTGCGAATGTTTTTAATTACAAGGTTTCTTCATCAGCAAAGAAAGCAGAATGCAATTCTGCGCACGCGCAGTTGGCATACAGCCAATCGGCACCCAAAGCCAGCTGCTTTGTAGGCATATGTGCAAAAGTTTAAACCCCTTAACCTCACCAATAATCTCACTGATTGTTGTGAAATGAAATATGAACTACAATGCCAGTAAGTGCGCTTGCAGAATTTCTTTAATATTCTTCTCAGTGGAACGTTCACTGATTGCTGTTATTGACATGTCCAGACCACCCATCTAAAGCCTTTTCTTTGGCAAATGTCTACTCTATTTGAGTCACTTCTGTCTATTTCATACAAATGTTTGATGCGGTTTTTGTTCCTGGATATGGTTGTTTTGGGAAGAGAGGCAAGACGGCAAGATGAAAAGGTGCACACACAAACGACATGTTCTAAAAAAGCTCATACTGACAAAGTCAATACTGTAAGAAAGGGAGTTTACCTATCACTACCTATTTCCTCATTCACCTTGTCCAGTATGGCTTCATCCATTACATGAAGTACTGATAAATCAGTGTTTGAGTGTCTCGAAGCTTGGAATTCAAAGCTTTTTCATTCTTTTTCCACATGTCAGTCCAACTAAACTACTGATGGTTGGTTGACTTGGCAGAAAAAGGGTGGGGACCAAATGTTAACTCCCTTGAAATGTATATTATTTTCTGCATTATTTTTAAAAAGCCAAAATTACAACAGAGGGGGGAGAGAAAGAGTGAATTTCAGTGCCACAGAACTGCATTCCTAACGGAAAACGAATATTCCAGAAGGAAGCTGGGCTGGCGAAGTCACACTCAGCCTGGAAGCTCTTTCCCTTCATTCTTCATTGAAAAGTAGCCAGTTACTCAGTTGTAACTCGTAGGTTTCGGAGTAAATGGGAATACTGGGTTGAAAGCCAAGGAGGTTTTGCCTCAACATGAAGAGGCAGCTTGCCCACCCAACAAACTTTCAATAAACACAGATGGACTGTTTAGAGGTCTATGAAACACGTCCTAGATGACTGAGCCCATCTTTCAACACAGGTGAGTGTCTCCTAGAAATCCTTTTGAGAGGAAACATGGGAACATAGGAAACTGCATTAAACTGAGTCAGGCCCACTGGTGAATCTAGTTCAGTACTGTCCACATGGACTGGCACCGAATCTTCAGGATTCAGGCTGGGGATATTCCCAGTCCTACCTGGATGTAGTAGGAATCGAACCTCCTGGGACCTTCTGCATGCAAAGCCAATACCCTACCAGTGAGCTATGGTTCTTCTTTAAAATATAAAGGTGGTGCAGGGCACCATCTCTTCCCTAGGACCTTCTAGCATGCAGATTGATGCTTTGCCACTGAGCTATAGCCCATCCACAAGTGGAACAATGCAGTGTCCTTCATGGGCATAGCCCGGGGGGGCAGGGAGGGGCAGCTGCCCCCCTAAATCAATAAAAATCAATAAAAATACATAGCTAACTGAGGTTCTGCCCCCACCAACAAAAGGCCTGCCCCCCATAACAAAAATCCTGGCTATGCCCATGGTGTCCTTGTTAGTGCCTGAAGGAATGTGGGAGTTTTGTTCCAGAGGGGGAAAGAAAGGCAAGACTCTTTTCAATAAACAATAAAAGAGGGAATTTGTTATTTCACTTTGTAATGTCAGAAGCACTCCCCAGCCTAAAAAAGCAATGTACACAAGGAAAGTGCAACATGACAGCGCTGCCCTCTGTTCATTTATAATTGCCTTTTAAAAATATGCTTTCTCACTCTTTCTCCTTTCATAATTTCATACTGTACAAAAGTAATCTGTCCTTAACAACGTGGTTGCCAGGAGATGTGAGGTGCCCTTATACGGCTATAGTCTCCCATGCTGGCCTCCAAGCAGAAGCAACTGGCATTCGATATGTTGAGAGTTATCACACTTAGAACATAAACTTTGAGCTTCATCTCCAATTTTATAACACCAGTGTCGACTCAGTTTTGGAAATTCGCTCCTCCTTGCGAAGTCTGACAGCCAAAATGAAGTATTTCCGTTGCTTTTTGTGTTGTTTCCTTCTTTTTCTTTTGCTAAGCCAAAGGTAGCTGTGCTGCAGATGTTGGTAGACTCCAGCTCCCAGCATTCCTAGCTGCTGGCCATGCTGACTGGGGCTGATGGGAGTTGGAGCCAAACAGCCTCTGCAGGGCATCACATTATCTATCCCTGTGGTACACAAAGCCAGATTTCCCTTTTAACGCTTCAGACCTTGCCAAAATTTTGCAAAACACTTTACTCCTAATATATTTAGGTGGCGTTTTGCAAATGCAGGGTTCTTTCAAATAAACACACACACTAGCCACAACCACATAGGGAAAGGTAGATTTTAGATCCACTAATGCAGTGACCAGGGACGCGGGTGGCGCTGTGGGTAAAACCTCAGCGCCTAGGGCTTGCCGATCGCATGGTCGGCGGTTCGAATCCCCGTGGCGGGGTGCGCTCCCATTGCTCGGTCCCAGCGCCTGTCAACCTAGCAGTTCGAAAGCACCCCCGGGTGCAAGTAGATAAATAGGGACCGCTTACTAGCGGGAAGGTAAACGGCGTTTCCGTGTGCTGCGCTGGCTCGCCAGAGCAGCTTCGTCACGCTGGCCATGTGACCCGGAAGTGTCTGCGGACAGCGCTGGCTCCCGGCCTATAGAGTGAGATGAGCGCACAACCCCAGAGTCTGTCAAGACTGGCCCGTACGGGCAGGGGTACCTTTACTTTAATGCAGTGACCAGATTCATTACTTCAATTTGGGAGGATCCTAGCTACTGCCCTCTGCTTTTTAGTACCCCCAATGTAGGATGATGGCTAAGCCCCATTAAGTTTATATTTGAAAGGGAAGCTCAGCCTTCCACGATTCCAATATTTTAGGACAGGGGAGTCCTGAGTGTTTGGCAGTCAAAAAGAGCAGTGCCAGAACTGTGATCAAGATACGGAAATCATTTTGGTGCGAATCCAGCTTTCAAACCATGACAAGGATGCAATAAAGTACTGACTTCTCCTCTGTATTGTCTCTCATTCCTTCATAATTTGATCGTACCATCACATCTGAAGACTGATAGCTCTGCCAGGCGTTTTGATACTGGTGCCATTGCCAGCTGGAAAGGCCATTGAAGCCTGTTTGAAATTAACTGACCCAAATCCTGTTTTTCCTGGATGATTATATGAAAGGCATTGTACTTTTTATTACGTATTAACTAGAAAGCATGTTATCCCTGGCAGCATTTTGAAAGGTGGGAAAAAAAACAACAGAAAAAGTTAGAGCTCTTCTAAAGAATAATATGTAGTGATTTCACATCATTACTGGACGCCCTCTCTCTCAATGAGAGAAAAAAAACTATTTGTTGGACCCCAAAGTGCTCTTCCACATGTAAAAGGTGTTTTTCACTCATGTAATGTCTCTTAAATTGCTTGTTCACACATTACTCTGAACACAGAGTGTCTTTGCACATGTGAAGGTGTTTGAAAGAGTTTACACTAGGCAGAGGGCCTTCTCAGTAGTGGCACCCTCCCTGTAGAACGCCCTCCCATTAGATATCAAGGAGATAAAGAACTGTGCAACTTTTAGAAGGCATCTGAAGGCAGCGGTGTATTGGGAAGTTTTTAAAGTTTGACATTTTACTACAGTGGTGCCCCGCAAGACGAATGCCTCGCAAGACGGAAAACCCACTAGACGAAAGGGTTTTCCGTTTTGGAGGTGCTTTGCAAAACAAATTTCCTAGGGGCTTGCTTCGCAAGACGAAAATGTCTTGCGAGTTCCTGCAGGTTTTTTTTCCTCCCCCCCCCTTTGCCCCAAGCCGCTAAGCCGCTTATCAGCTGATCTGCTAAGCCGCTTAACAGCTGATCCCCTAAGCCCCTAAGCTGCTTAACAGCTGATCGCTAAGCCGCTTATCAGCTGATCCGCTAAGCCGCTTAACAGCTGATCCGCTAAGCCGCTTATCAGCTGATCCGCTAAGCCGCTGAGCCACTTATCAGCTGATCCGCTAAGCCGCTAATAGCGCTAAGCCACTAAGCCGCTAATGGGCTTGCTTCGCAAGACGAAAAAACGGATTCTTTTCGTCTTGCGAGGCACCACTGTATGTTTTTATGTGTAAGCTGTAAGCTGCCCAGAGTGGCTGGGCGGGGTATAAATATTATTATTATTATTATTATTATTATTATTATTATTATTATTATTATTATACTTGTTAATTTGTATAGCTCATCTACTGTGTTGTACATTCTTTGAATGTAGGATTGAGTGAATATGTTGGAGTCAATTTTGCCTTCTCACAGTTTCTCATTTTTCCAATCTGAGGTTCTCCACATTAATTTGCAATCCATTTTTTAAAGCTTTGTTCATCAGCATTTTAGTGCAAATCTCCTTACACATTCTCGTATGGAATTTATTCTGATATATACATTTTTGAAAAGCATTTCCCCATAATACAATGGGGGTTTGTGTGTTATTTTCACTAATATATGAATCTACAGCCACACTGTATGATTTTTTTTTTGGTAAATAATACTTGGCTGGAGAAGTGCATTGCAAACTTCAGAGCAGCACAATTTTTTGCGTCTTTCAGTTTGTGTGTTGTTTTGTAAAATGCAAATTAGTAAGTTCACCTTTAAATGTGAATTGAATTTCTTCCCTAACCCAGTTGAATGTAATGTGTGAACATGCCTAAGAATAGGAAGCTGGATCAGATGTCGGATCCATTTCATTGAGCATCCTATTAGTCTCAGTGGCGAACCAGATACCCATTAGCAAAGCATCATTTATCTGTGCCAGGTAAAAATTGTAACACAGGTCCCTTTCCCTTATAGGCCCTGTCTGTTATGAAAAATTTGAAGATTCGTGCTGTCGTTTAGCTCCTTTGGTTCCCATTGTTTAAAGTCTTTATATTTTGGCTCCCTGATTTGTGTACATATATCCTGACATGGCTCTTTATACAGTCATACCTCGGGTTACGAACGCTATGGGTTGCGCGTTTTCAGGTTGCAGACTGCGCCGAACCCGGAAGTACTGGAACAAGTTACTTCCGGGTTTCGGCGCTTGCGGATGCACAGAAACACAAAATGACATAATGTGCATGCGCAGAAGCACTGAATCGCATCATGCGTGTGTGTAGAGGCAGCACTTCAGGCTGCTTCAGGCTGCCTCCTGCACGGATCACGTTCGCAACCCGAGGAATGACTGTATAGTAATTATACAAGTCACGAATGCTTTTCAGTGCTTTCCCTGGGATCTAGTGTGAGTCTTAGACAACGACTGATGTTTGTAGGGGTCTCTTCAGCTAAAGAGAGATGTATAAATACTTTAAACTAATGTTGGCCTCTTCTGCTTATGCTAAGAAGATACTACCAGTAGAAATATGGGACTTACATTTCTCAAGCGAGCAGGTCATAGGTGGTGGCGCACTTCTGTCTGTTGAACCACAAGTTGGACAGCAGGGGTGTGGCCTTTCCGAAGTTCTTGAACTGCAGCTTCCATCATCTCTGACCATTGGCTGCTGGCTGGGCCTGATGGGAGTCAAAGAACATCCAGAAAGCCACTTAGTTTCCTCATGCTTAGTCTGGAGGTCCCTATACAATCGTGCACTCTCTTCCTATCTCTCTCTCCCCCTCTCTCTGTGAGGCCTCCACTGTAGAAAAGGACCCAGGTTGAGCACGCTACTGAGAATATTGCTTGTTCTATTCTAATACCCCTTCCGATTGGCTCAGCAAGCCTTACAAGAACTGGACACCCTATACAGGTGAGAAGTCTATATGGATATCTTGAAGCAAGCAGCTGACTCCTAGCGTTGTGTATTTTCAATTGCTAAGATACAAAGAGATGGAATGAATGGTTGTTTTTGCTAACTGAGCACCCACTATGTCTATGATTCCGTCTTTCATAAAGCATATATTATTACTCTTGAAACACGGCCACCTTTCAATTCATTCCAAAAGAAGCATTCTCAAATGGACGTTGACTGATTAAACAAGAAGTGCATTGCACAATATGGTAATTTGCAAAAAGCATTTTCCCTCCCTCCCCGCCCACCTGCCGTGTGTCAGGTGTCATTCACCAGCCCTGCACATGCTTCTCTGACACATTCTTGTTGGAGTCAGCACTGTGCTTTTGAGACTTTGGCCTGAATAGCTGGATGACCGGCTGAAGCTGCTCACCAGCTCCGATCACATGTTATCAGTGAAACTTTTTCTGCTGCGTTTGTTTCCTTTCATTGTGTCCTCAGGCTGACCATTTCCTGCCAATGTCCTTTAAGCAACGAACATACAGAGAAGATCAGGGTCAGTCCTCTCGCTGCTTAATCTTCACTCATGGATTGCAAAGATAATGTCTTTAGTAATAATAATAATAATAATAATAATAATAATAATAATAATAATAGGAAAAATAAGAATGACAACTTTCTCTTTCTGTGTGCTGCTTTCTAAAATGACTGGAAGAACTTCTATTAAGAACAACTGCTGAAATAATTTTTAACAATATCTGTCTTGGTTTTACTGTGCAGAATAGAATATGCAGAATAAGACCGCCTAGTATAGTGCACTGACATGGAAGCCAGGTACATTCAAATGTTGTCTAATATCTGAAGGCATGCCAACACAATTTAATTTTTAATTTAAATAGATCTCTTTTGAAAGCCTTGCCAAACTGTGTATGGAGCATTCCAATCTAGTGTTCTCCACGCACTATGTCACATTCCCCCTGTATCATCATCATCATCATCAAAATATCTAGTTTATATAGCCTCACAGCAATCATTTATTAAATCAAAATAGGTCTCTGTCAAAGTGAATATTTTATTGATTGAACTAAAAAGTCATAATTTCTAGTCTTACTGTCTCATGATCATCTGTTCACCACTTAGCTGGCCAGATAAGACATGTAGAATAACTGTAGCCATTTATTACTTGCAGTTACTGGAATTTGGGCCTGCTTTATTTAACAGAAAGATAGATAATGGTCCTACTACAACCGTATGCCTGAGCAGCAGCCCTGTCTAGCAGTGCAAGGCAGATTATTGGTAACATAAATCCATTGTTTGGGTGGAGGAAAATAACTTTAATCCAATCTTCTCTCCCCACATTCTACCCTCCTACCTCTGAATATATGGTTTGTGTTATTGCCAGTAATCCGACTGTTGTGCACACCCAGGCTGTGGTTGCTGGACGAGCCTTTCTGGAATCAGGAATTCTGCACACAGTGAATCCTTATAGCTATTCATGCGGCCTCAGTTGGATCACGGTGAATATGCGCATTTGAGCACATAGCTGCCCAATACTGTAGCTTTCCTACTGATTATTCAAGTATCTTAATTTGCTAGCTATCAACCCTGCTTATAAACAGGGTAATAGCATCATAATCTTGTTCAAGAGAGAATGTGCTACACAAATTCTTCCTGAGCAAGAAGTACTTGTTCTGTACTGTACCGGGAAAGAGCAGGGCGAACACTGATGCACATCAGCACATGCACTTTCATAGATAGATCCCCAGGCTTCATATGGCATTTGATGTCAACTGCTGAGGTTGCACAGGACATTTGGCATCTAATGAAATCCTACAAAAGAAATGGGGAAAGTGATCAGCTACCCATTTGCAAAAGAGCAATAAATCTTCTCCATGCATTTTCATTTTCATTTTGTGCAACCTTTTTCTAGGCTGTTTTTCTTATCAGAGTTTGTACATCATGGATATCTCTGTAATGTTTTTGTACATAATCTGTATAGGCAATATATGTTTTACTATTTAGGCTTTAGTTCTCTGAGCTGCCTGCCTGACTTCCTGAATCTGAGGCAGAGCTCTCTCCTTTTTAAAAGTCGTATGTTGCAGCTGTGTCTTACAATTGTTTAATTGCCCATAGCTTCTTTTTATGAAGATGCTGACCAGCCCAAACCACCATAACCTAATAATTGCAATTCAACAATGCTCTTTCCTCGTAGTTCTGTTCTTTCTTTCTTTTTTAACTTGGCAGGCAAGGCTGTGGAAACGAATCAGTACACAATGGCTTCGAAATCCCTAAAGTTTATTCACCCAAGAGTAAAAGCCATTTCAGTATCCAGCACGATCTAAATTGTATAGAGATCTAAGGAGGTGAGAGGTGGGACCAGGTGGATCCAACTGAAAGGGAGGGGCCAGAGAATGCACTCTCAGTCTCTCCTGCACACAATTGAAACTGCACGGGGGGTTCCTGCTTGAACAGGGCTATAAAATAAGAATGGCGGAAAGTGGCCAATCCCAGGTAAAATCTCTCTGGAAAAAGATTCAGAAAGGTGCATACAGGAGGCTCCCTGCTTCACATAAAGGGTGTTAACATGTTGCAGTCCATGAGAGTACAATCAAGGCATCTGTGTAAACAAGTTGTAGATCTGTACACTCATACAGTTACTCACATGTAGCATTCAATCAGGGTACAGTCTGTGTAGGTAGTAGCTGAGCTATGCAAATCAACAAGTGTACACTTTTCCACACAGACACTTGTACCTGTGAAGAGACAGCTTGTGCTTGTGTTCAGAGTAATGTGTGAACAAACCTTCAATCACCCTCCAATCTATGGAGGTTGAAGAGAAAAACAAGTGGTGCTGGCTGAATTAGGCTTGTTCTCATTGCCCCCTCACACGTTTGCTATGTGCAGTGTGACTGTGTGTGTGTGTGTGTGTGTGTGTGTGTGTGTGTGCAGTCACCTGAGCTCCAAGCATGCCGCCTGACCTTACCAGAGAACTAGGCCAATGTGAATGCTAGAAAATCTTACACATAATTCCAATCTCAGGTGCCCTGCCAAATATTTTTCCATAACGGTTGGCAAGTATACAGAAGCAATCAGCATATCATTTAACATAAAGCAGAGGGAGACTTGCAGAGATGTTTATTCAGAGGTGCTCTTAGGGAGATATGCTCCTTAAGTATGCTCCTACTGGGCTCACAGTCTCCTTATCTCTCATCTTGTCAATTGCACTGACAAGTGAGGATGGAGGGGAGCTCCCATAAGCTCCTTTGTACCTTTCGCAGCTCTTCCCCAAGCTGCCTGCTCTGCTCAGGCCGACCACCCACAGACACAGACATCACTTCCCACTGGCAACCTGCCAGGCAGCAAACAATCAGCCACACCACCATATTAGTCTCTGTACATACACACACACAGACACACCGCCCTCATATAACTCCAAACCAAAGGAGGCAAGAGAAGAGCCCAGCCTAGAAGAGCCCAGCCTTCCAGATGATAGGTGCCACAGGTTTCTAGCAGCCTAGATGTCTACACTGGGAAGCTCCTCCTTCTTGCTTGCACTAGGCCCCACAGAAGTCTCAGATTTGCCCTTTGTGGCTTACGTATGTGTGGCTTACATATCTTAGATCAATTGAAGTGTCCTTAGTACTGGAATTTTTAGGAATGGGTGTGTTGTGGTGGAGGGCAGGCGGGCGACACTCTTCCTTGGAAGCGGCATCATTAGCATCTTGAATGGAACAAGTCATTTGACGCTAAGCCAAAAGGAAACTGCTTCCTCTCATAAAATTATAGTTTCCTGGTAGACAGAGTGTTACCCACAAGACTGCTTGCTTGCAGTCCTCCTGTTTGGAGTTCATCTGAAGCCAATTGCGCAGAGAATTCTTTCCAGCTGTGTTTGGCATTATCTCTAAACCGATCGGTGAATTTGGTCCTGCAATGATCATTAAAAATCTAAGAAAATGTAAAGTAGTTTTTGGGGACCGCCACTCATGTTACAGAAACTTTGGCCTGGCTTATACATCACACTAAGACCAACCATGGCTTGGCACAAATGTGTGATTGTGGCCTGTTTCCCCATTCAAGTAGACAGGTCCACATGAAGCCCCTTCCCATCTCAGCATTATCCTGGATTTACTCCTATTTAAATGTGCCACCCCCCAATGGCTGGAAATTTCAAATTTGGAAAACCACAGATATAAAGGTCCCAGACATCACTGGACTGGGGGCAGTCCACATTTTGTTCTGGAGTGGACAAGCCCTAAGAGCCAACTACCTGTTGAACTGACTTCTGTACATGGGAGGGGAGGGGACACCATCTTGTCCTTTGCCTCAGAAAATGTCAACAGCTGACCCTGCACACTTCCCGGGCCAAGGCATTTGTTTGTTTGTTTGTTTTTTAAAAATGTGTCTATACCACTAATTCATATAAAACAGTAAGGCAGTACACAGCAAGATATAACATAAGACATGCAACACCATAAGAACAATACAAAATAATCACTAAAATGATTGGCTAAGCATTAACTTAAAGCAGCTCCACAGGCCTAGGGGCATAAAAGTCTTTAAGAGATGCCCCAAAGTCAATAGGGATGATGCCGTTATATCCCTTTCAAGGTGTGTTATAACTGGCTGCAGAGCTGGTCAGGATGCGATTCTCTATTTCGCCAGTGGGAATAGAGAGTAAGGAACATGGGTGCCATTTTGAATAAAATATTTCAGGGGGGGGGGTCCAGGTAAGACCCGCCCTGCATAATCGATCACATGACACAATGTGCGCACACACCATTTGAATGGGAATTCCCATCAACTTTGCATGGGCCTGGCCCCCTCAAATATTTTATTATGGGGGCCGAAGCCTCCACGGCCCCTAGGGGCTGTGTCTCCTATGGGAAGGACACAGCAGTTGTCTGGGACTTCCTTTGAACCCAGTTTTCACCAATACCACCTATTTTAGTAGCGAAATGTTCCACCACTATCAGGTGTAGGGCTGTACCCTGAGAGAGCACAGAATTCTGGCTTAACCTCCCCCCCCCCCCACATACCATTTCATGTTCCTCCTTAGGCAAGCAGAGTCCAGACCTCCCATGGGCGCATGGTTATTACCTCACCGGCAGCATGGTGCCCCAACAGGACAAGAGGCTTTAAAAGCAATCCTACCCTGCTCAGGGAGTTTACCTCAAGGTTAGGATCACTTCCGTCAGCTTTCCACAGGCAACTGTCAAAAAGGGAAAAAAAGGGGGGGGAGCTGTTACAAAAAAAACTTTTTAAAAAAAATATAAAGAAGTTTTTACCTTCCTGGCTTTTTCTTATTGCTGAGAGTTAGATTTTAGTTTTATCTTTGTGGAACATAAACAAAGATTCGGTATCTCATCTGGATTAGTTTCACAGCTTTTCTTCTAATCAAAAAACTTGGTGACCTGCTTAAAATACAATCTCGGCAGAGTTTTCTTTGGCCTGTCTGCCTCTCTCTTGACTTGACACCAGCAAGATCAAGCCATGGAAGACTGTCAGCACAAGGGATATCCTTTCAAAAACAGGACACAGTTTTCTACTTTTTATTGTTAAGCATTTTTAAAAAACAAAACGTTCCTTTTCTCCCTCTGCCTTCAATATTCTGGATTTTTTTCATTTACACCAAGAGATGACAAGCTGGTATTGTTGGTTAGTGCGAGGGAGCAATGATTTATTCATAATTTACTGGGCTGATAAATTCATTTTAATCTGTACAAACTGTCTGTTTGAAAATAACCCAGAGCTTCTGAAAAGCACAAAGCACTCCGAGTTCAAAACTTGCCATAGACTTGTGTAAATAAAATGTACCCAGATAATTTTAGAGCACAAACAAATCCTGACTTCAGAAATGAGCGCAGATGTTCCTTTTTTACATATACATATCTGCAGCTTGATCATTTCTTTACATTAGGCATGGGGAACTTCTGGTCCTCCAGACATAGATTGACTCCACCTCCCATCAGCACCAACCACTGGCTATGCTGACTGGGCCTTATGGGAGTTCATGTTCACATCTGAAGGGCCACAGATACCTCTCAACCTGGATTTACATACATGTATGCTAGTGGGCAGTCTTAATTTTCCTTGTTGTTTGTGACACTCAATGAATGTCACTTGGTTTCCTTACCTAATCTGATCCTTTTAGCATCACTTTTTAATTAGAATGCCCAGTTAGTCATTTGCACATTTGGTCTACTATTGTCCATATTGATGTAACCAAGTCCATAGACTGTATGTATCTCAATAGTCTTTAGACTGTATATATCTCAATAGAGTTCTTTTTCTCTTCTGTTGGATACATGAAAGCTTTCCTCCGTTGTTTCTGGAGTTTGGACTCCATCAGCATTTTAGTGTGAGCTGCTCCTAATATATACATTTTTGTATACAGTTTCCCCTAATATAATGTATTTTTGCATGTAATTTTCACCAATCCATTTTTATGCTCACTTTACTCCATCAAATGTTTATCTGTATGCATCGTTTGAGAAGTGCATTGATAAATTCAGAGGAGTGCCATTTTGGAAGGATGGCTGTGTTTCTGTTCTCAGATTGTTCGAGAAACTGTGATTTGGGTAAATTCACCTTTACATGTGATACAAATCAAATTTCTCCTCCAACCCTAATTGTAACCACTAATAATCGATGATGGAGCTGGTGGACTGGTGGTGACTGGAGCTTCTGGTTTCTCCAGACTTGCACACCACCTACAAGCCACTACTGAAACCCAGGCCATCTGCACTTCATTTCAGTAATTAAAATGGTGTCACAGAATATAACTTGCTTTGTTAACAGTTGGAGAAGACAGTTGCAAAAGTTTTAAAGTATGTAACCAAATTAGTGCCTGTAATTTAATTCAGATGGCCTGAACTGACACTGTACTTCAAATTTATAGAAGGAATAAAAGTACTCACGCACAATTAAAGTGAGAGTTACTATGTTGATTATTTTCAACTGAATCAAGGCAGAAGTATCTGAAGAACAAGAGTCTTTGGTTAAGATCTTGCTGATCGCAGCCAGAGTAGTTTGGGCTCAAGAAGTGGAAAGAGTCTCTGGTTCCAGCTGGATGAGAAAGGCTATGGAAATGTCTTCAATTAACAGAAATGGACCAATTGGCTGGTTTGATTTACAAGAGGAATGGTATGTTTTATAATTTGTTGGGAGGTGGGCATTTGCGAATTATTGTAATGCAAATTTTTGAAAGGTAAGACCTGTAATGGTTATGTGGGGTTACTTGTGCGTAAATTGCCTTAGGTTTAGTTAGATTGCTTGCTCCACCATGCTTAGGGTCAGAGCTCGCGTTCCGTGACCTGTTAGTCACTTGCAGAATCCGTCAGTGGGCGTCTCTTGAACCTCTTCCAGCATAAAAGCTGTTTGACCCCAAGTCTCCTCCTATGTTCCCTGCGCGGAACGCGTCTGCGCAAGTAAGGGGAAGGCAGGGGCGTGCCAGCGCTCTCTCCACTAGATTCGGGTGAAGGGTCTGGGAGCCCTGTCACCAATTCCTCCATCTCCCTCTCTTCCCTATTGGTGTTACACTGAATTCCTTCCCCCCTGCTGCTCCACTCTCCAGCATCGTTCGGGAGCCCTGCCTCCGCTTCTCGCTCTGATGTCAGTTCCCTGACAAGACCCAAAAGACATTTATTTGTGCAAAGTCTTATTTGTGCATATTTTGAAGTATGTGTATATATATGTGTGTGTGTGTGTGTATATATATGTGTGTGTGTGTGTATATATATATATATATATATATATATGGGTGGAGAGAGTTACTCCATGCATGAAGAGCTGCACAGAATAAGGCAGGAAGGCAGGAATATTAGTCAGAAACAAATGAGCAGGAAAGAGATGAACTTGTGAAGAAAATAAAGAGGCTAATAAGAGAAAATCCCCCGTGTAAGAAAATACACTTGTGCTGATTTCAAATTGGCTCCAAAAGAAAATACTGGAGAACAGGAGGGTAGACAGAAAATACTTTCAAAAGAATATCTGGGGGCTCAAAGCGGCTGTGGAGGCAGGGGCATACACCTGTCCCGCCCACATTGTCCCCAAGTCCCTCCTCTCTCAACAAACAAGACCTGGGCGACTGCTATAAGAACATAAGGCAGAACTTCTGACCTGATTCAGCCGATTCTTATGTTGTTATGACACAGCCGTGTGGCCACCTAGCCATATAACCCACCAAGATAGTCTGCTGTCTTCGGGAGCCACGGAGAATTCTGACCTGCCCCCCAGGGTCAAAGTACAATTTCAATGTGGTTGGATTTTGTACATGGAACAGGGTGAGGCACCAACTTGACCTTTGCTTCAAGTAGCAAAATATCGGGTCAGTTCTAAGTGACTGTACCCTTGCTTGCAGTTGTCTGGATGAAGCTGTTGATTCACAACTACTGCAAAATCCAAGAACAAAACTCATTTTGTTGATTTGTCAGTGGCTGCTTTCCATTATGGCATTTTAGTTGCATAAAAAGCAATAGAACCATTATATATACGGTATATATGAAGGATCAGAAATGTGGCTTTGAGATGGGAATTGCAGTATAAGGTTTCTCTCTTCTCTTGTTGGGAAATAGCCAGTGGCAGTTGGTTATCCTAGTAACGTCTCAGTGTTCTGAGATTCACCCAAAAGGAATGTTCATATTCCTTAGAGACTGTTAGGGGAATCAAGCAATGGAGAAAAGGTGCTGTTTCATAGATAGTGAACAGTCAATATGGAAAAGGAAAGTTCATCCCAAAATCCTCTGATACTTGTCACATTCACTTATTTAGTTATTGTCCAGATAGTCCCCAGATAAGTTGCAGTATAAAATATATGGTGCATCATGGTCCCTAATGCTTAAGTTGCAGTATATTGTCATATGGTAGATATATTTCTATGTGAGCAGAACATACAAGAGAACATGAGCATTTTTATTGCACGTGAAGTGATAACTCAATGTTGACCTATTAGTGTGAATGTCAAAAACCAACAGTTGTGTAAAGTTGTGTAAATATCTTTCGATCAAGCCATCACCCTCCTACAGTTGAATGAGACATGAAACAGGAATTAAATGCTAGCATTTATTGACAGGCGGCCTTGCTCAAATGTTTTTCTGTTCCTTGATTCCTGGGAAGACATCCTGGGTCTCTTGATGGAAAATTTGCTTCAATTTCATGTTTGGTGGAAGTTTTAGAAAGGTCAGCTTTTCAGATCAAGAACAGAGAAGACCATGAAGAGGGAATTTAGTCGTGTCTCCTCTGCCTCTGCCTCTTGAGACCATGGGACCTGTGACCTGGAAAAGAGACAGAAAACACCATCAATACTTAGTACGCTTAATAACCTGAATGCTCCTTCAGAAGTAAATCACATTTTTATGAGTGGAGGCTGCCACCTGCCAAATTTGTTACAAAACTGTAGCTCCCCCCTAAGTTTAAGTGATGCACAAAAGTCTTCACCTCTCTTTGTTTTCCCAGGCTGTCTCCTTTTTCCTCCAGATCCACCTCCATGACGTCTCTTTTGTGGCTTTCTGCGGTGGCAACGGGTCATGCTCCTGATTGGTCTGAATTTTGCCATGTCTGTTACTGTGCTTCTTTGAGCTCTTAGCAACTGGAGCACCACCCGCCTTGATGGGCCTTTCAGAGGTTGTGAACTGTAGTGGCACCACTTGGCTTTCCACGCCCCTCCCCTGGAAACTAGTGACCAAGTCTAACAAAGGCTGATGATGTATCAGGTCAACTCAGTTGTGATGAAATACAATGGGTGAACCCTTATATGGAGATCTGTATTCTGCCCACATGATTGACCATATAAGGGAAATTACAGTAGCACTATCATTGACTTAAGAGTCATTAACTCAGTAGATTTCACAAAAACCTCTAGGAAAAATCCTAAATGTTATATTAAAACCCACAAAGGTTTGATATCCTCATATTGCCCCTTCCTTATGTTTTTGTCTGCCACCAGGAAAATCATAGAAAGAACAAATAACTTATTTTAATAGCTGACATAAAATAGGGAATTTTCCAACTTTTTGGAGTTTTGAAAGGATATTAATACAAAAGGTAGTTGAAACATTTATAGGTGGGAAAACTCTACATTTTTCTATTTAAGGTGAATTTATGTGAATTGTATATTAAGGTGGTGTTGTAAAAATAATGTTGAGATTTTGTTTAAAATGCCATCCCATGGGTGACAGAATACAGCACAAATTTTATATGAAAACTACGTGTGAAACCATGAAGTAAAATTTCTCTGTCTTTTATGTGCCAGTATTAGAAAAAGGGGGGTCCATTGATTGCCAGATTCCCCCTGAAGAGAGTGTCTGCCCATGCGGGCATATGTGCCTGAAGATTTACCCAACTATTTACTTGTTTGCCCAATTTATGAGGACTTATGAACAGCCTTGTCCAAATATTTAAATCTCTCAGGTGACAGATCAATGGGGTACCTGAATATTTTTTTATTAGGGGACAGGTCACCTTAGCATTTCTGAAAAGGTAGCTTGTTTCGCCCTTGTGTCATTAGTTATTAAATCTCCAAAAATATTCCAAAACATTTATTGTCCTATACACTTTCTTTCCCAAGACAAAATTTCTTCTTGACTTTCTTGATGTTTTTCCTTTAGAGTTGCACCTAGAGAGAGGTTTGTGGGAATGACAAGTTAATTTCTTCAGGGGAGCAAATATTTATTTCACCCAATACCCAGTTTTAATTGTATTTTGTTTTATGTGTGTCTTGCTTTGTAATGGCTTTTGCTACACTACACAAAACAGCAGAAAAATTCATACAATGTCTTATCCCAATGCAGTGGGGGTTCAGCTAAAATATTATGCTTGGGGTATCTTGTTAGAAAGCAGGATAAAAATGTTTTAACACAGTAAGAAATTGGAGTTACAGTTTTATGAAAACACAGTGTAGCCAGATACCAGATATATTTACCAATTTTAATTCATATTGTACCAAAACTCCAGAAACCTCAGTAAAGTGAATTTCTTTATATAAGGGGGCTTACTAATGTGAATTGTCTCTCATATTTAAAAGAATTTATAAACCACATTTTTAAAAATTAAAAATAAAAATGTCTACAGCATTAAAACAATGTCATTAAAACAAAATTACAACACAAAAACCAGTAAAACAGTGGCCCAGAAGCATATAAAAGCAAGAATTATGGGAAATATGGGAAAATTTATGAGAAATAAAGACTGTTCTTATGGGTCAGGGAAAGCTTGGGTAAAAACATGTCTTTTCAAGATGTCTGAAGCAACTGATGGACAAGATGCATATTCTAAATTTCCTGGTCCCCCAAATAATATGTGCACATTTGTTCTAGTGCCAGCCAGGTTTTGTGCTTTCATTTCCCACCGTCACCACCACCTTAAAATACACCAGTGACAAAATCCAAAGACAATGATGAAAATAAAACTGAACTTTCTTTCTCGGTGAGATTTCCATGTTCTTCTGGCTGTTCATTAGCAATGTGTCCTTTCTCCGAGATTGTGATTTCCTTTTTCTCTCTTGCTGCCTCTTCCTTCAATAACTTGAAATCACTCCATTTCAGAATGCAGGATACAAATGGAACCTCTCTATGCCATAGCTCAGCCCTACCAGTCAACAGTGCACAGACTCAGCTATACAGCTGCAAATGAAACGCTTTAAGTGTGTTGTAAAATACAATATACAAATGTGACACTAGGTTGTGACAGTGAGCTATGGCAAATTCAGTTATTTTTTCAAAGCTTTTTTTTAAAACACATTTTTACAGTGTTCTTTTATATGTGTGTAGATTCCACCCACATCAGTCTCAACTGCTTTGGTGACCTCTCCTGTGCTCCATAGGATAATGGCAGTGCTAAAGTTTAAAAGTATTACCTGCATTCTATTACAGATAATTTTTTCAGGGGAGGGGAAGTGTAGCAAAGTTTTAACAGTTGTGAGTTTGCCCATATTTAAAGTTTGCCCATATTTAAAGTATTAAAGATGATCCTATGTGTGTCCAATCAGTAGTCACATTCCACAGTGTTCAATGGGAGCTTACTGCCAAGTAGGTATAGAACTGTGGCTTTAGGATACAACCTTGTTTATTCAGTATTCGGGAGCATTGCAGACCTACTGCCCCACTGGACCTCTGTGCTGAAGATCACGTTTTAAAACAGGTAGAATAGGGAATACCTTCCCTAT
Source organism: Podarcis muralis (assembly GCF_964188315.1). Taxonomy (NCBI): domain Eukaryota; kingdom Metazoa; phylum Chordata; class Lepidosauria; order Squamata; family Lacertidae; genus Podarcis; species Podarcis muralis. Next base: position 44,319,007 of record NC_135663.1, on the reverse strand, counting down.
TCCTTCCCACAGTATGCCCTAATGAATGAAACAAAGAGGCAAATAAAATGTCCAATGTTTTATTGACAGGTGGTTTGTTCAAATTGTTTCAGCCTCCTTGATGGTGGGGAACTCATCCTGGGTGTTTCTGAGAAGGTTTGTGTCTTTTTTGTTCTGTTTCGCAGGTGCTCCAGAGGCAAGCAGTGTGGGGAATCAGGGGGTGCCAGAGACGATGAAGAGGGACTTTTATTTAGACCTTCTTGTGTCGTCTCCTCCTCCTCCTGTGACCTCCCTTTTTACCTAGACAAACACAGAAAATAAAAACACTGTCACTTCCTATGCCTCAGTTATGGTACAAAGCAGCCATTACTACACAGCCATTATTACATATTTTTCCAAACGTGTACTTAACAGCTCCCTACCTTTCCCTTTCCTGCCACGTCGCCGTCCGCGTTTCTTTCCACCTTTACCACCATGTCGCCGGTGGCGGCGCCGGCGACTGAGGCTTCTGCTCCGGCTGCGTCTGAATCTTGCCATTTCAGATGGTGTCTTTTGTCTTTCAAGCTCTTTGCAGCTGGAGCACCACCTGCTCTTGATGGGCCTTTGAGAGCTTAAGGCTTGAGCTGGCCATCACTGGCTTTTTTATAGCCAGAAGACAATGGCCAATGACACGTTACCCAACTGTGATGTAATACAATGGATGACCTTTGCATGCAGCCAGCCAATAACCAGGTTTGTACATATGGCCAATTTATCCAGCAAGGGAGTTTCAGCATCCACTCACCTGTCCTTGATCCCATATTCCTTGATCCCCAAAAGGATCTGCATGCCTTATTACATGCTACTTTCTAGTGATGAAAGAGAAATTCAATGCTGTTTTCATTTGATAAGTCCAAACACACACTTCACAATGTGTGACCAAAGCACAAGCATATTTTGAAATGATCACTTCTCCAAATTTTGCACTGCAGATCTTCAGCCAAAAAACTCCGTACAGAAATCCATATACTAATTGAAAATAACATGTAAAACTGAATTATACTAAGGGACATTGCAAAAGAGTGTCCATTAAAGAAAGTGCATATATGTGTGTATATTAGGAGACATTTTCTCTATGCTGGTGAATTTTTATGAGTGCGGATTAAGAAAAAATTCACAAACTGATGTGGACATGTGGAGAACTGAACTTAGAACTGGAAAAATAAGAAATGGAGAGGAACCAACATTGACAGATTAATTCATCCTTATTTTCTACAGTTGCCCACTGAAACCTCTGCATACACCCAAATTATGCTCACTGTTTTCATTTAAATTATGTTTTCATTTAAAAGTATGAGATGTCTTGACCAATCATCAAAAAGCATGCAGTGATTGATGAATATATGTTGCGAGCAGAAGACCTCTCTCTGATCTGACCATTTGTGTAGAAAGAAAACTTTGCCAACACAAAAAATAAATGTTCATAAACTTTACTTGTGGAACTCAGTTTAAACGTTACCATACCTGTTACATTTTGTATTTCCATCTACATTGCTCTAATATAATACAGTTTTACATGTGAGTACTTTAGGACTAACATGGAACAGACTTGTAGCTCAGAAATGTTTTTATTCATATATATTCTAAGTTGTCTTCTTATGGCTAGTTAAGGCAACCCTCCAATCCATGCTTTGGAAGATTAAAAAATGAGCCAAGGCAATCTCTTGGGGGAAGGACCTCAGCTCAATTGTAGATCACACACTTTGCAACCAAATTATCTAATCCCTAGAATCTCAAGGTAGGACTGGGAACAACCCTGTCTGGAGCCTTGGAGAGGTGTTTATTTAATGTAGAGATGGTATTCGGCTCTAACTCCCAACTGCTCCAGCTAACATGAGTGGTCAGAGATGGGAGTTGTGGTCCAAAAATATATGTATGGAGGGCCACATGTTCCTCATCCTTGCATTAATGCTTTACTTGCTAAGATATCTATCATGCAGTCTGCTGTAGGATAGTGGCTAAGAGCATCAATTTTCACTTTAACTGAAATAGGTAGTCTCAAATTATTCTTTCCTTTTCAGCAAACATAAGGAATAATCCATGGCATTGTAATACTGAAGCTTGAGATTTGGGTCCCAGAATATTCATAAGACTTATGTTCTAGCCTGAAAGTTCAAACATTTTTAAGCTTCACTTGAGGTAGATTTTCAATCAGCAAAGGAAATCCTACTGGCACCATGAGTATGTATTGGAGATAACTTGAAATGTGTTATCACTTACATAACAGCCACATATGAAAAGAATGTGGGATGTCAAACCATGTTTGGCCATTTTTATTAGACAAAGCTGATTTCTCAAAGTAGATGTGTGGAATTGTTCGACTGATTAGGAAATGATTGCTTCCAAGATTATTTACATTTGGGATGTTTTTTTAAAAAATTGTCTTTATACATGAATTAGTGAAGCTACACTAATTAACACACCTTCTCCATTTTTAAGCCCATGGGTTGGTTCTGAATGCTATGTAATATTTGGTTAAGCTTAATAATGAAAAACCAGGAATGAGACTATGCCTCCATTTATCTAATATTTTAAAGGTAATAATCACAAGCTGTTGTGGTATTATCTTGGGTCACTTTGCCCCATCATACCACGCTAACCCATCCAAAACCTCAGCTTGTTCCATTTGTTCCCGGCGTCTTTTCGGTTAGGCACTACCAAGGATCCTTAGCTCATTGTCTTTTGTAAAATTGGTTCTATTATGAGCCTTTGTCATCTGAGTAGCACATGTTCTCTAATTGAATAGAGCTAAGAACATTAATTCATACCACTAAAACTCATGCAAACTTTGAAAGGTTTGTAAGGGTCCTGTCTATTAATAAATTTGAGAATTTATTGAAATCAAAATAAATGACTTCGCAACTCCCTTCTGTTGTGCAGAATCTGGCACCGATCACTTTGCCAAAATTATTCACATTGTCCATCACCTTTGGGTTTGGCTTGTTGCTTGTTTTCTGTACACCTTATACCTTGAATGTGTGCCCTGAGAGGTTAACTGATGTGATAATGCTTTTGAGATTTCCAAGTGCTATTATATTTGTAAATAAGAAAATGACAAGATAAACCTCCCAACCCCTTTCTCATTTATACCATTAGAATTTTAAATGTGTACGGGGAGCCAAGCTGACAGCTTTCAGATCACCCAGGATGGAAAAACCTGAGTTGCCCACTGCTGTTTTCTAAGAACATTACTGTAACGCCAACATCTATCATTTTGCTTTGCTGCGTACAACTTTCCCCACAAAAAGCACAGACTCAAAAAAATGAAATGTCAGCATTTATTGACAGGTGGCAAGTTTCAAATTGTTTCAGGCTCCCTGGTTCTTGGACATTCTTCCGTTTTTTTGTTTTTGTTTCAAGGGGTGGTTTCGTTTGACTTTGTTTTTCACTGGAGGCTTTGCTGAGGTGAATGACCCGGAATCAAGGGCAGAGGACACAGGAAAGGGAGTCATTTAGTGTCTTCTTCCTCTCCCTCTTCTGCGACGACCTTTCCCCCTTCCTGGAAATAAACATAACAAGCACCAGTTATTTAATGTAACCCATTAGACCTGTGGTATATAGTGATAATGTTAAACGTCCTAAATGGGTATGGTGTAGGGTTTTGGGATTTTTTCTTACCTCTCCTCCTCCCACGTCGCCTTCCCCGCCTCCTTCCAGATCCACTCGCTTGGCTGGCCTTTCGCCTCCTTCGGCGAGTTAGGCTCCGGCTCCGGCTGCGTCTGAATCTGGCCATTCTGATGGTGATCTTGTCCTTCCGAGCTCTTGGCAGCTGGAGCACCACCTGTCCTTGATGGGCCTTTCAGAGCTGGTGATTTGCTGGGGGCGTCTCTGCCCATTTATTAAGCCAAGCGCAGCACCTCACAAAGGCTTGTGATGTCATGCCCTCCTTTGTGATGAAACGCAGTGTGTGACCCTTACTGCCGTGTAACAGTATACTCATCTCAAGGCAGGGCAAAAGAAAGGGCAGGCAGGCAAGCAGGGTTGCACCTCAAACATTTACATACGCATGGGTTTCAAATATGTGCCCCAATTTAAAGCCATTTCCCAAATTAAGAAATGAAATAAAACCAGACAGAAATAATAATGGCACCGACAGTAAAAAAATAACTGAGGAACGGGGGGCGGAGGGGAAGTTGGCTAAAAACTTTAAATAGGCCCGGGCAAATCAAAAGGTCTTATATCTTGTTGCATAAAACTGAGTAACAGATGAACCTCAGGGCAGTTGGGGGTGGTGGTCACAACAGGAGCACTACCACCATGCAAATATATGGTAAAAGGTTAATAAATGTGTCCCCAGATGCATGTTTGGGTGAAAGGTTTGAAAACAGAGAAATGAAAACAATCTTTAATGACAAATCTAAAATATTGTACCCTCACCCATTTTATTTTTTTAAAAAAACATGTTTGTGAACACCAGTTTTAGGGGGTGATGTTTATTTCCCATCCTTCAAATACTGCACATTATTTGGTAATATGGATGGGAGAGAAAATTTAATGCAAGCCTCATTACTTTGCACTTCCCAAAATGATACATTAACCAAAAAGCAGCTCTTAAGCATTTGTGCTTCTCTAGATGCAATTTCTCAACCAAAAAATGTCTACCCAAATTTTCATGCAGTAGTGTGTGCATTACAATGCATGTATTAGGGAAAGTAACATATAAAATTCATTGTATTAGGGTGAAACACTGCAGAAATGTGTGCATCAATAAATGTGTTCCAAAAGCAACCAATAAATAACTTGAATAAGTTAATAAATATCAGGACAAGGCATGGAAATAAAATCTGCAGGGTCCACATCACAACAGTCAGTATTTGAACTACACTTTGGATTTTAGAGGCTTGTGTAGGGCAGGGTTGAGACACTTAGGGGAGCAGAAGTGGCTCTGGGGAATAGATTTTGAGAGGCAACTCATAGTAGGGGAGCACATTTGACTTGGACTGCAGGCAATATTTTAAAAAGATAAGCACTGGTCCTCGTTCTGGTCACTTCTCCTCAAACTTAGCGATGTTTTGATAAAAAAAAAAATCTGGGCATCCAGATGGGTGAGCTGTTGGACCTCCAACTTTCTTTTGTTTCACATAGTTGTCCTACATGGAAGGGCTTCCATTCCACCCCCTTTCTGTCCATCACACTGGTGTTTATCCTTTGAATCACATCCAATGTGATTTATATGAGCATCAAGCAAAACGTGTGCAGGTCTTTAAACTGTACTCTTTCTTATCAGGTCAGGAAATAATTGCATGTGTTTCACCTCCCGTTTTGCCCCCAAAGTGATGCATATGGGGAATGTAAATTTGTGGTCGTCTAATCTTGCTTGCTTAGACGGCTTGCACAATTTGATTACTCTGCTTTTCCTTTTCAGTAAATCTCATTTTTAATAGATCCATTAAAACAAAAAAATGGAATGAAACATCAGAGATCAAAGTGATGGAATATTCAGGATGACACCAAAGACAACGGTTTTTGTTAATGAGTTTACTGACAGAGAGGCCTAGCACTGCTCCTGTAATGAGGAGCACTCCTGAATCCTGCGGTCGTTCCTTGGCTCATTGATGACTTATCTGAAGGGTTTCCATGTTATGGGAGATGTCACTGTGATTCACCAATGCAGAAGATGGAATTTCTAAGCAATGGAAAGGGAATCACTGGGAATCATTTTCTTCCTTTCCAGTAATAGTATACTGCACAGACACGGACATACCCTGCAACATAAAAACAAAATCCAATGATTAAACATTAAAGTATGGTTCTTTGAAATATACTGCACAACACTCAATCAAATTAAATTGGTGTTGGATACTATTCAAAAGATTGGCAAGTTTAAGATCCCCACCTAACGGATTGTAATTGCGTGTCAAAGTTGAAATTTACCTTTCCTTTTTTTAATTGGCATTTCTGCACCTGACTTGCATCTTCTGCTCCTCCCTCCGGTAGAACCTCTACGAGTGATCCTCCTGCTGGCATATGTACTACCTCTTCGGCTTGACATTGTCCTTGATGTTTCAAGGATCCAGGAACAGGTACATTATCCTTTGCTCCTCTGTGCCCCAACTGTCTACTCAGATGTTATGCGAGTTTCTGAAGCATTGTACCTGATCTGCTGCTTTTATAAAATCTGTAGCTATGTCACACACGGTTGTTACAGCAGCCCTTTGTTCACTGAAATATGACATATATATGACCATATATAGTGACTGAAGGGTATTGGTAGAAAAAAATAGAAGTAACAGGGCTTTTCTTCAGCTGGAATTCACCGGAACTCAGTTCTGGCACCTCTCAGGTGGGTGGCATTGCCATCGTAAGAACAAGGGAGGTGTTAATGGTGAGTTCTCGCACCTCTTTTCTGAGAAAAATAGCACTGAGAAGCAGTGGCCCTAACATGTAGTGTTTTCAAGAAAACAGTACTTTCCTCAACTTTGCTTAGAGTGTTCAAAGTGCACTGATTGTGAGATAAGACAAAGAGAATTTCAAAATGACATAAAGGATTGCTAATATTTTGCAACAGCCTCTCTCATTCATGACATTTTTTTCTACCTTACTTGATCTTCTTTCAACATGTTCATGCACTTGGACTTTCAACTGAAAATAAGAGTCAAAGAAATGTGGACGTTTCAGTAGGGTTAGAAGTTGTCCTCTCGTCCTGGACATTCCGTCTGTTACTCATAATGGCATTATTTCAGCGGCTGAAAGCCTAAACCCATTATGCAATTATTCAATTGCTTTCAGATGGGGATTGAGAGGAGTGAACTGACTACAATGCAAGGGAGGCCTAGACCAAACTCTCCTACTTTTCAGTTAACTCCTGAAAAAAATCACAGTGGGATTTCTTATTCGTGGAAAGCAAAGTTTAAATTTCAAAAGGGGGAAGGGAGAAGATATAAAATCATGGGTGCTAGTACTCATTTTATTTGTTTGTTTGTTTGCTTGCTTGATTTCATTACAGTAATTGTTTGCCATAAAAGAGTGATATTACTTAGACACACATAAATCACATGAGAGATGCTCACCACAGCGAACATTTTACATGTGTCCGATTGGTGTCTGAAGGTGTCTGAAAAGGGGCAGGAGCAGAATTGGGTGGGCTTATGCACACTCCACCGATGTACGCAGGGGTCAGGAATGGAATCCCTATGCAAAATAGTCACCGATGTTACAAAGATATATCCCTTCTGGAAAGGTTATTGTGTTTGCATGTATTATACACACACACGTGTGTACATAAACCCACACCCGCCAATGCCTTCTTGGTATGCAAACAGTTTATTATTTATTTGTATACCACCCTTCTTCTGAAGATCACCGGGCTTTTCACAACATTAAAATACCAAATGAAAACACAATGCATAACTTGGATCTTTACATAGACTGTAAGAAGACCAAAATGTTCACATTTTAATGTATCTGCCTGGAGAGAATGTAGTTCTCAATATATAATTTACTTGTCAACATTTATATACCTCAGGATTGTAAAATCCCTCTAAGTGGTTTACACTTTAACAAATATGCAATTTCATAAAGATCAAGTTCCCACTGTACAGCTGACAGGCCCTAGAAAGAAGCTTCTTAGATGCAGTGCCTTTTTGTATATGGCTGCATTCAGAAAATACGTTATTCTGTTTACCCAACATTTCCTTACTTGATAATTTCCACATTTCGTGTGATCTTTCACACAGCATAAAACTAATGGAATGTAGTGGATGTTTAGCACTAATTTCCAGGCTAATTGTTTTTTTTAAAAAAACCATTCTTTTGCAACCTTTTTAAACCAGAAAATAATGGGAGTTTTCTGATGCAATTTCCATGATAAAATTTGTGGCGGTCTTCCAGCATATAGTTCTTTCACGCCATTTAAAAGTTAATGTGACATTTTTAAATTTAAAAAGCCACAGATCCATAATGCAACAGGTAATATACAGCGTTAAATCAGGGATAGAAGCACCAGCATTATAATCAGGAAAACAGTTTAATAGTACAATTGGGGAGAGCAATAATGTGAAAAAATGACTCGGGAAAGGCAAAGCTTGGCCATTTATGAGATCATGATTTCTATGCTTGTCAAAATGAGGAAGTGTGCTTCCCTCTTCACCTTATTCAGCTACCGTCAGTTACCATTCATCGCTGACCCTTCCCCTCTCCCTGCCCCCCAGTAGTGGATGTCTGAGGCCTGTCATTGCATGCAGGGAGAGTGGAACTCCCAGAAGGCAGGGGCTATTTCTGTCACATAAGGATTTGCAGATTTTTAGAACAATTTAGGCTTTAACTTCTGCGTGATGACTCATTACATCTGGGAGATTGCACAGTTGGTCAGATTTGTCTCAATGAGTTAGATTTTCTGAGCTCCCCCCGCAAACACACACACATACACATTTGGGTCTAGGAGAAGCAGTACTGACAGCAGTAGGCTTGCCACCTTTCCCTAAATTTACTATTATAAAAGCTCCATGTCTGGAGGCAGAGTTGCCTTTCCACTGGTGTCTTGGCATTGAATACAAATGACTGGGGAATTCTCAAACAGTTACCCCTGGAAATAGGAGAGCCAATGCAGGCTGAAACCTCATCAGCTAATTTAGAATGGTGGGGTTTTGGGGGGAGGGGAGAGACTGACAAGCTGCACCTCTTCTGCAGAAAGATGCACGAGCCATGTCCTCTTTTTCACCTGGCTACCTAGCTAATCCCTAGCAAAGGAAGGTGCTGCTGCATCAAACAAAAAACTAATGCTCTTGAGATACTTCTGTTAAGAAGGTTGACTTGGTGTGTGGTTGGGGGCATCACTTAGGCGTCTTCTTCTTTTTAAGACCACAGGACAAGGCAAACTGAGATGTCATTCTCTGTCCTGCCTTACAAACTATTCTGAATGTTGGAGTGGCAGGGCTGCAGTTCAGCTGCAGTTTAGCCCAGGAACTCAGAGATGAGCAGGAAGGTTGATTCTTTATTCAGAGAGACAAAACAAAACCGAGAACTCCACGGGCAGGACTAGCCTGGTGTGGCAGTTGCCAGAACTGAGGATCTGAACCTCCCACTTCCTCCCAAGGCTCCTTCCCAGGTAGCTGCCTTCTCAACGTCTCAAACTCCTTTGAAGAGGGGCTCTCTGTGCCTTTTGTTTTGCTACAGGTAACACCCTCCTCATTCTTGGGGACAGAGGAGGAAGGGATAAGGAAACAATGGAACTGGCAGGTGGCTGGGAATCTCACAGCCTCAGTCTCCTCCTCCTCCTCAGCTGCCTCAGTTTCACTTAATCCTGTTGCTTGCTCAGCCTCTAACCCATCTGCACCCCCTTCATCCTCTGACCTTTTTCCAGCATCCCACCACCATTCTCCTGGCTCTGGGGCTTCCCACTCTGATGCTTCCCTGGGGGGGGGGGGGTTCCCCCGCTGTAGCCTCCCACCATTCCTCCTCATCTAGCCAGTCTCTGACATGGAGAAAGACACAGCCGTCTCTCCTTCTCTTCAATGTTCCAAGTAACTACAAGAAGATTTCAATCCATATGCACCCTTCCATGTGACAGCCAAGATCCTCACATGTCTCCTCCAGATTGATTGATTGATTTTATTTCATAAAATTGCACGGAGGTAGGGACTTCAAAACAGTTTACAAAAAAAAGCTAAAATAATAAAAATATCATTAAAATAATTACAGCCTTAATTTAAAGCATGCATAAGATTGAAACTGCAATAGATTAGACTAAAACAGATTAAAACTCATACGAACTTTCTAAACATCTGAGTAGGCTTGTCTAATTAAGAATGTCCTTGCCTGATATCAATAGGCAAGGAGTGTTGGTGCTGCCACACTAAATGGTTGAGCTCTTACAGATGCGGTTTGGGTATTATGTGCCCATTCCACCAATTAAAGCAGTAAACCAATTACGGGGTAAGGCCAGTGCTTATTTTCTTCTGGGGGTACTCAAGGGCACGTAGTACCAGCACCTGTTTTTCTAGAAGAAAAGTACTGGGTAAGGCAATCTCATAGGTAAACTGCTCCCAAGTTGTTAAGGGCTTTACATACCAATAGCAAACAAAACGTTGAACCAGTAGCAGATTGGCCACCAGTGCAGACCTCTGAGCACCAAAGCCACTTAAAGCAGGACTGGGGAACCTGCAGCCCTTCCGACAGTGGGGCCTACAACTCCCATCAGCCTCAGCCACTTTGTCCAACGGTCAGGTATGATGGAAGCTGTAGTCAAGCAACATCTGGAGGGACACAGGTTTCCCACCCCCGATTTGCAACTTTGAAGGCCAATACCAGCACATTTAAACCAAGCCTGGAAACAAAATTGGCAGCTTATAAAGATAATACTAATACTTTTATTATTTATACTTACTATGTATACTTTATTTATATTTATTATTTATACTTTTATTATTTATATATATTTATATGGGGTAGCCCCAGCCACTGTGAGCAGCTCGCAACAAAATATTAAAAACACAATCAAACATTTAAAACTACCCTACACGGTGCTCCCTTCAGATGCAACTAGAACCACATGCGGGTTCTGGGTCTGCTGGGACTGTGTCTGCCCCACCCACATCACCACACCCTACGTAGTCACACAGTAGGGGGGGGAATCCTGATGCAGAGAAGCTGTTCTACAATGTTCTACACCTGATCATGCAGGTTTCTTAACTATGTGGGGATCCTACATAGAGCAGGCTCCCTGTTTCAGACCCCACCACCACCTCCAATCTGTGGGTGGCGAGGCCGGTGACTGCCACCCCACTTCTCCCCTTCACACAGTTAGCATCCTGCGAGGGTGGCTTGTCCAATGGACTCCTTATAAGTAGACAGAAAATGGGACAAAGATCAAGGGTGTCTGTGCGTGTGTGGGAAATTAATATATGGCTTCAGCAGCCAATCCTTTGTTGCAAGTCTCCAGCAAGAGATGATTGGCCAAGGCCCTACAGGGTTGGGTCCGTTTGTTTGCTGTTTTAACTCTGACGTTTGACTACAATATGGCGTTAGTTAAATTGTATTCCCTTCTTATATGAGTAATATTATATGTACAAGGATTAATGAAAGCACATCAAACACTCCTTGGTGTTTCTCCAGAAATATATACACAGGGAAGTGATATTATTGAGCATTAGATGGGATAATCTAATAGTTTAGGAAAGCTTCTGAATTTTTGTGCGGGTTGAGTCTCCTTTTTCCTCCTAAGTCTGAGTCAATAATATTAACTAAGAACAGATCCATAAATATTTACTATGGAACACAGAAACACATGTGAATTTCCTCAGAAAGCCCCATTCAGCAATCCGATGTTTATTTTATTCAGTTTGCTGCTGGTGCTCTGGGATCAATGCCAGGGTTACAAATGTTGTTGAATAAATCCCAGAGTGACCTTCTCCCCTACATCTTAAGTCTTATTAGCATGCGTTCATTATGAAAATAAGATCCACCTTCTCCTCCTCCTCTATCCTTCTCCCCATAGAGCAATCCATTAGGAATGGCATCAAACAGGAAATAATCATAACCTCAACCTAAAAGAAAGAATGAATGGGAGGATGAATAGCATCAGGGGAGCATGATGGAATGGTGGGTGGAGGAACAGGTGGGGAGTGTCTGTTGAGAATAACTCCCTTGGACTGAGAATAGAGAAAGGAGGGTGTGCAGAACAGTGAGACCAGCAAGGGAAAAGACCTAGGGCGCGTACACGCTGCATGATAATGTGCATTCAGTGCTGGATGCTGGCGCCTTTTGGAGGTGCTGTATACATGATGTCATCTCTGTCTTACACTATTTGTCTTTCTAAAGTGCATTCTGCTGGAACGGTTATAATCTGATCAGGTCCCAAAATGCACTTCTCATGTACTTGCTGAATACATGTGTACACAGAGAGGGCTTTCTCAGCTCATCTCCTGTGGGGGCAGATCTACAGATGCTGCCACTGTCCCTTGCCATGTTTAACTTGTTTATGAATGAAATAGGCAAGACAGGAAGCACTAACTCAGCCCCCTCTGTATACCAGTATATAGCTTTTGTACATCAATACATAAACACACCAGTTTCCAGCCCTTCTCTTTCAAAAGACTGTGATGTGTGTGTGTCTAGATAGATAGATAGATAGATAGATAGATAGATAGATAGATAGATAGAGTGGTACCTCGCAAGACGAATGCCTCGCAAGACAGAAAACTCGCAAGACAAAAGGGTTTTTTGTTTTTTGGGCTGCTTCGCAAGACGATTTCCCCTATGGGCTTGCTTCGCAAGACGGAAACGTCTTGCAAGTTTGTTTCCTTTTTCTTAACACCATTAATACAGGTGCGACTTGACTTCGAGGAGCAACTCATAGCACGCGGTGTGGTAGCCTTTTTTGAGGTTTTTGAAGACTTTGGTGATTTTTGAAGCTTTTCCAAAACTTTTCTGACACCGTGCTTCGCAAGACGAAAAAAATTGCAAGACGACAAAACTCACAGAATGAATTAATTTCGTCTTGCGAGGCACCACTGTAGATAGATAGATAGATAGATAGATAGATAGATAGATAGATAGATAGATGATAGATAGATAGATGATAGATAGATAGATAGAGTCTATGGCAAAAACACCGGTTTGAAAACATGCCCACAGACAACTTGAGTAGTAGCTGCTGCTTTAGATGAGGTTATTGCACAAAGGTGTGCAAATTGCGAGCCACTACGTACAGAAGAGCACTGTGAAAAAGTGACCTCTGTGTGCTTCAAAGGCTACATGTGTACACAGCTAAAGATAAAAAGCAAGTGGTTAGGACAGCTGATGAAAGCAAGGGGTGAAGAGATGAAAACAGCATGGCTCCCATCCCAGAAGGAAGGCTATTCTGCCTCACTCCTTCTTCCATTACATGTGGACTGAGTAGTACCTTTGAACCAGGAACTGGGGGACTATCCTGACAGTTCTGAACTGGTCGTTTAGATACACACTGAGTCATTAAAAACAAAAAAACAAAAAGAGCTGCCCGAAAACACAATGTACACCCTGCTCTCTGTTTTCCCTTCCAATCTGATTCGAAGAGTTTGGGTTTTGTTTTTTTCCTTTGAGAACATGGGATCTCCGGTGCTCTCATGGCCCCTTGGAGAGCTCATTATCCAATTTGCTATCATCACCCAGCAACAGTTCACACCCTGAAGTTAGATTTAGTGGTTGCAATGCTTACTTCCAGCACAGTTCAAATGAAGCAGGTCAAAGGAACACAACACTGGTAATTCAAGCACAGATGTTTAACAGAGACAAGTTCAGATCTCAGCTTGCCAGGACAGCAGTGTTTAGGCATGCAAAAGACTCCAAGCTGTGTCCAAGGCATCTACAGAACAAATTGGGCTTTGACAAGTTGTTGTAGGCTATGATACGAAGGGTCGTTTCACAGACATTCAATACATTGAATATTGTACCCAAACCACTTAATATATGAAACTCCTGTCTGCTGGCCACATTTTGCTCTATCTGGGTGTTCATAAGCCTTATTTCTGTCCCAATTTTTGCCGGGGCCATGTAACATTCATAATTCAACATAGAATTTTTAAAAACATAGATGGGCAGGCATGCTAGTTTTTACAAAGGACAGTCTTAAGTCACCAAACTTTTAGGAGTCTTTGACTATAGAAATGGCTATAGAGGAGTGGTGGTCATTTCCCCCAAACCATGACTTTGTGGATTCCAAGCACCACTCACCCAATGTCATTGTGTTGTTAAATGATTGACAGGAGGGTGGTCCCATCCACCTTTGAAATTTGGTCCTTGAGGCTGATCCAGATAAGGATCTGGCCAGTGGAGCCACAAAAGTCCGCCACCTCTGAAGTAGAGAGAAAGGGGCCCTCTTTGGGTATCCTACTTGGGTATTCTACTTGTCTTTAAAACAAATATGTGAGCAGTTAGAATGGGGACAAGTGTCTTCCACTGCACTCATCCCCATCAACAAAATTCTCAAAGGTGTACTTCCAGGGGTCTGAATTAGACAGGTAGCCTCCACAATACAGGAAGCTACAAAAGTTTGTCCACTGAATCAGCATTTCCCAGCCAGTGGCTCGTGATCCAGAAGCAGGTTATGAAGCCTGTGCAAGTGGGTTGCTAGGTTTATAAGTAAACCCAAAATAATTATTGCATGTAATCCTTAACTGGCATGATGAATACCTCTGACAACTTCTTTCTTTTGCCAGCCTTGTACGCCTCCTTCTGGCAACTCCTGCAGTCAAGCTGGTGCCACACGTATTGCTCTCGCTTTTCTTTGGACCACATCAGTGAGGCTGGGCAGCCCCGGGGAGTGCTCCTAATGCTGCAGTTCAACTTCACCCCCCCCCCCCCAAGAAGCGTGCTCCATTATCTTATGAGATAGATGGATGCCAACAATAAGTATAATGCAGTGTTGACATTTGTAACCACACTACTCTCTGGTGGCTAGCAGAAGATACGGCAACAGTTCACCACAAGGTGCTCATACAGGGATTTGTTTAGAGTGACTATTACAGCTCACCTGATGCACAGGTGCTGCCTTTGGCTAGAGCTAGCTGAAGTATTCCATGAAGTGCTTATCTAATACAGCAAAAGGGATGGACAAAATGATAGCTCTTTTTTGATTCTCAAAGCCAATTAGTGTTTTAGATTCAGGTAGGTAGCCGTGTTGGTCTGACACAGTCGAAATATAGATTTATTTATTTTTTAATTATTGGTATAAGCTTTCGTGTGCATGCACACTTCTTCAAATACCTGAAGAAGTGTGCATGCACACGAAAGCTTATACCAAGAACAAACTTAGTTGGTCTCTAAGGTGCTGCTGGACAATTTTTTTATTTTTTTATATATTCCAATTAGTGTTTGATATCTTAAGTTCAGAAATCGACTGTGACAACCTCTACCTCACACAAATAATCGTTGCCTCTGGGGCCATGTGCTGCAGAGACTATTTGAGTTAAGAGAAGGATTGCATGCATTTCTTTTGAACTAAAAGCTTGAGTTGCAATTTAGCCCACACAGATTGGCTAGCAAAGTTAGCATACCTCACAAACATGTTTAGTAACTGGAATGAAATGACTTGAACTTAAGCGTACAAGCGTACAAGACAAAAATATATTTATACATAACACAGCTTTCATGGGGGGGGGGGGGGATGTCACAACTTTGGCAGATAAGGCATTAGGCTGGAGCCTTAGCTGACATTCTGTTAAAGGGTTCCAGGAAGGGATGTCTCTGTCCGGTAGTCCTTGTGGGAGCTGATGGGCCATAGAACCCTTCACAATGGTGGCTCCAGTGGGATTGTATCACAAGGGGAATGTCAGGGACGACCCCCAAACCCTGGGTCAACCCCCACTTGCTTATCAACCAGCAATCGGGCTGCTTTATGATGGATACATACCCAATGCCTTTGCCAAAACCGTCTTATTTACACCTGTAATCAATAAAGCTGTGGCTGATTTTCAACCCAATTCAAAATGTCCCACGTTTTATTTCTATGGTTGGCCCCTCACCGTGCTGAGGGCCTTATGTGCCTGGGCATGCAGTCACAAAAAGGGATTGTGTTCATTATACCTTGTTGATGAGTTTCTAGAGGTAACTAGCTGTTTGATGTAGGCAAGACAGCAGAAGACAAGAGGCAGCACTCAAGGGCGAGTTACCTATCTAATATAATTGTATGTTATTGAGTGCGGCCTTCACTCTGTCTGCCTTTCTCTTCAAACACTTTCAGGCTAGTGACACTTTGCAAAACTTTTCATAAATCTCCGTAGTGCATTGAAACTATAATTTGATGCAATCTAAAGCTCTGTTATTCACAGAACATGTCTCAACGTTTCCGTAACTAAATTTTTACCCGGAAAAAACAAACATTAACTTCTGACCTTTAACATTACTCAGGTTTTTCTTTCAAAAAAAAAAATATTGCAGGGGTTTGTAATCAAATATTTATTTTCCAATCCCAGTCTGATGTGTCAAGACTTTTCCTGCAAGACTTAGTTGCATATGACTCACTCTTCCAGTGTCTGAGACAAACTCGGAATACAGACTCCTTAGCTTTCTGTTTCCTTCTGTACTACAAATTAGGGAGTATGTTGCAGAAGAAAACAACCCAAGATGAATAACTAGTTTTGCAACACTGCAACTCTAACATATTCATAGACCTTTGTCCGTGCTGACTTAGCTATCCATAAGTGTTACTAGCTTGAAATGCTAGTATTGTAGTAGTTTCCAATCGCTGCTCTTTATTGGGCAAAGGAGGCGGCAGGGGGAGGTGGGTGAGAGGCAGAGGGCTATATTTTGCAAGTGGCCTCTGAGGGAGACATACCACCTGGATTGTTTTTAATGGGTCCAAAGCAATCTTATTTATCCAATTACACAGTGCTGTTCTTTCTAGAAAAAGAGGTGCCAGAACTCACCATGGACACCTCCCTTGTTCTCTTATAATGGCAATGGAGCCCACCTGAGAGGTGCAGGAACTGAGTTCTGGTGAGTTCTGGCTCAAAAAAGTCCTGCAATTACAGCAGGCTGTATCAGAAGGAGGGAGGGAGGGAGGGAGGGAGGGAGGGATGTGGCGGTACCAGTAGCTTTGATCAAAACCACACTCCTTCCTCCATCAACTTTCACGTAGGATCAGTCACTGTATCAGGCTGTAGCACAGGATAAAAGGGATGCAGGGCCACTCTCTCAGCACACCTGTGAGATCAGCAATGTGGGTGACTTTTTATTGTCCAACTTAGTTGGTCATTAGAATGATTTGCACTTAAGAACTTGTACCTTGCTTGTTTCCTCCTCCCTCCCAATCCATTCTCCTTTGGTGTCATGTATTTTTATATTGTAAGCCTGAGAGCAGGGAGTGTCTCTTCCTTTTTTAAATGATTTGTGGGCTGGGCTGGTCGCCTTTTTTTTTTTTACTGAAGAACTGGATAATTTTCTTTTTGAACAAATAATGAGTAAATATTCATTAGCCAGAGGATTCCCTTTACTGTACTGTAGTCTCATTTTCTTCCCTATTTCTGTACTGAGTCCCCCTCTTATTTGTTTCTCTTTTCTTTTCTACATTTTCCCAGGCCCCAGGCACTTTTGAAGCAATTTCATTGTCTTTCTCAGGTTAGGAGGACTGGGGACTGGTCACATGTGGCTTGCCCAGTTCTCATTCCCCCTCCTCTGTCAAACTGCACTCTCCCTTGTTTCTTCCTTCCTCTTCCAGGACAGAAGTCATGACCATCCCATGCTCCTTGACCCATTTCCACCCTTATTATCTCCTCACTGCAACAGCTCCCATAGGCGTGGACCACTGCATTGTCCAATATTTTCACCCTTCCTACTGACTCACAACCCTGCCCTGCTGTGATTTGTCAGTGTTTTTGTGTGTGTGAGCAAGCTGTTCAGAGATGGGGAGAAGTAAAAGAGCATATAAATCCGAACGCTAGCTTATTGTGTGCTCAGCTCACAAAAGCAGAGGTAAACTAATGACTGTACAAATAAAAGGATATTAATGACTGTCAAATTAGGGAGACATTACAAATTCACAATATACACACATAGTTAAGTGCAAGTGCTATTCCAAGAACAATGCCATGATGTAGCTATAATAGTCTAGAAAATATTAAAATGAATTTACAGGAGGGGGGAGGAAGATGTGGAGGGGGAGAGGAGAGAAACTGCTGAAATGTAATATTGGCACTAAGATTCCTTCAGATTACAGACAATTCTTGGCAACTGAATGTGTCCCTTTCCCTACAGCATGTTTTGTGGTGTATACCGTATTAAATTAACATGCCATATTATATTGTGGGTAGATGCAAAATTTGTAATATGTATCCACTAAAACTGCAATGTATGAATGATCTGAAGCTATAAAACCCAGGGATCACTTCAAGGCCAATGTATGCATTGCTTGTGCCTTGAAAATGTCGTATAGAATCATAGAATTGTAGAATTCTATGTAGAAACATTGTGTCCACGGATATCCGGAGGGCCACAGGTTCCCTGTCCTTGGCTTAGCATACTTCACACAGAAAGTATTATATCCCATAGGTAGCTGGTTTGCCACTGTGAGAACAGGATGCTGGACGAGATGGCCTGATCCAACAGAGCTTCTTATACTCTTATTCATAGTCCCTTACCAGTTGCCACCAACTGGAGTATTGTTAGGGAGTTGTTGCCCTTGGTCCTGGATAACCTGCCCTTTCCCACTAGAGATATTGGAGAAAAACACCAAAGATGAAAACAGACATTCATTACATTCACTTATTTATCCCATATTTGGAATTGAAATCAATCTAGTGAGTATGATCAGTACTGGCTGTTGCTGTTGATTATAGCAACTACTTAGTAAGTGTGATATATATTTTTGAAAGATGGCCCAATGGGCTCACCCACCACCAGGAAGTTATTTCATAGGGGCATTTCCACATTGAGTTTCTTGTGTTTACCAGCTCTCGGGTTCGCCTTTTGTGTGAATAAGCCCTGAAGTGAATGACTCATACAAATGGTTGAAATGGTATACTTTCTAAACAGTGTTTTCACCACCTCAAGACCAAGAAGAAAAGTAGTTTAATATATTAATTCAAACTGGTTGATTAAAAAAATGACTGCTTTCCTCTAAATGTTGTTGTAAGAGACGGACCATTCATTTGCCTACACCTCGCTTTAAGCCTGCACCTTCCTTGGTAAAACAAAGTGTTATCTGATGGTTTTGCTAGATAAGCTGATGCCCTGAGGATATGGTGTCAAAACGGCATAGCGCTGCACTTACTGCCGTTATTAAAATAACATTAGTTTTATTATTTGTTGCTGGAGTCAGTGTGCTAGCATCTCATATGTACTTTAGCAACCTGCCAACTAATAATTATCCTATAAAGTCTGATGGTTAGCTTTTAGTAATGTTAATGATAGAGAAATTATACAGCAACCTAAGAAAAAGTGTAGATTGTCAACAAAAGTTATCAGCATAACAGAAGTCACTTGCTTCAGAGAACCTAAAATTTCTGGTAGACCAGACCACTGTATCTTATTCATGGTTTATTGACAATGGTCAAACAAGCCACAAGGAAAGGCTGATGAGATGCCTACATATAATTGGAAATCTGCCTTTTTTTGTTTAAGTTAATGACAAGCCACACTGAGTTCAATAGAATTACTACCAGGTACAGTTGCTGTATAGGACTGCAGCTGGAATGTATTATTTCTATTATACTTCGTGTCTCCCATCCCATCTCATCCAAAGCACTGTTTCTTAGGCTATTTTAGCATAACTATTTCAGAAGGATCAGTTGTTATTTAACATTCCAAAAAGAGTAAAATGATATTCTGCATCTATCTCTTTTCTTAAAATGGGGTTTTTTTCTCTCCCCCCCCCAAAAAAAACCCAATTTAACTTTTCTTTGAAAGGAAAAATTGAAGAAAGTACAAAACAAATATCAGGAATACTTTTTTCAGTAGTTAAAAAGATTGCTCCTCCATTATCCCCCCCTTTTTAAACAAATCCTATAATGTATTATTAAGTACTGAGATATATTGCTGATGGCATGCCTTGCATTAATAGCATTACTGGAAAAGGTTCTACAATTTTCTTCAGGATAATTTATCCAACATTGGGCCAAATGGAAAGCTTTTCAATAGCTGTCGGCATCATTAGCTTGTGCCTTTTGAGGCACAATCAAGGGCACTGGATGCATATTGATCTGGTGTTATTCTAAGAATGGATGGAAAGTTAGAAATGCATGTGAAGAAACAATTCAAAGATGCCCTTTATTCTGCAAACAAATAGAGCTTTGGTGTTGAGCGCCTCATCAGCAGGATTATTCTCTTTTTTAAACAGTTACACGGTTGACATTTCTGACAGGAGAAGAAACCAGAGTTTTGCCACAATTCTAATGATATCCATTCTGTTTTCTATATTGTGGTCTCTAGCTCACTAGAGATGCTATGAACTACTTCAAATACTCTTTAATAAATGAGGAGCAATGCTACATCCATGCCAAAACACATACCTCATACTAAAGTCACTGTATCATAAAGGTAAAGGTAAAGGTACCCCTGCCCATACGGGCCAGTCTTGACAGACTCTGGGGTTGTGCGCCCATCTCACTCAAGAGGCCGGGGGCCAGCGCTCTCCGAAGACACTTCCGGGTCACGTGGCCAGCGTGACAAAGCTGCATCTGGTGAGCCAGCGCAGCACACGGAAACGCCGTTTACCTTCCCGCTAGTAAGCGGTCCCTATTTATCTACTTGCACTTAAGAGTGCTTTCGAACTGCTAGGTTGGCAGGCGCTGGGACTGAGCAGCAGGAGCGCACCCCGCCGCGGGGATTCGAACCGCCGACCTGACGATCGGCAAGTCCTAGGCACTGAGGTTTTACCCACAGCGCCACCCGCGTCCTACTTGCATGCAAAACCAACACATCAGTGGAGAGAGCAAGAATGAGCACATGACTCCCATAGTCCTCCACAAACTGGTTACCAACCCTCTCTGAAGCAGGGAATCTCCTGTTCTTGTGGAGGTGCCCCCACTTCAAAAGTTCACTCTCCAACTCATGGAGGGTGATGGAGACAGTGACAAGGACACACAGCTTAGCATGCTCATCTCCGATCTCATGCCAGTTTTATACAGGAGTAGAATGAGCTGGAATGGGGTTGTGGTGGCCCATGGAGTCTGCACAAATATGTTACGTTGGGGGTGAACAGTGGAGAGGATGACATAGAAACTCTGGCTCAGGTGGTTCAACTCAGCATATGTGGAAAATTTACAACTTAAACAATATGCAACTATGCAACGCAACGCAGAATCAGTCAAATCCAGGGTAAATATTTTAACTGCCAAATTACCTCAATATTTGTTATTTAAAGTTAAAAGCACAATTTAGAACTGCCTTGAAAATTGCCAACTGCCTATGAGTGCAGACTTTTGCGGGGGGGGGGGGGGGAGAGAGAGAGGAAGAACTATTGATGCTGATACAAGTTTGAGAACAAAATGCATTGTATTCACTAGTTGAGCACATGGTTTCGGTTAAAAAATATGGTAAAAGAAACTGTACAAAAGAAATTGAATTCAGTATTACAAAAGAGGGCATTTCTAAGGTTTATGGTTGATGGCATTGTGCCTGGAACCATTAAAACCTGGTATCCTTGAACTTCAGAAATGGTCAGGGTCAACTGTATTATATACATTTTTTGCTGAAAATGTGATGGCATTTGTTTATCTAAAATGCATCAAAGTGTCTTTGTGTTTCTTGCTATTTTTCTGAACTGGAATGTGCAAGTAAGGTCACTCTGACGCATATATGCTGTCACACTGGCTGCGTCAAGACTGGCTACAGATCAAATGTTCATTGCCTTGGACAATTCCATTGTGCAATGTGTTTTGAAATATTCTGTTGCTCTCAAAATTGACAACAAATAAATTAGCAGGCTCTTCTGTGAAATGTCTTTGTTGGTTCCATGAAAATCTGAAATTTTAGGAATCATTTTATACTTGGCAGGAGTATATTCTCTAATCAACTAAGACATTTAAAACTTCCCCTAATTTAGGTTGTATAACTGAAACTTAAGATTTAAATGAAAAATAAAGATAACAACAATGTTGGCTGTCACACAGCAATGCATTAAACATCTTGGAAATCATAAGGAAAAGGTTAACTGATTGAATGACCACACATAGTACTAAGCCAAATAGTGCCTTAGCATGAACTAGCAAACACACAAGTTCCTGGACAGAAGATTTTTTTCTATTAAATTTGAAGCATTTATAAACTCCTTAATATTTTTTAAATATCTAAGTAGTGTACAATACAATTAAACCAAAGGCAACATTAAACAATAAAATAGTAATAGAAAAGCATATAAAGTGAACCTAAAAGTACACATGTAAGTGAACAAAGTGTACAAAAATGCATTATATAATAGGAAAATGTTGGCAGAAATGTGTATATTTATCAACAATGTATATGCTAGGAGAAATTCTCATTAAAATGCTAGCAAATTCTGATGAGTTTTAAAAAAAAAATTAAAATAAAATTGCAAACTGCTACGGAAATGTGGAAAACTGAATTTAAGAGTGAAACAATGAGGAATGGAGAGAAACCATACTTTACAAACTAGTCTATCCCTAATCTGGAGCAAGATAAGCCACCAGCCTGGGTTTGGATGTAGTGCTAAATCAAATAATGGCTTAGCCCTGAACAGTGTGGCAGCTGCAATTATCACGGCAGGAACCCACATATTTGATTATGTGCACTAATCCCTGGTTAAACTCAGCATTACCTGTGAGGTGGGTCAATGCCCAGGATAGAAAAGATGGAATGGGTTCCTAGGAATGTGGAGCACTTTTATCGGACAATACAAAGAATCATTCCGAGATAAAAAGGCAATTTTCCTAGACTGAGATACCTTGACCAATGTTAAAGGTAAGGTGGAAGCGAGAATTTGGGCCTTTATGTGAGTTTAAAACTATGGATTGCGTCCAGACTTACAGAGCATCCTAACCATATTCCATTGACTTTTTAGGCCTTCCTACTGGTCCATGGGGTCACGAAGAGTCGGACACGACTAAACGACTAAACAACAACAAACTAGGTAAGAGGGTTTAGGATGGCAGCCTTAGTCATACTCATAGGGGACCCACTGAAATCAACAGGACAAGTTCATAATGTGTGCTTATTTGCTGGCTGGTTTTTTTGGGTGCACCCCGCTCTTGCCAGGAACAGAGGGGCTCCTAAGGACCCAACAATAATGTGTCCATCTCTCATCAGCTGCCTTGAACATGCTGCTGCTCTTCCAAGCACTTTACTCATCATGGCCTGTTCCATCAGAGGACCTCCCATGTCTTATCATCAGCATTAAGTAGCTCGCCTTTCCTCAGGACCCCACCCAGGCTACTTCTAGCAAAGTCAAGAGTAGAGCGACACCCAGAGGCCTTGCGGGGGACGGGACGGTAAGATGTGTTAAATGGAAAGGTACAGGAGGGACTTTGGTTGTCCACAACCAGATGGCCCAGCCAAGTTGCATCATGTATGGAGGAAGCTGATGAGGGGTTTTCACAGGACCTTGTGGAAGCCATTCTGTATCCTACTGCTTGCAAGCACAGGGGGTTGGATTGCATCCTTGAACTTTAGCTAGAAGGTTATAAATAATGATACGAAACAGAAGTAGAGTAGCAAAGGATCAAGAGAGACAAGAGACATGGGGGGGAATACATACCGTATTTTTCGCTCCATTGGACGCACCCGACCATAGGGCGCATCTAGTTTTTAGAGGAGGAAAACAAGGAAAAAATATTCTGAATCAAATGTTGTATAAACTACTGTATTTAATAAACAACTGGTATATCAGAATCACATTACAGCCATGTAAAGTGAACAGCAGTCAACAATGCATTAAGAACCATCATCACTGTCATTAACAAATGAAGAGAGACTTTAAGGTTTGAGTACTCTTCTAGTCTTCTGTGAATCCCAAGAACTCATCACTGCTAAAGTCAGAATTTATGAAGCTCAGTTGCTCACAGTCAGAGACATCACTTTCTTCGCTATCTTCATGTAAAATACCATCTTCGTATCCATCCAAAGCATTGCTAATGCCACATTTTTTCCTCTCAATCCTCTTCCTCCCCTCTCTCAGCGAACAGCCTGCCAGCTGCTCGCAAACATTCCCTTTACTTGAATTACAGTCAAGAAACAGCCAAGCAGAGCTTCTCAGTAGCAGGCTTGGGAGGCTTTCCTTTTCCCCACATTTTTCTCCCCCCCCCCCCAGCAGAACAGTCCCCTTTTCCAGCCTCCTCCACTCCATCCCTTTCACCCAAACTCCTCAGGTGACGTCTACAATTTCTCCCCTTCACTGCTCCCTCTCCTTTGCCCTCTACCATGACTCTCCACTCACGGCAACCTATGGTACCTCATCTCCCTTCACCCAGCTTCTTGGTCCCCCTTCCTCTTCGTCCTCCTCCTCCCCTCTCTCAGTGAACAGCCTGCCCACTGCTCCAAACCTTGAGGGGAAGGGCAGGCTGCTGGCAGAGCAGCACCCCCCACCCCCATTCAGCAGCCCTGGAGTGTGGGGCATGGGCGCACAGCCTGCCCACTGCTCCAAACCTTGAGGGGAAGGGCAGGCTGCTGGCAGAGCAGCACCCCCCACCCCCATTCAGCAGCCCTGGAGTGTGGGGCATGGGCGCACAGCCTGCCCACTGCTCCAAACCTTGAGGGGAAGGGCAGGCTGCTGGCAGAGCAGCACCCCCCACCCCCATTCAGCAGCCCTGGAGTGTGGGGCATGGGCGCACAGCCTGCCCACTGCTCCAAACCTTGAGGGGAAGGGCAGGCTGCTGGCAGAGCAGCACCCCCCCACCCCCATTCAGCAGCCCTGGAGTGTGGGGCATGGGCGCACAGCCTGCCCACTGCTCCAAACCTTGAGGGGAAGGGCAGGCTGCTGGCAGAGCAGCACCCCCCACCCCCATTCAGCAGCCCTGGAGTGTGGGGCATGGGCGCACAGCCTGCCCACTGCTCCAAACCTTGAGGGGAAGGGCAGGCTGCTGGCAGAGCAGCACCCCCCACCCCCATTCAGCAGCCCTGGAGCGTGGGGCATGGGCGCACAGCCTGCCCACTGCTCCAAACCTTGAGGGGAAGGGCAGGCTGCTGGCAGAGCAGCACCCCCCCACCCCCATTCAGCAGCCCTGGAGCGTGGGGCATGGGCGCACAGCCTGCCCACTGCTCCAAACCTTGAGGGGAAGGGCAGGCTGCTGGCAGAGCAGCACCCCCCACCCCCATTCAGCAGCCCTGGAGTGTGGGGCATGGGCGCACAGCCTGCCCACTGCTCCAAACCTTGAGGGAAAGGGCAGGCTGCTGGCAGAGCAGCACCCCCCACCCCCATTCAGCAGCCCTGGAGCGTGGGGCATGGGCGCACAGCCTGCCCACTGCTCCAAACCTTGAGGGAAAGGGCAGGCTGCTGGCAGAGCAGCACCCCCCACCCCCATTCAGCAGCCCTGGAGTGTGGGGCATGGGCGCACAGCCTGCCCACTGCTCCAAACCTTGAGGGGAAGGGCAGGCTGCTGGCAGAGCAGCACCCCCCACCCCCATTCAGCAGCCCTGGAGCGTGGGGCATGGGCGCACAGCCTGCCCACTGCTCCAAACCTTGAGGGGAAGGGCAGGCTGCTGGCAGAGCAGCACCCCCCCACCCCCATTCAGCAGCCCTGGAGCGTGGGGCATGGGCGCACAGCCTGCCCACTGCTCCAAACCTTGAGGGGAAGGGCAGGCTGCTGGCAGAGCAGCACCCCCCACCCCCATTCAGCAGCCCTGGAGTGTGGGGCATGGGCGCACAGCCTGCCCACTGCTCCAAACCTTGAGGGGAAGGGCAGGCTGCTGGCAGAGCAGCACCCCCCACCCCCATTCAGCAGCCCTGGAGCGTGGGGCATGGGCGCACAGCCTTCCCGTTGCTCCAAAGCTGCAGAGGGAAGCCGAGGCTGCCGGCAGACGAGCGAGGCTCTCCCCACCTCCCCCATTCAACAGCCCAGAAGCACGGGGGATGGGCGCACAGCCCTCCCGTTCCTCCAAAGCTTCCCGGGGCTGCAGGGGGAAGCCGAGGCTGCCGGCAGATGAGCGCAGCTCTCCCCTCCGCCCCCATTCAGCAGCCCAGGAGTGTGGGGCAGGGGCGCACAGCCCTCCCCTTGCTCCAAAGCTTCCTGGGGCTGCAGAGGAAAGCCGAGGCTGCCAGCAGATGAGCGCGGCTCTCCCCTCCGCCCCCATTCAGCAGCCCAGGAGTGTGGGGCAGGGGCGCACAGCCCTCCCCTTGCTCCAAAGCTTCCCGGGGCTGCAGAGGGAAGCCGAGGCTGCCGGCAGACAAGCGAGGCTCTCCCCACCTCCCCCATTCAACAGCCCAAAAGCGCGGGGGATGGGCGCAAAGCCCTCCCGTTCCTCCAAAGCTTCCCGGGGCTGCAGGGGGAAGCCGAGGCTGCCAGCAGGGGAGCGCGGCTCTCCCCCCCCCCCATTCAGCAGCCCAGGAGTGTGGGGCAGGGGCGCACAGCCCTCCCCTTGCTCCAAAGCTTCCTGGGGCGGCAGAGGGAAGCCGAGGCTGCCGGCAGGGGAGCGCGGCTCCACCACCACTACCAAAGACCAGTCCAAGAGTGTGCCGCACTCCGACGATTTGGCCCCAGGGACCACACATTCGCTCCATAGGACGCACAGACATTTCCCCTTACTTTTTAAGAGTAAAAAAGTGCGTCCAATGGTGCGAAAAATACGGTACCTTCTGTGAATAATGATCGTTTGGCTTGACTGCAGAGCCACTTTGCTTTCAGTCTTCTTCATGTGTAGGAAATGGATGATGAAAAGAAAAAGAAAATTATTGTGACTGAGGGAAAATATACATTGCCATTATTTTTTAAAAAAAAATTAAAATGAAACATCTGGAAAGGATTTTTACTACTGCCATGCCAAGTCTGAAGCTTTTTGATTTGTTTTAATCAGAAAATGACACCTCTGGAGAATACGGACATGTTGAAAATGCTTAGCTCCTCGAGTCAAGCGATGCAACTGTGTCAGGAAGGGAAAGGGCAATCTCATTACTCGCACGCTGCAGAAAAGGTCAGAGAGGTCCAGCTGAGACTGACAGGTTCTGATATAGGGTGCCATCCATAACCCGCTGAAGTCAATAGCAAAACTCCCAGCTATTTTAATGGGACTTAAAGTACCCCCGCCCCTTGTATATTTTAGGAAATCCATTTACGTGGTTTGGTCAGGGGGGTTTTCTTGCTTTCTTTATTTTTTGCAGCACACACTAACCAATAAACTAAATCCAAATTATCTGCTAGCCTAAAATGGAGCAGCTGCTTGTTTTATATTGATGTTCAACACCATGTCATATTATTGCATTTTACAACCAGGAAGTCATTTTCTAGCTAAACAGCTACATTTCTATGAAGTCTTTTTTTAAAAAAACACACCCAAAAACCCCTAACATATGCACAGAAAGGCAAAACTTATGATGCTGTTAAATTTGGCACTTTTTTTTTTTTTTTGGAGGCTTCAATACAGAACAGATATCAATCAGTATAAAGAGGTTTTTTAATTTAGATTTTCCTTTTGTTTCAACTTATTAAGTTTGTAAGTTGCTGTCAATCTTTTAACTGGCATAATTCAGCATTTAATTCAAATGAAGAATTGGGGAGAATTGGAATCCTTTTGAATGGCTCTTCTCATAAGTTTGCCAGTTGCCATGGTGATTACATTAATAATCTCTGTATAATTGTATGACTATCTGTGGGATAAGCATCAGCACAGAGGCGGCAGTGACACAGCAGAGATAGCTGCCAGTGGTGATCAAATACCACCAGGGGATCATTTTTTTTTAACAAATCTGGTAATAAGGGCAAAGGAATATGAAAGAAGGAACGAGGAAGCATGGAATATAATATGGAACAATGGACTGTGCAATGCACAGGAAAGATAAAAGAATTAACAGGAAGAATGAAGGCTAATAAAAAAAAAAGGTCTATAAGGGGACAAGTAAAAGTTCTAGTGGAAGAATAGGAGAGGCATTGCCTGAAAGCAGAAATATGGGTAAACACGGAGCAGATCTGAAGATGAAAAGTGTGAACATGTAATTACAAGAAAGGGAGGTGCCTTGAGATAGATCAGTCAGCGACTCAGTCTCTATCGCCAAGGACAAAGATAACTGCACTGGCTGAAACAGACTTGGCAAACTTAGTCTGCTCAGAAGTGTGCCCACTGGCTTGCCCAGTCCCATGGCAATCAGCCATCCGAATGACTGCTCCTTCCCTGATCTTTGAAACGAGAGGGGGGGACAGATGTCAAGTGTTGGGACAATGCCAGCTTACGCCAAACCATGAGCTTCAACCATGGTAACACTTGCTGGGGAAACTCAGCCAGATGGGCAGGGTATAAATAATAAATTGTTGTTGTTGTTGTTGTTGTTGTTGTTAACCTGAATGCTTTGCAACAAGATTTATTTATTATCATTTATTTATTAGGTTTATATACCTCCGCCCCCCCGCCTTCATCCAAAGATCTCAGGGCAGTTCACAAGACGGATACACAAGATGAAAACCCGAATAAATAGTCAAAACAAAAACAGCAAAACAATAAGGTCCCACAAGCACATTTAAAAGGCCTTAGAACATTAATCATCCAAAGACCGGGATATATATATCCAAAGATATATAATGAATGTGCCAGACAAACCTCCCTGGGGAGAGCATTCCATGAAGGGGGAGCCACAGCAGAAAGGCCCGTTCTTGTGTTATCACACCCTCCAGACCTCTCTTGGAGGAGGCACACAAAGGAGGGCCTCAGAAGATGATCTCAGGGTCTGAGGAGGTTCATATGCAGAGAGGCAGTTCTTGAGGTATTGTGGTCCTAAGCTGTTTAAGGCTTTATAGGTCAAAACCAACACTCTGAATTGGGCCCAGAAGCTAATTGGCAACCAGTGCAGTCGGGCCAGGATTGGTGTAAAATGCTGAAATTGTCTTGCTCCGGTGAGCAACCTGGCTGCCGAATTCTGTACCTACACATTAAAGCCTTTTTCAAAAACTGCATTGGGAGTATGAGTATTGCATCCACCAGTGAGGACCGGGACAGAAAATCTGAAAAAAAAGTATGTAGATATAATTAATGAGAGCAATTCTCATTATGTAGTTTGTGTGAGGTTTTATTCTTTCCCAGTGGGCACTGAAGTAAAAAACAGAAACCTAACCTAGGTAGTTGTTCTATCTAAAACAGGCTCAATCTGAAGAGCCAAGTGTGGCTCCTTTCAGAATGTCCAGCAAAAGATTGGATGCAAAGAATCAACATCTTGATCCCATTGATGTACTCTCTTATGTCATCTACACACCCTCTTAAAACATAGCAGAAAATGGGAGAGTGTCAAGTATTTTTGGACTGTCCACTGATGTTTTCAGCACAATTAAAAGCTGGCTCTGAACAGTAAATTGTTCCTACAGAACATCTAAGCGTGTGAACTGCTGCTGCTGCTTGTTGCCCTACACAAGATGTTTGACATCTGTAGAATGAATTAGCTTTGCTTCAAAAAAAAACACTGACAACATTCATATGAATCTAAATTCAAGAAATAGATGCATTAATATATTACATGATGAGTATAAATGTGACACTTTCTTGTATTGGCCTATAACCACAAAAGAAGCTAGCAGTTAAAGCTCAGTTAATGTTTGAGATGATTTCAGCAAAAAGGATCCATCACTTTTATTTACAAGCTTGTATTTTGGCAGCTGTTACTTAAAATGATGTAGATAACATAGCAGGGACATTTTTCAATTCTTAAGGGCTCATAAAGATCCTTAAAGACCTTCTGGCAAGTCTTCAGAAGCTCCACATACTCTCCGGAAGCTTCCAAGAGCTTCTTATTCTTGAATTTCTAGTTATGGACACAGAGGCTTGCAGCATCTACTTAGGCAGTTCTGGTTCTCTTAAAAGGCAGAGGAGCCTTGCCAGAGAAAAGTTGGCAATTCTGTGGAATGAGCTTTTCTCCATTTTTATGTTCATTTCTGCCATTATTAGCTCTGACAGTTTGAAGGGCATCCAGACAACTGTACAGAAGGCTGCTCTTCTGCTTTATTGGATCACAGAAATTTCCAGCAGCAAGAGAGGTAGTAAGGCCAAATTTAAGAGTAGAGCTTTGCCAAACACCAGTCCCTTAACAGTAATAACTGTTTAGGAAACGTATTTTAAAAGAAGAAAGGGGGGGGGGAGAAACTCTTGCAGTAAGCATTTCTAACAAGAAAACGAGTGGTTGGCATCCAACAGCCAGCTTTGATAGGGTAGAAAAATGGACCTCTACTTATTACTACCAGTTGACTGTGTAACTGCTTCTCCGTCAATTTTCTCCTCCTACAGAACTCCTGTGTTTTTGACAGTTGGCCAACAGGTGAGCATTTATTTAACAAGGGAACTTTTCCCTGGCATGGCAATAAAATTATGAAAAATGCTTTGTCTGCTAAGCAATGTCAGGTGAAGCAATGTCAGGCTGCCATTAAAAACACAGGAGCCCTCCTGTCAGAGAAGAATAGGAAGCAGTACCTCTTTTGTCACACAAAATGTCCTTTGCAGTATGCAGTTTAAGAAACAATACTTTATGCAATATAAATCACGTAATGGGAAAAACTCATTCCAGTAACACAGTTTCTGCTGCACATGGAAGCTGAACACCACATCACTAGAGAAGTAGAGAGGAAGGAGTAGAACTTACAGAATATAAGGATAGGGACTAGGCTCCCTGGTCAGAGAAATCTTCAGGCAGGAAGCTCAGTGCACTAGCCAATACGAAATCTGCCCAGATGCCCTCAGGATTCTGGAGATACAATCTTCACTTTCACTACTGGGGACTAGAAACTTGCACAGCTCCATACTGTAATCTTTATTGTTTGTTTGTTTGTTTGTTTGTTTGTTGTTGTTGTTGTTTTGACCATCATGGTCATATCAACAGCAGAAAAAATATTAATTTTTTATACACTGGTACTATATCATAATCATATCTCATAATTTATTTTATGTCTCTATATATCTTACTGCCATGGATAGACTGATTAACAAAAGATCAGTGGAACCAGGGCCAGATGAAGACATTTATCTGCCGGGGCTGAAGCAGTATTTGATATCCCTGCTGCCACCACACCTCTACCCTTAAATCATGGTAATAGGAGACAAGGCAAACCTATTTGTTTTTTTGCACCTGAGGCAGGAAACTCCCCGTCCCTGGAAGTGAAAATATAATAAAAATATTGTATAACTAATAATTTTATGCCCTTTCATTATATTAAACAAACAAACACCCCAAATCAGCTGCCTTGAGAGAGTTACCTCACTGTCTAATAGCAGGGCTGACCCTGAGCAGAGCTAAGTGCTCACGCCAAACCCCAAATCTGCAAGAAGAAATAATACGCAAAGAGGTTGAAACAGTTGGACCAATGCTCTTTTAAATCTAAGCAAGACATGTAATGTTTGAAAGCTATATGAAGGCAAGTAAACATCAAGAAACAGACCTCCTGTCATGATGCAACTCGAAAAGTGTTTTACAAATATTTATGTATGCCGATGCCCATACTGGTTGTTGGAACATAAGAAGAGCTCTGCTGAAACAGTCCAAAGGCCTACGTAGTCCAGCATCCTATTTCTCAACTGTTGTTAACCAAATGCCCATGGGAATCCCACAAGGAGGCCATGAATGCATTAGTGCTCTCCCACTCCTGATTCCCAGCAACAGGTATTTGGATGGGTGCTGCTTCTGAACCTCACCACAGCATATACATGAAGAGTAGTCATGGATAGCCCAGCCCTCCATGACTTGGCCCAATACCCTTTGCAAGCCATCGAAGGTGGTGGACATCACAATGTCTTGTGACACTATAGGTTACTAAACGCTGTGTGAAAAAGCACTTCCTTGTTTCTCTCCTGAATCTCCTGCCAATCAGCTTCCTGAACTAGTTTTAAGAGAGAGGAAGAAAAACATTGGAGTAATGATTTATTCCCCTTATTCCCCCCTCTTTCAGTAATGATGTTGCATGTGAATATAGCATGTTTACTTTGGCCTATGGCTTCTCGCCATAAACTTGAACACTATTTGCAAACTGTTTTCAAGTCGATCTTTGTTTAGTCATCACTGTGCAGATGTTGATGATAAGGCAAAGAGCTACAAGTCTCTGTTCATCAATGTAACAGAGCAGCATTTTGTATTATTAAGATCCCTTACTAACACACGCTATGCAGCCAACATGCTTCCCCCACCCCAGGCACAAAAGGTGTAGGTTAACAAAACGCCCAATTACCAATTCACAACAGACACAAATTTTTAAAGGTCTATCTCCATTAAAGAGGTGGTGGTGGTGGAGCTTACATTGTTTCTGGAAGGCGAGCAGTAGACCTCTCTGGGGAACTGCTTTCATGGAATCAGAATCAGAGTTGCTGCTTTATTTCTACTATTGTTGTTATTATGTCATGTTTTTCTTGGATTGGATTGTGATTAAGTGTTTTATAGCTTCTAAACGCTGCATTTCATTTCAACTGCCCAAGGTCAGAAAAGGCAGCTGGTGACACTTTGGAAAATAAGAAGACTGCTGTGTAGTCCTGAGCACCTTCTATCTCCAGAGCAGACAGGGACTTAAGCAAACTCCTCTCAGACAATCGGAACAGGACAGTGTGGGAATATGTGTCAGGAAAAGCTAACGTAAGATATTTCTCAGTTGGACAGATCCTTTGCCAAATTTCTGCCCCTTTGGGGAAGTTTCCTCTGCACTTCAAAAAACAAATTATTCAAAACAATGTCAGGGGGAAAGAGAACAGGGCTTTAATGAAATGCACACAGCCCTATCCCCTTCTTAGCCACATCAGCTTCCCTGGTAGACAGTAGCTAAGAAGGTGTCAGAAAAGAGGGGAAGGTTCCCTTCATGCTGTCCTGTAACTTGAATGTGGATTGTTTTCTCACTTCAGCCTCCTTCAAGCACTCTTCTCCATGCAGTTGCAATCCCTTGGAAGACAAGAGGGATGTCATGCCCACTGCCTCTCCTCCACTGTCATGCCCCCATCTGCTCCTGGCCACACTTTGCAGGGGATGGTTTAAATTGGGGAGCTTGCTCTTACATGCATAGCCCCTCGCTCCAATTTTGAGCCTTGCATGGCTTCACTCTCATCCTCTGTGCACATGATCTGAGTGGAAGCTCACCTCCTAAACTGGGAGTGGATGAGGCCTTGCCCCCAAGTCACTGCACGTTACAGGTGCATGGCATGTGCACTTGTGAGCATGACCTTGATATTTACGGAGATTTCCTAGCCACTATATAAGATAGAAGGGATGCGGGTGGCGCTGTGGGTTAAACCACAGAGCCTAGGGCTTGCTGATCAGAAGGTCAGTGGTTCGAATCCCCACGACAGGGTGAGCTCCCGTTGCTCGGTCCCTGCTGCTGCCAACCTAGCAGTTCGAAAGCACGTCAAAGTGCAAGTAGATAAATAGGTACCGCTCTGGCGGGAAAGTAAACGGCGTTTCCGTGCGCTGCTCTGGTTCACCAGAAGCGGCTTAGTCCTGCTGGCCACATGACCCGGAAGCTGTACACCGGCTCCCTCGGCCAATAAAGCAAGATGAGCGCCGCATCCCCCGAGTCGGTCACGACTGGACCTAATGGCCAGGGGTCCCTTTACCTTTACCTTTATATAAGATAGAAGCTCAGAAAGCTGGAAGAATGTGGCCAAGTGATCAGACACAAGACTATTGCTGCCCATTCATCACCTTCATCTGCTCTCCCAGTCCTAGTCTTGGCTGGAAAACAGAGTGGAGCAGAGGGATGGCATGTGATGCTGATGAATCTTCTGCTACAGCAACCTTTGAAGGAGACAAACCACTACATAAATAAGGAGTACTCGCAAGCATACATTGAGCTGCAAAGCTGATAGGAGATTAGTGCAAAACATCTGGAGGGCACCAGCTTGGAGGAGTCTGGTAAGGAGCCTGAGATGCTCAATGACTTTTGAGATACTCGGTAGCTCACAGGACAAGGGCCAAAGTTATCACAAGGAAGCATTTCCCAATCCTATCATGCATCTGTATATTATTATTACAAGGGCAAATGGTTTGAGTTAGATTTTGGCTCACTAAGACAAAGATCTGGACATGTTTTATTAATTTCACGCAGCATCACTTGGCAATGTACCAATACATTTTAGAAGAAATCCAGAAGGCTGGACAAGGGTGACATGTTTAAGATGTGAATCTGAAAATAAAAACAGTTATAAGGAAGCTACCTGACTGAAACAAGTAAACTGCATTAGCACAGCAAGCCACAACATGCACTGAAATCTCTTGTTGTGATTAATTTTGCTATTGATGAGTGTCTCTATAGAGAGAGTTCTGTAGTTTAAACCAAGGAAAACATATTTCTCAGCAGCTACAATGACACAGATTTGTGTTAATCAGCAGCAATGTTTCGATGTGTGGAAACAAAATATATTCTGTGCAATCACATAAATGTTTTCTTGCAACAGTATTTTCTATATTAAAAAGCTATTCTATGCCGACATTTTGGTTCTCTTCCAAATGGTTTGCAGAAGGCTGGGTGGGGAAAGTGCATAAATTATAATGATGCACAGGGTTGTTCCACACATTACGTTAGGGAATTGCATGCTTGACTGTGAACTTTGGCTCCAAGACTACCTTTAACTCTTGCCATGGACCAAATTGCAGCATCAACAGCCATGTTAGATTCCTAATGGTTCATTGGGCTCTGGCAGCACAATCCTATGTAAATTTACTCAGCAGGATTTACTCCCAGTTAAGTTCATACACAGTTAGCCTAGCTATAACTTTCACTAGACTTTGCACAACTGCCATTCAGAGAGGTCTGGGGAGCTGCACTTCATAGTAGTAACAGAATACATACTGTTTATACAGCAACCACTAATCATTCTTGTGCACTTCCATTCCACATAATGGCCTGGTTCACAAGTCACAGCAGGCCATGTCATGGTTTGGCATGAATGATCAAGTGTGTGGGATCCCGAATTCAAAACTGGGGCGTCTTTGAGTCCTTCTTGGTCCTCCTGCCACTGAACTGCGCTGGTTGGTTTGGCTTAGCATGTTGTTCAAACCCAGACTCATGATTCAGCTCTCCTGGACAAACCACAAGCCATAAACCATAGGACAAATCCTGGTTACAGGTCAAGACGAGGAGAGCAAAACTATGAGCCCAGTTTCAGATTACACACTAAGTCAAACCATAGCTCAGAACAGCAGCAGAGCAACTGGGGGGAAGCAAAAACGCCACAATCTCCTCTCCTGGAGTCTGTACACTTGTGTGTTCATGCTGAGCCATGTTTTGGCTTAGAATGACATGTGAACCAGTCCTAGGAAAGCTAATCAGTAGGGCTGCATTATTTAGTCAAGAATTGTCTTGGATTTCTTGATCTGAAAACTGACGATCAATTAAAAGGGGTGCTCAATTAATTGAGAAGCATGTTCATTAAAAGCAAAACATGGTCATCATTTTAAATAAAAGTACTTATAAAAACTGTGTTGGCAGACTGCCATCTTAGAAGAGTTATTCCTATTTCTCTCACATACAGAAGAAAATGTCTAACATGGTGCCTATTATGACACATCCATAATCAAAGAATAAATATTTCCCTACCCTGTTTCAGAACTACTCGATACCATATTCTAGGAGAATTAATGAGGGGGGTTCCTGTCCCAAACTCCATATTTACATCTATCCTCTATGCTCCGCACTTGTTCTGCCCAGATAGTTTGACTTTGTTGTTGTTGTTGTTGTTTAGTCGTTTAGTCGTGTCCGACTCTTCGTGACCCCATGGACCAGAACACGCCAGGCACCCCTGTCCTCCACTACCTCCCGCAGTTTGGTCAAACCCATGCTAGTAACCTCGAAAACACTATCCAACCATCTTGTCCTCTGTCGCCCCCTTCTCCTTGTGCCCTCCATCTTTCCCAGCATCAGTGTCTTCTCCAGGGAGTCTTCTCTTCTCATGAGGTGGCCAAAGTACTGGAGCCTCAGCTTCACGATCTGTCCTTCCAGTGAGCACTCAGGGCTGATTTCCTTAAGAATGGATGCGTTTGATCTTCTTGCAGTCCATGGGACTCTCAAGAGTCTTCTCCAGCACCATAATTCAAAAGCATCAATTCTTCGGCGATCAGCCTTCTTTATGGTCCAGCTCTCACTTCCATACATCACTACTGGGAAAACCATGGCTTTAACTATACGGACCTTTGTTGGCAAGGTGACATCTCTACTTCTCAAGATGCTGTCTAGGCCTGTCATTGCCCTTCTCCCAAGAAGCAGGCGTCTTTTAATTTCGTGGCTGCTGTCACCATCTGCAGTGATCATGGAGCCCAAGAAAGTAAAATCTCTCACTACCTCCATTTCTTCCCCTTCTATTTGCCAGGAGGTGATGGGACCAGTGGCCATGATCTTCGTTTTTTTGATGTTGAGCTTCAGACCATATTTTGCGCTCTCCTCTTTCACCCTCACTAAAAGGTTCTTTAATTCCTCCTCACTTTCTGCCATCAAGGTTGTGTCATCTGCATATCTGAGGTTGTTGATATTTCTTCCGGCAATCTTAATTCCAGCTTGGGATGCATCCAGCCCAGCCTTTCGCATTATGTATTCTGCATATAAATTAAATAAGCAGGGAGACAAAATACAGCCTTGTCGTACTCCTTTCCCAATTTTGAACCAATCAGTTGTTCCATATCCAGTTCTAACTGTAGCTTCTTGTCCCACATAGAGATTTCTCAGGAGACAGATGAGGTGATCAGGCACTCCCATTTCTTTAAGAACTTGCCATAGTTTGCTGTGGTCGACACAGTCAAAGGCTTTTGTATAGTCAATGAAGCAGAAGTAGATGTCTTTCTGGAACTCTCTAGCTTTCTCCATAATCCAGCGCATGTTTGCAATTTGGTCTCTGGTTCCTCTGCCTCTTCTAAATCCAGCTTGCACTTCTGGGAGTTCTCGATCCACATACTGCTTGAGCCTTCCTTGTAGAATTTTAAGCATAACCTTGCTAGCGTGTGAAATGAGTGCAATTGTGCGGTAGTTGGAGCATTCTTTGGCACTGCCCTTCTTTGGGATTGGGATGTAGACTGATCTTCTCCAATCTTCTGGCCACTGCTGAGTTTTCCAAATTTGCTGGCATATTGAGTGTAGCACCTTAACAGCATCATCTTTTAAAATTTTAAATAGTTCAGCTGGAATACCATCACTTCCACTGACCTTGTTATTTGCAGTGCTTTCTAAGGCCCATTTGACTTCACTTTCCAGGATGTCTGGCTCAAGGTCAGCAGCCACACTACCTGGGGTGTACGAGACATCCATATCTTCCTGGTATAATTCCTCTGTGTATTCTTGCCACCTCTTCTTGATGTCTTCTGCTTCTGTTAGGTCCTTACCACTTTTGTCCTTTATTATGGTAATCTTTGTACGAAATGTTCCTTTCATATCTCCAATTTTCTTGAACAGATCTCTGGTTCTTCCCATTCTGTTGTTTTCCTCTATTTGTTTGCATTGCTCGTTTAAGAAGGCCTTCTTGTCTCTCCTTGCTATTCTTTGGAAATCTGCATTCAGTTTCCTGTATCTTTCACTATCTCCCTCGCATTTTGCTTGCCTTCTCTCCTCCGCTATTTGTAAGGCCTCGTTGGACAGCCACTTTGCTTTCTTGCATTTCCTTTTCATTGGGATGGTTTTCGTTGCTGCCTCCTGTACAATGTTACGAGCCTCCATCCATAGTTCTTCAGGCACTCTGTCCACCAAATCTAAATCCTTAAACCTGTTCCTCACTTCCACTGTGTATTCATAAGGGATTTGACTTAGATTGTATCTTACCGGCCCAGTGGTTTTTCCTACTTTCTTCAGTTTAAGCTTGAATTTTGCTATAAGAAGCTGATGATCTGAGCCACAGTCAGCTCCAGGTCTTGTTTTTGCTGACTGTATAGAGCTTCTCCATCTTTGGCTGCAGAGAATATAATCAATCTGATTTCGATGCTGCCCATCTGGTGATGTCCATGTGTAGAGTCGTCTCTTGTGTTGTTGGAAAAGCGTGTTTGTGATGACCAGCTTG
The DNA here is from genome assembly GCF_964188315.1 of Podarcis muralis. Lineage (NCBI taxonomy): Eukaryota > Metazoa > Chordata > Lepidosauria > Squamata > Lacertidae > Podarcis > Podarcis muralis. Next base: position 44,281,492 of record NC_135663.1, on the reverse strand, counting down.
TTCTCTTGACAGAACTCTATTAGCCTTTGCCCTGCTTCGTTTTGATCTCCAAGGCCAAACTTGCCAGTTGTTCCTTTTATCTCTTGCCTCCCTACTTTAGCATTCCAATCCCCTATAATGAGAAGAACATCCTTCTTTGGTGTCACTTCTATAAGGTGTTGTAAGTCTTCATAGAATTGGTCAATTTCAGTTTCTTCAGCACCAGTGGTTGGTGCATACACTTGGATTACTGTGATGTTAAAAGGTCTGCCTTGGATTCGTATCGAGATCATTCTATCATTTTTGAGATTGCATCCCAGTACAGCTTTCGCCACTCTTTTGTTGACTATGAGGGCCACTCCATTTCTTTTACAGGTTTCTTGCCCACAGTAGTAGATGTGATGGTCATCCGAACTGAATTCACCCATTCCCGTCCATTTTAGTTCACTGATGCCCAGGATGTCAATATTTATTCTTGCCATCTCATTTTTGACCACCTCCAACTTACCCAGGTTCATGGTTCTTACATTCCAGGTTCCTATGCAATATTTTTCTTTACAGCATTGGACTTTCCTTTCGCTTCCAGGCATATCCGCAACTGAGCGTCCTTTCGGCTTTGGCCCAGCCGCTTCATCAGCTCTGGATCTACTTGTACTTGCCCTCCGCTCTTCCCCAGTAGCATGTTGGACGCCTTCCGACCTGAGGGGCTCATCTTCCAGCGTCATAACTTTTATATGCCTGTTGTATTTGTCCATGGAGTTTTCTTGGCAAGGATACTGGAGTGGTTTGCCGGTTCCTCCTCCAGGTGGATCACGTTTGGTCCAAACTCTCCACTATGACCTGTTCATCTTGTGTGCCCTGCTTGGCGTAGTTCATAGCTTCTCTGAGTTCTTCAAGCCCCTTTGCCACGGCAAGGCAGTGATCCATGAAGGGGCAGTGATCCATGAAGGGGAGTTTGACTACACATGGCTATTCATGAGGAAAGTGGTGCCTATATAATTTAAGTTGGAATCCAAAGTGATGCAGGGTATAGAGTACTGGGTTTGGGCTTAAGGAACCCAGGCTTCAAATCTTAATCACCTGGAGCATTCTCTATGTGTTTACGGACTAGTCGCTGTCTCTAAGCCTAAACTACCTCACAGGTTGCTATGAGGTTAAAAGGGGAGCATGCCATCCTTGGGAGAAGATTGGAGTTAAATGATTAGATTACCGGTACTTAAAACTCACATGAGTAATCCATTTGGATTTCTTACCCTGTTTCTGACTTTTATAAATGTTTTATTGGGTTCCCCCCCCCCTTCACAATACAATGAATAAAAAACAATAAAAGTGGGGATATTAGCAACACATCATAGCATTTTGTAGTGCAGTATCATACAGTTAAGGTAAGTAGAATCAGAATAAATAAAAAGGGGGGAAAGGGGTTTGGTGGGAGAGGGTACATGGGTATGAGATTTCCACAGCAGAGAACAAGGCAACTGATTTTCTCCCCTTAAGGGTAACTGGAAAGTAAAGGTTAAGAAGAAGAAACATGAAGAGAGAACATTTAATGCATTGTTTGAAGGGTGTCTGTTAACTTTTTGCTCCATTATTCATTTTCATTTACAATTTTATTTAAAATGCTTATTTTGACATGCTTTGAAATGCTTCAGTACTGCCATAACTGAAGCTGAAACAGGGATTTTACCAGGCAAACAGAGATCTGGCAGTTGTAAGAGTGACTGAATGGAGCATTTAATTTTCAAAACTGTGATGTTTTCAATAATGATGGGGGGGAAACAAAACAGACAGTACCCATTCAGACTTCTCTTTGAAAAGTAGCATGCAGGGTTATCAAAAAAGCAAGAGCATCTGCTTTGAAAGGGAGAGAAATCATTAAAACCTTATCTTAAGGAGAGGAAAGTCATCTTCAAAGGTCATTTTTACAGAATATGCTACCAACAGGCAGGTTTCTAAAAATAATACAACAGCTAGGATCACTATCACACGTTTCATTTTGCAGAAACTAATGCTGAACAACCCTGATGGTATTCTGTTCTGCTCAAATGCTCTTCAATTTGCCATCTAGAAGAACCAACTTGTTAAACAGAAACTGTTGCAAATAAAAGCCCAAAGGATCTATCAGATTGTCTGTTTTGTTTTCTAAAGGCAGCTGCTTGTTTATACAGAGAAGGTTTGTAAAATATTTGAATATACAATGCTATTCAGTGTAAATTCTATGACTTTCTGCGTAAGTCAGGCTCTGAATATTGAAATTCAGGCCCAGCTGTGTCCATGGGTGAGCTGTAAAATCCAGTCCAATCTAGAAGCCTTTGGGAAACCTTTGGCCATCCAGATGCTGCTGAACTACAACTCCCATCAGTCCTCCCAAGCATGGCCAATGGCCAGGGCTGATATGAGTTGCAGTTCAGCAATATCTGGAATGCCAAAGGTTCCTCACACCTGCTACTGTATAGGAAAGTTTGGGCTGGCTGCTTCAAATCAATATTTGAAAATAATTTCATCATCACCACACACACAAAAACCACTGATTCCTTGGTTTTATGAGGTTCTAATCTACAGCCTCCAAGGTCCCATTGGTTGATTGGCTACCTGCATTAACAGCTTTGGTTAAGAAATTGGGAAGAAGGGATATTCCTGTGACTTTTTCAAAAGATATTAGCAAAAGCTATGCTGCACTTTTAAAATAGTGATCCTGTGCCATAATTGTGCAGACAATGAAAAATCTAAAGAGCAGACATAGGATGAAAATGTTGTCACTATATGGATATAGCGTGAGTGCCACATTTTGCCTGAAGGCAAACTACTTGGTTTGGAGCTTCAGGTGGTCATTTTATCTGAGAATAACAAGGCATTAGCACAGAATAGGAAATACAATACAAGGTGCTAAAGATAATGGAAGCCTCAGCTACTTAACTCCTCTGAAGTCAGGCCAAATAGTGCTAAAGGGTGTCATTTGTCAAGGGTGTCATTAAGATTAAATAATGCATGAGCTTGCACTGATTCCTATACAAGTGAATAATTAAAGTTTGCTCTGCTCCACATCACGTTCCTTCCTAGCCAAACTCTAAATATGAATATATTCAGAAGCCTGAAGTTCCTAAGCAAAGATGAATTGCTTAGTGAAGTACTAAATGACAAAGTTTTTGTTACGTTGCATAACAACTGATTTTGCTGAGTTACCCACCTGTCAATATAAATAAAAAGTCAGGAAGGGAACTTAAAACAGTAGAAATCATAGGAGGGCTTTAACTTTTTTTAAAAAAAGAATAAGTAACCAATGGTTTTCTTGCTAATTCTGTTCTGCATGGTCTCCTGTAAGCAGCAAATGACTGGCCAATAATAAAGTACTTTAACTCAGTTTTTTAACTTGTGAGAAATGAGAGAATATCACATTCCAAAAGGATTCAATAGTTAGCAAAAACTGTTGATGGGGTGGTAATCACTGATGAAATGATTGAGCTGACTCATGCGGTGGTAAATATAACACAAATGTTATGTCCTGCCATGGAACATCAACCATGATAAAGCATTTTGGATGGCCTCCACATTTCACTGGTCCTGAGCGAGGAGCTAAAGGATTAACATCCACCTTGTCCTTGTTATAAAATTATATAAACCAGTGGTTTTCAACCAGTGTGCCGTGGTACCCTGGGGTGCCTTGAATGATGGTCAGGGGTGCCGTGAGCAACACTGACCTCTGTCCCCGCTCCCTCCTCTGACGCCTTCTTGGGTCTCTGCATCCCAAAGGCTTGTGCGGCTTTTTGTTGCAGCAACCCTGCCTACAAGCTCCCCAGGCGAATGGTGCCTCTGGGGCTGGTCAGGGGGTGCTGGTTGCCAGCAGCTGAGGCAGCCTTGGAGTAAGCAAGCAAGCGGCCAAGAGAACTCAGCCAGCCAGTCCTCCAGCCCTTGCTCTTGGAAATGGACAGACAAGTACCAGCCCCTGTGGGTCAGAGTGAGGAGGCAAGTCTCTTTGGGGCAGGGGGCAGCTCCGAGACCAGGGGCAGCAGCAGCGGCTGCCCAGAGGACTCCCAAGGAGAGAGAAAAGAAGAGGAGGCTTCACCCTAAAGGGAGGGTGTTCAAAAAAGGGTGAGAGTCTGCCAGCTCTGCAGGCAAGGGGTGACATAACTGGGCTCCTGAGTCCCCAGGGGTGCCACGGAAAGAGTGTAGTTGGTCAAGAGAGCCGTGGACTCAAAAATGTTGAAAACCTCTGATATAAACCTACTTCTGGATGCTTATTTAAAATGGCAATGCTCTCATTCAACTCCTTTCCAGGATGCCATGCCCACGCCAAAGAGAAAATTATTATTTACTGTCTAGCAAGCAGAGCAGAAGAGATCTTTTAGATTATCTCATTTTCTTCATCTGCTGAGGAAAGAAACAAAGTTGGGCTAAGGGAAACCTCAGTGGTATTTTTGATATAAGGTGTTCCCTAGCCACGTGGTAGGACATCCACCAAAAAGTGCAAGGACATAATAGAATTAGCCATTGTGGTTCGAGGACCCGACCCCCACGATGTGAAATGAATACGCAAGGACACGTGATATAAGGTTAATGGGCAAGAAAAGGCCACAACTTTATTGATTACAGCAGTGAAAAGGTATTGGCTTAGGCATTGGATGTCTAAAACAAGGAGGCTTATTCACCAGTAGGTGGAGCCTGTTGATGCTAATCCAACTATAGGCTCTCCCCTGATGTCACCGAGGGTCGTGCCATGGCCTCCCGCCAAGCAGGCATTGGACAGAGTACACGACCGCCAGATTCCTTTAACGGAATACCCAAAAATTGAAGGCATAGGCGATGGCCACACCTAGCCCTTCGACACACCACAACACATTATTCCAATGCCTAAACTACCCACCAATACCACAAAAGTTGTGACAATTGCTACGAGGTAGGCAAAAAAACCAAAAGCCTAATGCCAAATGAAAAAATTCCTACCAGGCCCCCTAGACAACCAGGGCGACCAACCTAAGGTCCATAGCAAGGCCAATGAACTAAGACCCTGAGCTAAAAGGGAGTGGAGGGTGGGTGACTCGCGACAAGACGACGGAGAAGAATGAGGCCGAGGAGAGGCTGGCGCTGCAGCAAAAGGCTGCTGTAAACGCCCCCTCGGAGGCACCTGGTTGGGTGCCTGCCGAGGGGCGTGGGTGCCAGCCAGGTGAGAGGAGGAGGCAGGGGGCTAACGCCCCCTGCTAGGGGCGGTGCTCGGGCTCCCGCCCACAACCACTCCCCTCTCTTCCAGGGAGGAGAGTCTTTCCCAGGTAACAATAGGGCTTTCACTGATCAGAAACATAGGATGATGGGATGTAAAGATGGGCATCCAGCCAGGAGTTCCAAGTGTCTGGCAGACAAACTGTCCTCCAACAGGTCTGATACTGAACGCAAACGAAGTCAAAAAGTAATGAAATGCTTTAGCAAACAAAGATGAGGGTGTCTTTTGAACAGGAGGGATTCTGGAGAAACACAGAGTAGAGATGTCAGGGCTACATTTATTTGTATATAAAAAATATTTATATACCACTGTATCATAAAAATATATCACAGTGGTTTACAATCATATAAAAACATTAAAACTCTCCAAAAAGGAAGCAAGGTCTGCTTAGTAAGAGGGAGATCTACACCCAATAACTGGCTAGGAAGCCACTTAATGCAGCGGTCGACATGCCCACGGGATGATAGGGGGGGCAGCACCCTCAGAAGCGCAAGGAGTGGGGTGACCCACTCTATTGCATCCTTTATTGCAGCCCCCAAGCTGTGGAACTCCCTCCCAACAGAGGTGTGTCTGGCACTCTCTGTACAGGTTTTAATCATAGGCTGAAGACCTACTTCTTTACCCTGGCCTTTGGCACCTGACCTAAGGTATTTTTAGGACCAATCCTTTTCTTCTGGCTGCAAATTGTTTTAAATTTTAACTATCGTCACCACTAAATAAAAGCATACAAGATGCATGACAGTCCTGTATCATGGAGCCTCAGCCTGTGGAGAGAATTATGTCTGCTGAACATGAACAAAGCAAATATGAAACTAGAGCAATACTGAATGATGTTTTGTGCTGAATAACTTTGTTCTCCTTTTGGAACTCTGATACTTCCTTTTAGTTGACTTTATACATCCCACGTGGTAATGTGATACAAATAGGTTGCTATAAATTTTATGTTAGCTGGGATTCGCTTAATGAGTTTAGTCAGCAAAAATAAAACATAAAAATATTTTTAACAGGCAGAAATATTGGGTGATCAATTTGATACATTACAAACTTATTTCATTGGTCCAAAGTCTGGCAAATATTTCAGTGCCAAAATCTCTGTAGCTAAGTATTTCTTCAGCATTTAATTACTGTTATGTTCAATGCATTTCCCTTTACTAATAAAGGCTTAGTTTATACTTTTGCTTCATTTCCATTATGCTGGATGCTTTTGCTGGTAAAGCCATGGCAGAACTCCAGTTGGTTTCAAGGTGAGATGGACTGGTCTTGTGGTAATTATTTTGAGAGGAAGGGTACCACCCAAAATGTTTTATTTCTAATCCCCTTTAGTCCCCAATCATTTTTAGCCATTCCTACTAATATTTCAAGCAAGATGACAAATTAAAGGGGTTTTTTAATAAATAAAAAAATCAGTCTCACAATTTCCTGGAAAACTATTGCTCTGCTTTGAGGGAAAAGGTTATAAAGAAAATATGTGGCTTATGGAACATGCATTCACACATTCCTCATTGTGGCTGGTATCTAAGGCACTCCTTTCTCATTTGTGATTCCCCCCCCCCCCCAATTTTATATGAAATGAGGCTGTCAGATTTTGGCACTGTTTGTTATTTTCCTGCTATTTGAAACAAATTAAGTCTAAGGGGGCCAATGCAGACAACTCCATCTGCACTTCCACACTAAGTCTTGGACTGTCAGAATGTCAAGGACAGCCAACACTCTGAATGCTCAAGGATCACTTACTCATTATGGGCCGCTGGTTCCTAAACAGTATTAATGTGAGCTATTGCAATATAGAGTAGACATTAAATCGATGGCTTTAAGGCTACTATGTCATCAAGTGCCCCAGGGAGTGGGATGCTATTATTAGCAAAACATACTGCAAATTATGGTTAATAGACACTGTTACAAATTGCACTTCTGAAAGGTTTAAAAGCCACACAAAATGTCGTGAATGTTTTCTCATTGGTTAAATCTATAGATTTTGTACTAAACCAAAAGTCCAGAGAGACAAGAGCTCACCGTGACGGGGTGAGCTCCCATTGTTCAGTCCCAACTCCTGCCCATCTAGCAGTTTGAAAGCACATCAAAGTGCAAGTAGATAAATAGGTACCGCTCTGGTGGGAAGGTAAACGGCATTTCTGTGCGCTGCTCTGGTTCACTAGTCATGCTGGCCACATGACCCAGAAGCTGTATGCCAGCCCCCTCGGCCAGTAAAGCAAGATGAGCGCCGCAACCCCAGAGTCGTCCGCGACTGGACCTAATGGTCAAGGGTACCTTTACCTTTACCTAAAGATGGTACAATAAGAGTTTTGTTTCTTTGACTGGAGATTAGAGAGGGGCAAAACTTTTGAGTCAGCACAAAAACTCAAAAACAGTGATGACACCAGAGTCCCTAATTCAAGATCCCTGCTTCGCTGCATAATCCAGACTGCGTATTTGCATGCTGTTGTATTTATGTTTGCAGTGGAGAAGTCTTCCTTATGAGGTGCATCACTGCTCATTAATTAATCTGCACAGTGGGGCTGTCCCTTGCTGCATTTTTCAACAATGCTGAGTTACAACAATTACATTACAGTATTTGGAGAATTCAGGGACCACATCACCATTTCATGGATACTAGAGGCTCCTCATATCGATCCAAGGATAACGGATGACTATAGGCAGACACTATTTGTTTGCATGTTAATAAAGGTACATGTTTTGAACTGCCCCAGGTCTCTTTAAGGCAGTAGATCATTATTGGTTAATCACAGATCAACCTGCTGGCCTTAAAACTCAATAAATGTGACACAAGACCTGACAGAGGCCAGTCCATTGGTATTTAGTAAGCCACAACATGACTGCTTTTCGATTATGCTAGCTCTTATTGCGCATTTGCCAAAATTTTGCATTAACACATTTGTTTATTTGTTTTCTCTTCTAATCCTTTCTATTAAATGTTACAGGAAATATGTGTAAATTTCCTCATATTGCATAATTCTTCATTTTAAAAAAGTCTACTCTAATTCAAATCACTTTATAATTGCTCTCCTTTTTTGTTTTAACTGCCCTAAGAGTATAGGATTCCATGGTCATTTTCTTGTTTTATTGGTCTCTGCCCCACCCCTGCACAGAAACCAAGTACAGCCCTCCAACTATCTCCACCTGGTCCTCAGGATTCTTCCCAAGCCACAACTCCTCAGTAGCCACACGCCCTCCCCCTGGCCACCCCCTTCCCTGCATGGCACCTTCCACAAATGTTTCTGCCTGTCCAGAATTTGTCCTTGAACTCTGATAATGCCTCTTGCTGGCCTGGATGGAGAACAGAAAGGGGTGTCTTGTTTCCATTCTGGCTGGTCATTATAAGAACAACTTAAAAGTAGCTTTATTAAGGAATTGTGCCTGAGATTGCTCTTTTCCTCTTCCCTCCTCAGCCCTCTTTCCTTTTGTGCTGTGTCTTTTAGATTGTAAACCTGTGGGCAAGGATGCCTTGCTTGTACTGAGCTTCTGCATGCCACCCTGGGAGCTTTTTCGGTAGAAGAACAGAGTAAAAATGTTTTAATTGAATGGATGAATGAATGGATGAATAAATAAATAAATAATGGGGGTGGAAAACAAGAGCTACACAAACATGCCTGTTCCAGATATAAAATGAAACCAGATAGAAGAAATTATTAATGACAGCACTTGGAAGAAAGTTGCTGAAGCAATGGGACACAGATGGCCAGAATGCTGCCTGAAACACTGCAGGCAATGTTCAGCATGCATACAATTGGGCAGATGTGAGAGATGTGTTGGGAGTGTGAATAATGGTCTGCTCTTTAAAGGACACAGAACAAATCTGCCTACTACAGAGAATAGGGAAATGTTTGAAAGGCTATATATAGAAAATATTTAGGAACAGACATGCCAGCATAAGGCTCAGAAAGTGTTCTTCTTGCCAATAATGAGTAAAAGGATTGATATCTATGCATCAAAGCATCCAGTCTATTAAAAGATAAAAACCAACAGCAAGCTACGGAGGCAAAAGCTCTTGTTACAGAGAGAGGCAATCAATACACCAATTGGCACCATCACCAGCTGGGCTGTAACTATAAGACAGCTTTGTGTTCCTTCTAAGTTCCACTCAGACAACGTTTCTTCTTGCCCTTACCTGGCTAAAGATGGCCAGCCATACAGACAAGACACAAACACCTTCTTCCTTGAGAGCTTTTGCATACCGCTGTCTCATCAGTGACCTCAAAGTGGTCCAAACAAACCACATTGACACAAAGCATAAAACAGATTAAACATCAACCATAAAACAATTACAGGCACCTCCCCATTTGTGCAGGATCCTGCTGACACACAAGCCATTTTTGGTGCCTAAAGGGGGTGGGGCAGGGGCGGAACAGGGCCTTTTATCAAAAGATCCCAGGGCAGTGTACAACATTAAAAACACATTACAGAACATCAGTGATAAAAACATCTTCTTCTACATAATGAAAAGCATACTGATAGACAGTCTGGTCATAAAATAGTCGTCCTAATAACAGTTCTCTCCCCCATACTTTTACAGGCCATAGATTACAGTGGTACCTCGGGTTGATAACTTAATTCGTTCTGGAGGTCCGTTCTTCACCTGAAACTGTTCTTAACCTGAGACACCACTTTAGCTAATGGGGTCTCCCACTAACGCTGTGCCACCACCGTGCGATTTCTGTTCTCATCCTGAAGCAAAGTTCTTAACCCGAGGTACTATTTCTGGTTAGCGGAGTCTGTAACCTGAAGCATTTGTAACCCGAGGTACCACTGTATTTAATCATCATAGGCCTGAGTAAAGAGAAATGTTTTTGCCTGGCATCTAAATACATGTCATGATGGCGCCAGACAAGCCTCTCTGGGAAGACTATTCCACAATCAAGGAGCCACCACAGAAAAAGCCCATTCTCTTGTTGGAAATTCCCCTGTATAATCAGTTCTGTGGCATGGAAGGAGACCAAAAGCTCTAAAAACATTCTAAGCATGGCCTTCAAAAGCTTTAGAAAACAGTCTTTATCGTGTGATGAAATCAGTTCCTTAAAATGGAGCCCAACTACCGAGAAAGACTTCCTCAAGGTTCCTACATGACGAGCTTCACCTGTTGGTGTGACACATACAGATGGGAAACAAAGCAATAGGACCAGCCCAAAACTTTGCAGGCGCAAACAAGTATGGAAAATAGGATCGCATATCCCCGGTGCCATTGTGAACACAAGTGAACAGGAAACAGAATGTCCAGAGCGGTCCCTGGTGCTTTCATTTCCCCATTTCCACACCTTCAAAAGCAGGTGGCTAGAGGACAGAATGGAGTTTTGTTGCTGTCTGCCCACTCACAATCTTAGTGCATATGATCCAAATGTGAAAACAGAACCTATGCATGGCATGCACAGAGGTTCTCCCCATTCAGGAGGGGAGTCTGCATTCTGAAGTTACTAATTGTGCATACAGAACCTACACATGTACAAGTTATATGCATGCAGGCACATCAAATTCAGTGAGAGGCACAGCGACCAGTCTTGGTTTCCTACTTCACACCTGCGCAGTTTTTTTAAAAAGGTGTGAAAGGGGCTTCTGCTGCTTCTTTCCTGGCATTTTAGGAAATGGACAGTTTCTTAGCAAGCAAGCACAGTTACTAAATTTAAAAACCTGTCACCGTCAAACTGGCCTCGGTGACAAGGGAAAATAGCACATTACTGACAGCACTGAAATGAATTTGATGGGCTCCCCAAAAAACTCTGTGGTTAGGAGAGAAAGTGCTACTGGACCCACACCTATCTCTTAATCTTATGACGTAAATTAAATCGGAAAAAAGAAAAGAACAAAAAGCACATAAATATCTGTCCTGCGATGATCCCTAAAACACACACACACACACACACACACACACACACACACACACACTGGTTTCTATCCAGGTATCTCAAGATTGAAGAAACCTACTCTACTTGCATGTACCTATTTGTCACCACAGTGGGTGATAGCTCTCTCAATCCCTTTCCCTCTGTCATGGAACACTCCTTTATTTGCAGCCACACCCCGAACTTAAATACAATGTTGATGTACTTTTAAAAACTGAAATTATGGAGAGTGAAAACAGCATATATACTTAATTATTTTTATTTTTTTAAAAAATGTATTTCAATCTAAGAATGGGTTTAAAAAATGCCTAGTTAAACCAACTCCTGTTTTTAGGCTTTTTAAATGCCTCCCACGAAGGCAGTGACTGGCATTAACAATGTAGAATTTTCAGATTTTAACATAGCCTGGCCTTAATTACTGTGGTGCATTGGTTAGAACATTGGAATAAGAGAAGATTCGGCATCAAATCCCCCTTCATACTCATTGTTAGCTGGGCATCCTTGGGCTACTCACCAACTCTTGGTCAAAGCTACCTCAGCGTTTGATTGACTCATAGGAGGAGAACCATTTCGTGCAGGTACTGTGCCAGAAACCAGCCAGTTCAGGCACCAGCTGACAGCCCCTGGGCTTGAGCAATAAATTGAAGTCTAAAGCACACATAGGAGAAATGGAATGTATACTTAGGAGTGGAAAGGCAACCCAGTCCAAGTAACTGAACAAGACTTTTTTAAATCATAGAGTCTATGGGACTGGCTGTCACCGTTGCCATCAGCACGTTGTGAAGTAAATTCCTTAACAATGGCGGATGTTACCTTATCGTTCATTATCTACACAGGATATGTCCAAAGTACCTATATCAAGTAAACATTGGCAAAGCATTTAATATTTCTCTTCCTCAGCTGCATACGGAGAAAGGAACTGTCACGATGCCATGTATATCCAAGACATATCTGTGGAAAGAGGATGCTGCTAATAAAGAAGGAGGGTCCTTTTTAAAAAAAATAAAAATATTACAGAGCAATAATAATTTGTTAAATGGAAACAAAGGCCTTCTGTATCTTCCCTGTCTTTTCTGTCTCGGGATGATTAAGGAGATGTGGAACATTTTACAAAGAAAACCCCAGAAGTGCTGTGTTGGCTACAGAAATGTTTATGTTGGGAAAAGTCACCACTTTCTCGTGCAGCTTGGCCATTTTTATCTTATCAACCTCAGTTTTTGTCTTTTATGTCAGTGGCTACATGTTACAGATGATTGAACCTCTGGCCTTCCTGGTTAAAAACAAGATTGAACAGCAGCAACGTTCGCTGTTAATGCCATGCCTAGATAGGATGCAGGCCCTTGCAGGATCAGAACCACGATAAGTAGACTCCAATTCCGTTAAGGGTCATTGAGAAGATGGCAACCGGGTCAAGCAGATCTAGCTCATAACCTGCTTGCTGAGGCAGCTGCCTAAATGCGGTATGGAAACAGTCTGCTTGGGCATATATAATACATTCAGAAAATAAAAAGGGAAAGAGTTGCTTTAGAGAGGGGCAAGCAAGATTTACTATTCTCAGGACTTACCCAGACCTTTTTTCCTTCTTTCTTTCTTTTTGCATTTCTAGGCACAGTTCTGCTCTTTAAAGCACTCTGTCAGAATGTTGTTGTTTTTCTTGGGGGTTTTTTTTTGGGGGGGGGGTTGCCCTGACACTTTCCCCAGAGAAGCCCACTCATTACCACCTATAGATCTTAAAGAGTTGGAAGAGACCACAAGGGTCATCTAGTCCAACCCCCTGCAATGCAGGAATCTTTTGCCTAATGTGGGGCTCAAACCCACGACCCTGAGATTAAGAGTCTCATGCTCTACCGACTGAATCAGAGCCGACGACAATCCACAGAAATTGCCATTCGTTCCAATTCAGCATTAGAGAGCAGGGTGTCCTGGGGAAAGCGGAAGAGCAAAGAAATAAAAACAGCCAGACACGGAGCTTTAAAGCGTGGACCTGTGTCTAGAAAATGTAGGGCAAAATGTAAGTGTGGGTGAGCCCTTAGTGTGAAAATGTACCTTGTATGACTGGAGTGAGGCACCTGAGGCCCTCCAGATGTCATTGGAGTACAACTGCCAACAAGGAGAAAAAGGCGAACCTACCTAATTTGTACTTACCAGAACAATATGTCAACTGAAACACAGACAGACATCCTGTGAAATCTGCACTTCTCCAGATTGCAAAAATGAACCAATCCCAAACCATTGGCCATGTGGGCTGAAGCCCAACAACCATCTGGAGAAAATACCTTTAGAATCAACCAGGCTGAAATGAAAGAGTGTTTCTTTGATTGAAAAGTATTACAAGACCAAGATGATAATATATATTAATGTATGATAGTCTCATTTCTGTGCCAACATGGGGCAATTGCAAGTTATTACTCTAATAAACTGGACTCTTTCCTTCCAACCCCATGCTATGTTTAACTACCAAGAATGTCTTAGAACCCTTCATCAGCATATCACCAAACTGTGTGTCTCATATTCCAGCAAGCATAATAACATTATTGTCATGACCTGCCAAGATCTCTCTCCTTTGAGTAAAGCTCTGACATATCCATTAAGAATGAAGACCTTTTAATCTAAGATACAAACTGGGAATTAGAACATTTTCAGATGTGAGGCTGGAATTGGCTTTTCATTAAATCATCCTTTAGTTCAAATGTAAAAACTGCATGATAGCCCTCGCAGTTTCAATTTCTCGTCTATGCACTATCAATATTAACAACTATCTCAATTTCATTTCCGTATATGCTATTATTTTTTGTTTATGTGATTTCTTACAATAAATAAAATCCAATTTTAAAAACCCACAACTCACATATGGCACAAATTGGGTGAGAGGTGCTCAGAAGTGCCTTTGAGTGCCTAATGCAAAGGCAATCTAATTTTAATATTTCAGAAAGCCTGTGATAGGCATTTCTGGCACAAATCTCAAAAAATACAACGTGTGTGTGTGTGTGTGTGTATTGCAAGAACGTACTTGATGGCAGTTCTACCCAGAACACTTTCCCTTTAACTGATAATAGAAGCTTCACGGGCGTAGATGTAGATTCACAAAACAACCAGCCAATTTTTCTAAAAGAAGTTGACTTTTCTTATATTCTGAGACATCTTATACTATACATACTTCCTAGTCTTAGGAATGGCTCCATACATGTTGATTGTAGGCCACACAGCTCTTATATAGAACTAAGTTTTTAAAACCAAAGACCTGAGGGATTTGCCCTATTGTTGCTGTAGATGTTGGGAGGGGAAAGTCTGTGGTCAGCAAATCGGAAAGCTACATTAAACGTGCCTGAACCCAGTGGGACTTCCAACTTTCCTTTGAATGGCATCCTCCCATGCCATATAATAAAGTGCATATGAAATTCTTCTCAATGTGAATTTATTTATTCATGCATTTATTCAGCATGGGAAGCTGCCGTTCTGGAAGCACATCCAAAGCCCCAAAGGTTACATTAATCAAATTGTACGATTCTGTGAACCGTAGTCATGGTGAGGTGTGCCTTCCACCACAGAAATAGGCATGTGAACTAGTTCTTAGCCAGGAAAAATAAGATGGAAACAAGTATGTCACTACACAGTTATTTAAGAACAAGCAAAAATGCCCACGCAAACCCTTCCAGCCAGTGACATTGCTATTTGGAACTATGAGTACCATGCTCCAAAACTACATTGATTTAGACTTCATGTTGATAGATGGTGCTGCCATAGATTCTCATCTAGCTTTCCATGCACCTCAGCAAAGCTGATGTCACTGTATGATTACAGTAGTGAAATTAAAAGGACAGTGACTATTTTTATTCCACACAAGGAAGATTTACTTGACTGAGTCATGTCAGATACTTCCCATCAAAAGTTTTTTTAAAAAATATTTATTTTTTCCGCAAGCAGTACATGAAGCAATCAAGGGTTGCAACAAACTTGTCTTTGGATACTAATTATTTGGATGTCTCACAATGAAATCCTTTGCAAGTTTATTCAGAAGCAAGTTCCACTGACCCAATGAGACTTACTCAAGTGGGCACAGCGCTGTAGCTGAAAAGACATAGCTAAAAGTCTCCTGTTTAAATTGGCTGAAAAGAAAGATAGGCATGGTGCATGATCCAGAAAACTAGGGGCTGAACCAACTGTGCCACTCAGCTGACAGTAAGTCTTCCACCAGCCAATTGCAGAAGGAAGCAATTGTCAGTGATTTCTCCTCCCCTTTCAGCCCCTCACTGTGCCCTGCTAAATCTGCTCTGGAGGATGGTCTCCCAGCCATCTGGAGCAGATACAGGCAGTGGCGTAGCGTGGGGGGTGCAGGGGGGGCCGGCCGCACCGGGCGCAACATCTGGGGTTAGGGCAAATCCATGGGTTAGGGGGCGCAAATCCACGGGTTAGGGGGCGCAAATCCATGGGTTAGGGGGCACAAATTACTTGCCTTGCCCCGGGTGCTGACAACCCACGCTACGCCACTGGATACAGGGAGAGGAAGGTGGAGGAATCCCTGAAAATGACTCCCTTCCCTATTTGGTGACAGAAGCCTTAACGTCACCTGAGTAACCCCACTGGATACAACCCTATGCCAGGAATATAAAAGGCTTGCATGTATCCCCAGCTTATTACTACTGGTCAAGGAGGCACATAACTCAGAAGCCTTGCTAGACATATGCATCAAACACCCCTCCCAATCTTCTCTGTACAACTCTGTGCCTATCCTAAGGTATCCCTCTTCTGTTGACTATCATGCCGCTTGAGCTAGAGCCAGATAATCGCCTTTGTCAGAGATGGTATGATAGAGGCATTGTTGCCTGCGGTATGTGCACTCATCTATGGTTGCCATATGTCCTCTTTTTCCAGGACACGTCCTCTTTTCCATGGGTAGAGTCGTCATAGCAATCCACAGTTAAAAGTAGAAGTTGGCAAATGTGTCCTCTCTTTTGCTCTTCAAAATATGGCAACCCTGACTCATCCCACTGTCAGCTTTGATTAACAGGACTTTGTAGCATTTCAAAAACAGCTTAAAAACCTTTCTTCACCATAGATGATGGTGGGACAGAAGGGATCTGTGTGTGTGTGTGTGTGTGTGTGTGTGTGTGTGTACACCAAAGTTAACAAGACCTGTAACACACTTCTAGCAACTGTCTTAAAAACGAATGCCTATCACTACCAGCCATAGATGCCCACAAATGCAGCTAATTCCTCAGAGAACTCCTTCTCACACCCCTTCTGTTCCCTGTTGTTTACCTCATCTGCTTCTCCCTCGGTTTCATTGCTTATTCTCATCTTGTTCTGCTAACACCTATTAATTTATGTGCTCCATCTATCATATCGGTCTTGTGTTGTAAATTGTGTTTGTCCAGTTTCTATGGCTGGATTAGGAGGAGGGGTGTGAATTAACTTTCCTTTTTTATTGCCAATATTATGTCACTGCCTTCCAGAAACAGGAGCCCAGAATGTGGTACCATTTTCGCTCTCTTTTGCATCTTGATCTCATTTTACATTGAGACTGGGCCATGCACTTTGAATTATGACCTCTGAATATATTTCTCACTGTTCTCAAACCTGAGTGTTAAATCTTTGACAATTAAATTTGTTGAACTCTGACCTTCTGCTTCTCAACAAATAAGGGTAGGCATTTTTAAAACAGGCACATGCTCACTACTCTTTCTGGAAGAAGAAGAAGAAGAAAAGCTTCACTGTACAAACACCAACTATTATTCGTTTCTGATGACAAACTCTCCGTTGGATATATTTTTTAAACAGTCTTTACAACTTTAATTAAAGCTGTGTCTATTGAAGTTGTCTACAAAAGCAGACAAAGCTATCCGAGAAAAGTGTATAGTTCAGCTGTAAATTAATAGCCACCATGCAGAGAGAAGAAGAATGCAAGTCTTGTTTCTAAAAAAGCAGGGTCAACAATATCAAATATTGATTCATCATCAAAACATTTGTTAATACATTGAATTCTGTACCTATTCTTTCAACCATTTGGACTAGCCTGGTAAATGTAATAATAAGTATTTCAAACATCTTTCAGGAAGCTCTCTTATTCTCCAAAACACTATAAAAGAAAAATTGTTGGCGAATTAATTTGTGAATTATTTGTCTATTGCTTTCATTTTATTATCTGCATGACATCCAACTCAAAGTTCAAATAAATAAATAGCCATTCCAGTAAACATTCATGTTCTAAAGCTGTATAATAAGCAGAGCAGGCAGGCCTTATGCTAGTTAGAAGACTCCAAAGGCATAATAGCTCCAGGTCTGCTTATCTTTCAAAATGCAAAAGACCAAAAATAGCTGAAGTGTCACCCTGTTCAATGTCACTGTTTGTGTGTTCTAATTTTAGGAGTTCTATTGTTAGGCTTTTGCTCATGCGTGATGCTTTTAGGATCAGTGACAATCCTACAGTCATGAAACAATCTTTCCACCTGAGCATGCAGGCTTTACTCATTGCCATGGAAGCCCATCAGAGCAGCCAATTTTTCCCCCCTGCTCCTTCCTCCCCCATGCTTTACATGCATTCCCCCCACTAATTGCACAAGCAGAATATTGAAGGGGTAACTTTCCTCCAGAAATTTCAAGGTGGAGACAAGCCAGAAATTGTGGCTACTTCTGGTTGATCTCTGTGGAAAACAATGGAGGTGGAATCTAGATACATTTAAAACACGTTGTGAAAATGCTTTTTAAAAAAACAATTTGGGGGGGGGGGGAAATATCGAATTTGCCATAGCTCACCGTCACCATCTAGTGTCACATTTGTATAATGCACCTTACAACACACCTAAAACGTTTTATTTGCAACTGTTTGGCTGAGTTGAGAGATATTTTTCGCTGAAACATTGACCTTGCAAACACAAGACGGCCAGAATTGTCGCATGTTGCGGGGGAGGGGAATCTCTTTTAGCTTTGAGGATGTTGCATGCTTATTTTTTCAGATCTGAACAGCTGTGGTTGCTAAAAGAATTAAACATATCCAGGGACATGCCTCCCCTAAAAGACACACAATGTCCTGCACAAACTATCCACAATATGTATCAAATTATGAACTGTTCCAGTACTGTATTTACATATCTGAAGAGTTTTGACGCTAGGCACCTGCAGCAGACCTTGCAGCAGACTAGGCATTTCCATCCTTGTTTGTGAAGAACAAAGACGTATCCAGAAGTTAGCTAAACGAGAGCAGTTCTGGGTATGTCAATGTGTAGGTCCAATCTCAAAGGTTAGAGAGAAGGGCTCCACCTGAATGCCATACACAGCAGAACTGTGGATGTAGAAGCAGCCCTACTATAAAGTCCTGCTGGGCTCAGAGATGGGGCAAAAGTTACAATGGCTCCCCAAATGGAAGCAGCCACTGTAGATCAGTATTTCCAACTGAGAGCAACTAGCAGCAGCTACTCAAAACAATTACCAATGGCCCAAGATGCAGAATGACTCACCTCTCCATCATTCGAAAGGCATTTTCAGTACCAAAGAGCTATTTACGTCATTGCAAAACTATGCTCCTGACCTGCGGTCAGTTTTTCTTCATGCAAAATCAGCAGCCGAACACACCACATTGTACACCAACAAAAGTAAGTACGCTTACTTTAAAGGTCATCCTATGACGGGAACAGAAAAACAGGCCACAAGAAACAAAGCGCAAAGTGTGACTCCCTTTGCATAAGATTCTGGAAATAATGTACTGAGCACAAGAATTTCAGACGGAAGTCACAGGGGACAAAGGAGTAATGGGTGAGGTTTCTTTAGGCTCTGTTAATTGAAGTAAGTTGGCCTAAGTTCCCAAGCAAAGAGATGTTTTCACTCTTCAACCTTGCCCAAATGGATTTATATTCAAGAGATTATGGTGGTGAAGCCTAGCAAATATCCTTGTTTTTGTTCCAGCCCATAATTTATCCTTAACAGCATCCTTGAAAAAATGTTCAACACAATGATTATTATTTTTCTCTTGTTGTTATTCTCCTTCCATGCCCCTCCTCCCCCCACCAAAAGATTTTTCTGGACAACCTACCAATTAGAGGGGTGGAAGTGAATTTATATGACAAAGCGATATTCTATCCTAGCTAAACAATTATATTAAAATAAAATAACATTCCAGAACACCTCCTCCCTTTTGTGAGGGAGCGAAGGTTTCTTTTCCTCCTAAAGGAATAACTGGCACATCAATTTCTTCCTCCCACTTACCGCTATTCAGCCATACAGTAAGGGTGTGCCCACATCGGCTGTCTGTCTAGGAGTCAGAATCTATGCCAGACTGAACATGCAATCTCTATAGACTCCATTCATAGTGCACAGAGTAGTCTCCTGACATCTAGCTTGACACAACTTGCCCCCAAACAGAGAATGGATTTCAGCAAAACAACAACAAAAACACATGCAAATCAAAGGCACCCCTCCCCCAAATGCAGATATTTTCTTAAGGTGTGTAATGGGTGGGGTGGGAGTATCAGTTTGCCCCCATGTGCCACCCAGATCTCACATTGAGCATACCCCAATAGCTTAGCTGAGCTTAAAAGTCTCCACACAATTGCGAACTCTGATACTGTCATGTTCTGGATCACGTGGGGACCTCTAATGCACTCAGCTGAACATTGTTAGAAGTGCCTTTCAAGCCTTCATACTCAACACATGGTCTCCTGTTACGCTGGGGACAGGGCTTGTGTGTGTGATCCTGATATCTTCTCCAGGCATTTGTTCTGAATGCTTGAAGAGAACTTAAATATTACACACACACACATCACATGACTTAATCCCATGGAACTCATTAGACTAGTCTCAGTCATAACCTATTCCATTTAAATTGCTTTTCATTCCATTTCCTTTTTTGTATAATAATTTCTAACCATTCAATTTCTAACCATCTATTCAGTAGTAGTTCCAACGAATATAAGAGAAAATGCAGTTTCCTGGTTCTCTAAACTGGGACCACTACTCCATTTTCAATAAACGATAGGCTGCAATTCTGTCCTATATCCCTCCATATAATATACATTTCCTATAAATCAATCTTCATTGATAACACCACTTGAAGATCCAACAACTAGTAAATTCAGGAGATCAAACATTTAAGGCCCAACCACACTTTGGTTTGTCCTGTGATTTCAAGTCACAGATCCAAGGGGTGTTGTGGGGGTTTTTTGTCCCACCACTTTCCCTGGGGAAAACCCATTGCTTACTTATGAATCTGAACAAACATCAATCCACAGAAAACCAGATTGACTTTTTTTCCAATTCAGCAGTAAACAGAGGGCTTTTTCAGGGACAGTGGTGAAAAATACAAAAACCGCTCAGACCCATGACTTGAAATCACTTGACATCACGGGACGAATGGAAGTGTGGATGGATCCTCAGTTGCAAGTGAAAGGAAAGCTGAACTAGACTGAAGGGAAAGAGATAGGATGGATGAGATGGACAGAAAATGCAAGGCCAGCCAACAACCCCAGGGGAAGCATTTGGGCAAGAAGAGAAATGCTTCCCAACTAGGAACAATACATGATAACAGAGAGTAAGGCGTGGTCAGTTGCTGGCCTTCCTGGGCATGGCCCACAGCCAATGCTCAGCCAGGTGGCAAGGCACTGCCCCTCCAGCAGGGCCTCTGATTGGCCCATTTACTTCTGGCAGGAATCCTGCTTGGTACTTCCGCCATGCAGGGGGTTCCCCTAATGGCTGGCAAACACGTGGGCTTCTGCTGCTGGGGATGGCAGATAGGATGAAGGTCGGCAACCATGGCCCACCTGAGATGGGTGAGCGGCCGTTGCTGATAGGCTGACAGAGGGGAAATAAAAGCAGTTCTAAATATAATGACCACTAACAACTAACACAATGCATGGCTGGGGCAGAAGAGGAACAGACTATGAAAAGTTTTCACATCAATGAAAGAAAATGCACAATAAAATTGGGAAGGTGGCAGCTAGAAACATCTGCATAATGGAGACAGAGGAGTACCACTGTTGAAGGTATTCAAGTTTGTGACTCAGCAACAGTGATTGCCTTTTGGGGGTATGCTGAACAGCGAACTGAATTAGCCCAGTGCTAATTAAACTAAGGTTCCAATTAATATTAAACACTGATTGTTCAGTCAAGTGAAATGCTTGACTTAAGGAAGTATCTCTCACTCTTGCATCAAAACAGACCTCAAGGAAGGAAACAGTCCTTACCCCTAAAGCCTTCAAACGCTACAGCAAACCCATAAAGAAGAAATGAATTAAAAGCCCGTGCCTGCATTCTTATACTGTACAAACAAAGCTGAAATGTAAATCTCTGACCTTGGTGAGTTCCACGCAGAAGCCAGAAAAGAGGAAGGAACAAGTAGCTAAAATAAGCAGATGGGTTGATGGGGCGGAAATAATAAACAGTGAAAGAAATTTCACTACTAGTAAAGATATTGAAAGGCTTAATCGGAGACAGAATACAGTAAAACAATAGCTGAACAGTAAAGATAAAACTAACACAATCAGGGAAACATTCAAAACCACATCTTACACAGTGGGTTTTAATGAATTGTGTTGTTGGGAGCTCCTTAAAATTCTTCTTATATTTCACAGGATACGATGACTGGAGTTAAAGCAACACTCAGTACCTCTTATTTTTGTTTTTATACCCCTCAGGCAATGACTTATTTAAAGGTATACACCTGATATACACCTATTCCTGAAGCTAAGCTAATGTGAGCCTAGACAGCACCTGAGTAGCAAGGGGATGAAAGGCTCCATTGACTCCCCCTGTGTACTTGTCACCTGGGAGAAAGGGTGAGATACAAATGTAGAAAATAATGCAGAAGATAGTGGAGGAAAACTATGCTGGCTGGGGCCGATGAGAGTCATAGTCCAAGACACTGAGGTGGGCATATGCTGATTCAATGAATGTATATGCCACTTTTCATATATTAATCGGGGCAGCTAACAAAATCTTATAATATTAAAAGGTATAAAACACTAAAAACAGGGTGTGGTTGTGGTTGTGTGAGCAGTAATAATGAGCCAATAACTACAAATCCATATAAACAGTCAAGCCAAAAGGGAGCCAATTATAATAAAAGCCATCAGATTCCATTAAAAGCAAGGGAGAACAGAACAGATATTGCCTGGCACTTAAAACGTTACCAAAGGCAGCACTAGGTGAACATGGCAGGCCACCACTCCCACTTGGGAAGTTTCAATCTTTTGTACTAGCCCCATTAACCAGGGGTACTTCCTGTCCCAGTTGGACTGGTGGCAGGCAGCCAGCAGAGGAACCAACCAGAACTCTCTTCAGGTGGCCAGATACAAAAGGGGATGTGGTTCCGGCATCTTTCATAGTTGTGCAGAAGAAGGAATTGTAGCAGGTGCAGCTCACTTCGAAAGCTATAGCTTCTGAAATTCTCTCTTCTTGAAGGGTGCAGGAGCCCTGTAGTCTTCTGCATCTAGCCACCCTACGGTCTCCTCAAGTAGCATCCTCTGAGACCGCTAGCAGAGGGGCCAAGTAGAAGCATTAATGGATGATAAAAGGCAAAGGTAAAGGGACACCTGACGATTACGTCCAGTCGTGGCAGACTCTGGGGTTGCATCGCTCATCTCACTTTACTAGCCAAGGGAGCCGGTGTACAGCTTCCAGGTCATGTGGCCTGCATGACTAAGCCACTTCTGGAGAACCAGAGCAGCGCACGGAAACGCCGTTTACCTTCCCGCTGGAGCGGTACCTACTTGCACTTTGACGTGCTTTCGAACTGCTAAGTTGGCAGGAGCTGGGACCGAGCAACAGGAGCTCACCCCACCACAGGGATTCGAACCGCCGACCTTCTGATCGGCAAGCCCAAGGCTCAGTGGTTTAACCCACAGCGCCACCTACCAAATTTCTATGATGGTGTAATGGGAATTGGGGGTTGCTCGTGCGTAAGTTGCCGCCACTCTCGGCGAGGTTGCCTGGATAAACCTTTCCCTGGCTGGACAGTCCTGATTCCGCGTCTGTCTCAGTAACTGGCAGAATCCGTCAGTGGGCGTTTCCTGAACTTCTTCCAACATAAAAGTTCCTTGACGGATAGTCTCCGCCTAGCCTCCCTGCGCGGAAGTCTTCTGTGCAGGGTGGGTGTGGGCAGTGGAGGACCCGTGCTCTCCCCGCTGGTCTCTGGCGAAAAGTCCTGGAGCCATCTCTCCGAAGCCTGCCTCTGCCCGCCTTTCTCCCTGGTGTAACGCTGATTTCCTTCCCCGGCCGATAAGTCCCCTCTCTCCCTGCTGGGCTCTTCTCCGGCATCGCTTGGGAGCCCCTCCTCCACTCCTGGCTGCGATGGCAGTTCCCTGACAGATGGCTATGGTCTTACCTCTACTGTCAGAGAGAGTATGCCCCTGAATTCCAGTTGCTGGAAATCACAAGTGGGGAAAGTGTTGTTGCGCTCGTGTCCTGCTTGTGGTCATCCCATCATGCATCTGGTTGGCCACTGTAAGAACAGGAAGCTGGATTTGATGGGTCTAATCCAGCAGATCACTTCTGATGTTCTTGAGTAGGGGGAGTGGGATGTCTACGTCCCTCTGCTACTGGCACTGTGATTTCTGTCTGGAACCATGTCCACAAAACCCGAGGACATCCTTCTATTTTCAGTTGATTGAGCAAAAGCAAGGCATATTCACAGAAAGCTAAAGAGCTAAAGAGCCTCACAGAGCCTTCGCAAGGCACCTTTTCCTAAAGAAATATGCCATAATGATCAATCATTTGAACAAGATGATTGTCTGAACAGTCTTAGGCAAATCACTGTTTGTGTTGGATTAAATATTATGGCAGCTTTTATCAAGTTCTCTGCCAAACCTTGAAAACAAGATAAAAACCTGAATGAAGGGGAAATGAACAGCAGCAAGGCTTGCTGAAACCTTAAACATACAGCAGCAGTCATTTTCAAACGAAAGCAAAGGCTCATCAACATGGCAGCTTGTTTTGAGTCTCAGAACTAGAGCTCCTAGAAAAAAAGTATACCAGTTACTATTTAACCTTGGAATCAAATCTCATTGATTTGAACTTGAAGAACATCCTTATTTCTGTCTACCTTCAGCTGGTGGAGAAAACACAAGAAGCTGCCTTAAACCAGGTCAGATCATTCGCCCATCTAGCTCAGTATTGTCTACACTGACTATGGGGAAGGTGATGGAGGGAGCCAGCGTGAGTGTTCTCATACCTGCTTCATATTTTTCTAGGATGGGATGGGCAGCCTTTTCTGGCCACATTTACTTTCAGGGACCTCATGTCAGTGGTGGGCCAAGCCAAAGGTAAAAGTGGTCAGGGCAATGAATGCAATTTTTACATGTGTGAAGTAGGCTAGTATCTTCACAGCCAGCTCTCAATCCTTCATTCAGGCAAGCAAGAAACATTATCAGAGTTCAAGGACACGTCACAGCAAGTCCAAAACACCCAACAGCATACCAGCGCTGGTGAAAGGTATGGCTCAGGAGGGTTTGTTGCCTGGGGGAAAGTCTCAAGGGCCTGATAGAGAAGCCTGGAGGGCCACATTTTGGTGGGCAGGTGCTCCAGATGCTGCCTGACGAGTGCAGAATTGATCTGAACTATTATTTCCTGTGAACTGGACACTTGTTAAGGAATCTTAAGATTGCACTTATTAGCACTTGCAGCGCGTTGCCAGCTCATGTTCGGCCTGTGATCAACTAGATCCCTTTAAAATGTGTGCTGCTGCCAAGCCAGGTCTCCCTCATCCTATCCTTGTGCCCTTGATATAAGGTAAAGGTAAAGGTACCCCTCCCCGTACAGGCCAGTCTTGCCAGACTCTAGGGTTGTGCGCTCATCTCACTCTATAGGCCGGGAGCCAGGGCTGTCCGCAGAAATTTCCGGGTCACGTGGCCAGCGTGACAAGCTGCATCTGGCGAGCCAGCGCAGCACACGGAACACCGTTTACCTTCCCGCTAGTAAGCGGTCCCTATTTATCTGCTTGCACCCGGGGGTGCTTTCGAACTGCTAGGTTGGCAGGCGCTGGGACCGAGCAACGGGAGTGCACCCCGCCGCGGGGATTCGAACCGCCGACCTTTCGATCGGCAAGCCCTAGGTGCTGAGGCTTTTACCCACAGCGCCACCCGTGTCCCGTGCCCTTGATATATTGGTACCTAAATGCAGGGCTTTACATGTACCTCTACTGAATTTCATCTTGTTAGTTTTGGCCCAGTGTTCTGGCCAGTTGAGATCATTTCAAATCTTGATTCTGTGTTCTATGGTGTTACCTATCCCTCCTGGCTTTGTGTCATCTTCTCTGTACCTTTGTCTAAGTCATTTATAAGAATGTTGAACAGGACAGGGCCCAAGACAGAGCCCGGTGGGCATGGCACCACTCGAGAACTCCCTCCAGGCAGACGCTGTGCCATTAATGAGCACCCAATGAGCATGGTTACTGAATAAACATGGTGTTCAGTAGCATTTCCTATTCTATTTTTTTCTATCACAATTTATAGTTAGTCCACAAAGGCCATTATTTAAGTTATGACATTTTTTGCCACACAGAGAGATCTGTGCAGAGCAATCCTATGCATATTTATCATTGGTCTTTTTTAATGGTTTTATGAGATTTTGTTTTCCTTTTAAAAATGATTTTTAGATAAGCAATAGTTTTAACTGTTTGATATATGTAATTGATTTATATATAGGTTTTTAATGCAATTCATAAATGATTTAAAATAATAAGATTTACCTGTTCAGTGGGACTTACTTCCCTATATGTGTGTTTAGCATTGCAGTAGTAGGCTTTTGCATGCTTTCCTGGACACAGGCTCCAACTAACATAGTAACCATGCTTAGGATCACAGCCTCAGTGGAGGGGGGAAAAACTTCCTTATATCTCGGTAGACTTCTGTGTGTGAAAATTGTCTGAGTAAGCATCCATTTTACTGCAACTAAGCACGTTTAATCTTCTGGAACATGTGTGTTCACGTGGCAAAACAGAGTCACGCAATTTTCACACATGATAGCGGACAGTATTTTCCCCTGGCATGGGGGTGAGGGGACTTTATGTGTGAAGCTTCCCCAAGTGTCGAGAGGGGCATTTCCTCTAAGCACGCTTACAGCTCAGCCAAGGGACACTGACTCAGGAAGGAAGCCAGAGAACTGCAGATATGAGCTGAAACACTCATTTATCAAACTAGAGATTGTAGGCAAACTATTTACACTCTTTCTCTGGTCTGCTTTTAAGAACTGGCAGGGGAAAGAAGTGTTAGCAGCAGGTTGCGCCAACACTTTTCTACAGAAAGTGGGGGGTGGGCAAAAGTCTTCCCTTGCTGTTCTATAGCAAATCACCTTACATTTGATTTTAATTTTCACCAAGAGCAGAGTGCATCTGAGAATGTACAGAATACCTTTCCCCTCTGAAGGGAAACATCTCTTGTTTTGCTTTTTAAATGGACAAAGTGCCTTCAAGTACATGCAAAGAGCCCTTCCCTTCGGAAGATATGCATCAGGAAAACTAAAGCATTTCAGTTCCAGGTTGGCTGCATGCAGTGCAGACCCAGGGCTGCTTTTACCTATGAAGAAAACTTTGGAAAGCAAACCCATTCCAAGTTAGCCACAGTCACCTTTGACAAAGGATTGGCCTTGTAATAGAGAGATACTTGCCAAAGCAACCTTAACAGTAAGACCAAAGAGGAAGAAAGGGGAGGAAATGATGCTGGAGCTGTAGAAGTTTTAGTTTTCTGAAGTATGGCTTAATGTTCATAAAATATGAAGTTCCTGTGCTGGAAAAAGAGAGCAGTACAGATGTGAAAATGTGTAGAAAAGGGAATGTCCCTTTAAGGACATTTGTAATTCTAGTGCTGGAGAAACATCAACTTGGTGTCAGCAAGCAAAATCCCTTGGACATTCAAGAGTGACTACAACACCATTTCCTTGCAATATGGATTTCTAAGGACTCTGACTTACTCTGTCCTATTCAAGAGCCAACACTCAAGTTTCTACTGCGTTACAAACTAATCCTCCTGGTTCTGTGAAATGTGCAATATGATCCAGTCCTTTTAATCGGAGACTGTAGAATCCATCTATAGCCAGATCTTTATTAACAATCTTTTTTGCCACCCCTTTTTGTTCATTTGAAAGTGTCTTTATTTTAATTTTAAAGTATTATCAAGCCACTTTTCCAAATCGGTTTGCAACAATAACAAACTACAAACTACTTATCGGACACAGCCCAATATAATTATCTTCAAAGGGCCGTGTTCTGAGTAGGCACACAAGAGGACTGGAAAAAAAATATGTAGCAATAGAAAGTTTCAGTATAGAACCATTCAGAAATTAAAAACATTGATTAAAGAAAGAAGACAAAATGGTAGTGCAACATTGGAAAATCCACTTAACTACAGCAGCAAATGGAAATCCTGTGGTCCTCAAACCCTCAAACTGTTGTCAGACTGCCAACTCTCATCAGCCCCAGCTGATGAGACTGGCCAGGTACAGATATTATTCCCCACGAAGGAATGCTTAACAGAATTCTAGATGGCAATCCCAAGTACGCTGGCAGTTTGAATCTCCAATGCGTATTAGCTCAGAAGTAAAATAATCCAGTATTTTTATAGGCTAAAACCAAAAACCTTGGCATCGGCCTCATAGCTTACTGGCAGCCACTGCAGCCCGTTTAGGAGTAGTGTAATATGTATGCAACTGGAGACTCCGCTGAGTAACCTCACTGCAGCATTCTGCACCAGCTTCCAGATCAACCTCAAGGGAAGCCCCACACAGAAAGCATTACAGTAATCCAACCCACAGACCCAGCGTCAGCACTTAGGCTTGCATGGGAATGCCAGGCTGGCCCAAAGGGGATGACTCTGGCAGATGCAACATTCTTCTCCACTCCATTATTGTTTTTTAAACAAAAACAAAAACAAAAAATAATAGTCAGCAGCAGCTGGCTAGGAATGCACATTTTTATAGATGCTAATTTTATTATTTTTACTTAAAACATATATTATCCTTTTCTACAATAACTGGTGCTTTTTCCCAATATGTTCAGCATCTGGGAAGCAGAAGCAAACTTAATTTAGTGTGCTCGTAATAGTGCTAAGATTTAAGTGAGTTTAAAATTTGTTTGTTTTGCATGTATTTACTTAAGCCTGGGTTGTTGCTGTTGTTGTTTGTAGTATCAAAAAACTGTAGGTTTTTGTCATTTCTGAATTTACTGACATGTTCTGTATTCTGTATATTTGTATTTTCCATTGCTTCTGTATTTTGATGTTCAAGGTGCAAAAAGTGGCATATAAGCACACTTAATAAATCAAAATGCAAAATCAGAGTTAGGCAAATTTGTTTTGTTTTTCTCTACCTTCCCAAGAATATAGAAGCAGTTGTAAAGGGAGGCGGGGAAAGAAGATAAAAGTCAATTTGTGCTTAATGCACACTACCATCTAACTCACACAAACATACACACAGAGCAAACAATTAAATCCAGGGTCTACAATTATCTAGCTGCACCACTGACAGGTCCCAAGCAACATTCATGGCAGAGGTTCAGTTAAACCCCTTCATAAATCATGAAATGGTCTGTGAAGGCTTCGACCACTTTAGAGTATACTGAGCTTTGTGTTATTCACAAGATATTTAATCAGCTTGAGCCCCCCTCGCAGAATAGATTCCTGTACTCACATGGCAATTCTGGTTTTGCATGTAAAATGGAGGCTTCTCCCGCTTTCGAAAGGCCTAATCCACATTTCAGATGGCTGGGAATCAAACTGCGCTGCTGGTGCAGACTTGACTGTTTCCAATGTGGCCTGGGGAGGGAAACGTGACTGCGATGTCACAGTTTGTTCTCTCCATTCCAGCGATGTTTCTTTTACAGCGCCTTCTTCAAACTGTCCTCAGGCTCCCCTTGCTGTACTCCTCCTGGCATTTTATGAGCACCTGAGGGATTTGAGACCTTTGGGGGCTTGCTTTTAACTTGCAGGACCTAGTTCTGTTGAGCTAGCAGCAGGTTTATCGGCCGCTTTTGACAGAAGTGGGACAGACTTCTGCAACTGACCACAAACAGAGCTGTCCCTTCCTGATGACATCATCGAGCTGGGTGGAAGTTTACTCTTATCTATGACTTTTGTTTATTAATAAAAAATTATACACTGCTGGATTGTTGAAAACAACAAAAACAAACCCTTCGGAGCGGTTCCCCAAAAAGCAGTTTACCACATTTATATTCCATCTTTCTTCCAGTGAGCTCAAGGTGGCAATACAGTGATACCTCAGGTTACATATTCCTCAGGTTACATATGCTTCAGGTTACAGACTCCGCTAACCCAGAAATGGTGCTTCAGGTTAAGAACTTTGCTTCAGGATGAGAACAGAAATCGTGCTCCGGCGGCGCAGCAGCAGCAGGAGACCCCATTAGTTAAAGCGGTGCTTCAAGTTAAGAACAGTTTCAGGTTAAGAACGGACCTCCAGAACAAATTAAGTACTTAACCCGAGGTACCACTGTACATGGTTCTCTTCATCCCCACTTTATCCTCACAAAAAAAGAAAAGAAAAAAACCCTGTGAGGTAACTTAGGCTGAGAAGATGACTGGCTGACCTCAGGTCTTGGCCCATGAGCTTCGCAGCTGAGTGGGGATTTGAACCCTGTTTTCCCTCATCTTAGTCCAACACTCCAACCGCTATGCCACACTGCAGTGCTTTATTATTAAGGAAGGGACAGGTGCTAAAGGAAATTAAGATGCACCGGGTTTTATAACAGCCAAAAAAGAAAAGAAAGGGGCTGCAGTTTCTCCATAGAATTAGAATCATAGAATCATAGAGTTGGAATAGACCACAAGGGCCATCGAGTCCAACCCCCTGCCAAGCAGGAGTTCTCTGCCCCCAATGTGGCATTTGCCAAGCGGGCGTCTGAGTTTACAGGGTGAAGAACATAAGAAGAGCCCTGCTGGATTTTAACAAAGGTCCCTCTAGTTCAGCATCCTGTTCTCACAGGGGCCAACCAGATGCTTAAGGCAAGGCAGATGCCAGATTTTTGGGGAGTCAGGGAGCACATTTGGAAATTGGAAAAGGTGCCGTGGGTGCCATTCACAAAATGGCCGCTGTGACGGCATGTAGAGGAGGCCAACCCATTGCAAACAGTAACAGGAATAGCAAACAGTCTCTCGTGCAGTGTGAACTTCTAGGGGGGATTTAATTAGACCTTTCGCAGTCGCCACAGAAAGTACTGGTGGGAACACAGGCCCCCAGAAGCTCCCACATTAGCAAGCCCTGAATTTAGAAGACAGCAATGCCAATAACTTCAAGGCAAGACATCCACGTCTCTTCCCCAAAATAAAGGGCCCTGCGAATGAACCGATGACAGTTAAGCATGATGTGAGTGAACGCATCGGCTGAAGGATGTGACCTATTTCTAGTCCCATTAATTTTCATTACCTCTACACCTAAATATTATCTGAGAAGTGTCTTGTGCTTGCCTGCTAACCAAATAATGAAGTCTAAATCGTCTTTCATTGCTAGCACACCCACCTGTTCTTCTCGCAACGTGCTACGTTCGTGGCCCATCCTTTTGCAGATGTGAATGCAATGCCATAAATGAATAGCTGGGATAAAAAGCCTCTCAGGATGATTGATTGGCCTAACATTTCAAAGCACTTGTATCTGGCCGTGATGGTAGGCAGGCTGCATTCTGTTCTGAGGGATGCAGAGTATGAATGTTCAGAAGAAAAACGGTAACTAGAAGAGAACATTGGTGACGAATGAACATTTAGAGAGGGCACAGGAAGTCTGTGGCTGCCCTGTCCTCTGCCCTTGCTGAATGGGATGTAAATATTTCCCAAGATAGTTACACAAGCAGTCCTGAATATTCATAAATGTAAATGAACTGGATTAAATTAACCCCTGCAAAGAAATGTGTTATTTCACTGATGACTGTGGTGAATTACTCCCCCCCCCCACACACACACACTTCTTAACTTTCTTTTTCAGTTTCTAAAAATACATATAACAAACAACCCTCATATACCCTGCCCCCAGAAACATTCCATGCATATACACTGTAAATAATACTGCCAAATATTAAGTAAATTTGTAAATAGTTTTGAATTGATTGCATCTGATAGGTGCTCTCCATCTTAACAGATTGTCCTAGAGTGAGCCATGGGTAGCCGGTGGTGAGAGGACAACACTGACCTTTCGGGTGTAATAAATAAACATGTGCCATACAGTTTCAAGGTCAGCTTTGGTTTGTGTGGTCCTGAGCACTCTAAGATATTAGACATGTGCATCAACTCTGTTTGCAGCCCGAATTATGAGACAAATAAGGATGGTTCAGGTGAGGTTTACACCTATTATAGCTGAATTGCACTGTCAATAAAGCGTTCTGAGTTGGATCAGAGATTCTCAAAATCCTGAGCTGCTCTGTGGACTCAAGTGCCCCCCAAAAGCTGCATTTCAGCATTTAAAATAAACCAACCACTTCATTTCATTTGCAAAGGTAAAACCAATCTGAGTAGGGAAATGCCCTGAGCTTGAGAGGTTAGCAGGTGGAGGGGGGTGGATCATTCATTTTTATGGACAGATCTAGGTTTTGATCACAGTAGATTATTTTCCAGGGCACTCCAGCTACACTGATTTGAATAGAGAAGTTTGCAGGTTTTTAGTAGAGCTCATTATAGGGCCGTTCCACTTTCCATCTCCCTCAGTTCAGTTCTAGGGCTTTTTTGTATGATTTTTAAAATTATTATTCTAATCTTTTTCGGTTTTCCATCAAACAATATCTGCTTTGATTATTCTTATATTCAATTTATTTTTCATTAGGTTTGTGCAGACTTCTCTTCCAGCCGTTCCCACCCATCTTCTCCTGCTGCACATGTTTGCTTATTTGTTGCTTATTACACACTTCCATTTCTTTTTTTCTCCCAGTTTGCTGGTTTGAAATTTCATGCCCTGTTCCCACCCCCACCCCCCGGCTTACTCCAGTCACCAACCCCCATCTCCCTGTATCAGTTTCCCTCTTCTGTTTCCTTCTCCAGGACCACAGCATATTCCCTCCCAATGCCTCTGTTTCCTTCCACAGGACCACAGTGTGTTCTTTATTCCTCAGCTTCCAAACCTACAAAAGGGTCACAATATCTTCTGCACCCAGCCACTCCAGACAAGCATCTCCCCACAACCAGCTTCCCATCAAAAGGAAAAAATATCTCCTCTCTCCCCCATCCTGATTTTGATTTCTTTCTTTCTCCCCTCACCTGTCTCCCTCGGTGCCAGTGAGAAAGAGAGGCGAGTCCCACCAGCATGTCATGGTGACACCTTCCTGTCCTCTCCTGCCCTCCTCTTCCTCCCAGGGTGACCTATTGAGGCTCTGGAGTTGATTTCTGCAAGGACCAGCTTCCAGTTCTTGGCTCGGTCCACGTGCCTCTTATTCCCTCTAGTGGCTCAGAATCTCATCACAGCATGACAGTGGACCACTATGAATAGAGAGAAAGGTTTGCTCTCTAGGCCTGGTACTTCCCCCACCACCTAAACTTGCTTGTCCCTTAACTTAGCTCCCAGTTAATTTGCTCATTGACAGCGTATTATTACCCATTTACCATGGGGTTCCTCTCTCATTTCACCAGTTTCAGACTGATTGCCAGCGAAACACTAGTGGGGAAAGTTAAGTGATCTAATGCTCTTCCTGCAAAGAGTAAAGAGGAACTACAGCACTTATCATTCTTAAAGCTGGCAGATTTCATCCATTCAGAAGGGGCAAACATGACTGCAAATTGCATCCAATTCTGAGATAAAATTTAAAAGTTATATGTAGTTTTCTTAAAGCACACACAGAGAGAGACCTAAAAGGTTCCCTGTGTGAAAACTCCTGGGTGGATCTTCCTGCAGTTTGACAGACTTAGGGGCACCTGCAAATTTCATACACTTCTGTGCAAAGGAAAAAGGTTAGATACATTTTTTTAGATTCACTATTATAGTCAATAGGGAAGAGACAGAGCATTCAATCTAGCAGATCTGTTTTAGGAATGGGAAATGGGGAAGACACAGAGTGGATCCAAAACAGATCAGTTTGCTTCCCAATGCTATAGACACAAATACGAGATGGATATTGTATCCAGTGCACACTCTTAGTAAATCTGCCTTAATATATTCAACAAGTTTATCAAAAGAAGAAATGACAGTAGGTTGCGCTAGCAATACGTTTGTGTGCAGACATATGTCTCCACCTAGTGATCACTAAGAATAAAGCCAGCCTCTAAACAAAAATCTAGAAGTACCAGGGAAGAGGAAATGCATCACTGAAAAGGAATACTAAGGAGGAAACAGATGACATTTTTAAAAGTTAAGAAAAAGATAGGAAGCTGAGTATTTTGCAAGCATCCAGAGATCTGGTTGAAGTTTCATGGGGACTTTAAAAAAGAAAATTGGAAACTTGTGTGGAAATGTGGAGAACCGAACTTAGGATAAATAAAATGAGAAACAGAGAAGAACCAAAATTGACATATTCACCCATCCCTATTTTTGAACAAATACAGATTGAATTCTTTACAGTTGATGAAGGTTATGGGACATTAAACTGCTCAGTATGGGGTGGCTAAACGTTGTCCTGCCCCAAAGTAGAGGTTCTGATACACTTTTTATTAGAATGCACTTTGTATTTGGATCTGTTGCTTTGAACCCCTTATTGTTAGGATTAGTAATAACTCTCTGTTTAAGCAAAATTCTATTCCTATTTTCCAGAACAGATCACCACCTGACATCTAGGACACTGAAATTTGTAAAACTGGCTTTAGGAAAGGAGAAGATGCTTACCATTTTGGATGATAATATATGCTAATACATGCCAACTATTTGTAATGATATAATTTTTAATCACATTTTAACATGACTTAATGCATTCCGTATGTTCCTGTTTTGCAGTTATTATTGCCTTGTGTATGTGAACGGCCTGATTGGCTAGTAAGCAATAACCTTATTGGGTGATAGTCAACTAGGCTTTACTCTTAGTAGACTGACTGGAATTAATGAACATGACTAAGTTAGGTCCATTAATTTCAACCACCTGTTGTTATTAATGCCAAACTGTGAGTTGTGTCATGCTAACAGACCCATTAAAACTTATGACTAACTTGGATCCATTAATTTCAGTCACTCTACTCTGAGTAGAATATAACTGGGTGCAGCCCAGCGCTCTCACATTTATTTCTAAGCATTAACCAAGCCTCTCTCTGCTCCCCAGTTGTCACCCAGCCAAAAAAGAAAGGCTCGTACACTTGGCCCTGTCCCATGGTCCCCATTTTCAGATGCTTGCTGCACTGGCAAAGGATCTATCTCACCATGAGGAAGAGTCTTGCCACACAGCAAATATGAGTGTATATCTGCTAGTGGGGAAATGGTGTTGTTGAAAGCGCAGTCTTTTTATTTCCTATCTCGATTGCATTGGTACAACTTTCTGGTGCCAATTCATTTCAGATGTCTAAATGCCCATATTTTCTTGCATACGTACTTCCTTGGTCAGATCAAATTCTGCTTATATCCAGATTGGCCAGTCTTAGTGTGTACGTGGATTTCTCTGTCTAGACCTAGCTATTTGGCAGTGTGCAGTTCCAGGAATTTAGATAATATGAAGCAATGAATACTTTCCTTGTGAATTTGGATTTGCATTGGCACCTTTTAACAGTACCCACCTCACTAGTAAACAAACAGCTAGTGACCTAGTTCAAGATGCCTTCCACATTTCTATTTTCCCTTAGCTCAGAAAAAAGTATTTCAAGCTACATGTGGTGGGTTTTAAAAACAAAAAGCACAAATAAATACTGATCAGAACATTATGCAAATGTCTGGTGTCCTAAAATAAGATAGTGTATTATAAACTATTCATTGCCTAAGCTTTACTGTATATTATAGCTGGTCCACATGCAAAAGACAACATGACAGGCTCTATTTTTTACTGCTAGCCTTGGATGAGACTTGTTTTTCATTGCTTGTGTTTCTAGCCACTAAAGTTGGAGTTCAAGCATTTGAAGAGGCTTATTTTCCATTGCTTCTGCGTTTCTCAAGTGTGGAACTTGAGGTCTTCTAGATGTTGTTGAGACTCCAGCTGCCATCAGCCTCGACCAGCATGGCCAGCATGGGAGTTATAGGCCAGCAATAAGTGGAGGATCACAGGTTCCCCATCCCCACACTAGAGAAATGAAAAATAAGCCTGATCAAAGGCCTTCACTCCAATTCTGCATTTTATTTTGTTTTTCGTAACTTTGTTTTTCATTAAGGAACTTGTGTTTGTAGCTGATGCCATTCAGGAAATACATAGTGGCTCACTCACTATAAGCCTCAGGCTATGCTAAGCATCAGAGGAGAAGGGCAGGGCAGGGTTGCATATGCTGCCTGCACCGGTGCCAGTCATTGATGTGGCTACTATTGTTTCAGCTGTCTTCATTCTCACTCCGGTCTTCAAAAGCAGGTAGGGTTAGGAGGAACGGTGGCATTTTCCTGAATAGACCATGCAAGAAATGCACTGAACCAGAATTTCAAGTGATTGCAGCGGATCATTCCTCATTCAATCCAATATTTGTACAGTTATATATGCTCATTGTGGTTTTTGTTCCTGTTAGACATGGTCACCATGTAGAAATGCCCTCAATATTTCAGGGACCTGCACATATCAGCCCAGCTGCTTGTGGACTCTTGAGATACCATCTCCCAAGCACACTTTATGATGGCAGCAGCTCAGCTCTTCCTCCTGTTACCTTGGCAACCTTGTTGAAAAGAGTGCAAGGACCGGAAGCAAAAGAATGGACTCCCTATAGACTGGTGTGGGTTCTAGTTTTTCTTTTTTTCTTTTTTTGCAGTGTATTCTGAAACATTTCATTGATGCAATAATAGTGTATTAATGGAGGATTTATACTGAACCATTCACACATCATTCTGCATTATGGATTGTTCTGCAGTGGCCCCCCAATGATATGGCATTATTACCATCTTGAAGGGGCAGTCTCCAGCTTTAGCACAACCATTTGCATTGTTTTGATGGTGTTTTATGTTTTGCCATTGTACACAGCCCTGATTTCCCCCCCTCATATGGCAATAAAGAAATGCTTTTATAAATAAATAAGCAAAAGTGGGACAACACCCACTCACCTGAACTCTTGTGCTATGAAAAGTCACAAGATTTAAGCAAAACAAAAAAATTCCTTCCAGTAGCACCTTAAAGACCAACTAAGTTAGTTCTTGGTATGAGCTTTCGTGTGCATGCACACTTCTTCGGATACATTTCATGCATGCACACGAAAGCTCATACCAAGAACTAACTTAGTTGGTCTTTAAGGTGCTACTGGAAGGAATTTTTTTGTTTTGACTATGGCAGACCAACACGGCTACCTATCTGTAACAAGATTTAAGCAGGAAGCTATGGGCTGCGCACTGACAGGAAACGAAGCAGTACATCTGTCCTGAAACATTTGCGGGCGCAAAGAGCATTGAAAGTGGGGTTGTGTATAACCAGCCCTATGCCATCTTGAACACAAATCATCATGAATGCACAATAATAAAAAGGCCTTCTGGAAGGGCTCAAAGGCCAGTGGCACATCTAGACCAGTGCTGTCCACCCTGGCCAAATTCATACATGATGCACAACCAATGGTTCAGTACCATGTAAACAAGCAGGAATGAGCCACTGAATTTTGACTTTATGCACTCCCTAACCCCATCTCCTCCCATGCAGCTGGGAGAAAACTTTTCAGTTCAATTTTTCTTTCAAGGAATTCTGGAGCAGCATTAGGTATAAATGAGAGGTCATTGTTTAAAACTGTCTTCACTATTGGAGGCAATAAG
Source organism: Podarcis muralis (assembly GCF_964188315.1). Classification (NCBI taxonomy): domain Eukaryota; kingdom Metazoa; phylum Chordata; class Lepidosauria; order Squamata; family Lacertidae; genus Podarcis; species Podarcis muralis. Next base: position 44,244,703 of record NC_135663.1, on the reverse strand, counting down.
CTTCTGAATACCGGCTGCTAGAAACTACAGGAGGGGAGATGGTTGTTGAACATGGGTCTTGCTTCCAGGTTTCCTATAAGCATTTGGTTGGCAACTGTGAGAACAGCATGCTGGAATAGGTGGACCACTGGCCTCATCCAGCAAGCTATTCCTGTGTTTCTAAAAGAAACTTTCATCAGAGTTCAAACCAGGGTTTATGAAGCTGGCATGCTTAACTGTTGTTTGCTTTAAACCATGATGTTGTGTATATATAATGACAAGGCACATTTTGTGGAAAGTGAACCTATGTTTTGTCCAAGTCACCATGCTTCAGAAGTTGAGCAAACTGGGACAATGACTCACAGTGGCCCTCCAGGTTCACAGGAAGAGGTCACCTTGCTAGGTGATATACTATAACAGGAGGCGACAGGGAATGAAATTGGAACCCACTCCGTGGAAAGAAAGTTGTTTAGCATTGAGTTATTGCCTCTTTGTCTCCATGGATTCTCATAGCAAAGTGGTCTGCCATTTAAAAATCTTTTGGTACAGTTAGTACCAAAGGAAAACCAAAGAGACAATTTATAAGACAGTCATGTTTCATTACTTCAACATGAAAAGAATATATTATATACACATGTTATAAGTTAGACTAGAAACCCATTTTGAGGTTCAGCAGGATGTAACATCTGTGCTAGCATTAGACACAGAGTCTACTATACAGCTGCACGACAGGAGCATGGCTGCATTTTCTGGCTTTGCTTCAAAATGGGGAAATTAGTAGAGTTAAGTACAATGACTAACGAGCTTCAAATTCATAGCATCTTCATTACCACTCACCAGGTGTCAAGATCTTTTGCAATAAATGTCAAAATAATTTCTCCAGCTGTGTTTGAACACAATATGCTTATTTTCATGATTAAAATGTATTTGCATTTATTGTTTCTCATATTTGGGTTGTTTTATAGTGAGTTATATACAAACTAGTGGGATATGTTGATAGAGGCACATTGTTAGGGAAACAAAATGATTGCTTGATCCCACACAGCGTGTTTCTTTGTTGCAGTACAGTTCTTAAATATTAATTGAAGCTCTGAAAGCTCATTGTTGTCTCTTTAGCCAGATAGAGGTTTTCAAGGATTTGAAGTATGGTCCAATGTATAGCGCCCCCCGCCCCATGTTCCTCATTAACAATGCCATCTGTTTCACTAAGAGCACTTCAGATGTGATATACTGGGAAGTGCAGCACAGAAACCATCATGGTTGCTATGGTTGCTGTTGCAGATACTGACCTACCAGTCTGTTATGGCAAGTTGTTGGCTTTGGGTTATATCTCAATCTGGCTTGTTTGTGTGGACCAACACTGATCAAAACAGGGATTGCTCCCCTGAACTGCAAGCATTGACCTGCAAAATACTGATCATCTGCAAACTCATTTGAGTAGACACACCCTTAGAATCCAAACTATTCATTTCAGCTTATGAGAAGCATGTCCCACTAAACTTGGTGCTTTTGAGTAAATTTGTTTGGGGTTGGGCTTTTAGGAGCACATGCCACGTACTGAATTTCCAGTCCAGTGGGTCAGGCAGCTTTTGGGTTAGTATTTTGCTCTTTTTGCAAATTATACAGACATCATTTCATGCAACTCATGTCTACTTAATACACAAACAACTGCTGACAAATGGGATAGCAGAATACACTGCAAGCAGAGAAAACAACATGCAGTCACTATAGGGTTATTCTTTATCCATCCAGAAATTTTAATCTGATTACCAAGTTACTTGGGAACATTATTGGACAGAGTAAGGGAAAAAGTTGTACTATTCCTCTTCACTTTTAAATAAGAATGATGAAAGTTATTTCCATGTGAGTAGATGAAACCCAAGTCATTATACTTATTTTACATGGCTCTTCCACAGAGACATAAACAAACTTTAATTGTAGTAAAGCATTACTTACAACACCAAGCTTTTACTGCATACATTTGCAGTGCCATTATTTCATGAGACATTAGAAAACATCATCTGCTCACCTGCACTGCCGCATATCAGCAGCAGAAGTTGTAAGTGACTGCTAATTACTATAGTGTGTTTAGTATTATTATCATTGTGCTTACCCTACACATTCAGGATTTGTATTCAAGTTAGGTAGATGAGACATTCATTCAGATATTCTTCCCCTATGTTGAATATGTAGGATTGCAAACAATGGCATGGAAATATCTAGCAATTTGTTTTTATGTAGAGCAGATTACTGATTTTTTAAAAAAAATACTCAAAAAACTCAAGTTAAATATTGTGAGCTACACAAAATCTAAAATATAGGGACTTTCCACAGTACAGTATACTAAGTCAACACGTAATAGATTAAAAGCTGTAAATTCAGAGCTTCTGCTTAGAAATTTAAAGTTTCTGACATCATCTTCCACCATTCCATTAACTCTTCCTTTTCTTCTTCTTTTCTTTCAGACAGCGATTCCAGGTCAAAATCAACCTAGGCATGAGAAAAATAATAAAATAAAAAACAAGATTTTTTATGAACATTGGACTTTTAAATTGAAGTAACATCCTGAAATTTAGGACCTCAGAAATCGATGAAATGGCTTTCATGGTAGGGGCTGCAGTCTTATGCCTGTTAACTTGAAAGCAAACTTCCCTGAACACAGTGGGTCTTACTTCTGAAGAAACATAAAGATGCTTTCTCCAATTTAAGAGGAATGACGGGATATAAATTGAATAAATAATAACACGTCAAATGTTCACCTTCTATGCTCAGGAATGTTAAAAGGCCCTGAATATTACACACAGAGCCTATGAGGTTACCTTGTGGGCATCGTATTATTGCACAATATACATGTAACCAATATGAAGTCACTGGCATGCAATACAAGGCTACGCCAAGGAGGCGGTACTTACCCTAATGGCAGGACTGAAGGGAACAGCCACTTTTTTAGTTATTGCTAGATAACCTGGTGCAGACCCAGTCACTTTATAGTTTCCAGGTACGAGCAATCTCCAGTAATCACCATCCTTAGCTGTGGAAAAAGCAGTATGTTACCACTTTCAGAAAGATTCTAGAACCAGCAGGGGCAACCTTCAGATATGCAGGGTCTACTTTGGTTTCTTTACTGCATGTCAGGGACAGGGCTCCCCAGCGCGACGATGAGAGGAACAGGGAGTCAGTGGAGGAAGAAGTAGTTTTGCTTCCTTCTCAGCAGTTTGAAACCAGTCACCAGCAGCCCCCTTCCTCCTTAGCAGGAGAAGAAGAGATAAATTCTTATGAAAGCGAAAGGAGGCTGGAGAGAGGCCGAGTCGCTGATAAGCAGTCTCTAACAATAACACAGGGGGGCAGGGAATGATTTGTCAGAGGAAGAGGTAGGACGTCAGCCAGAACCTCCCCGTGCTCATAGGTTAACGAGGGTCAGGGAAAGGCGTCAATCAAGGAAGCAAAAGGCGGGGTTCTGGCGAACATCCTGTTGGCGCCGGAGTTGGAGCTCAGATGCCTCAACGTCTTGAAAGAGGCAGGAGCCGTGGGAGCTGTTCTGAGTTTCACTAATAGTATATATGGGATTGGGAGTGGTGGGGAGAGAGAATGTGATTCTATTCTTGACATGCACCCATTATATAAGCCCCTGCCATCACCTGTTTAAATGTATCACATATGACATAACTTACCTGAAGTAATATCATGGTTTAGTCCCTCTACAGAAATGGTGGCATTAGCAATGGGATTGCCCTGAAGATCTCTAACAAATCCTTTCACCCCACGATGGATCTGGGAAAAAAATTTCTTTGTTATCAATGGTCTGTATTTTCTTATGTGCTCTCTGTTACATCTGTTAAATAATCTTTTGAGCCCTGTGAAGCAGGCCAATATTGCCCTCATGTTAAATATGGTGCATTCAGTCAGAGACACCCCTTCAAAACTGCAGGTTTATACCCTGGCTTGTTCCAAAGTGGTTAATCCTTGTTTTATGGTATGGACAAATCAGGAAACTATGGTTAAATAGAGACGTCCTTGAGTGAAGTGGCTGTATGTGCGAGCAAAAGGGTCATTCATACTTTGGCTTACTCAATTAAGCTGAGATATGGTTATCTGAATGCAGCCAGTGGCTTGACTAAGGCCATTTGGTGCATTAATGGCTGGGCTTTTAACCAGGGGCTTCCAAACAAAAGAGTGCAGGACTTTGGGTCCAGGCATGACACGTCTTATGTTGGGACACCTTCTCCACTAGCTGGAAGTTCATAAACTCCAGAAACACAGAAGGTAACTTTGCAGCAGCAAAACAAAATAAAAACATATTGTCTACATAAGGCCATTCTGGTTTGCAGAATCTTTGCAGATGATTCTATGTGAAACAGTAAGTGCCTAACAGTTAACAAAGTTATCTTGTAGTGAAGGGTGAAAGCCTGCAATGCCCTCTGTATACATTTTACAAAGAATTAAATAGGCATGACTGAATGAGTCAGTCCTTGGGAATATTTTATTTGGCAAACTGGGCATTTCCTCCCTAGAAAAACTAGTTTTAAATGTGTTTTTATTCGTCTCTAGTTTTACTCGTAAACTACACTGAGTGCATCATAGTACCAGTTACAGAATTTCCTCTAGTTTGGGATTAAATGACAAAGCGTAACAAACCAATAATTTTTCTATATGGATTTTTTTTCCCCTTTGAGAAACTATTTACGAAACAGAAGGTTTCTGGGTGCTGATTACAGTGCTGTGATTGATCTCTAATCAAATCCTGTAATATGCAATTATGATGTCCATACTGGGAAGTGTTCATCCTTGCAGTTTTACAATCTATTACTTCTCATAGTTACAGCGAGTAAGCATATCCTGTTGCAAGAACAATAAGACATTTAAATTGCAATTCCTATGCAGATACTCTTGGTGAGTAAGCCTCACAGGGCAACAAGATTTGTTTCTGAGTGCACCTGCATGGCACTGTGTTGCGGGTGGAGCTGTGGTCTAAACCACTGAGCCTCTTGGGCTTGCCGATCAGAAGGTCGGTGGTTCGAATCCCCCTGACCGGGTGAGCTCCCATTTCTCTTTCCCAGCTTCTGCCAACCTAGCAGTTCAAAAGCACACCAGTGCAAGTAGATAAATAGGTACCACTGCGGCGGAAAAGTAAACGGTGTTTCCATGCACTCTGGCTTCCGTCACGGTGTTCCATTGTGCCAGAAGTGGTTTAGTCATGCTGGCCACATGTCCTGGAAAGCTGTCTATGGACAAACGCTGGCTCCTTTGGCCTGAAGCGAGATGAGCACTGCAACCCCATAGTCGCCTTTGACTGGACTTAACCGTCCAGGGGTCCTCTACCTTTTTACCTTACTGTGTTGTTAGTCTTTATAGACCGCATCTAAGTAGTATGCAGAGTAGACCCTAAGGCAATTAATTTAAATGAGACTACTCTGACTTGGTCAGATGCCACCCTGTATACTTTTCCCACCACAGTGAGATGACCATACTCGGGAACAGTACAATTGACAACCATTAGGCACTTTTTAGAAATAATAGCAGATATTCTGAGGGATCTGATGCATTAGACCTGGTCAGGCATTCAGATTCCTCATGCAACAAGGCCAAAGCTCTAGCTTCACCCCACTTCCCTCCACAAGGCAGAGGAATAGCTACTGAAGTAGGTAAACTTTTGAACAGATTAAGCTCCCATACAATTTGGAGTCCGGATCTCCCAAGGACTCTCACTGCCTGGGGAGGATACATGAGTATAGCAGACTCCCCAATTCAGATACCTGTCTCTAACTTATGGAAGAGCATGTACACTCATTCCCTCTCTTGCTATTGCAGTTGTGTGACGGATTAGAAAGCCTGAATGGGCCTTTTGTGTGACCTGTAATACAGTGGTGGTGATTCGGAAAACTAGTGCTCTCAGCTAAAAGTTACCAACTTTTAATAAATCTTTTGTAAACAGGACTGACATTTCAGTGCAAGAACACATTCTATTCTCAAATCCCCAAGCAGGGGGAGAATTTATGCAATTGTTTCTGAGAGAAAACCATGATCACATGGTAATCTTTCCTTGCCATTCTACTGTGGGGTTAAGCTTTCATGTAAAAAGGTAGCCTCATGTGGTTAGGTTCATAATCATGTTTTGAAGTGGTTTGAACATAAATCAATATGTGATTAAATCCCCAGTCTGAGCATATGGAGTACAACTAAGCAGAAGACGGTTTAACTATTGATGAACAATTGGATAAAACTAATCAGGGGTTGGTTCCTGCCCCACTCATGCCATGACTTGCCCTTCCTACTTCTCTCTTACCTGCTCAATATAATTGATAAGTGAATTCTTGTTGTCCTCCCAGTAACTCTTCAGTGTTTCCTCTGGAGGGAATTTTTCACAGCTAAGCTCCACAGTGATTTCAAAACAATTGCTGCTGAGGTAGTTGAAGTCCTGCATGCCTGCATTATAAGCATACAGACAGGTTGACATTTGGACAAGCATTGAGTTCTATGCAATGAAAACAGGACTTAAAAGATGTCTCTGTATAATCTCGAAAGCAGGTCTCCAGCCCTATAATCTGTTTTTAAAAGTCTCACACATATATTTCAGGGTTGTTGTTGTTGTTTTTTCAATTTTAAGAATGGTTTTCTCCATGGCGTCAAAGTTTTCAGAAATGTTGTCCTCTCAAATTAATGTAAATTAGCTAAAGGCCACCCAGAGATACGCAGATGTATAATATAGGAGAATCAGGGCTAACGTTTATTTCTTATTTGCTTGAAGTATTCACACTGCCCTTTAGTATATAAAACTCCCTGGGCAGCTAACAATTCACTCAATATGTGATTCTTGAACTCAAGTCAGATACATAATGCGCCGAAATGGCTAACTTCGTGTAATGAATATCTTGGCAGTCACAGCTCTGTGTAATGATTGTATGAAGCCTAATATTGCATCTGGTGCGTATATTCCACTGGGATACATTTGGCTCCAAAAGTTCCATTTTCGGAAGCCAAAAAAACAGTTTCCAGGTATAGTTCAATTAATTCCAGATGAACAAGGAAACATGTTATTATGTGTACAATAAAACATGCAAATGACAGATAGTGGCACAGTCAATGAAGCTTCAAGAAATAATTTGAAACAGGGGTTTCTTCCTAATCCTGCAATTCACCAAAAAGAAAAACCAAAGGCAATGTACCAGTGCTAATGATGTGGAGGAGACTTTAAAATGTTGGAGCCAATGTTAAAATGTGTGTCGACAGTACACATTACCAGCTGCACATGTTTAAGACATTATGAACCAATCAAAGACATATGCTCACCAATGAAAAAGGAAGGAAGGAGTGAGGTGATGCGTGAGTGAGTGAGTGAATGAATGAATGAATGAATGAATGAATGAATGAATGAATAGGAGCAGGCTTCTGTACATGCATCTCCTTCTGGATCAAGAACTAAATATACAGAATGTTCTAATGCCGACATAGTTGGAATGCCCTACATAGAGCTCACCATAGTCAGCACTGATCACCTGAATGGTGAGGTGTAGACCTGAATGTAGGTACTCTCTTATCATCAGGGTTGAGAACAGGAGACAAACGAAAGTAAGCCTGAGTTTAGGGGGCGGGGCTTCCTTGAAAAGATTGTCAGTGATGTCCAACTTGACAACCGTGCATTCAAGTCTCCAGATTTTGGCTACATTTTGTTTTTCATATATACCAAATATTTTAAATGTGGCAACTAAATACTCTGTGACACTTTAAGATTGATATCTCCAGCAAATTCTAGGGAGTGTACCAGAAGGTTATTCTCACAATAAAAACTGTTAAACGCTGTTACTGGGTTGTTGCTTTTATTTTGATTATATATATTGTGGTTTTTTTGTTGATCTTATCTGTGAACTGCCCTGAAACCTCCGGGTGAATAAATTAAATAAATAAATAAACAAACAAACAAACAAATCAATGGTGCTCCATTTAAAAAACAAATAAAGCTTAAGAAAAATATGGTGTTGATGCAATTCACTGTAAATACATTTTGCATAAATGCTGAGATGAATGTGTAATGCAAATGACAGTGAAATCCTAACCATGCCTACTCAGAATTAAGACTTATTGGGGGCTTCAGTGGGGCTTACTCCCAGGTAAGTAGGGTTAGGATTACAGCCTTAGACATTGAGGGTGGTATTCTAGACTAGTCCTTCTTAGAGTAGACCCCCTGATGGACATGACTAACTTAGAGTCATTACTTTTACTGAATCTACTCTGAGTGGGACTTAGTTGACTACAACTCCACATTTTTAAGTCAGCCCTACATCACAAAAGTCTGCTAATTTCATAATGTGTCACAGCATTGCATGCAGGACATCTTGTTCCCCTTTGTATTTGCTATACAAAGCCTCCATTTGCTATAGTAGAACCTATGCCACGAATGTTCGTTGTGTGTCCAACAATAATAATTTCATTAAAATGAGTAACAGCTGCAAGAGTTGCAGACTAGGCTGACAACACCTTAAAAGCAAAGGCCACAGTCCTGCAGCCTGTAAAGTTGCTTTGCTCCTATTGACTTCAATAGGACTTAAGCAGCTAATGTACAGGAATATATCCATCAGCACTGAAAATGCAGTCTGGCTGCAGGACAAGGTAATCTTCTTGCTGGTGCTATTTCTGTGCAGGAGAATCAGATTAGAGTCCCTTAATCCTGCACTTTGGGAGCCCTTTTAGGAATACAGACTAGCAATGCTCAGGGGTGCTTAAAAGCAGAGGAAAACCCTCCAATGTCTGGCTATTATGTGTCTTAGGGAAAAATTGACTGTTTCCACTCATATTCATCTATACATGCAAGGTGACCAGGTACTTCTATGTCTTCAATAGTTTATTCAACAGGTGCAAGCAGTGCTGAGAAAAGTTGCTCTTCTTGAAATTTGTCATTCTGCTTAACCTTGTCATCCTGTACAACTGAACAAAGAAGCTTTCAAGTTTTACGGTATATATGCATAGCTGTTTTCCCCCTCTCCTCCACTGTATTCTATATCTGCCTCTTACATCCTCTCTCTGGTCACATATTAAGCTTTTTGTGTGGCAGGGATTATCCCTCCAAATTACTTGGTGGTTAGCCTCTACCATATTGGGATACTTTTGTAGTAGATACAAGAAATAGCAGTATGTCTGTCACTGATTGTTGTGAGCACAAATCATTTATTCCTAGAGGGCCACTTCTCTCATCACATTTGAGAGATGAGCTTTCAGAAGACACATTTATCTCTATAGAGATGTGCAAAGGTGTTGACGGAACAGTAATACATTTTGCCAAGTTAGACTTACATAAGTGAAGGCAAATTTTTAGAAGTTGCAAGTTTTAGCTACAGTGAAGGGAACCAGCAGTTGATTTGCTGCTGAGACCCACTGTCCATTCACGTGTGTTGGTGTTTGTGTATACACTATAATTGTTATTCTCTACAATAAACGAATCTCTGAAGTATCATAATGCATTGACACAAACCTCCTGGAACACTGTACCAAGCCCCGCCATTGGTTGTTCCATCTATGAAACTGCTGTCATCGTCATTCTTGCGGCACGGTGGCCTGTTTGGATCAGACATGGCGGGATTGAAGGATGAATAGCTTCGAGCTAAGCTTTGGAAAATAGCGTCATCTGGGCAGGAGCTGTATTCATGTGCACTGCCTGAGGAAAGAAAACCAAAAACATGTTGTTGTTGTTGTTGTTTTGTATAAATTTGTATTGGGTTTTCAAATTTTATAAAGACAACACACACATAAAAAAGACAAAGACAAAACACGTATAATTTCATATCCTTACTTTCTTATCCCTCTTTCCCTGACTTCCCCCCACCCCCCCCCATACATCCCAATTTCCAGAGTTAGTTCAGCAAGTTTTTATCCCTTCCCTTAACCTAATCTGTTGTTTTTGAACTTAATTCTTTTAACTAAGTCACATTTTACTTATCCCATTCTCTTATTAATATCAAATCTTTTTTCTTTCCCTAAGGTCGACCTAATTTCTCATCCACAAATTTCCCCTTTTTTATATTAAAATATAAATCAAAATAACAAAACACAAAAGTCATAAAATTTTTCAACTTCTGCTCTCCCCCTCCCCCCCTACCCCGGTTTCCGTCCCTTCCCAAATAATTATCCACCCATACAGTTCCTAGCCCGGATTCCTCACGTCCGAGGCCTTTAAATCTCTGTCCGTCTCTCTCTGTCGGTTTTGTTGGTAGTCCTTTTTGTTGGACCTCAGGTTTCGAGGGTGATCTGTCACAACCGCATCTCCTTCTCTTGCGTCCAAAGTAGTTAAAAGAACTTGCTGCCAAAGATCTGCCATAGGTCTCCCGTACTCAAACTCAGAAAAGAAGAGGAAGTCCCAATCATATTTCTTTGCTCTTTTCAGATCCATTATTCCAAAAAGTCCAGAGACTTCCTCCTTTGCTTTTCTCATCCTTCTCACCTTTCCCAGATTTGTAATCCAAAAATCTTCTGCTTCATTTTCTGACAACATAGACTTCTGCTTGGCATTTTCTGCCAGTACCTTCTCCCTTCCTTCCTCCTTTTCCATCAATTCCACAGATGTCACTTCTGATTCAGCTGCAGATTTTTCCCCAGTCAAGTCCTTTGTTCCATCAGTAGGGTTGTTTGTTTTAGAGATCAAGGTCGTGAGTTCTTTGTTCATAGCCATACTCTGTTCTTGCAAAATTCCCACGAGAAAAAAGGCTCTTTCAATTTCTGCCAGTAATTTTCCCTCTGCAGCCATTGCAATGTCACTAAGTCCCCCCTAGGGGGATTCCAGTTAAGTTATTTTCCTTTCCAACAATCCGTTACTTTGTTTTTTTTTATTATTACTTTGTTTCCAACCACTTCTAGTAAAATGTAACTCCTTTAGTCCAGAGAGATATTAAGTAATTCAATTCTTAGTTTTGTCCACCCGTTTGACAGCTCCTTTGACAGCTGTCAAACTCCTTATTCTTTTTCGTAGGACTCACACGCAGGACGCTCCCGGGTTCGGGGGGGGGGGGGTTACACAAATTTTTCTAACGCTCCTCTCTTCTCTCCAGCACAAAAAACTTCTTCTATCAAATTCTTGGAATAGCTTTTATCAAACATCAAAAACACACTGTTCTCTCAACCTTAGTTCTCCGATCCTTGCTTTAGATCGTTTGTAGATAGGGGGGTGCGGACTTCCCTTTAGCACATCCCCCCGGTCGTACCAAATTAAAGGTAGGAATTTTTAAAGTCCGAATTCCCTGTACTCACAGGTTTTTGTTTCCAGTCCAAATTTCGGGAAGAAAGTTAACGCTCTCTGGCCATGGCTCGCGGCTTCGCTCCACTGAAGTAGCGGTCTACTCCCAGCACCACGCCACTCTCCGTACCCTCTCCGTAGCCTTTAAAAAGGCTCTTCGTGGGTCAGGGAGGGCGCTTAAGGTGCCCACTGAGTCACCAAGTCCACAGGCATCTGCGCCTGTGGTTTCTGAGGGTCCCCGTGTCGCCGGCACGGCAAGACCCGTCTTCAGCAGAGCCGATTCCCTCCGGAGCTCAGAGGGAATCCGCCATTAGCCGATCGCGTCAACCCGGAAGTCCTCCAAAAACATGTTTTTAGCAGTAATGTTAGGAATATGTAAAAATTGATTGTTAACAGGTGATATTCTAAAGCTATAATATATTAAGATTAAAGATCAGGATAAAAACAAAGAGGGAAAGGATTTGCTGAACCAATAAATTGAACTGGAATACAAAAAAGGGAGGTGTGAGGAGGTTTGGGAAACAAGCAAATGAAAGATAAGATACGGAAAGATTGAATTGTTTTTAACTGTTTTTATTTTGTATTTTCTCTTTTTCTTTTTTTCTTTTTGTAATACTCTGGAAACTTTAATGAATATCTAAAAAAAAAAAAAACCAAAAACATGTAGAGGAACAGATAGACTTATTTTTTTCTATGTTGTTCTGTGTCTGTTGCTTTTGCCCAAAGTATTTACTATTGGGGGTGGGGGAAGTCTCATAGGAAAAAGGCTGGATGCACTTAATTTATTTATTTAAAATCATTTTTAGACTATTTTCCATTTTTAAAAGATTATCAGAGCCATTTAAAACAATAAATCCAAGTTCAATAAAGGAGCTCAGAACAATAAAACAATCATGAATACAAAAACAAAGGTAGCTAAAACTGTCCTTATTTGTATTGATTTAAATCTAGACACATTACACATAAAAATCAGGCAGCCGCGTTGCAGTTAAAATTATCTGAGCAAGAATAATGCATTTTAATCTGCAAATATTTCTTAAGAAAAATAAAATACGGTGAGATCAACTACCTGATGATCACCAAAGAGAAATAAGATGATTGTTATTTCCACAACTTTTATTTTAATTTTAGGATTTTTAATTGATGCAAAATGGCATGGATCAGTTGGTCACAGGGTAGTCTTCATACTGTGGATATCATTTCAAGTTACAGGGCAAAAGCAGAGTGCATTCATCTCACATATGTCATTTAGCCACTAACATTTAGGGACACATTTACACATTTACATTTTATAAAGATTACAGATGAGATATTTTAAAAGATACTTAAGATGTAGGGTGTGAATGTGATATATCTGTAGATATATGCACCGGAGAACAAGCATTGGCTGCAGCTCCCTATTAATTATAGATCCAGAAACAAAGCTAGGTTTTCTGAAACAATGCCTGTGGTAACAGAAAGTTTAAAGAGTGACTATTAGAAGACCTGATTTGGCCATAATGATAAACTATGATTTTTTGCATGAGCCTCTCGCTTGTGCCCCAGAGTGGCCAAGATAGAAATTAACCATAGTTTAGCATTATGTCTAAACTCTCACCTGTGGTTAATGTTGAAACAAGCCAGTTTTATAAACCATAGTTTAAACTGGCTCATTTTTAGTAAGCAACCATACCCTTGCAGGGTGCTGAATGCCACCTTTCCTACACTGCTGACTTCTGGTGTCTACAGTAATTCTAAACCAGGGGTCAGCAAACTTTTTCAGCAGAGGGCCAGTCCATTGTCCCTCAGACCTTGTAGGGGGGCTGGACCATGTTTTGGAGGGGGGGGAATGAACAAATTCCTATGCCCCACAAATAACCCAGAGATGCATATTAAATAAAAGCACACATGTAAAAACACGCTGATTCCCAGACCATTCATGGGCCAGATTTAGAAGGTGATTGGGCTGGTTCCGGCCCCCAAGTCTTAGGTTGCCTACCCCTGTTCTAAACCTTACTCTCTTACACTGTAGCAGCGATCAGTAATTCTATCAGCTGCCAGTGGCATGCAGAAATACTGTAACTTTCTGAAGACATTACATACTGCCGCAGAATTATGGGAACTGAACTTTCTATAGCTCCAAAATGATGGCACATTTCACATGCCTTTGAAATGAATAGATTGCACATTCAAGTGTATTGTACATACCAGTTCGGGTCTCATCATAAGGGTAGTTTGCTACAAGGTCCCCACCATGGAGGTTGGCAGACAGCACAAAGGGGATATCCATAATCCAGTGAATTACACTTTTTGTTTCAGGTGCAAGCTATTGAAGAAGAAACATGTATTATTCACCAGCACTTCAAAGCCAGTAAATAGGTTAATACTGTATAACAAGCGCTATCACATAAGCTTTATTTAGAGTCCTGTGAAATTCCATGACTTCTGAAAATTAGAATTACATTATATCTTCAGGATGTACCAATAAAAGGTGCTGATGTAAGATTAAAACACACAAGTTTACTAATATGTGCATTACACAAGTTGCCTAAACACGACACATTAATGGGCTTCAGCCATCTTAACTCTCTGTTGGATTTTTGCCTCAGAGTCACACAATATGTGTATGTGAAGAAGCCCACAGAGCTCCCCTGCTGCCTTCACCCATTTCTGGCCTTGGGTCCAACTGAATATTCAGGAGAGATCTGGATCTCCGGGGAATGTCTAAGCAGCAGCAGTTTGAATTTGTAGGGGAGAAAATATGCCACTCTAGAAGCATGTCATCAGGTGGCCTAGACTTTTATTCTGTCAGACCTTTAGCCTTAAGGAATTTTATGCTTGGTTATGGCCTCTTTGATATTCTTTGTTACCTAACTTTACTGTCCTTTGTATTCTCTGTTTTTAATGTTTTATTATTGCGATCATTGGACTTTTGCTGTATTTGTTTGTACCATAAGGCACTTTGAGGGCCTTCCAATGGCAAAATGGCCCGTAAATACTAAAACAAATGAACAAAGAAGTGTTGAGAATACATTTGAGGTCAAGTATGCCCTTCTGCTCTACACTAGCAAGAAAAAAGGATGCCCTTTAAAAAGATGTTCTAGCATCATGCTCTTAAAAACACTAACATGTCCTGTCCTGAAGCCCTTGTCCATCTTATCTTGAATTCCTAGTTCTGATCCTGTCTGCTTGCCTTTTCAGCATTCCTGGTCCAGAGAAGACCTCAAGTTGAAACCTAAAAAAATACTCCTCTGGATTTTGCACAACCTTTGGTTTTCACCTTGTTCTCAACCATATTATACATAGGTTCTGGCCATTTGTCTATATCCATCTGCAACCACATAGACAAAAGGAGAGGAGTACCAAAAGGGGGGGAAAGGTCTTTGCTCTGTAGAGTAAAACTAGTCATCTGAAAGAAACATGCTATGGAAATCTAGAAAGGTTTATCATGTGCTGAAATATTTGAATCAATTCAACTTTCCGTCCCAATTCTGCTTTATTTATTAAATTTTCAAACACCCGTGGATTGATTCTTTTTTTAATGCCTGGGTGGATCTACACACAGGAAAGAAACCGCTATAAATAAGTCAGAAATTAAATCATTATAGAAAGGTTTTTGTTCTATCTGGCTCCATCTGGTGTTGCATGTTTATAACGCATTCAAATCACTATATTTTGATTAATGTAGATGAGTCCCCTGATTGAAAGGGCATATAGAACTCTCTGAAGAGGAACAGATGACAGTCTATAACGTTGATGGTAAACTACAATTATTTACCTTTGGGTTCTGATCCACAGCTTTCTTCAGGCTTTTCAGTAAGTGATTATTTGGACCTCCTTCTTTCTCATGGACATAAACTATTCTATCCAGGTCAGGGAAATTTCGGTTTAGGTCTATTCCCTGGGCATTACTTCGGCCAACAAACCAGTCTTTGAGTTCACCAGGCTAAAAAGAAGAAGTAACCAAGAGGGATTATTAGAAAATAGCACCGATGCTATCATTTAATAGTATAACATAGTTTCCATGAGAAATGGCCCATTTAGCTCATCACTGTGTTGTCTGGTGGTGACTTGAAAGATTCTCAGAAAAATTCAAAAGCATAGCATTCTGGAAACATTTGCCAGTGTCTGCATGTAGTCCTCAGAAGCATACCGATTCTCGTGGCTGATTTAACATATGCATATTCTTCACTTGATGACTGACACTCACTGTCTCTGTTGACAGAATTGTGTTTGAGTTGATATGTAAGTTCTGTAGTGCTTAGCCGCAGTGAATTAACCGAAACTAAACAAAAAATATAGCTAACTAGCAGCCTCATACCTGACACTGCTTAGAAATTTTATATATATATATATATATATATATATATATATATATATATATAATCACTGCAGTTTTGAAAAGAGTGATTATAATCAGTGGAGTTTTGAAAAGTTCCACCAGTCATCTCCAGTCAAAAGGGTGTCTAACGGTATCCACAGAGAGAGAGAGAGAAACCTGCAACTTAATCTCAGGAACCATTATACAAAATTTGGTTATGATATCTTAAGGTGTCCAAACGTACAGTGAACAAACACATTTCCAAAATACATAGTAGATATTTAAAATTACATGGGTTAAAAAAATGAGTAGACATTCTAATATCTACTTCCTCAAAGGTGTATAAAATTAGGAGTCCTTGAAATTTAGAAATAATGGGTCAATGTGAGATAAATGCACACATCTACTATGTCTTGATCTAAGTATTAGTAGCAATGTTGGTTCTTGGAATAAGACATGCAGGACAAATATGAAAAAGAAAAGCTTTCCTTTGGGCCAATTTGTGTTTAAATGCAAGGTGTTCATGAGAAAATGTAACATGGAGCCACCAGAGGGTGCTCCCACACTGAACATCCCTAATCTATAATTTATTGGTGTTTCAAGGCAACCATGACTCACTTATCAGCAAGTAACTTTGGGATAGCTCTAACTGCATGTACAATGTATCTGAAACTGAAAGAAGCTAGGTGAAATCTGCAAAATGCTCCATGGATACTATTACATGCAGGATGCCAGTGAGAGGAAGTGAGATAACACCAGGCATGGATGACAACGATGAATGCCTATTTACACACATTATGTAAGCTACGCCACTTACAGATTTTATTAAACACTGGCCTGCGAGCGCTCCAATTGGAGAACAGCCTTTACAAAGCTATCATGGACTTTGAAGACACTCAAACTCAGGACGAAAGGGAGAAACGTGCTAAGAGGAAGGCACGTTTGGCAAACACTCACCATAATCAACTCCCGCCCGGAAACCTATGTCCCCACTGTGGAAGGACATGTGGATCCAGAATTGGCCTCCACAGTCACTTACGGACTCACTGTTAAAACCATGTTTATGGAAGACTATCTTACTCAGCTGCAAGTAATTGCCAAAGAAGAAGAAGTAAGCCACTTAGAGATTGGTATGATTTTTTATAAACAAATGTTTGTGGCATTGTAGCCACTAAGGAACAGTGCCATGTAAGTGGCCTTTCACTCATGACACACACAGAATAATCCAAGTGTATATGTTATGGTTACACTGCTAAAGCTAGAAGGCCCTTGGGGTGGTCATTGTCAGGGTGTGAAACAAGCCCTCTTCTTACGTCCCAATCCACACACTCAATAAATGTGTGGATTAGATCAGAAGACAATCCACTGGCCGTGACCCCAATTTCTGCACACTGGGAGGAACGTACAAAAATGACTTTGCATATGTACAACTGTACATGCTGTTCTGGGTCTGTACTCATGATTGGGAACCTTAACCACACCATATTGCCTCAGGCAGTGAAGCTAGAACATAGCCTATGTGGCTAGTAGCAATGGACAGCCTCATCCTACATGAATTTGTCTAATCCTTAATAATAATAATAATAATAATAATAATAATAATAATAATAATAATTTATTTATACCCTGCCCATCTGGCTGGGTTTCCCCAGCCACTCTGGGCGGCTTCCAACAAAATATAAAAATCTTCCCTAAACAGGGCTACCTTCAGATGTCTTCTAAAAGTCAGATAGTTGTATATTTCCTTGACATTCCACAGGGTGTGTACCACAACCGAGAAGGCCCTCTACTTGGTTCCCTGTAACCTGGCTTCTTGCAGTGAGGGAACCACCAGAAGGCCGTTAGAGCCTCAGTGTCTTGGCTGAACGATGGGGGTGGAGACACTCCTTCAGGTATACTGGAGCGAGGCCATGTTGGTGGCCATCACTCCATCCTGTATATCATCCACAAGGACATAATATAAATGATGATTTTACCCACCACTGTAAACTCCTCATTTCAAACCTGCTGCACTGAGCAATAATACCACTGGTAAATGCATTTGACAAATTCTATTAATGCAAATATTTGCTTATGTGGCTACTGCTTGCATACCTGTGACGCTGCCTTCTCAAAGCCATCTGGATTCAGTGACGGCATGATGTGGATCCGTGTGCTGTGAATCAAGTTGATGATAGTCTCATTGCCTTTCTGATATTCGTTGCAGAGGTACTGAGCTAAGAAGATGAGGAGCTCCCTTCCCACGGCTTCATTTCCATGCATGTTGCCAACGTATTTGAATTCTGGCTCCCCTAAAACACAAAGAAAAATGTGGTGTTGGGCATATACACATAACAATAATCAAAATGAATGATGTACGCATCAGATCACATGCGGAGAGCGATCATGCAATCATATAATAAAATCACCCAGATCCTAGTTTGCTTCTCAGTTCAGGGGGTGATTTCTATCACCTCCCACCTACATCTAAGGCTCCCCTTCTTGTATTCATGTAAGGAAAGTCAGGACTCATGTTAATGCGCACCAGATCATGACAACTTAGGATCCAAGCCAACATGTATCAGATCACACTGATGGGCTAAAGTCCTGTACAGTGTAAAAAGGAGTGATGTCCAATTGAAATAATAATGCAAGCATGTGTAATTGCATTCTGCATTATTGTTGTTGTCATATTTGATTTTCTAAGATTCCAATTCAGACTTTTTATTTTTAAAAATGCAGTTATTTGGAAAAGCGCTTGCCTTTGTCTACAGTAACAGAATTTCCAGTGAACTCTGTAAAACTGAAACTGGCATGGAAGTCGTACCTTGTAAGACAAACAGAATCCATTCTGGAAGTCCGTTCGACTTCCAAAACATTCAGAAACCAAAGTGTGGCTTCTGATTGGCTGCAGGAAGCTCCTGCAGCCAATCGGAAGCCACAGAAGCCCCGTCGGATGTTTGGGTTCCAAAGAACTTTCACAAACCGGAACACTCACTTCCGGGTTTGTGGCGTTCAGGAGCCAAAACGTCTGAGTACCAAGGCGTTCAGGATCCTATACTTCAAAATGATTCACCTGGTGGGGTGGGATGTGCAATGCTAGCTTCCCAGAGACATATCTGGCATTTACTGGGAGGGAGAAGGATGAGGTGGCACCAGGGTTGGGGCTCTGTGCCACCAATCCAGCAGAACCAATCCAGAGTCTTTGAATATATAAGTGTACAATAATTTATACACACTATACATATACATAAACAAATTGCCAATATTAACAATTTTATTACATTACTTTGCCGGAGCAGCAAGCAGAGCTAAAACCCTATACTGGGTCTCTTCAACATCTACAGCTGCTGCAATGCTGGTGCTGAGAAATACAATCTGACTTTTCTTTTAATGTCTGGCAACAAAATAATAATATAGTCTCTGATTCATATAAGCTGTTTTGTCTAAAGGGCAAAAGAGTTGGATGATAGCCATTTTCAATATTAAAATACGCTTCAAGATTGCACTAGAAAGTATCATTCTAAACGTTAATTCAGACCAAGAGTCAAAATACATTAGGCATATGAGAAAACCGTAATATGAGTTATATTTAAACAAACATGGTATGACCAGGCACTTATTATTAAAACCTAAGTGGGGGAGCAAGATGGGCCGGGCATAACACAGCTCTGCCTGCCTGGGTATTTGGTAAAGTACCAAGCCAAACTGGAGGGACAAGGTGGGGGAACTGTGGTAGGCCAATGAAGTTCCCTCTCCTCCTTGGAACAGGACTTGGGGGGAGGGGTTGCATCTGGTGCTGGGAACAAAGAAGCAGACGAGGGATGCTGTTGGTGTACCATCCACCCTGCTGCCCAACAGCCTCTCTGGATGACTTCAACATCCATACTGAGGATGCCTTGAGACCAGCTTGGGATTTCGTAGTCTCCATGGTGACCATTGGGACTGTCTCAGGTGGTCACTCGCCCGACACACAGAGCAGGACATACCCTTGATTTGATCTTTGCTCCTTGTGAGGAGGGGAGTGGTCTGGAAGTAGGGTAGATATTATCCCATTGTTATGGTCCACTTTCTGGTGAAGTTTAATCTAGCATCAACTACTCCTGTCTGCAGGATTGGGGGACCAAGGTGGATGGTCCGCCATCAGAAGCTGATGGATTCTGAGGTCTTTCTGATGGCTCTGGGGGATTTCCCATTGGATAGAGCAAGTGTTCCTGCTGAAGCTCTTGCTTCACTGTGGAAATGTGAGGTGAGTTGGGCCTTCCCTGGCACTATAGAGATTGCATTGCTTCCTGGTGACAATCAAACGTGCATTACAGAGATGGTGTAGCTCTTAGTGAGCTGATTAATCAGCTCTTAGTGAAATGATTAATCAGAAAGTCTTCACTGGAAGCATCTTAATATTTATCTCAACAATATATATACTGCTTAACACCAAGATTTCTAAGGGCTGGTCCCTGCGTACAGCCTCCCATTTTAAAATAGCTAAAGAATTAACTAATAAAGATAGCTAAGTATATGAAAAATGTTTGTGTTGCATTTATGTGGTCACAGTTTTAGTAAACAAGGCTTCACTTTTTTCCAAAAAAGGAGCTTTATGTTGTGATGATCAGTGTGTATTTAAAAAATAAAATAAAAATGCTTTTCAATCTGTCTCTAATCCCCCAAACCACAATAGAATGTAATGTTTTGTTTTGCCCATTTCAAATGCCTTTCCCCTTCATTCATTCTATTAAGAAATGCAGTTTTCTGTGTACCATAAATAGTAAGTTAAATAGTAAGTTAGCTGACATTTGGAACAAGGGAAAAAAGAATAATGGAATCATGGAAGGAAGCCAAGTCCAACCTCCTGCAATGAAGAAATCTCATCTGACAAGTGCCCTAAAATATAATTTTGGTGATACAAGATCATAATCTCCATAAATTAATGTGGGAAAGTGCTATTAATCTGTCAGCTATTGTTGTTGTTGTTTAGTCGTTTGGTCGTGTCCGACTCTTCGTGACCCCATGGACCAGAGCACGCCAGGCACCTCTGTCCTCCACTACCTCCCGCAGTTTGGTCAAACTCATGCTGGTAACCTCAAAAACACTGTCCAACCATCTCGTCCTCTGTCGCCCCCTTCTCCTTGTGCCCACCATCTTTCCCAGCATCAGTGTCTTCTCCAGGGAGTCTTCTCTTCTCATGAGGTGGCCAAAGTACTGGAGCCTCAGCTTCACGATCTGTCCTTCCAGTGAGCACTCAGGGCTGATTTCCTTAAGAATGGATGCGTTTGATCTTCTTGCAGTCCATGGGACTCTCAAGAGTCTTCTCCAGCACCATAATTCAAAAGCATCAATTCTTCGGCGTCTGTCAGCTATATGTGTCTGTAATAATAGCAAGTACTTCGTATCTGAAGTGTCCTGAAGTGGGCCTAGTGCTATCTCATAGCCATGGGAATTGAGCTCACCTCACCTTAGAGGCAACAGAAGGCTGGTAGCAACATACCTCTGATTTGTGGGTTCCCCATGACACTAGCAACCTCATAGTAAAGAAGAGCATCCTTCCCCAACCTGGTGCCCTCCAGATGTTTTGGTCCACAATTCCCATCTTCCCTGATCATTGGGCCATGCTGTTTGGGTCTGACTGGAATTGGGAGTCCAACATCATCTGGTTGGAGAAGGCTAGAATAGAGTGACAAATTACTTGGAAAAATGCTCTTTGATCTACATTTGTTTTTGATACGGCCAAAGGTTAGAATCTGTTTTTCAAAACTTGGGCCTTATATTATGGCTATATAGAAAGCATGTTTGTGAAGGAAGAAGCATGAGAATCTTCTATAAGATTTGCCAGATTCCTGGATCTTTTAATTGTTGAAAATTATAAATGGACTCATAGAAAGTCCAAAAAATACTGGGCATGGAGGAAGATACAAGGTTATTTGTTGTCTGAATATCAGAAACAAATCCTGAACAGTTTTTCTAACAATTTTATGTAAATAGAACCTCACAGACTACAGAGTAAAATTTAAGGCTTAGACTTCTTTGTGAGCAGCATTTTGTGAGCAGCATTTTGTCTGAAACTTAGAATAAAATTGTACTTTCTAATGTTATTTCTATTCTCTACTAAACATTAGGGAAAATCCAGTGTGACTTGTGTGTTACTAAGCTTGGTGTTTCTGATTCTATCCATTTGCCTGTCAGCTTTAAATATTAAAATATATACACAATTTTTGCAGCCATACATTTTTTTCAAATATAAACACCATAAGAAACAGGAAATTAATTAACCTATATGTATTTGAAGTCAGAATTCTGTCGTGTTTTTGCCTTCAATTACAGTGAAATTATCCAGAAATCACTTTAAAAGACAATTTTGCAAGAAAGAAATTGAACATTCTGCTCACAGGAAAATGACAATTATGGGGAAAGTAAAGCTCAGTCTGTTTTCAAGGCATCTGGGAAACAGGTTTTTAAAGTACTATCTGCCATACAGGAAATCTGTGATTTGTGCAGTTTTAATACTAAATGTGTAGGAGGAGAAGTCATGCAGCTTGTACACAGCTTAGTTTACGATCAAGTGAGACAGAACAGCTTCTCTTTAAGCCTAATGTGGTCTCAGCAACATCTGCTGGGTTAAATTAGGTTTAATCAGCTATGTACCTGGTTATATATTAGCATCCCATGCAACAATTTCCAGAAGCATTCAGGACAATCCCAGAGCTATTTCCACTAATGTTAACTGGAGCATTACATCAGTATTTACTTTAATGGCAGAAGGTGGGTTTGAGAGCTGTTTGGAATTCATTCCTCAAAGAAGAGAAGAAGAGTTTGGATTTGATATCCTGCTTTAACACTACCCCTGAGGAGTCTCAAAGTGGCTAACATTCTCCTTTCCTTCCTCCTCCACAACAAACACTCTGTGAGGTGAGTGGGGCTGAGAGACTTCAAAGAAGTGTGACTAGCCCAAGGTCACCCAGCAGCTGCATGTGGAGGAGCAGAGACGCGAACCCAGTTCACCAGATTATAAGTCTACCACTCTTAACCACTACACCACACTGGCTCTCAAAACCTTTGTACTATCCTGGAAGGAAATGTTCCAAGGACAAAAACACCAGGAACAAAAGAATGAAGGTGGGCTGCAAGAATCTACACAGCAAAAAAGTCACAGTCCTATACCTCTTCCATTTGAGACAATAGACCATAGGCCTTGCTTCCCTAATACTTAAACACCTTGTTCATGTCCTTTGTCAGATAAGTGCTACAAAGTGTTGAGTTCTTCATCTGGGAACCAACAAGCAACCCGTATAAGATATATTTATTTGACCTAAAAGCTGTCTAACTCACACTATTGTCTGATGCACAAGTTACTGCCACCATGGAGCAGTCTTGAATTCAAATAGAGTCGTTTTCTGTACTCCTCTACCAAACTGCTCCTTAAAAGCTGTGAAGTTTACATTGGGGTTGGGGGAAAGGAGAAAACCATCTGATGAACATGATCAGCTTGAAGGCTTCCAGACCTGATACCAACAAATTTAATGGCCAAACTAGGGAGACAGAGAGTGCTAGGCTTCAATGTCAAGGTCACTGACGTTCTAGGCTGAATGTTGCCATTGCACTTTTTTGGAACACTGTGAGTTTTCACAGTGGTCTTCCCTGCCCCATTAGATCTTCCTCGACCTAAGAATTATTTGGCTCCTTTGTTCACTTTCCTTTACTTGCTGGCTGTTACTGGAGCAGTCTTGTTAATGATGCTACAGGGGCTCTGAAGGATTTAAGCGTTTCTGTGGAAAGCTATTCATGCCAGAACTCACTCAGTCTGTTGGAGCGGCGATCAAAGT
Source organism: Podarcis muralis (assembly GCF_964188315.1). Lineage (NCBI taxonomy): Eukaryota > Metazoa > Chordata > Lepidosauria > Squamata > Lacertidae > Podarcis > Podarcis muralis. The sequence continues at coordinate 44,221,410 of NC_135663.1, read as the reverse complement.
GAGTGTTAATGCTTTCTCCCAAATAATGGGCCATAAACAGTTATCGTTTTCCCTCTTGCAATTTCTTGGCCAGTAAGTGGGACAAATTTCATACCAGATGGCTTATCCCAAGCTTCAGAGGATTTTGAACACAGTGCACATATCTTTCCTTCCATTGTGAGGATATTGCATTTCCCACGCATTTAAAGCACATAATTTCATACTTTTCCCAGATACAGAAAGAATACAACAGCATGGAATGGATTCACACCATTGTCACATATACTGATTGGGTCTCTTATGCAATTCAGTGACATAACCCCTCCACCCCAATATGGCTGAGTTACTTTTGGAACTTTCCTTTGAGGACCATCTAATTCTTTGAAACTATGTATTTCACTTCTCCGACGTAGGCATTGGTTTATTTCTTTTTTAAGGGGGTGTAAAGAATGGCATAACTCCTCTGCAACAAGCCTAGCCTTCTCATCCACTATCACATGGTATAGGGGGAGGTCATATATTCACTGCTCTTCTTTAGCTCTTCTCCTTTTGTATCACAAGACTTGGCTCAATGAGAGCTGAAGATGGAACTTCTTATCTCCAAAGATGCAGCAAACAAACCAATTTGAAAGTAGAAGTGCTCTTCCAGGAGAGAAAGCAGCATCTTTGTTCTTGCCCCTGTCATCCTGGGGAAGTGACTTTCATCGTTGTTCAAGGTGGCCTCCTATGCCTGGCTTAGATATTTCAGCCTTCCCAATCTAGTGCCCTTTTGATGTTGCTGAACTACAACTTTCATCAGCCCTGACCATTGCCTATGCTAACTGGGCTGATGGGAGTTGTATTTCAAAACATCAGGAGGATACCAGGTTGGTTATGGTTGCGTTATTCATATACAGCAATAGGCTGACTAGATTCCTCTGTTTATTGTGTGCATTATGAGCAAATATATTTCTCTGACCAGCTAGCATATCATATATGTATGTTTTGATAATAATTATAAACTATTTGTAATCTCTCACTGGAAGGACGGATCGTGAAGCTGAGGCTCCAATACTTTGGCCACCTCATGAGAAGAGAAGACTCCCTGGAAAAGTCCCTGATGTTGGGAAAGATGGAGGGCACAAGGAGAAGGGGACGACAGAGGACCAGATGGTTGGACAGTGTTCTCGAAGCTACAAACATGAGTCTGACTAAACTGCGGGAGGCAGTGGAAGACAGGAGTGCCTGGCGTGCTCTGGTCCATGGGGTCACGAAGAGTCGGACATGACTAAACTAAATAACAACATTTGTGATCTGTGTAATATACTTCATTGTGAGGCATTGTGAGGTATATTTGACATTTTTTAATATATCTTTTGCAGGCTGCAGAAGATGTGTCATTTCATTTCTGCCAACTGTCCATCAAGTCAACAGGATTCGGTTTGACAGTTCCATTTCATTTTTTGTTTACTATATGAATAAATGGGAAATTGAAAACCCAGCAGCACATAGCGGATGACAGTGCAGATGCTCCCAATAAGAAATGCATTCAACACTTTATAGTGATGCTCAACTGAGTTGATGGAAGTCTGTTACTATACAAAATCCTCCTTGTTAAGTATATAGAAGAATACAGGGCCTGTCCAGATTTGGGTCTGTTTGCTTGTTTGTTGCAGATGTATTCTGCAACATGTTATTGACACAAAAATAGCATATTAGTGGTGGATTTATAATGGAACATCCAGACATCGTTCTACTGTTAGCACATTATTGCCACCTGGAGGGGCGCCCTTGTGCCTTAGTGCAACGAAAGCAGGTCCAAAAAAGTTAGAAAATCTGAGAAAGTTACAGGGAACACACTTACTGAAAATGTCTGCCCCAAAACATTTGCAGGTGCAAAGTATTGAAAGCAGGATTGCATATAACCAGCCCAATATCACCATGAGCACAAATCATCATGAATGAACAATAAAAGGATGTCTGAGGAAGCCCACATGTCACTTTGGCACTAGTAAGACTGCAGGTGCCCAGAAACAATCAGGAACTAGGTGAACAAACATAAGCTCAATGTAGAGGCAAAATATGATAGTGGCTTTACTTTCATAACTTGGTTTCATTTCTCCTTTCTCTATCCAAATATTTTCCCTTAAAATGGTTCAGGTTTGTCATATTTGGAAATGCATATAACTGGGTGAATTGCTGAAGTTTGTCTGCTTTAAAGTACAGACTATGGAAGCTGCATTCTCCAAGCACTAAAGGGTAGCATAAACACACACCACGTATGCATGCATGCATACTTACATGAAAACCCACAGGACATTTAAAACTATCTTGAATGAATACTGTAGTGCCTGTAGTTCCGACAGCAATGAACACCACCAGAAGCATATGATTGGTATCAGAACTATAGTCAGAAGACAACTTCGTATAAGCAGGCTAAATATGAGCTGCCCTCCCTTTTTCAATAGGGTGTGATGTTTTCTTTTAATAACATTATATAAAAATGACTAATACCTATTGCTCATTAGCTTTAGCCATTGCCCTTTATGGTTAAACACAGTGCTCACAGAAAGCTTCCATAACGTAAAATGTGACTTTTTGTTTGATTGATTCAAGGAAAAACAAACACAGGAAGAACACAGCAGATTAACACTGTTGCATCACTTTATCCCCTTATGCAGTCTTGCCAAAATAAACAGGTGAAGATAAATAGGTTAGGGGGATGAAATGCAATTTGATGATCACAGTGGCAAAGAGAGAGAAGATTAAAAGGTGCACTATTTAACACTGCCTGCAAGAAAGTTGAGGAAATCTTTTAAGAGTGTAGTTTAGCTAGATTTTTAAAACAAAACAAAAAAACAGGCAGCACAGCAGTGACCCCAAAGTAGCATGCCATTGCTGGTATTACCTGGGATAGTCAAATGTTGTAAACTACAACTTCCATCACCCCTGACCATTGGATGTGCCAGCTGGGACATGACAGGAGTTGTAGTCTCTCTCTGGAACATCCTGTTCTTAGAGCTGCTATGTATTATGCTCTTTTGCATATTTTACTCTGCATGCTAAATGCACAGTTTCAAAATACAGTGGTACCTCAGGTTAAGAACTTAATCCATTCTGGAGGTCCGTTCTTAACCTGAAACTGTTCTTAACCTGAGGTACCACTTTAGCTAATGGGGCCTCCCGTTGCCACCGCGCCACGCGATTTCTGTTCTCATCCTGAAGCAAAGTTTTTAACCTGAGATACTATTTCTAGGTTAGCAGAGTCTGTAACCTGAAGTGTCTGTATCCTTAAGTGTCTGTAACCTGAGGTAGCACTGTACATGTTTGAGCACACCACATTTGTATCTGATTCAGGCATGTGCTAATGTGCCCGCATAAGGCCTGAGAAAAAATCCCCTCAAAAATCCACATGAGGCTGTTTGCTCTTCCTGTTCAATTTCTCTCTGCGCTGGTTTGGTCTCTCCTACACTGGACACATACTTATGCTGACCTGTCCCTGGATGCCAGAAGTGGACACCCTCCCCTCCTTCTGTTCTGAACAAAGCTATGAAGGGTGGGTGCATTAGTGGCTGATGTTGGTACCTTTTTCCTGCTGATGGGGAGTGTATATACCTGCACCATTCTGTGGTCCTGTCTCTTCTTCTGCTCTTTTAGATGAGGCAGCCATTTTGTGGTGTGCCACATCCGTTGGCAGCCATTTTGTTATTGGCACCCATAACCCTTTCTCAATATTCTAAATGTTCCCACTGGTCCCCAAAAGTTGGGTGTCTCTGTTCTACAGGGGACTTCTGATTAGCTATACCTCAATGTGGCATGTTCAAGTCTGGAACAGGAAACGTGTATTGTGGAGGAAGGAACCCTTGCTCTTAAGCAAGTTTCTAGCTTTCGAACATTTTAGTAAGTGCATTTTCAGCTTTGTCATCTTTCCCCTCACAACAAACCCACTGCCACTCCCCCTGCTTCTCTTTTAAAATGCTAAAGGACATTTGCAAATGGTAATTCAGTCTTCCATATGTAGATGGAATGAAACCAACTGCAGGAGAACACATTAAAAAGTTAAGCCAACACCCAAAAAGCCACTCCCTCCCTCTTCTAAACATCAGGCTGTTGTCACGTTCTTGCCTTTTCCTCTTCACTTCAGTTGCGGCTGCATCATGATGGTTTCAGTTAACATTCACAGCCTTTATGTAGGCTGCTATGATGCTTGAAAGATGGGTGCTAGAAAGCCTCAGGAAATGTGAAACACTGGCTTCCAATGAACAGCTCCCAAAATAGCAGCTGTTAAGAATGGATAGCTAGGAAGCAGATAGAACATGGGAAGCCAACATGAAGACCAGAAGCAAAACACTGCAAAAATCTCTCTGCTGTGGAGGCTTCGTGTCCAGACCCAAAACCCTTTTAGTATGCTGATGCTAGGACTCAGGATGGAAACATCTACTGAAGAAAAGCGGGAAAGTGCAACTCAGTGTATTTCCTCACCCATTGCTTGCTAACTTTAACCCATGTCAGAGAAAGCATGTTTAAGATAACGAGAAGTCCTGGACCTCCTGCCTTTAAAAAGAAGAAGAAGGAAATGCCAGGAATGTACATGTCAGCTAGCATGATATCTTTCTTACAATTGGTAATTCCTAACTAACAAGAGCAAAAATGAAATGACATTCCCCACCCAGTATGCAGAGTTGCTAAGTGTGCAAAAAAAGTAGTCAGAGCAAAAGCAAACATCATCATGGCTGGAGCATAATCGTGGAGGATGTGTGTTGACTTAAGAACTAGTGGCCTGTAGCCAAAGATTTGGCTGATAAAGCTCCAATTGCTATGTGAAATTGATCTTGCTTGAGTACCTCTCAGCTTTCCCAGCTTCTTGGGGCCAAGACCTTCAAAATGCCACTTCTGTGCTTGCACCACTGGCACTAACACAAAGCTCCCCCCTTTCCCTTCACCCCGTCTTTCTTGACTTACTGCTTATACCATTCTTTGCTGGAAGCCATACCCCAACCCCCAGGAAAGAGATTCTGTTGTCCTTACACCACAGGGGAATTCTGGATTGAGGGGGGGATGGGACTGGCATGGGTAGGAATTGGCAAAACTGCTTTCTCTGGGTGGAGAAGCACAGCAGAGCAAGGAGAAGGGAAGGTGGAAGCTGCTGCACTCGGTGCACATTCAGTGTGCACTCTCATCTCATCTTCTTCGTCTCCTTCTTTGGCTACAAAAACTCTCTTGCCCTTACCTGAAAGAGGGACATCAGCAAAGGCAGCTGTATTTGCAAGTGCTAAGAAGGCCCTCCAGTCAAAGGTTCCCCACCCCACCTGATTTTAAAGAGACATTTAGAAGATATAACAAGATCAATAAGACGCATTATATGGCTAGAGAAGAAAAATCCATCCAAGTTCAGCCCCTTCTGAACAGAATTTTGTAGATTACACTTTAGCACAGAACAGAAGCAGAGAGCTAATCTGCGTGACTCATCTCCGGAGACTGTGTGGGTGGAAAACAGGACCAGAAGGCAAAGACCACAGAAGTGTATGTACAGGAGCAGAACAGTGTATGTTGAACTTTTTTGTAAGTAACATGGTTGCTGCCCAAAAAAGATTCCGGAGGAAACAGTTTGAAGGGTTGGAAGATTATATATGTGAATATCTGATTGGTATTATACATTTTTTCACTAGTAACGTATGTTTCCATACACTTTATTACTGTTTTCTCAAGCAATTCAGAAGACATAACCAGCAGACGACAAATTATAAGATTAGAAGGTTGTCCAACACAACCACCCACAACCAAATTATTATTATTATTATTATTAATAGCAACCCCAAGTCATTATTTACCAAACAGCTGAATTCAGTAACAAACTAACAAAGTTCATGGCAAAGGTAATTGAAAGAGATCATAAAAGGCCACAAATGACATTTCTCTATGACTAAGTGAAATATTAAAGTGGCACCCCTCCTCTCCCCAGCTTTCTGATCCCAAAGGATTTTTGGTCTTACAGCTGTGCCTCATCAATCCCATAGACTCAAGAACTTGGGTCTCAACCAATCCCCTTCCTTACCCCTGCATCTCCATCCCCCACGGTCAGGAAGCCACATTGCACAGGAATTCCTAGTTTACCTTCTCCCATACTTGTTGCTCAGGGAACCTGGAGCCTAAAAGTCAGCTGCTGTTTATGCATTCACATGTCATGTCACATCCATCTTCAGGTTTACTGAACTTCTCACCTGCCTCTTCTTATTCCCTCTGAAATCCCCCTGCTTTTTTAATTGTCTGCTTCCTGCATTAAGCACTTTCTCTCTCTTCCTTCACATCTGTTCATCATTATCAGAAATGTACAGAAGCATTTTGGCATCATATAAAACCACCCAAACACTGAGTTCTGGTCTGTGTTCCCTTCACCATCTAAGGGTGGGCCTTTTCTGTCATGGTACCAAGGCTTTCAAACTCTGAGATCTACCTGCCCTATTTCTACTCACCTTGTGAGCTTTTGCCTCTAACAATTAACCGCCATTCATTTGTTTTATTTACTTATAAAGTGGAACTAGTTTTGTTATAAAAAATTCCCATTTGGGGGGGGGGGGGGTTGAATAGTATAGTCCCAAAAGCTCAGTTCCCTTTTGTTCATTCTGGGGCCTATCCCTTTCTCTCCCAAACTTTGGAGGGGAATTTCCTTGGACCTATACAGTGTCATGATATCTGTGCTCTTGTCATATTTAATCTATTTTACAACTATCCCATCGTCTCACTAAGTCCCTTCATATCACCTTTCTTATCAAGCCGTATTTACATTCCTAACTAAAAATCCTATGTTGCACAGAAATACATGAAATGAATACCGCCCCCCCTCCCCATAGTTCAATTGGTTATGCCCTGTGAACACTACAAATTACAGCTGTAATATGCCCTGGCAACAAATGCTCAAATAATTAAATGGATTCACTGAATTCTGACGAGGATTCAAAAATTCCAAAGGAAAACTAGTTCAGAGGGGAGAGGGTATTGAAGCAACAGAAATCAGCTTCGCCAAGGCTCCAATGCTTTCTGATCCAGAAACATTTTTACTAAACACGCAGTCAACCCCCTCCCAAACACACACATCTCAAAATCATGATATGTGGATATGTGGACTACTTTACAGAGGACAGTCCTCTACCTGTCTGGTCCAAGTCCAGTTTAAAGAACCACAAAGGGGGAGAGCAAGAGAGACCCTGAATTTGTCAGTCAAAAGCCAGCACCTGGACAGCAACCTGAGCAAGTTACAAGAAGAAGAAGAAGAAGAAGAGTTTGGATTTGATATCCCGCTTTATCACTACTCTAAGTAGTCTCAAAGTGGCTAACATTCTCCTTTCCCTTCCTCCCCCACACCAAACACTCTGTGAGGTGAGTGGGGCTGAGAGACTTCAGAGAAGCGTGACTAGCAGCTGCATGTGGAGGAGCGGAGACGTGAACCCGGTTCACCATATTACGAGTCTACCACTCTTAACCACTACACCACACTGGCTCTCACAGGTCACATTGTTCCCCATTTTGGTAAGCTGTTTTATATTTCTGTTGAAATTAGAGTCATTACTTCTCAATTTACATCTGCACATCTGCATCAGCATATGCAAGTCCTCATCCGTTCTCTTTTCGGTGATGCATTTTTGTAAGCGATGACTATAGAGGCCACACTAAAATCAAGCTACAGTTTTAATGAGTGACACATTTTTAGTTTTCAAACAAAAACGGAATGCTATTCTTCATGTGGCCTTACACCTTTCCCAGTTCAGGCATACAGGCTAAATGAATGACAATTCAAGATTATATTTTATGGTCTGTTCTATAACAGCTGCCAAAAATAATGTTTAAAAGGGTATGATTTCTTTCTCACTGACTGTCAGATTATATGGGGTGGGGGAGTTGGTTTCACAGAAAGTACATATTCAATTAAAGAACAAGGAGGAGAGGTTTCCAAAAATGCCTCTTTTAGGGATTAATGTCCCATATCTAAGGAAATATGTTATCTGCAGAAGTTTGGTTCAAATCCTAGGTTGGCTTCAAAGGCAGAAATCATAAATTTCACATTTCTTTTTTCTTATTAACTTAAAAGGAGTGTATATTGCTGCTCCTTTGTTGTGCTTTGTGACTAAGTAAAAGAAAGAGATTACTGGGAGCACGGTATGAATATGAGAGGTTTGCAAGGCTTGTGTAAATTGAGATTTTCATTTTCGTACATAGTCTGTGTCCTACATAGGCAGTACAAAGCTGGCACACTACACCTGCCTTTCCCCTGCAAAGCTCTTTATTCAGATATTGGAACAACTGGCACATGCAGGTACATTACCACATGGGAGCAGCACGTGAATGAGCAGGGAGGAAATAATTGATGGGCTGGAAGAGAAAGAGAATTGTGCCTCTGAATTACACCTATAAACTGGCCTAGCTTCTCTTTTTTTCCATAGTGGCTCATACTGGGTGGGGCAGCATTTCATTTTTCTGATGTGAGCCTTAGGGAGGGTGCAGACAAGAGATGGAGGATAAATTTGATCCAGTACGCATTTAAAGCTGAATCTGTTTAATTTGCACTTGCCAAAACAATATATGAGTATGGAGAAATGTGAAAAATGGGCAATTTATTTTACTACCCTTTACAGATCAAAAGCCACTTTGTTACTTTAGAAACATAAAGTGGATTTAGTATAACTTGGTCTGTAATTGTAATGATCTAATACTGTACATGAAGGGACGCAGGTGGCGCTGTGGGTAAAAGCCTCAGCGCCTAGGGCTTGCCAATCGAAAGGTCGGCGGTTTGAATCCCCGCGGCGGGGTGCGCTCCCGTTGCTCGGTCCCAGTGCCTGCCAACTTAGCAGCTCGAAAGCACCCCCGGGTGCAAGTAGATAAATAGGGACCGCTTACAGGCGGGAAGGTAAACGGCGTTTCCGTGTGCTGCGCTGGCTCGCCAGATGCAGCTTTGTCACGCTGGCGACGTGACCCGGAAGTGTCTCCGGACAGCGCTGGCCCCCGGCCTCTTGAGTGAGATGGGCGCACAACCCTAGAGTCTGGCAAGACTGGCCCGTACGGGCAGGGGTACCTTTACCTTTACCTTTAATACTGTACATAGTCTAACATAAAGGTTTTAGAAATTATCTTGGTGAAGTAAATATATGAACACCTTGTCTTAAACCTTTCACTCATCATTCTCCCCCCCCCCAAAAAAAAAATCATAATCCAAAATTTTCAGGGGGGAAACACTTTTTCCCCAGGTTTCCTCCTGCCCCCGGGCCTTCACATATCTAGTTGGCAAATACACAAGTTCCTCAGAGCAGTTTTGGCAAAAGATCTTTCTACCTCACCCCCATTTTCCTCTGCAAGGTAGAAGTCATCACCAAAAACCTAAAGCACCCCAGGGAGATATTTAGTCATGCTCACAGAAAGTACAAGACCTACTAAACCCCCTCAGCCCACATTGTAATTGACAAAAGGTTCATTACATATTTGCAAAAATCAATAGCAATATTTTTTTCTGTGAATAACAGACATAGGTCCAATACGGTGGGCGGGGGAAAAAATATCATATGATGATTCAGTTGCTGCTTCTTTGGGGCAAAGAGAGTGTGCAGGTGCTCACATAGATTTATAGAATCATAGAGTGGAAAGGGACCCTGAGGATCATGAAGTCCAACCCCCTGCAATGTAGGAATATGCAGCTGTCCCTATTGGGGGGTCGAACTCACAACCTTGGCATTACCAGCACCACGCTCTAACCAATTGAGCTATCCAGCTGGGGTGGTGAGTGAGATATATATAAAGCATGTACGTCTTTGTTACTTGCAATTACAGTTCCAAACTGAAAGAGCAATGCTCTGTAAGGAAAACAGCAAAAGGTGTTATCCCAAGTGAGGTTATTTTAGGATTGCCACACAACTGTACCCCCAGGGCACCGGAGAGGAAATGTGAGAAATAAAGCCTTTCAATCAAAAGTAACAGAATGAGGACCACAATTGTGGTATTTATAATTTATACCATAAGCCTATATGCTAAACATTAAGTATGTTGAATTTGTGGGTTTAAACATGTTTTTGATACTAATTTGACACTGGCACCTGCTACAGCAAACTTCCAGTTGGCTGAGGCTCCGTGCAATGGGCACCCATTAATTGAAAATATTGCAGTATAATTTGCATTCAAGCTAAACTAGGAAACATGATTGCTTTGTTTTATTGGGATCTCGGCTGCACACAATACACAGTACCTTTCATGGTACCTATGTTCATAATGCAAAGTCAAACCATGTTCTTATGTGTTTAGTTTATATATATATGCCACCTTTCTGCAGGGAACTGTGTCCAAAATGGCTCACATTCAACAAGACAATAAACAATTCAATCAACATAGAATGAATTCAATATTCCGACATGTCTTTGTCACAATCAGCATGGTTTCTGTTCTGCTGCAGTTTGGTTTCCCCCAAGTACCACATTATACGTTTCCTGTCCACTACTTAGCATTATTTATGCAAGTTACGAATTTAGCGTGATGATTATTACCTCCACACCATTCATTTCAGTGCAAATGTGTAAAGTGCAAAGCAGAACAATGTAAAAAAAGAAGCCAACAAAAATGGCAATTTCCAATTCTTTGACATTGGTAGCAAAAAATGTATGGGCTACATTCATTCTAGAAATTTCACCCTACCTTCTATTATACCACAAGAGCAATGTGAAGTAATAGCCCAAGGGAAAACCGATGCTAATTCAGGCTGGTTTGCTAATGTACTAAAATTAACACAACGTAGATGCTGTTTTCTACATGAATAATTTATTGAAAAACTAAGCTCCCCATCTCTAGTTACATTAATATTTCAAAATGATAATGAACAGGACAAGTTACCCTTGAAACGTATTTTACATTTACACATTGAAATTAGTGGGCCTTATTACAGTACAAGGGTGAACATTCTCTCATTTCCTCTATTAGTAAACTAGATTTGTGCATGTAGACATTCCAGGTGGGGAAATGTGTTAGAGGACACATGGCACTTTATAGCACCAAGAGGCTCTCAAAAGAATCCTCAGCTTATTCCTATCATTTGCATCTCCTTGCTGCACATTCATATAGGTTAAGATTCCACACATTTGTTCATGGGGCCAAGGAACGTAACTTTCAGAATGTATAAACTTGGTTTATATTAATACATTTCTCAGATTTGCTCCCCCCCCCCCAAAAAAAAGAAGCTGGTTTCCTTCTAGCCTAAGAGGTACATTTACAGGACATTCCGATGTATTAGGCATAGTGCAGAATGGCTAACAATAAGCCGCAAACTCAGTAATGCACCATATAAAACCAGCTTGTCGAATCATAGAATCATAGAGTTGGAATAGACCACAAGGGCCATCGAGTCCAACCCCCTGCCAAGCAGGAAACACCATCAGAGCACGCCTGACATATGGTTGTCAGGTAAGTGTTATTCCCTGGAGCATCAAGTACAAATGCAGCTTCTGAATTCTAGCTCCTTGGGGGAAATGAAGGTGATGTGAACTTTTAGCTGCCACTGTGTTCTCTCTTTTAGCAATTTTCCTCTGTAATGAAATAAAAGTATTAATTTTAAAGGCTGACAACACTCCAGTCATTGTGGGTAAACATCATCACCTTCAGCTAAGTCTCCCATCTGCACAACACGTTTTTTGTGTTTTGTTTGGCTATGCCTTCTAGAAGACAGCAGGTTGTATGGTGTAGTGGTTAGACATGGATACAGAAGCCCAGCTCCATTTGGTCATAAGCCTCCCCAGGCATCAGGATGTTTTTCTTATCATTGTTACTGCACAGATATTGGTCATTGTTTTGATGCGTTTTGTTGCCTAATACATGTTGCAAATCTCTTTGGGATTTCTTTCATACAAAGTGATATACAAGTTTAATAAATCAATTCAAATTTAGAACCACAGAATAATGGGTTGGAAGGGACCCTGGATGTCATGCTCACTGCACCATCAGTACCTGCCGCATGGCTAGGAGAACAAATAAATGTCACCTGGTAGCAGCCGATGGGATGCAGGGAAACTCAGTCATCATAACTGAGAGGCCAGCAACATTTATCTCCTCCTCTCATTGAAATTTTCCTCCACAGCTGGTCGTTAGAAGAATTTGCAACTAAGAACTGGTGCCCAAGATTGCTTATTTCCTCCTCAGTCCCAATCCATTCTCCTTTTGTGTCATGTCTTTTTACATTGTAAATCTGAGGGTAGGGATATATATATATAGTGAACCCTAAGCTGAGAGGGAGCCCTTTTGGGGGTCATGTATGGCATCAAAATTAATTAAATAAATATAAAAGAATAAATAAATTCCCCAACCAAGTGATCAGGAGTCCTTGTCAGGGATAAAGGTGGGATACTGAATGAATGAAGGTGTATTTCCTACAAAATCAGCACTGCACTAAGGAAGAGAATGCCAACACTGGTGAAGCCCTACAAACTCCTGGGGAGGGGGTTCATTTTAAAGTTCTCCCAGCGGCTCAGGAGCTGTTCATGGACAAAGCGTGTTCTCACTAAAGGAGAGCACGGGTTGCGGATGGGGCCGAGCAAGACACCCTCTGGGTTGTCAGGCAAGTTAGGCTCAAGGGCTCGAACTAGATTGGTGGATGGAGTTGCTGGGGTAAAATTGATGTTGCCAATTTTAGGGGTGGGATCAGAGATTATTTAAGCTAGGGCCACAGCTTGTTCCTTTCTCTTTCGCTGTGGACACCGGATCACATGGAGCACTTGGACTGTCTGGAGGACAGTGATGCAAACTTCTCATTGTCTGGTTACTTTTTTTTTTTTAATTTCCCCCTTCTTTTAATCCTCTTTAGTCCCTTAAATAATTTAATTCCCCTTTTTCCTGTTCGATTTCCCACCCCACCCCTTACCCTGCCCTGTGGGAAGATTCTCCCTGTATCTGTGGCTTGCCTTTCTTTCGCAAAAAGGTTTCCCCCATTTCTCCTGTTGTAAATTGTGGGGCTAGTCAGGGCTGTTCCAGCTTAGCTGGAATCACTTTCGTTTATAGCACCCCCCCGAAGGTTGGCTTTATTTGAGTGCGTGCAGCACTGATGGCCAAATTTTAATCTAGCCTTGGGCGGGAGCACTATTTTGAGTTCCTTTAATATTGCTATGAGACTAAGATTCTCAAGAGCAGAGGCATGGAGGCCTATTCGGCCTGCACATAACTTCCAAGCCTAAGTCTGCTACAGGTAGCAGTTAATTGTTAAGTCTCTGACCTCTCTATAAGAATGTACCTGCTTGCAGGCTCAGTTGCTGCTAATGTATATCTGAGGCAGACAGAGGGCGGCAGAGGCTCTCTGTGCCTCCAATGACTATGAGCACTCTGTATATGCTCTTGAACTATGCTGTTTCTGAACAAGTTTATTTTCTTTAAGTTTGTTTTGCCCTGATAGTGGCGACTGCCATTTTAGAAACGAGCCATTGTGGTTTAGTGGCAAAAGTGTAGGACTAGGACCCGGGAGACAGGGTTCATATCCCCCTCTTAGCCATTGTTATAACAAAACAAAACAAACTGCTCCTTTTGGGCTATTCTGTTGCTGGGTAGTTCGGCCTATTTGTGATAAAAGAACTTTGGGTTTCTTGAAGGGATGCTTCCCTCTAAAAGGGCAAGCAGGGGTACCTGGACAAGCTGTGGGCTGTCTCAACTCTGCTATTTCACTGGAAACATTTACGCCTGGCCTAGCAGGTGATCCTAGGGCTTTGCCCTAGAATTCGATGGCCTGGAAGCGTTTCCGGCCGAATAGTGTCCCCATGTGGTCCATGAAGCATTGGTTTCACCGGTTCCTTACATTGTTTAGTTTTGCGGACTATGACTGGGCTTTTGCAAATGCCTCAAGAGCTTGCCTCTCCTGCAGGGGATGACTTGCGGACACCCCAGGTGCCTTCTTCCAGAAGGAAGCATCTTTGAAGGCTGCAATCCAGGAGGAGGGCAAAGAGGAGCAGGGATCATGATTCAGACATCACCTTGGACCTCTACAGGGGTCAGGGTGAGGCTGTCCTGGGTCTTTAGGGATCATCCTGGATAGCTCAGCTGGTCAGCGCATAGTGCCGGTAATGCCTAGGTTGCAGGATTAGTCCCTATATGGGACAGCTGCATGCTCCCCCATTGCTCTACCTGGACACTTAGGTCCAGTGTCGAGGGCCTTTTGGTGGTTCCCTCTCTGCGAGGGATGTAACAGGTGCCACGTTTGCAATATGCAAGCGGGAGAAAGCATCTTTGTGTGCCCGCACTGCAGTTTGCTCTGTGCGTTGCAGGGCACAGCGATGCACGGGCTGCATTTGCATTGCATTGCGTGAGAGATTTGCATTTGCATTGCACAGAGGTTGTGTGCATTGCACAGAGGGTGTGTGTGCATTGCACAGAGGGTGTGTGTGCATTGCACGGAGCGTGAGTGTATTGCACAGAGAGTGTGTGCATTGCACGGAGGGTGTAGTGGCATTGCACAGAGTGTGTGTTGTTGTTGTTGTTTTCTTTCTTCTTCTTTTTTTTGCATTGCACAGAGAGTGCAGTGCACGGAGTGTGTAGTTGCATTGCACGGAGTGTGTAGTTGCATTGCATGAAGGGTAGTTGCATTGCACGGAGTGCATTTTTTGCATTGCACGGAGTGTGCAGCTGCATTGAACGGAGTGTGGAGTTGCATTGCATGAAGTGTGTAGTTGCATTGAACGGAGTGTGTAGTTGCATTGCATGGAGGGTAGTTGCATTGTATGGAGTGCGTTTTTGCATTGCACGGAGTGCATTTTTGCATTGCACAGAGTGTGTAGTTGCATTGCATGGAGTGTGTAGTTGCATTGCACAGAGTGTGTAGTTGCATTGCATGGAGTGCGTTTTTGCATTGCACGGAGTGCATTTTTGCATTGCACTGAGTGTGTAGTTGCATTGAACGGAGTGTGTAGTTGCATCGCACGGAGTATAGTTGCATTGCATGGATTGTGTGAGCACTGCACGGAGTGTGTTTTTGCATTGCACAGTGTGTGTCTTAAAAGGAAGCTGGCTCGGCGACAGTTTTGTCGGGACATTTTTAGGGGTTCTGGCCAGCGTCGGCCCTGTAAATTTACGTATTATGATGGCAGCACAAGATGCCCCCTGCCCAAGCGGGGGCTGGAAGCTGGCAAGCAATACCTCAAGACCTTTTGTCCATATTCCCATTTTATTTAGGGATCCAGTTGGATATCGTTGCTAAAATATACCACTTGCCTATGGAGAAGCTGTCTGCCTTGAAGGAAGTTATTTTGTAATACTTCCTCTGTAGCAAGTGATGCTTCATCAGATCCGATCTTGCTGGGTCACTTAATTAATCTTGCATGCAGAGTGGTTACCCCAGGCCGCCCCTTCCCTTCCCACTAGGCCAGGCTGCCTGCGGCCTGAGGTCCCCTTACCTTTCTCATGCAATGGTTGCAATTCATAAATGTTGAGGTCCCCTTACCTTTCTCATGCAATGGGATCTCATGCAATGGTTGCAATTCCTAAATGTTGAGGTCCCCTTACCTTTCTCATGCAATGGGATCTCATGCAATGGTTGCAATTCCTAAATGTATGCAATAGTAGTTGGCCATGGCAGGATACTTGCACAGGGATTTTTCAGGTTCATGCTGATGCTGCTGGATCTTTGCCCTTTGGTTTTTTATTTCAGGGGCTGCTGGTGTGCAAAGCCATGGCCTCAAGCCCGGTATGGTGAGGCAATCATGTGACCTAACTTTGAGTTTTCCCCTTGTAGTAACAGTTCACATGTGGCCCGAGGAGTTCAGTGACCATCGGATCTGCTTTTGGTCTGATAACCAGGTAGTTGTGAGCGTCTTGGCTAAACAGTCTTCACGCTCCAGCAGAGTCTCCGCCCCTCCGCTCACGCTTTTGAGCTGCACCGCTTAAGGTTTAATATTGAGCTTTCTGCTCTCCTGATTACGGGATCCTCTAATGATGTCACTGACACTCTATCCCAGTTTCAGATGGAGCGCTTCAGATCCTGGGCTCCAGACACTCAGCTATTGCCAGACTTTTCCAGACCACCTGTGGCATTTTGTCAAAAATTAGTAATTACAGAGAGCAGCAGCTTCCATTTCCCCTTCTGCTTTAGCTCTTATGGGAAGGCCTGGATGGATTTCTTAGCCTTAAGCTGGCAGTTCTCGACTCTTTTCCTTATCTGCTTGGAGCTTGTCATTAGAGTTGGGAACTCTAAAACAGACCTAGTGGGCAGGAGTGCCACCATCAGGCTTCCCCTCACAGCTGAGGAGGGCCTTTGCCTGGTTATGGATACCAGAAATATTTGGCTCTTCATTCCCCTGGGGGCTGGCCTGCTCCTAGTGCATGAAAATGGGTTCCTGTTAGCCAGGCATTAATGTGCTTACGTCGTGCACCAGTTATTACGGCCTGCAGCTTGCCTACCACTGAACACGCCTCATTCCTTCCGAATAGGGCTGCTGCAACGGCTGCACACTGGGGGCCTGTCAGTAGACAGGATTGTGAATACGGTTCATTGGAAGTCTGACGCTGACAAGGGTTATATCAGGAAGTGTCACAATGATGTCTGTGCTGATGCTTGTCTGTTATTTCCTTTTCTCATAGGAGCAGCGGTGCACATTTGGGCCACAGCATTGTACACTGGGCTGGCAAGCGCGCTGACGAGTCTGGACTGGGGCGCCATCTCAGTCTTCCTGCCCATGTGAACCTATACTGGATGTCTAGATGGGGAATGCTTTGGGAGGAGATCCTTCCTTTGGTGCGGTCGAGTGTGACCTATGCAGGTCCTCCCGCAGTGCTAGTGGTACAGCTAGGCGAGAATGATCTGCCGTCTTCCTCCAGCATAAGTTTGCATTCCTGCATGCAGGAGTGCTTGGTTTGAGTTGATGGCAGCTCTCCCTGGACTCAAAATAATTTAAGGCATTGGTTCAAGGTGGTCTGGAGGGGGGGTTGGAGCACCTGTCCCCTCCAATGAGCAAAGATATTCCATTAAAGGAAACCAAGGATTTGCCATGCTTTTGTCAACCCTTTCGAGGGGTAGGGCCACGCAAGAGTCCCTAGGAGCATTTGGGGTGAGCTTGAGTCTGATCCTGGTTCATTGCTCCCCCACGCTGTTTACTTGTACTGACGATATGGTGGGGCCCAGTCGTCAGTGCTGCCCTGCTGAGGTCAGGTGCAGCTAGTCGGGAACCAATGCCTAGACAAACTACCACCGAGCAGGCCAGAAAGCATGTTAATATGGCGGTGGAAAATAAAATAAAGTAAATAAAGTAAATCAAATAAAATAAAATAAAATAACAAATAAAATAAAATAGGTCCTTGCTTTAGGTGGTTCTGTGATATTACACCCTGCTATTTTCTTCAAGACTGTTCCCCTCTTTGGGGCAGATGGGGGGTGCATCTTTCCCCTATGGGGTACGACACCTGGCTGGATGCGGTTGCTTTGGGATTCATTGCTCCCCCACAATGTTGCTGGTACTGACGATATGGTGGGGGCCAGTCGTCAGTGCTGCCCTGCTGAGGTCAGGTGCAGCTAGTCGGGAACCAATGCCTAGACAAACTACCACCAAAGAGGCCGGAAAGCATGTTAATAAGGAAGTGGAAAATAAAATAAAATACAGAATAAATAAAATAAAATAATAATAATAAAGTATAATAGGTCCTTGCTTCAGGTGGTTCCGTGATTTTGCACCCTGTGATTACCTTCAAGGCTGCTGCCAGCTGTAGGGTGAATCTTTCCCCTATAGGGAACGACACCTGGTTGGCTATGGTTGCTTGGGGATTGAAGGAAGGGTTGCATTTGTGAGTGGTTTGGCGGTGAGCTAAGGCTCTGTGGCGGTTAGGCATTGGTTAAATTGGTTGGTGGAGGGGTATGGATTGGCTGTGCCTACCCCTCCAATGCTGCTGCTGCTGGGAATTCCGTTAAAGGAATTCTGGGGCTTACCATCCCTTCGTCCAAACCCTTGGAGCAGGGTGCGGGCCGTGTAAGTTCCCAAGGAGCAAGCAGGAAATAGCTGAGGGTCTGTGTCGCAGTCCCAGCTGTCCCTGGTCTTGTTCCTCCACACGCTGACTCACGGGAGTCAGCGCTGTCCCCCAAGGCGGGGGGGACAGCTAGTCATAACCAATGCCTAAGCAACCACTCACATTTTGTATGATAATAAAGTTGTGGCCAAAATTATGCCAAAAACCTTAAACAAAAATAATGTGTGATGTGTGAGTTATTGGGAAGGGTGTCTTGGGGACCTCAGCACGCAAAGCGTGTTCTCACTAAAGGAGAGCACGGGTTGCGGATGGGGCCGAGCAAGACACCCTCTGGGTTGTCAGGCAAGTTAGGCTCAAGGGCTCGAACTAGATTGGTGGATGGAGTTGCTGGGGTAAAATTGATGTTGCCAATTTTAGGGGTGGGATCAGAGATTATTTAAGCTAGGGCCACAGCTTGTTCCTTTCTCTTTCGCTGTGGACACCGGATCTCCCGCCCGCCCTCCCTTGATTGGGCTTCGCTCTGACCTTGCTATTGCCTGTCATGGGGTCGTCCGCATTGGTGCGGGGGCCTAGTAGGAATTTTTCCTTTTGGCTGATTAGTGTGTGCCAATTGGGTTTTGCCTACTACGTAGCAAATCGTCACAACTTGTAAGGTTGGCGGTTAGGCATTGGTTAAATTGGTTGGTGGAGGGGTATGGATTGGCTGTGCCTACCCCTCCAATGCTGCTGCTGCTGGGAATTCCGTTAAAGGAATTCTGGGGCTTACCATCCCTTCGTCCAAACCCTTGGAGCAGGGTGCGGGCCGTGTAAGTTCCCAAGGAGCAAGCAGGAAATAGCTGAGGGTCTGTGTCGCAGTCCCAGCTGTCCCTGGTCTTGTTCCTCCACACGCTGACTCACGGGAGTCAGCGCTGTCCCCCAAGGCGGGGGGGACAGCTAGTCATAACCAATGCCTAAGCAACCACTCACATTTTGTATGATAATAAAGTTGTGGCCAAAATTATGCCAAAAACCTTAAACAAAAATAATGTGTGATGTGTGAGTTATTGGGAAGGGTGTCTTGGGGACCTCAGCACGCAAATGGCACCCACACAGCTGAAAGACTGTTTAAAGGGCATCCACACATTCTTTTTTCCTTTGAAGGAAACGCTAGACAACATATTCTTCAGAAGGCAGCTCTTTTCCCCAGACAGAAAACATTTGGAGTCCCCTGATCCTCCTTTCAGAAAACACCTATTATGATAGAAAGTACTTCGTAAACACTTCCAATCAATTAAATTACAATTGTACTCATAGCAACACATTAACACTCCTTTCAGAATCCCTCCTCTCTTTTTTATTTTAATCCAAGAGATTTTCACAGAGCTAAAGTTGTGTGGCCATTCATTTTGCAGTAAGACGTATTTAAGATGCACAGCAAGCCTTTAAGATTTCCACACTTTGTGTCTCAGTATACAAGAAAGCTTTAGAAACAGATCTGGTATTCTGTTTCTCAAGAGAGGTGACTATTTTGTTATTTTCCAGCAATTAGTCACAGTTCTCCTTTGAAAATCAACTAAGTGCGTATCCTCCTGCTGAAGTATTCAATTTATTATTTCTTTTTGTTTGTTTGTTTGTTTGTTTGTTTGTTGCTTGTTTGTTTTACTGTGGAAATATTTGGATCATTTTTGTTCTTCTTTCCGCTAGTCCTAACAAAGATCAGACACAAAAGCTGTGTGTAGGATAGAATTCATTTTGCATATGAGCCTTACAAAACCTTTAGTTAATACCTGTTTCATATGCAACATCATATACATGTGTATCTGAAGAAGTGTGCATGCACACGAAAGCTCATACCAAGAACTAACTTAGTTGGTCTTTAAGGTGCTACTGGAAGGAATATTTTTTTGTTTTCATATGCAACAGTTCATTCTCTTTTTTTAGGTGTAATTAAATTGATGCATCACTTCAGTTTTATTGATTTCTCTAGATTCCCAGCCTCTGTGATCTGCCTGGCCCCAATATCTCCCAGTTCCTAAGTTTACAGCTCTAGTCTTCTTCAAACCATAGTAACATTTTCCTGCTTCACAAGAAATGTGTCTTCATTCATAAGTAAGACCACTAATGGCAATGAAGCTTCTTTTTCTGCAATGTACGCTGCACGATCTCACTCTCCATACACAGTGGCCCAGCAGATCCCATATTGTTGAATTGTTTAATTTGTTCTGTGATCTCATGGAGAAGGGGCGGGAATAAATCTAATGAAATAATAAAAAATATGAACTGAGAATGCCTCCTAGACTATTCTCCATAATATTCTGCAAGACAAAGGGGGTTCACAGTAGGCATTCTATTTTTATCTATTTATTTAGGGTTGCCATATGCCATCTTTTTTTCCAGGACACACCCTCTTTTTTGAATTAAAATGTCCAGGCCTATTTTTAAAATTTGGCAAAATGTCTGGGATTTTTTATTTTTATTTTTGTTTACAGTAACCAAAGAATTTTTTTCTAGTACGTTATACTCAGATCTGGGACACGGGTGGTGCTGTGGGTTAAACCACAGACCCTAGGGCTTGCCAATCAGAAGGTTGGCAGTTCGAATCCCCGTGACGGGGTGAGCTCCTGTTGCTTGGTCCCTGCTCCTGCCAACCTAGCAGTTCGAAAGCACATCAAAGTGCAAGTAGATAAATAGGTACCGCTCTGGCAGGAAGGTAAACGGAAGCTGTACACTGGCTCGCTCGGCCAGTAAAGCGAGATGAGCGCCGCATAGCGATCCATAGTTAAAAGTAGAAGTCAGCAAATGCATTCTCTTTTTTGCTCTTCAAAATAGGGCAACCCTAATTTATTACATTTATATCCTACTTTTCTCCCAAGAAACACACACACACACATTTTATTTTCACAACAACCCTGTGAAGTTGGTAACAAGATAACAATGCTATTATTAATTTGTATTATCCTATTAGTATTATTGGCAGAAGCAGCTTTCCTACCACTCAGTGCCCTAAAATCCAAAAATACAAATCAATCGATAAAAAGGTTCATTCAAAGAAAAATTTGAAACTCTCTGGATAAGAGCAGCTAATGAGCTGCAAGTTATATAGTGCCTGGAGAATTGTACCTGTGAGTTCATGCCTACTATTGTCATGGAGAGAAGGCAGAGCCTCAGGAAGTCAAGGCATAAGGGATGGAAAAATCCTAAAACAAAAGTCCTAGAACTCAAAATTTAAAATTAAAATTAAAGGCAAGCACAAGTTAAAGTTAACATGAATTTTCACATCTGCTATTACTGTCTTCAGCATTTGGCACCTCTAGTTTTATTTGGAATTATACATTATATGTTTTTCCTGTGCAGTTTGCTCTCATGCAGTTTAACAACTAATGGTTTTCACAGAGTCTGTTCCATTGAACTCTATAAAGACTGCATGGAGTACAAAAGTTGTTGCAAATCAGCATTTTCGATATCACACTTATGATGTTACAAGCATCCATGTAATATGGCCAGGTTCAGGGCGGTTTGTAGAGAGGAATGACAAAGAAGAAGAAAATAGGGCAGATAATAACAGAACAAGCCTAACCGTGTCTTCTCAGAAGTAAGTCATATTTAATTTGCTAGGGCTTACTCCCAGGTTAAAAGCAAAATAGGCTAACACTGGGGAAGGGAGACTGGTGTGGTAAATACCAGACTTCACATGGTTTGCTCACCCAAGGTAGCGTGGAAAACCAGAGTTACAGACTACACAATAATATGTGTGAGCAGAACATTAATTAATGCTGTAAACTAAGGTTGTTTCAAGATACAACATAAATCATTAAAAAGAAATGGGTTGGAACCAGACTGTTACATGGACTTAGGTCCCATGGAAATTAAAGTGGAAAAATCAGTCACGACTAAACGAAGTCCCACTGATTTCAATAGGACCACAGCAAAAATAACTTGCACAGGATTCAACCCTCTCTTTTTAAAAATAAAGCAGGTTTTTAACAGCTGGGGCTTGATTAATAAGGTAAACAAAGGAAGAAGAAAACATGATTTAAAAACTAAGCACAGTGGTTAAACATATGGGAAGGTATTTTTGTAAATCTCAATTGCTACTGCTTTAAATGAATGTCACTTCAACATTCTGTATCACTGATACTTAACCCCTTCACATTTAAGCAAAATGGGTAAGACAATGACAGATAATTGTTGGAGATGAGCTTTACTCAGAGCAGGTGACTTTCATAAGCTGGGGGGCATAAGGTGTACAAATTTGAGCATAATGTAAAGTAATTATTATTAGACAAATTACTACAGATCTGTCATCATTAAGATTTTTTTAGGATACATCAAGGATGTAATGGCATGTGAAAAGCCAGGATTGGCCAATTACTTAACTGCTTCATATTGAACAGAGATGGTAAATAAATGGGAAGGTGCTTTATATGACCTACCTTACATTCTAAGCTCTGCTTGAAGAAGGGGAAGGGGTTACTAGTACAATGAGATTTTTTAAAAAAGAAATAATAATTTATTTTTAGAATAATTGCTTTCAAAAGAATACCGCTATAGGCAATTTAAAATTCTGAGGCTAAAATCAGTTAAATCAGCATAAGGAAATGGATGCATTATTATTATTTTATTGCTATTGTATTACAGATATTGCCATTTGTGCCTGCTCTTTGTGATTTGAGAACTTTATATTGTAGATTACATAGAGAAATGAAGGGCGTGAGGGAGAAATGTTGCGTCTGGCTTTTTCTGTGCTTATTCGAAATGAACTGCTGAGAAGTGCAGACCCAGAATAATAGCGCTTCTGAAGGTTATCATGATTCACAGTGGCATTTTGATTAGCAGCGTAGTCTAAAGAATCAATCTTGAATCAAAAACTCACTCCAGAAACCTTAAACTTTACTAAGCCTTTAATGCATGTCGCTTTTCAGCAAGATAAAAAAGAAGCCTTCTCACATTTAAACCACTCTGTCAGTTTCAAAAAAACGCCTTAAAGTTGTAGAAAACATGCTGATTTTTATTTATATAGCCGCTTTCAATATCTCTGAATCAGAAGCTCTTCATGTTTTATGCAGCCAATCTGCTGAGCATATTTTTGCATGAGCTCATTTCCCAAGGCATCATACAATAAATGTCATCCTTCTACTGTCACTCAGGTAAGCACCTCACTTCACTACTTTGAAGTGCTTCTCAGAATTCTTCCAAATATCGCTATCTTCTACATTGTATTGAGCACACCCACAGTATGAACATACAAAGCTACCATATACATTGATCTATCACTGTCTACTCTGACTGGCAGAGTCTCAGATATGCCTTCTCCTTATCAGGTTTTGATGTATCTCAAGGTCGGCAAGCCATTTATTTGGCAAACTTCAGTTTGGTTAGCACAAAACATTCCATTTTCTTCTCTAATTAAAAACCACCCATCTGCTCAGAAAGTCCTCTTCATGTGAGAAGAGATTCTTACATTACTTTGAATAAAGACTCCCATAATATTTCTAGTAAGTACCACTCTATGTCAATCCAATTCACACACACCCACGATCAATAATTTTAATCATTCCAGGACAGCCCTCTGCCCTCATCTAAATGATCGTTTAGCTTTCCTTCCAATCTTGAGCAAAATTCTTATTTTAGTCCATTTGGAAATTCATTAGCAAATTTAACAGGTTAAAGATTACTGTGGAAATTAAGCATTTCATCATGAGAAAGTTAAAAATATGGCTCAGACCTCATGGGACTGTGCTACCTTAGAATGCAGGTTAGAGGATAATGGGACTGCATCCAGTCTAAACTTTTTGCCTGTGGAAAGCTAACAATTCAGGAAGAAGAGTTCTACCCAAGCCTTCTGCCCATGGGCGTAGTCAAGGGGTGCAGGGAGGGGCAGCATCCCTCCCAAATCAACAAAAATACATAGGTAACAGAGGTTCTGCCCCCCCAAAAGGCCTGCCCCCCTAACAAAAATCCTGGCTATACCTATGCGTCTACCTAATGCATTAGCTTTCCATATGCAGGGATTTTTGCAGGGGAGAAGAAATGAAATGTGATCATTCGCATGCATTTTGGGGTGGAGCAGTCCCAGGAGAGTTGTTAGATTTCCTTCTTCACTTCCTTTCTCTCCCTCCTCCCCTGCCAATTTTGCTTTAGCCCCAAAATCCTGGTTCTGAACTGAGAGGCAGGGCTGGGGGGAAGAATCTCAGGATTCTGTGACTGTCTAACTTTAGATCTGATGGAGAAATTCCCTACTGAAAGATGAGGAAGGATAAAAAGGGACTAGGACAGGGGTCTGCAACCCACGGCTCCGGAGCCACATGTGGCTCTTTTACACCTTTGCCGCGGCTCCGGGGCGGATACTAGCGAGGGGAGGAGGCGCATTGTGCGCCCCGACATTCCCCACTGTAGTGGGCACTGTACTGGCTGTGACGTCGCATGGGGGCGGTGCGTGCGTTAGTCACGCACCGTCCCGACGTCACTTTCCCGCCCGCCCGCCCGCCCGCTACATTGTAAGGGGCATGTACGCTGGTCACTGCATTGAAAGGGGGCATGTACGCTGGTCACTGTTTTGAAGGGGAGTGAAGAACACACACACAAAAAAGGTAACTTGTTAATTTAACGTTTATTTCTATGAGGAAGAGTAATTCTGAGGGGTCAAACAAAGAAATAATAAAAAAGTGACAAAAAAGTTATTTTTATAATGATGAGTTTTGCGGCTCCCAGTTTTTTTTCCTTCGGAAACGGGTCCAAGTGGCTCTTTTTGTCTTAAAGGTTGCAGACCCCTGGACTAGGATCACTATATACAACATCACACAGCTCCTCATTTACAAAAGATCAAAGTGATTCGGTTCCCTCTCATTTCACATTCCCTCTGAGATTCACAAACAGGCACACACAAATCAGTGTCATTTAAATCAGTGTCATTTTACTGACATTTAAAAATGCTAAATCAATAGTAACTAGGCTGTCCCTTCTTCCACAATTTGCACCTTAGAGTTTGTGCATTTTATCTTGCACATTATGAATGCCTCATATTCAGGTCAAGAGAAGATGCAGGTGTTTTTTGCTTTTTGCTTCTTCTTATTTTGCAGTTCCTACAAAACGAAACAAACTGCTTGAAATTTCCGTATCCACTCTGTCATGCTCCTTTCCCAATGAAAAGTGTAATCCAACCTCCTACCTTCAGGATGCGGGTGGCGCTGTGGGTAAAACCTCAGCGCCTAGGGCTTGCCGATCGCATGGTTGGTGGTTCGAATCCCCGCGGCAGGGTGAGCTCCCGTCTTTCGGTCCCAGCTCCTGCCCACCTAGCAGTTCGAAAGCACCCCTAAGTGCAAGTAGATAAATAGGTACCGCTTTATAGCGGGAAGGTAAACGGCGTTTCCGTGTGCTGCGCTGGTGCCGGCTCGCCAGAGCAGCTTCGTCACGCTGGCCATGTGACCCGGAAGTGTCTCTGGACAGTGCTGGCCCCTGGCCTCTTAAGTGAGATGGGCGCACAACCCTAGAGTCGGACACGACTGGCCCGTACGGGCAGGGGTACCTTTACCTTTACCTTCAGGCTAAATTAGGCCCAAAAGAGTCCTAGTTTGGCCCACCCATGAAGAAGTTTTCCCTAAACAATGTCCTCCTGCCCCACACCTGATGTTGTATGTGGCATCAGGTATAGGGCAAGTAAATAGAATTGCTCCAAAGGAACAATGGTGAGACTTAAACTCCTGGTGGTTGTTCAGCAAGAGAAGGTTGCTGGTGTGATATGCACCCAGTAAAGGGCATCACTCACTGCCCAGGCTGTAGGATTCTTCACCAGCTACAGCCTCCAGACCATCCATAAAGGAAGCCTCACATCAAGCACATTGCAGTAGTCTAAATGTCAGGTTACCAGTGCATGAGTCATAGTGGCTAACTATCCCTGACCAGGATCTTTCTGACATCATGAACAGAATGGGTTGCTGTGGTTCTGTCTCTCACTCAGGAGTGAGTGACCCATTCTCTGCAACATGTCAAAGGATGGCACCCACACCCTTATTGCTCCCTAAACGAGTTTCACTCCTTTGGGTTCACCCTGCTACTGGTATTTTACCACACCACAGCAGTGCTGCTGATTTAGTAGTTCTAGCAGGATGTCCCAAGACAAATCAGTGCACTTGGAACTGAGACTCAGCTAGTTTAACTGCAATGAGCCCAGACACCGCTGCCTCCTTTCTTGGGGCGTTGCCACAGGAAAGATGACATGTTAATTGCTTGGGTGCACAGGGAAACAGTTTGTGCAGTCACTGTGTTCCTTCCTCAGATCCCCTGTTTTATTAAATGCTGGCAGGTATTTCTACACAAAGATGTTGTGCTGTGGCACATTAAAAATGCTTGTCAGCACTGAAAATCAAGACTTAGGAAGCCATCAAAATAAATGACAATTTGCTTTGCTATGCAAATACTTCGCTACACACTAATGGGGTTTAAGTGGCCTGCATAAAAGACTGCAGCCCAGGACTACCCTTAGGATTTGTCCAGACTGGCAGGAATCCAGGAAAGAGAGACAGCTCCTAAAGCGACTTTCTCCAAGAAGGGGAAGTTGGCAAAGTAGTAGGAAAGTCATGTCTTTATTATCATTCAATACTAACAGTTAAAAGCGATGTGACCAATTGATTTTGAAAATGCAGCATGCTGCCTTTCTGCTATAAATGGCATTCGAGGTAGCTTAACAATCAGTCGTAATAAAAATCCAAAGCAGCAGATAAAAGTATCAGGACGGAAGATTAAATAATCACAACAGCCAAGAACTCAAAACACAAGAATCAGAGAACAGACTTCACTCAGCATCTATACACAGTAGAAAAAGAGGGTTTCTGTCAGTAGACAGTTCTGTAGTCTTACCACACACATAGAAAAGTCATTCTCCTTACTTCTGCAGGGCAGAGAAGGGCTAATGCTATGGAAAGAGAAAACACATCTTGCCCTTGAGCTCTCTAAACAAATTGCTTAGTTCTTTGGATCTTGGCACCAAAGACATAAAAAGGTAAAGGGACCCCTGACCATTAGGTCCAGTCGTGACCTACTCTGGGATTGCAGTGCTCATCTCGCTTTACTGGCCGAGTTAGCCAGCATACAGCATACAGGTCATGTGGCCAGCATAACTAAGCTGCTTCTGGCGAACCAGAGCAGCACACGGAAATGCTGTTTACCTTCCCACCGGAGTGGTACCTATTGATCTACTTGCACTTTGACATGCTTTCGAACTGCTAGGTTGGCAGGAGCTGGGACTGAGCAGCGGGAGCTCACCCTGCCACAGGGATTCAAACCGCCGACCCTCTGATCGGCAAGTCCTAGGCTCTGTGTGTGGTTTAACCCACAGCGCCACCCGCGTCCCTACCAAAGACATAGCTATAGATAAAAGTTGCAACAGTTAACTGACTAGTTGGTTACATTAAATGAGGTGTGGGGCCTCCAGAGGTTGTTGAACTACAGCTCCCATCAGCTGTAGCAAGCAGGGTGAATAGCCTGGGATTATAGGAATTGTATTTCAGCAACATCTTGGGAGGGGTTAAAGGTTCTCCACACCTGTATGAAATTATTTTGCAAAAAAAACTTTGGGCAGAGCAATCCTAAAGCTGACCAAAGGGCAGCTGAGAGGCTGTTGGTGCATAAGAACCAGGAGGATGCCAGTGATCCATCTGGTCCAGCATCTGTTTTCACAGTGGCCAACCAGATGCCTTGAGAAAGCATACAAGGAGAATCTGAGCAAAACAGCCACACACTCTCTTGTGGTTTGCAGAACTGATATGCTTCCTCTGACTGCAGCATAAATGCCACTCTGCCAGAGAGAGAAGCCTATCAGTGGGAAGCACTCATGATGCCAGAACATGCACCACTGAATACCCACAGAAAGCTGTGTGGGCATACATGTTGCACCAAACATTGGTGGGAGGAGTGGTATGTCAGGGGAGGGCATGGATATATAGGATCCTAAGGAGCTTCATTGCCTGGACATGATCCCAAAAGGGCACAGTACAATGTCAGCCCTGAAGCTGGTGAATAATTTCCTTCCTGTTGGAATCAAAACTCTCCATCACCACCAAACCTTCTGCCAGCTGGCAAGGCTTCTGCTATGGCTATTGCTCCACTACAGAATCTCTTGGCCATAGGAATCCTCTTCAAATCAATGATAGAGATGTCCTTGATTTTTGTTTTCAAATATTATTTTTTAATACAAGGACTTGTAAAAGCTGCAGATGGGTAAGCATCATCTTGAAAGATACCTTTGTTCTTCTGCTGCACTCAGGAATATTGTCTCTGCTAAGATGACGCCTCTTATAGACATATTTGTGCATCATTTAAAAACAAAGACAATACTTCCTTTCTTCAGTTGTATTGATTTTACCTGTACAGAAAATGATGCAAATTGAAATCAATATTTGACTCAAAGTTATTTGTTGGAACATTTATTTGAACGTATGACATTGGATCTTTGGTATTACTTATACTGAAATGCTGGAGATATGCTGCAAGTCACACTGGAGTCTTCCACAACTCTACTTGGAGATGCTAGAAAGTTACAGTACATCCCTATGTATGTTTACTTGAGATTGATGGGACGTATTCCTATGTGTGTGTAGGACTGCAGGTTGAATCTACATGAAAGCAATGGGCTCTAGCACTGAGCCATGGCTTCATCCCCCACTGGGGCCTTCATTAATAAATAGAGTCTATTTATCTATGTCTGTATATATCTATGTCTATAAATAAGGACATGACATAAGTAGTGCAGCTAGATTTACTGAGCCTGCTCAAGTACGCAGTGTGCTGCTTAATCATTCAATCAATCAAGCCTGGCTTCAAATCCTACTTACAGTACAAGCCCACATTGTCTGCTCAGCAGTAAATCCCACTGAGCTCAATGGGACTTACTCACAGGCAGTGGATATAGAACTGAAGCCTTAGTCTTATCTAGGAGCTTATTTTAAGGGCTTAAGGAGCATCTATATGTGGTTGATGGACCATGTCCCAGCATGCTGCTTGAAAGCATCAGGAAGGCAAGTCTCATCAAGACTAAGAGCCCTTGGGCAATACAGACAGATCAAAATGGGAGGGGGGATAGGCATGTGTGTGAGAGAGAAAGGGGGTTATACTGGTTAAATAGGCACTTGCATATAAACATTTTCACTTGTATCTTCATAACTTAAAAGACAGCCACCCCATACAAAGTAAAGAAAGATGGCCTTGTTAAATCACAGAAGTGATATTCTCTGTGAATTCTGTCTACAGTTCCAGGCAAACCGCAGTTCCTGTCCCTACTTTTCCAGTTCACTTGGCCCAATTTACTTGTTGACAAGTTGATGCAATTATGTGGTTTAATCAAATATCAAGGTGGTTTTTTTTTACACAGCACTCTGGCATTCTTCCTTCATCCACAGCAAATTCATAGCCTGCAGGTGAAGATGCCACCTGAAACAGAAACAGCACTATGAACTCTGTACTGTTCTTACATTTATTCCTGCATAGACCCCACCCACCCACTTTATATACTTCTACAGAAAGTGCCAGATGCACAACAGCATACTTTATATTTATTTTTATTTCTTAAAATATTTATAGACGGCCTTCTCATTAGAAATATAACAAGGTGGTACATAACATAAAAGAGTACAGAACAGAACAGACAAAAAAATACAAGGCTACTGTAATATCTAAAAAAAATCAACAGCATGTCAATACATTGGTGGGTGCAAAACTTCAAATTACAAAGACCAATTTGAACAATTCAGCTTCTGAAAGCTATCTAAAAGAAACCAGGGGTGACTCATTATATTTGAAAAGAGCTTCACACTAAAGGCTTAGTCCATCATGAAGACTGGGGACTGCAAAAAGTGCCCTACCAAAAGATCTGAGGTTAAATATGAGGTCCTTACGGTTCTTTGGGCCCAGGTTGTGTTGAGGTTTGTGAATTAACACAATAACCTTGAACCTGGCTGAGTAGCAAATTGGTAATCAGAGCAGCTCTCTTGGCCAAGAAGTAGCCTGTTGCCAATAGCCACAACTTTTGGCCCAGATACAAGAGCAGTCTCATATGAAGGGCATTGCAGTAATTAAGTCTTGAAAATTATTTTATTTTTTAAAATTATATTTCTATCCCACCCATCCTCCAAAATGAGCCCAGGGCAGTTGCCAATGCATGGACCACTGTGGTCTCTCTATCCCAGTCTAGAGATGGAAGTGAGCAGCTGGTGTGGGTGAAGAAGCTGGCAAAATGTATTCTTAGCCACAAAGGTCATTTGGGCCTCTACTAACAAAGATGAATCAAGGGGTATCTTTAAGCTGCACACCTGCTCAGAGGACCTGCAACCCCATACAGAAACAGGAATTACATACACTGTATCCAGGTATCAGTCCAGGGCTTACATACACTGACTCAGATGTAATGTGCAAATGGAATTTGGTATCATCAGTGAACTGATGTCTTCTCACTTCAAAACTTCCAATGACTTCTCCCAACAGGTTCATATAGATGTTGTATAGCACTAGGGACAATAAAGTGCCCCTTCATGCTCTGCGGCACAAATGTCAAGCAGCTGAAGAACACTCTCACAATGCTGTTATTTGGAGATAGCAGGTAGGAACACAGCCACTGAGAAACATTGCCACCAATACCCATCCCGCAAAATCAGTTCAGAAGGATACCATGACCAATGGGACCAAAAGTGACTAAGACACTGAGCAGCAGGAGGAGAGCTGCACTCTATCTGAGCTTCTCTCTATAAAGGTCATCCATCAAGGTGACCAAGGCTGGATCTAGACACATCAAAAAAAGTGTTTCAGGAAAACACATTGTAAACTTCATAATGGGAAATCACGCTGGCTAAAGTCGGGGCTCCACAGCGCCATCTGTTGTCACAGTGTTATAACTGTACAACACTTTTTCTTTACTAATGTAGCTGAGTCCCAAGGCTGAAATGAATCCAGATTTTCAATTTTACCCAGGAATGTCTGCAGTTATTTCAAATGGGCAATAGTTGTCGCAATCCATTGGGTCCAGGGCCAACTTGTTCAAGAGGGTCTGCTCCTTGCTAAAGAGTGTATACATACAAACAAGTTTATTTTCTTCATGATTATCTTCACAATGAAGACAACGGGCAGACTAAAAATCATGGGTTGTGTCCACCACCAACACTGCTGTTCTGCTCACACAATAGACTTCTGCTTGCACAACAGAACTCCCCCCTCCACTCCTCTGCAGCCTCTGGAGCAGATCTTAGGGGTGTTAAGGGTAAGGAAGAGGAAGTTCCATTGCATGAGTGGAATGCTGCTCATACAGTGTTGAATGCAACTCTTGTGTTTCTAAATAATTAAAAATAAAACTGCACTGAAGCCAAAGCTCTAATAGGAAGGCTTAGAAATCTGTGGATTAGTGAAGCAGATAAAAACCCCTCTTCATTACGCAACTGCCCTGTCACACAGTTTTGGTGAGATGCTTACAACCTGATCTGCCCTGTGCTCTTGATCCTCACTTGCTCATTTTCTCAGGCAAAATGAAACCTTTACAGCAGGTCCTAGGATGGGTCACCACTCACACTGGGCAGGATTATTCAGTTAAAGAGTGGGTTGCCCTTGTGGGAGGGGCTACCCCCTTTCCTCTGCAGTTGCACAACTGCCCAAGCAAAAACAAAATGTTTAACAAAACTAAATGGGCCTGGCAACCACGAAAACATATAAATGAAGTAGGTATGAAGAAGAAGAGAAAAAGTGCCCACAAGAAACACATGTCTCCCCCCAGCTCATTATCTAATATTGTCCAATGCTGCAGCATCCTCTGCAGGAAAACACTTTACATTCTGCAATGCACTCGAACCACCTAGGACAAAATCGTGTGTGCATGTGCAATGTATAGTATTAGCAAAATTAAAATAAGAAGCACATTCCTGCTGCCCTACATAACTGTTTCCTAGTACTGCTCTCATCAAGATTTGAATTTAAATTGGCTGAGTTTCAATGCAGAGGGCTGAATTCTCTGTTGTCTTACACTCATGCTAACCTCCTGAAAATCACCTAGTGCAAGATATATAACACAATGTTTGGCCCCAAGAGCACATTTTTCTGTGCAATCTGATGGGATCTGCTTTTGTTTAGAATGGGATATTTACTGGAACCAATCTATTTTTACATTCTTGGGAATAATGAATTGCTATAGCATAAATCACTAAAGCAAACGGGGCGGGGGGATCTGTGGAAATCCAAAAGCACCTGATGTAAATCAGAGTTCAAGAATTGTATGATCTTTATAAATAAACATGAAGAGGTAACATCTCACACACTAAAGGAATCAGTTAAAGCAAAATCCTGAAACTATAAGAAGAGCCCATCTGCTCTGGCGTTCTGTTCACAGAGGCCAGCCATTTGCCCATGAGAAGCTCGCAAGCAAGATCTGGCATTCAGAGATATACTGCCTCCAACAGTGAAAATTGTCTCCTCAACTGTCAGCAAATTTCACGTACCAGAATAATTCATATACAGAGATTTCCTACGTGTAAAGACATTTTAAATACTAGTTGATTAAACAGGTGGCACCTCCAAGAAATAAACAGGAGTACATATGTGTGCAGTCAACATAATAGGCACTATGGCAGCTTGCTGTGCCTATAGCATGTTTTGCTATTATACACGTACTGAGAATCTTTTAAGGTGTCATTGTCCCCTTTGAAAACCTGTGAACCTCATAAACTCCACTTACAACAAATAAAAAAACCAAACATGCTGCCCAGCGTTTTTCAGAGCAGGGCTGCACCTTTAAATACTGCCTACACCAGATGGTCTTGGCATAAAAGCAGCAGGAGACAACATTTTAATGCTACTCAAACAAGCAGCTTGTGCTAGTCGCAGACCAATGGAAGCAGCCTCAGCCGGCTAATCCTCTCTGTAACCATAGCAACTTCTATTTCAGACAGTTCCACGATTTTCAAGTCATATGGGCCTGCGTGAGTCCAAGTACCTCTTTTCCAACACTACTAATGCAACCAGGTATATTTTCTCCTGTGTTAGGAAACTACATTTCAAGAGATTTTCCTATGCAGATTTATGCAGTTATCAGTTTCCATATGGCACGCCTTGTGACATGAGGCTGAACTGATATCAGCTGTTGCAAAATCATAAATCAGGGCAGGAACATTCTGCGTGGCTTAAATGGGGATTCTCAAACTTGGGAGGGCAGGGAAAGAAGAGAAGGATTCTGCAAGTGCCAGAAATTTTCCACAGGGAAAAAAGTATTTGCTCTATCTATCAGAAAGAGACAGAAAGGGTCTGTTTGCAGAGGGAAATGCAGCCAGCAACACAGTACACCATACAAAGAAATCAGGCTCCTAATGCTCAGTGACTTGGCTTCAAAAACATCCACTCTCAGGTATGAAAATCTTGCAACTAATGCCGTTAACGATAAACAAAGTATCCACAATATATACAGATGAATAGAGAGCCTGAGGAAGGTTACATGCTTATATAAGATCCCATGCCAGCTGAATAGTGATCGAGGGCTACTCCTGTGTCTATTTCCAAGAGAGAGTTTTGGTGAGATGCTTACAACCTGATCTGCCCTGAGCTCTTGATCCTCACTTGCTCATTTTCTCAGGCAAAATGAAACCTTTACAGCAGGAGTGGTGAATCTCTGGCCCTTCATACGCTGCCGGACTACAACTCCCAACCCTGACTATTGGTCATACTGGTTGCAGCAGATGGAAGTTGAGAGTCAAACTACATCTGGAGGGCTACAGAGTCCCCACTCCTGTTTTAGAGTCAAGGTGCGAGGGAACACATAAAATAGTGGCAGAATATTGCTCTCCGGCAACACATCAGAGGTACAGAAAAGCTAAAACAAAAATTAAACTTGGAAGGGTGCACATTCAGATTACAGTGGTAGCTCGGGTTAAGTACTTAATTTGTTCCAAAGGTCCGTTCTTAACCTGAAACTGTTCTTAACCTGAAGCACCACTTTAGCCAATGGGGCCTGCTGCTGCCGTGCCACTGCTGCACGATTACTGTTCTCATCCTGAAGCAAAGTTCTTAACCTGAAGCACTATTTCTGGGTTAGCGGAGTCTGTAACCTGAAGCGTATGTAACCTGAAGCATATGTAACCTGAGGTACCACTGTACTAGGAGTTATAGAAACAAAGGCTCACATCATGAGAGGATCCAGTCACAAATCTGTAATGTCATGTCTCATTTGGCCCCTAGATCCATCTGGAAATAACTCACCTTTCTTAGCTGGACAAAAGTCCCACAACATATCATAAGTATACAAGTACAACCACATTCTCCCAAATTAGCGGAGCCTCAGATTTTATTAAATCCAACTGGAATGGAGTTGTGAAAGTGAAAAGTCAATGAGTAAACACTGGACACAATCCACCAAGTTTAACTATTATTATGAAACCTTCTTTTACATCTTTTTAAGCTGCAGCCTTGAAAGCCTCAGGGAAATGAACATAATCTGCACAGCAGTCATGAGTAGCAAACACTCATTGGTTCTAAAACTTTTTCTCTCCTGCGAACCATTTGAAAATTGCCAAGGATCTTGGTGGACCACTTAATTTTTATTTTATTTTTTTGCCTGTTGTGGAAACTGTAATGTACTGTGCTATATCCTGTATGATTTTTAATGGTTTTATTGCTTCTTTTATTTCTTACATATTGTATTTTATTGTACCACAATCCCATACAATTCAAATTATAATGCAATAAAATAAAATACAATATAATAAATCAAAAAAGTAATAAAAATACAGTTAAAAATATAGTATATGTGAATACTTAATGTAACTGATGTGAGACCATAGAGTGGGAAACCCAATCTACTCAGACCTGTGCCAAAGGACAAAATCCACCACTACATCACCCCTGAGAGGCGGCCACCCAGTCTTTGTCATCTACCACCTTCCAAGGCTCTCATTTCACTGTCAAACAGTTTGAAGGAGAAAGGCTCCAGGATTCCTGAAAAAGTGTGCAAAATTTCAATAGGAAAATTTCCAGTCCTCTTCTTTCACCTTCACCTAAACACACACACACAACCCTTCATGTTGGTCTCCATCTTCTCTTACTCCCACCCCTTTTTCCTTCTAGCACTGATGCTCGCAATGTTTGAAGAGGTTCAATAATGTTTTTACAACATGCTGCTTGGGGAAATCCTAGGAAATATGAAAAGAGTATATAAAGTCTTTGAATCCAATCCTTCTGGCAAGGTCAGAAACTTCTCTAGAGAATCTCTTCAGTGTTAAAACCCATGCAACAAGATTAGCCTAAGAGCCAATTGCTTCACGAGAACAAATGATGACTTTCTGTATAGTTCTAGTGTAGCTCTGCATGGGTAGTATTTAGCACACAAGGAGGAATTTTCCAAGTAAGGTACTTATCTCTCTTTGGCACAGAGTTCCTTTAATTTAAAGTGATTCTTTTATTAGCCTCTATTAAGTTTACTATCTATTGGAGGAACAATCCAGCATATTGCAACACACCAAAACAAGATGTTACACTGTAGCATCAACATTCCTACAATTACAATAGCAAATAAATAGGCCACAGAAGTCAACTCAAATTGATGCATATAATCATGCTTACCTCTTCTGTTAACCTGTTAGTCTGTAAAATAGCAACATGGTCGTATTTGAAGCACCAATTTCTGAAGCCACTATAAACAACAAATATGTTCACTATAGCTTGTCTTCTTTAATGAAAATGTTTGCGTGAACATCTGTATACATGCTTTATCCTTGGCATTTTCACAGATCCAAGTATCTCTGTTTTCCATCAATTTAAAAAATAACTGCAAAAGATAAAACCTTTGGATGAACCCACAAGCATCTTTAAAGCATCTAATGTTAAAGCACTTTCTTAAAATGGCAGCCTTTCTTTTTCTTTGAGCCAATTATTTGCTAACATCTTTTTTGTTTTGAAAAGGCATCCCTTTAAAGGTAGAGATTCCAGTGCACTTCCAAAACATTTTACAACTTTTTGTAAATTAAACTGACATTTATTGCCAAATGCAGGAAATACGCCCATTCCCTTAAAAAAAACACCCTTCATTAAAAAGTACTCAGCGTGCACATTTTTATGGCTTCACCAGCGAGAAAGAAAAATGTTGCTGTAAGTTGAACTCAACAAGGCCCTTTGAATCGCTGGGGAGTTTAAGTGAGTAAAAGATTATTTAGATATTACAAGAGATTTGGGGGAAAGGGAGTTTGCTTAAGTGCTTTGATTGTAGCAGAAACGGTCAAAGTGCAGCCCCAAACCCCACATTGGAGAGCACAATAATAGCACATGAATATTCAAGCCCCATAGCTGTTGTAACATCCCATACAGACCTTTGGAATATATCTTCTTGAGTCATGTTTAAATTTTACTCACATGTAATTTTCAGACATTTTAAGATATCCCCAAAGGACTCGTTCTTTGTTCTCCTGCACCAGCTTACTTCCTAAGAGAGTTGCCAAGTGTTCCTTACTTTAAGTGCCTCTTTTGGCATTAAAGCTCCACAGCACATACAGATCCTTTATTTCAAATACCTTGCCTGCAGCTTCCCTTACAATGAAGATATGTTGATATGCAAATGCCCTCCATCACATATACCAGGGGGGAGGACCTTTTTCAGCTTGAGGGCCACATTCCAGTGATTGGTTCAGCTAAAGGTAGAGCAATACAAAGGCAAGTCAGGTAAGGTGCTCAGAATTATGATGGGGAAGTCAGACAGTGCCAACATGTTAGAAGTAGAATATGATGATGAAAAACTACTGGTGGACATGTTGATCAACCAATTGCAAAGCATGTGGCTTTCAGCCTACAGAATCTTTTTTGTTCCCCTTTGCTGAAGACGCTGCAAAGCATTTTACTTGCGTTCTAGTTTTGACTGAAACCGTATTTGTCCTATATTTATGCCAAATGGCAGGATTTTAGCCCTATGCTTAAGCGCTACATTTAATAGAAAGCCGACCCCTTGTGCTCTGCACCAAGTGAGATCAACTCATTTCAAACACTGAAGAATGCTAAATAAGCCAACACCTAGTAACTAGATTCTAGTTTTTAAAACACACACAAGATTCAGGCATGCTTAATTTTCACTGACGTGCAAGCCAGATAACTACAGCAGAACAAAACATTGTTGTATGCACATGGAATTTCTGTAGCTAGGTGAATAAAAATGACATACAACTGAATGCCACTATTTATAAGTACCAAGAAATATCTGAGCTGCAACAGCTGTATCAGGAATGATGCTGTTTGACTGCTGCTATGTTCCATTCCCCCACGCTTGGGCTTCGGAGACAGAGAAGGCTGTAGATTACAGCAGAATCCGTCAAAAGAAGGAGAATGTGTATACAGTCATCATCTCTATTTTCTCACCAAGAAAAGCAACTGAGCATGGAAACCATCCATGGTACAAGGGCCAGGACTGACCAAAATGTAATCAGATTCTACAACTCTAGTTAAAGTCACTGCCTGCCTCTGATTCCTAGGCAGTATGCCTACAAATTACTATTTGCTGGGAACACCAGACAAGAGCTATTGCTTTCATGGTCTGTTTTATATGGGCTTCCCAAAGGCCTCTGGTTGGCCACAGTATGAAACAGAATGCTGGACTGATCCAACAGGGCTCTTGTCGGTTACCACCAGAGGAAGTCAGAATAAAAAGTAATCGGAGATAACAATTATGAACAACATGGAAAATGTAGCGGTACCACAAACCTCCAGAGAATGGCAAATAAAAATAATTTTAAAATAAATAAATTGCTTTGAGCCTCTCATGCCTTGTGCATGACAACTTAATATAATTCAGCATATTACTTCAGAATGTGAGAATGATGCCAAGGAAAGGCCACAACGAAAATGCAATTGTTTCAGACAACATAGTCCCAAGCCACTTTATGTTGTAGGTTTTCAGAATCATAACTTAATCCAGGCATCCCAGGGAAGACTGCCAAAAGTAACAACCCTCCAGACTAAGGCAGCATTTGACTTTTGAACTACTAGGACATGGAAACTCCCTACATATCCCTACATGCATATCCCTACAATTTCTGGGTCCTCTGCCATGAGGAGCCTTACATTATCTAGGCAATGCAGTATGCTATAGATAAGTCACTCTCCTCTTTTCTTCCACATCATCTGCCTCAATTGCTGTGATTCATGTTGCTGGTGTGAAATGCAATGCTGTGAAGAATCCAGATGAGATAACTTAAGTCATCAGTCATGCTTTGATCCGATTAGCAAAAGGAAGACACAAACCATTTATTACAAAGAAGCAACATCAATACGGAGGAGTAAGACAGCTTATTACTTATTACTTTTTGTGAGGCAATGCAAACTACAGCTTATATGACCCCTTTATATCATTGGTCAAAATGAGCTGCAGCATCAAAACTACATTTAGCAAATTCCAATCAAGATACAGCCTGTGATCATGTAAGGAAGGTCTTCAGACAAGGTGTTGTGGGGCAACTTGTTCCTGAGGTCTACGTTTTTGTTTTACTTATCTCTGAGAAAGGGCACAGTAAATAGGAACTCTGTAGTCCAGTTACATTTTTCACACACAAAAAATCTATTATCCTTTGCTAGCATTCAATAAACCATCAAAGACTTTTGACCAAGCAAAAGCTGGCATTCTCCCATTTTTAACATTTAGCAGCTCTAGGAGAAGAGTCTAGGAAAAAAGCCACTCTGTATTTTTTTTAAGTGCGTAATTGGTTTTCAAGATTTGCCAAGATACTTTTAAAAGAATGACACAATAAGCCAGATCTGTTCCTGGAGAACTATTCTTGTCTCTAATGCATACTTTGTAGGGTATTTAAATAAAGGGTTTTATGTTGTTGAGGTTTTTTTTTTTTTTAGAAAGAAAAACTTTTCTTACAACTAATTCAAGACACCAGTCCATTAGGTCCATCTCGGCTGTGGTGAGCTACAGGAAGTTTTCTACAAGCTACAAAGAGTGCGAACACACTGTATATTTTAATATCTGCTGAGTAAACCTCTATTAACTAACAAGCAGTGGCGAGTTAAAAGACCACCCTGGAGTATATTAAAAGGGTGGTCAGAATTAAAGTGGGGAAGCATACTTGACCCCATGATTTTAGAAATCCATGGAGGGAAGGGAGGAGGCCTGAAGGTTAAATGAAGTTGTAAAAAAAAGATATAAAATATGGATGTTATGGAAAATGTTAAAACTATCTATCTATCTATCTATCTATCTATCTATCTATCTATCTATCTATCTATGAATGACACCAGTCCATTAGTCCTCAGGAGGACATGGTGTTTCAACAGCAATATTCTAGAGCCGTGTGACAATATGTCCAAATTTGCCAACCCTAAAGTAACTTTATGCTGGCACACAAAACACTGGTAGAAATATTTAGGGAAGAGCCATGGTTCAGTAGCAGAGCACCTGCTTTACATGCATAAAGTCCAAGGTTCAATCCCCAGCATCTCTTGGTGTAGCTGAGAGAGACTCCTGCCTGCAACCCTTGAGAGCTGCTGACAATTAGTATACTATTGACAGCTCTGAGCTAGATAGACCAATGGTCTGTATAAGGTAACTTCTTGTTTTCCTGGGATTGGGATGCTTTCTGGAAATCAGATTAGTTGCTTGTGCAATCTAATCAATACCTCAACATGTTTCTCTCCATCTGCTTTCTTCACGGCTAGTGACTGCAATCACTGAAATTTACTCTATGGCCCTATATGTATGGTCCTGCCCTTTCTTTTGCACAACCTCATCCAGGGTTCAATTTCTTGGTCACGCTATAATTCGAACCTTTTCTATCCAGCAGCCAGATCATGGGTTCCCGAGTTCTTGGGTTCCTTCACCCACAGTGGGCCACTCTTGCAGGTGGAGTGGGGGTAGGCACCCACCTGTCAACCACCTGACTTCACCATGATGTCAGGTGATTCATTTTTCCCTTGCACGAAAGGATGAGCCAAGCTGATTCAAGTGTTGCTTGAAGTCACCGCCAATCAGCTGATTCATGCCAACTTCAAGACCTGCTTTTGGTGGGGGGTTCGCTGCACAATGGAATCCCTACTAGGGAACTTTGTAGCGCAGTCAGCTGCTTGGTGGTGATAGCAAGCCTCTGTTGCCAATGAACAATTGGAGGCTCACTTTATGGCCTAAATGATCGTCTCAAAGTTCAGCTTGATATACATGAAACAAAATATACTCATATTCACAAAGTGAGGCATAGATCTATACAACATAAGTTT
Source organism: Podarcis muralis (assembly GCF_964188315.1). Taxonomy (NCBI): domain Eukaryota; kingdom Metazoa; phylum Chordata; class Lepidosauria; order Squamata; family Lacertidae; genus Podarcis; species Podarcis muralis. The sequence goes on along the minus strand of NC_135663.1, from coordinate 44,181,309 downwards.
TAGCAGGCAGGCTAAGCCTCTTCCTTTTCCAGACCTCCTCCAAGAATCAGCATAGGTCACAATATTTAACAAGCAGCATTCTTATTCAGTGTCATTCAATAAATCAAACAGAAGAGCAACAAGAAGAGTTTGGATTTGATATCCCGCCTTTCACTCCCCTTCAGGAGTCTCAAAGCGGCTAACATTCTCCTTTCCCTTCCTCCCCCACAACAAACACTCTGTGAGGTGAGTGGGGCTGAGAGACTTCAAAGAAGTGTGACTGGCCCAAGGTCACCCGGCAGCTGCATGTGGAGGAGCAGAGACGCGAACCCGGTTCCCCAGATTATGAGACTACCGCTCTTAACCACTACACCACACTGGCTCTCAACAACTGTATTAATTTGTGCTTTCTAAGTTTTGCAAGATGATTAAGAACAACATAAACCCATACTGTGTATATATATATATATATATATATATATATATATATATATATAGCTTGTTTATGAAATCTAAGCTCCCTGAGGTATGCACTCAGACAGAAGACATGTGCATTATATATGACTGCAACAGCTGACCAGATTTGTTAACTTATCAGTCTAACAAAATTACCGGCCTTCCAGAGAGTACTTAACCTATTGGCCACGTTTTCATCAAACAGTGAAAGCACTATGATACCATTTAAATAGTCTCTGGTTCCCCCAAAGAATTACGGGAGCTTTAGTTTGGTAAGTGTGCTGAGGGCTGGTGGAAGACCCCTGTTCCCCTTCCAGAAATGCAATTCCCAGAGTGGTATAATGACCAATCCCACTTCACAGGAAACTGTAAGGGAATAGATGGTTTCCTAACAATTCTCAGCACCCTTAGCAAACACTCAGAATCCTTTGGGGGAAGCCATGAATATTTAAAGTAGTATCACAATGCTTTAAATGTATGTTCTAAGTGTGCCTATTGTTATTCTAGAAACAAGGTGGGATGTAAGGTAAAGGACCCCTGACCATTAGGTCCAGTTGTGACCGACTCTGGGGTTGCGGTGCTCATCTCGCTTTATTGGCCAAGGGAGCCGGCGTACAGCTTCCGGGTCATGTGGCCAGCATGACTAAGCCGCTTCTGGCAAACCAGAGCAGCACACGGAAACGCCGTTTACCTTCCCGCCGGAGTAGTACCTATTTATCTACTTGCACTTTGACATGCTTTTGAACTGCTAGGTTGGCAGGAGCAGGGACCGAGCAACGGGAGCGCACCCCGTCACGGGGATTCAAACCGCCGACCTTCTGATCGTCAAGTCCTAGGCTCTGTGGTTTATCCCACAGCGCCACCTGTGTCCCAGGTGGGATGTAACTACTTTTTAAAACCACTTTTAAAAATGCAACTAGAATAAGTTTTGTGGAAACTGACCTTCTAATCTGACTTCAGCATCTCTTGAAATAGCTGAGCCGGGTGCAAGAATCTAAAGACATCCATACAGTGGTACCTCGGGTTACGAACTTAATTCGTTATGGAAGTCCGTTCTTAACCTGAAACTGTTCTTAACCTGAGGTGCGCTTTCGCTAATGGGGTCTCCTGCTGCCGCCACGCTGCCAGAGCACGATTTCTGTTCTCATCCTGAAGCAAAGTTCTTAACCCAAGGTACTATTTCTGGGTTAGCGGAGTCTGTAACCTGAAGCGTCGGTAACCCGAGGTACCACTGTAGTTGCATCTACAAGCTATCTTCTCTGGTAAGTGACAGTCCCAAGTTCAAATCTGACCTTCAAAGTGGCAATCTCCCCTCAGGTTCAAATGCCATTTCCATGGTTTTTGATGGAGACCTAGGCTGACCCAATTCTTGTGCTGGCAGAAATCTTTTGAAACTGCCATGGTTTGAGCTAGCAAAGGGATTGCTAGGCTCTTAACATGCAACATAATTCTCAGCCACTTCCTAAGCTTCAAAATATGGTGCGATGCCCCTAAAGTGCAAAATCATGTAGAACAAGTAACCTGGAAATGTTGAGTACAACGAGGAACCCACAACAACACAGGTTTTTAACATGATTGTATGATGGTTAATTGACAAGCTGAAACACTTTAATGCACAGAAATTATTTCAATGCAGCTAAGTCTTCTGCATAAACTGCATTCAGCCTGTAATGAAGTACTGCCTTGTTATGATACCTTTTTCACTTTTTTGGGGGGGGGCTCCAACTTTCATGGATCCAACCCCTATAGAACTCCTCAGGGACAAGACCCACAAGTTCATATAATTTCAGTAGGGATGGGAATAACAGAAATATGAGTCACAGACCACTGCCTTTTCTGTTTTGTATAACATCTAGACTAGATACCAGTGACACTTTGGAATGTATATTTGAAATACTAACAAAAATTCAAAGGGGGGGGGGATAAAATGGGCAGGGAAGGGTCCTAAATGGAGGCTGTTTAGTGGAGTGTGGATAAGTTATTGCTGCTGTTGCTGAGCTTTGATTTTATTGTTTTGCTGTATGTTTCTAAACAGCTTTATAAGCCTGGATTTGTATTTTTAAACATGTTATAAGCTGTTTTGTGGAATATTTCCCTTTAAATATGTGTGTGCACATACACACATACTTGAAACAGCCCCCCCCCTTCATCCTTACATGGTGTGCATGTTTCACAAACATATGGTCCCAAGCAGGTTTTCTTCCTGATCTTTTCCTTCCCTTCAATGTCTTCCTTAGCTCTTGACACTTGCAGTATTCATCACTCCTACACTGTTCTCCCAATAGATTCGGGAGTTCTCACAATCAAGCCTCTATTCACAAAACCCAAGGTTAATTCACTGATCTCTTGGTATAAAGACACTGAGTTTCTAATAAAAATAAAGCTTTGGCAAATTAAAAAGTCAAATCATTCTGTTGCTCAGCTTAGAAGGGGTACAGCTTTGGGAATTTTCAAAGGCACTCACAACCAAACAAAGATTAAGCCCTGCTAGCAGCTAAGAACTATTTTGGCTTGACAGAACATGTGGCTGAATCTTAAGGTGAGCCAAGGTTTTCCTAGGAAGAACCAAAAGAAAACTTTTGAAGACTTGGGTTTTCCAGGCAATGAAGGACAATTGGTACATTCTGTAGCTTTACCACAAAAAAGCAGCAGAGAAGCTTCTGAGTCTTGCTCTAATTTATGCAGACTAGTGCCATAGTATTAGTTCTTTGAGAAGTGTCCATCAGTACCATTGATGATACCATGGAGGCTGTATAATCCATTTTATTTTGTTTTTTATTCCTATTTCCTGATATATTGCAAGCCTAAATCTTAGTTTATAGTTAAAAGCACTTGTTTAATAATTTTAGAAAGTGCTGAACCTCTTTTTATCTTTTAGATTATGGGACATGTTTGGTTGCTTTAACAGGAATGCTAAATATAAAACATTCTGTTGTGCTTCTTCTTTTTTAATGCCAGACCCATCACAACCAAGATTTTTCAGCCTCCATATGTCCATGTACTTCAGTACAATACAATTACAGTATGTCAGCAGGCAACTTGCTGACGACAAAGACAGCAGGAGCACTGCTTCAACAAGAATGATATTCCAACTCCCATCCCAGACTTACTACATAATAAGTTTCACACATTAACATATGCATTAACAGTGCAATCCCGTACATGTCTACTCAAAAATAAGCCCCATGGAGTTCGATAGGATTTATTTCCAAATAAATAGATACAAGACTGCAGCCTAACACAATTTTCACCATTCACAAATATTGTTAACATGACCCAGCATTTCCATCTATGGACATCATAAAAACTGTCCTCTCCTAAAAGCGACACAGTAGCCAATGGGCAGCTTCCCTTTGAAATGCTAGTCTGAGGGATAATAGGATCTGAAGTCAAGAAGACGAACCCTGCCTTGTCATATGTCATGCTCCATACAGACTCTAAGCACTGGCTCTCACAGAACTGCTGTCATGAAAAATCATAAAAGGAGCAGAACAATTAACCTCAAGCTTCCCATCCCCAAGAGCTCAGCAAGCTTTTCAAAAGAAAGCTGCAAACCAGGACATTGTGTGTGGCCAACAAATAAGGTCATCTATAAACTCTGAAGTCCCCTTGAAGTGAATAGAACCTAATCCAGAACCTTGGCATAATTCAAGGGTACAAGCAAGGAAGAAGTCCACACTGGTTTCCCAGTGTCCTGGGGCTTTTAAAACAGAGCAAGTTATCCATTATTATACAATGATTTCCTAATTAACTCGATTTATTCTTATACAGCTGGTGCTCATCAGTCAATGTATAATCCTGAGTGTCATTCTATCATTTGCTCTATCTTGCAGTAAGAGAGATATTCTAGAATTCATCATCACTGTTGCCTGGTGTATGCATCTATCATCAGAATCTTTTGATGCTGTCAAAGGTCTAGATATTCGTTTGGCAGGTCTGACTTATGAAAATTGTATGTTCATTATTTACTGATTAAATAATTATATCCCACCTGTTATGCTGGCACCTCAAAGCAAATAAGAAAATACAATGCAGAATATGTAATGCCGCTGAAAACATTAAATACAATAAATAACAATCAAGTGGTCAGAAAGTCCACATTCTACCGTGGCAGACAGTAATAGACAGCAAAGGCTATGGCAAATGGAAATGTTTTCATTCATATGGTATCTCATCATTATACTTCTATTGCTATATTGCCTGTTGCCCCATGTGTTGATTCATGCAGCTTTGATATTTGCAGCGATCTCTGTTTTCAACAACTATTAGGATGCTGACCTGCTCTGATTTTGATTTTTGATTTTTTTTACTGCTGCTGCTAGTGAGAGCTCCTGGGCCATTCCATCTGCTTGCCCACTCTGTTCCTAGATGCCAACCAGCCAGCACTTCATTCCTGATTCTAGGAGGAGGATAGTAAAAACATGGCTATCTGGCTTGCTGCCACACTACAGTGCAAACGTTTTGGAGTTTGCATGAGGGCACCAACCTCTTTAAGTTTGTGCTGTGGAATGTATTATCCACGTAGGAGAAAGAAGTGATGTAATATTGGGTAGGAGGACTGGCCCACCCATGAGGCAAAGTGAAGTGACTGCCTCAGGTGGCAGGGCCCATAGGGGTAGCAGATTTGGATGTACAGTAGATCTTAACTCCCCACTTCTTCCTTCGTGGGGACGGAGGTGCCATTTTGTGGTTTGCCCCAGGCACCAAAATGTCTTGAGCCAGCCTTGTTGGGAAGTTTTTGCTGTCCAAAGTGAGAATCTGAGTTATAATGCTTTTGTTCGTTTCAAAGTTGTTCAGTACCACTCAGTGTGAGACACTGAACCGGTATAGAATACAACCCTATGAGGGTGGGAGTCTAGATGGGAGTAGTTTTGTTGCTAGTTATATGACACTACATTGCCTTAGAATGAATGAGCTGGTTGTAAATTATGCTTAATTCTGCCATGTATTTTTGTAGACCAAACGTTCACTTTTTAATAACTTTTTGACTGGGGATTAATTATCTGTATGCTTGGTTGGAATGCACAAATGTGAGGCTTTGATTTGGAAGACTGCGAAGGATGCATTTGGGAGGCATCACCGTGGATGGGTGCAGCTCCTTATCTCAGTTATTTTGTTTAGCTACTAGTGGTGCTGTTTTGGAGAGTTTATTGTGTTTTTGTATTTGATTTTATCTGTAATGTTCTGATGTTTAAAAGAATATCATACTTTCCTGTTAATTATGCTGATTTAAAAAACGTGTGTTTTATACTTGATCTTCATCCGTAATGTTTTCTTAGGTTGTAAACCACTTTGATATTTGTTTTTGTGTTTTAATGAAAAGTGTATAGAAATTGTTTAATTAAATGAAAGTGTTTAAATAATAAAGAACTGAGCTAGTAAACAAAAGCATGTAGTGCCACATCGGGCTGCAGGCAGGTTTCCCTCCTGTCTCAAGGCACCCACAGGCTACTGGAAGATGGGAGAGAGAGGTTACTATTTCAGTGCGTATGGTTGTCGCTAAAAAAGTAAATATCTTGAAGTGGCAGGAGGATGTCACAATTCTGTCACTCTGTTTCACTTTGTGAATTGTTTTGACAGAAAAACAGGCAACAAATCACTAAGCAAATAAATAACTTTTTGTGTGAACCTATTTCCTTACCAGCCAGACTGTACGGTAAATATTGTTGGCCACTGTGTGCCACCATGGAACCTGGCAGCACCAGCATGGGTATTATTTGACCGATTCATGCATTCAGAGAAATTTTAGCTACTACTGTTACTGCATCAAGCAGCTGCTGTGGAGAAGCATTTCTCTGAATAAGAGAAACTGTGTTACTCTTTTAACATTTTGTGTGTGTGTGTGTGCGTGCATGCACAAGCATGTGTGAAGAGAGAGACAGAAAAAGATGGAGCTAGTCTCCACCAAGTCATGATACATATACGGCTTTCTTTCCATTAATGGCTACTGGCTCTTTAAAGATTGAAGACAGAGGCCTACCTATGCAACCTGACATGTGGCTGGTACCTTGATCTATAACAGGGATGGGAAACCTGTGGCTCTCTAGGTGTAGTTAAGACTCCAATTCCCATCAATCCCAACTAGCATGGCCAGTGGTGTAAGATTATGGGAGGGCCAGCTTCAATGGCATCTGGAGATTCAAGTCTATAAGAAACCATCCCACCAAATGGCTCTCTACCTGCTTCTCTTCCCCCTTCAATAAGGCTGGCACAGATGAATCCTTTTCCCAACTAATTCCCTTAAACCAGGAAGATTTCAGCTGCCCATCCAAAGCCATTCCATGGTGAAATGCGTCGCACGTGGCCTCTGCCATCACACAAGCAGCTCAGCCAGTCCACTAAGCCGAGTCAAAATCATGGCTGCGAAGGTGTAGGCAGAGATCCTCAAAGCCTGGTTACCAGGAAAGATTATCATTATCACCATAGCATCCGTTGCATGCGTTTCCAGGTCTGCGTACGCACGTAACCGTACTGGGAACACAGCACATTGTACCATACTGGGAACACAGCACATTGTACCATACTGGGAACACAGCACATTGTACCCTCTCTGCCATAAAAGGGGGTCACCATGGCCAGGAATTCAAAGGTCTCCTAACTCTCCTTCCTGCATGAGCTCATGATCCCCGAAATAGACCCACCGCCATCAAGGGGGTCGCGGTGACCTCAGTGCTGAGAAACAAGGCAGGGATTTGCAAGGGAGAGAGGTTGTTTATTCCACCTGAGAAAGAAAGGAAAAAAACGGGGGCGGTGGGGTGGAGGAAAGAGGAGACACCCAGGACACCCCCAACCCAGCACTACCTGGGGGGGGGGCTGCGTCAGGGACTTCCCTTACCAGGCTCGTGCTCGCCCGGGTTGTCGGAGAGCTCGATGACCAGCAGCTCCCGGCCCTCGGAGCTGCGGCCCACGGTGTAGATCCTGCTGATGGACGAGCACTGCAGCCACACCGAGACCATCGCCTCGCGCATCTCCGGGTAGCGGTGGTACTCGAAGGAGATGCCGTCCTCCTGGCTGAGGCGCCGACGCCGGTTCGCCGAGCCGCCGCCCGCCGCCGCTTCGGGCTGCTCCGCCTGGGAGCCCTGCTGCCTCAAGGCGAAGGCGCCCAGCGCGCCGCAGAGCGCCGCCAGCAGCAGCGCCCAGAGCCCACCTCGCCGAGCCATGCCTGACGGAGAAGGAGGACGGGCGAGCGCGCGCGGCTGGCAATGCGGGCTTCTGCTGCTTCTGCTTCTGCTTCTTCGCTCAGCTGCTGCCTTGACGTGCTGCGTCGACGCGGGCTGCGCTCCCTCTGCGCTCGCCTCCACCTCCCGCAGGCAGAGAAACCTGCTCCGTCCAGGAAGAGCGCTCGCGCCGCAGACTGCACTACTCGCGCCGCAGCCGCCGGGGGGAGACGCAAGGATGTACCACTGCCGCGCGCGGGGGATGCGAAGGTGTGACGTGCCGCCACGCGCGCGCGCGCCACCCCGTCCACCTGGCAGCGCCCTGGGGGCGCCCGGGCCGCCTCGCGCACAGGCGCCGCGATTGGCCAGGGCCAAGCGCCCTGCAGGTTTGGCGCCAGAATCTTGCTCGCGCGCGTCAAGAGGTGCGGGAGGTGTGCCTCTCAGGACACTCTGCACATGCCCCAAACCTCTCCATAGGATGAAGTGCATGTATGCCTGCCTGCCAAAACGTGTGCCACCCTAGGAGCCAACTCTTAGAGGCCGAGGTCACTTTGCCGCCTCCACCCCCTACAATCAAATATTTGAGGGGACCTGCCAGTGCTGGATTTACGTATAAGCTAAACAAGCTGTGGGACGCGGGTGGCGCTGAGGTGGCTAAAGCAAAGCATTTAATGCCACACAATGTGCAATAAGGGACCCTCGTGTATCAGAACACAGGCCACAGAAAGTATGAAAAATACTCTAAAAAACATATTAAAGAGGAACAAAGAGGTCCTTTGCATATTGTTCATTGCCTCTTTTTTATTTGTTTACTTGCGGACATTAAAAGTATATTCTTTTCTATTTGTGGGTCTTTCCAGTGCTTGTGTTATGAAATGGAGACCACAATCCCCTCATGCTTGCTTTGCCTTTCTTTCAGAGGCAGTAATACTTCTGAAAACCAGTTTCTGGAAACCTCAGGAGGGGAGAGCAATCTTGTGCTTGCTTCCTGCTTGCGGGTTTCCCACAGACATCTGGTTGGCCAGCGTGAGAACAGGATGATGGACAGGGCTAGATTTAGGCTTGATAAGGCCCTAAGCTACTGAAGGTAATGGGGCCCTTTATATGTCCAGCTGTCCTTTGACAACAACAAATTGTCACTCTTTTTTGTGTTGAATATATGCTATATGTTAATTTGTGGACCTAATAGGTATCTAATGCCATTTGCACATAACAAAATATGTATTTTATCAAAGTAATTGATATAGAAATGAGTAAACCAGTGATATTTTAGGGAGCAGGCTAGTAGGTGGAGTCCATTACTTACATCATAGGAGCCTACACAACACAAAACACTGTTGCTGTATGTAGGTTTTATTTTATTTGTTTTTTATCTTATATTTTGGAAATGTACATCCAGGGTTTTTTTTCCTTTACATTTTTTGGGGGGCTCCAAGAGAATGGAGCCCTAAACTATAGCACTGATGATGGACTAGTTGTTCATCATGACAACCTTCAGACTTCTCAAATGTCAGAGCCTGACTTACACAGGGCTATTTGCGGCGTGCAAGGCATAACCAAGCTGTTAGAAACCACACACTCCAGTCTACAAGCAGGAAGTATTGCTTGTGTTGTAGTTAGAAGTGTTTTTTTTTTTAAGGAGATGTAGCTAAATGCCTGCTTTCAGCCACATGGTACTGGTTTTCCATGACCACTAGTATTTATTCCAACATGCAGTAGCGTTTAGTGGTTTAATATATCTGGACTGTAACGAGGCAGAGGATCACACACCCATCCTGATTTCAGATTGGAACTAATGATTTTCATGTTTTACAGACTCAGCTTTTACTGGCATCCATGACTCAGATGGAATGAAGCCATCACTTATGCGAAGTGGTGCCACTACTCATTTCACAAACAGCAGGATTCTACAGGGCAGGTAGGAGATGCGCAGCCCCGCGGCATTCACAGCCTCCACAACAGTTCAGCTACTTGAAGGAGTTGCCAGACTTCTACCTGCCACAAGAGCAAATCATCTTCTGGAACATGAGGTACACCAGACCTTCTTGAACCTTTAGATTTAAGCTCCCTAAAACATACTTTCCTGCTAGTACCTCTGCTGTAGAGAGAAACTGCTCATTGTAATTTGGTTTAACCATAAGTTGTAATTTTCCAAGTTTAAATTTTGACATTGACACATGTCTGTGTTTTATTTTCCTGTTGTCATTCCAAACATTATTTTTCTCTTGTTTTTCCTGTGTGTGTGTGTTTTTAAAGATTATGATCATTAAATCAGAAGTGGCCAACCTGCCTACTGTTATCATACAGCCCTCAGCATCGGATTCTTCTGTGCCTTCTTTCCATTCTCTGTGGCAGACCCCTGTTCATTGTCACGACTCCCTCCTCCCCTGAATTCTCCAGCCATTGTGGCCTGCTGAGATGGAGGGTGTGGCTGCTTTTTCCTTCTGGGCAAAGGATTAAGAAGACTGCCTAAGGCCATGGCAGGGGAGGGGCAGAATTCTTTTCACCAGAACCTTGCTCATTGTTCATTCACTATCTTTTATTGTTACTATGTGGGAGGTAATTCATCTGAAGAGTCATACCTTATTATGCTGCAAGGCAACAAAACATTGCTGTGGGGTGTGTTCTTGTTCACTGTTCTTGTCAGACAACCATACCCTCTTCCTCAAAAGTCCACTCCATTCCAGTCTTCTCACTTTCCCAGGCAGTCAACAGTGCATGGCCTCTTAGCATGCTCTGTCCTCATCTACTGTAGCTGTTTTGCCAGTTCCAATATATTTTGCCGCCTGAGGCAAAAAACATGATGGCACTCTATCCAACCCACTTCCACCTAAAGGAAATTGGATTGGCAGCTGAATCTAACTTTTGCACTTACAGGGTAGTGCCCTTTAGTGCTCACTTAGCGGGTGCTTGACAGGCTTGTAGCCCCCCCATAGCTCTGATTTCCAACAGAGTGGAATGTCCAGGGGGCCAGAAGGAATGGCTGGTGGGCTACCACTGTCACTTGAGCCAATTGCCTCACTCTGCCCAATGGTGGGGTGAATGCTATCAACAGCTTAAATGCATCTCTATACCTTTTTAAAAATGCATGCAAAATTTGTTTCCTTTGTCTTTTAAGCACCCAGGAACATCGTCAGTTTGAAGTTTGCACTAGAACCTCATTTCCCTGGCTGTACATAGTTTGCGGGAAACAGGGATGTATATAGGAGCTAGGCATATTAATGGTGACCTTTGCATGGGGCGGGACACGGGTGGCGCTGTTGGTTAAACCACAGGGCCTAGGACTTGCCGATCAGAAGGTCAGCGGTTCGAATCCCCACGACAGGGTGAGCTCCCGTTGCTCAGTCCCTGCTCCTGCCAACTTAGCAGTTCGAAAGCACATCAAAGTGCAAGTAGATAAATAGGTACCGCTCTGGCGGGAAGGTAAACGGCATTTCCGTGCGCTGCTCTGGTTCGCCAGAAGCGGCTTAGTCATGCTGGCCACATGACCCAGAAGCTGTATGCCGGCTCCCTTGGCCAATAAAGCGAGATGAGCGCCGCAACCCCAGAGTCGGTCACAACTGGACCTAATGGTCAGGGGTCCCTTTATCTTTACCTTTTTGCATGGGGCTGCTGCAGGACCTGAAGGAGAGCAGCTGCAAGGGAGGCCAGGCCAGTGAGCACATCAGCTCCCAGTTGGCAGTAGTGGACTCTGTCAGTCTTCATTTTATATAATGTTCTCGTTTTAGTATTTTAATTGTAAACTACTTTGGGTGCCTTGGCAGAAAGGAGGTATCTAAATTCAGTGAATCAGTGGTGATGTGAGGTTATCTGAAGGTGGTTAAGAGCAATAGTGGCTTGGAGCAGAGAGCATGGCGGGAACATCTTGGATCTCCACAAACTTTCACCTGCTTTTCTTTGCATTTTTTTTGTGGCTAATTTCCCGTTGTGCAAGGGCTCAATGAATGACAAATATAGCATTGGTGTGGACTAATTTTTTAAAACTTGTAAACACTGCTTTTTGGTTTGAAATAAACATATAAAGCAGATCAACAAAAGGCGGTGTTTTTAACATTGTGTTTTAATTGTTGTAACCCACCCTGGGATCTTAGGGTAAAGGGTGATTAATTAATAGTTAATTGTGCAAAACAATCAAATGCAATAAAAATAACTGAAACAGCAGAAAGATAAATGAACAGTGCACATTTATTCGAAAGTAATTCCCACAGTGTTTAATGTGGCTCAGATAAAGTGTGTGCAGGGGGTATAGTAAATATTCAGCAGAATCAGTCAAACATATAACAAACACTCCCCCCCCCCCCGCAACGGCCGAAGGTTCATGAAAGAAACACATACAATTACAGAGCATCCACGCCCCCAAAAATATTCGTCATGCACCCCAGAGCCTAAGAAGGGAGAGGGGTTGGGGAATCACTAGAATAGCATATTGTGTGCCAGAATATACAAGCTAATCATATTCCCATGGCATCCTATGCAACAACAATGCGGTTTCTATAAAAACACACACGCACACTGAACTGAAAAGGAAAGGAATGGAACTGAATTCCTAGTTATCTGAGCCAAACTCTCCTAGGATCTCTTTGGCATGTGTGTGAGCACATTTCTCTTTTTGGAGAGAAGGCGGGAGACGGAGTCTTTATTGATTTCTTTTTAGCTCTTACTGGCCCACCCAAGTACATTCAGGCTGGAAACCTGTCGCCAAAGAACCGGCTTATTAGTTCAAATTCACGTGTGACTTGAAGCCCCAGCAGTACCACAGGTCAATAATAATATAATGAATTAATAATACGTGCTTTTTTCTAGAAAAATAGGCGCCGGGACTCACCATGAAGTTACAGTAAGTGCCACACTCCCCCCCTTTTTTTAAAATAATATTTATTACTTTTCCAACCATTTAAACACTACAAAAAGAAAAAGAACAATACAATACAATACAAAAACACCACATAACACTAACACATTAAACTAACAAAACAGAACAAAAACAAACAAAAACAGTTTAAAACACCTCAAACATTTTCAATATCTTATCTTTCATTCACTTATTTCAACGACCTCCTCACACCTCCCTTTTTGTATTCCACTTCTGTTAATTGTTTCAGCAATTCCTTTCCATCTTCCTGTTTTCTATCCTATAATTATCTTAACACATTCTAGCCTTATTTTTTCCTTTAATATTCTATTAATCTATTTATACTTAATTCCTTATAACATTTCTAGTAAAGCCATATAACTTCATTCCAACATTCTTCTAACATTCATTAATTTTACAATATTTCTATAAATAGTCTTTAAACTTTTTACAGTCTTCTTCCACCGACTCTTCTCCCTGGTCTCGGATTCTGCCAGTCATTTCCGCCAATTCCATCAACTTCATCTGCCATTATCCAACACTTCAGTATTTTCAACTTCAGCCCCCAAAGAGGTGGGGGAATGGATCAGGCAGTCAGAGCTGGGTGACCCAGGGAAGTGCCTGAGCAGGATGGAGGAAGGTCAAGGCCTCAAGAAAGGTCAGAGCTGGTGGAGCTGGCTTGTGATTAAAAAAGTCAGGAGCTGGATCCTGGAGAAGGTACAAGCAGGCTGTCAGAGAGATGTCCCACCTTGTGACGTCAGACGCCTCTAGTCAGGCGTCTCCTAAAAGGCTGCTGTCATCACTCTCAGCCCCTCCTGACAGGAAGGAGCCTCCCTCCAGCAGAGGCACCTGAGAGGAAGTTGGAGACGTGAGCCAGCACCTCTGTCCTCAAGGACATGGAGATGCCAGCATTGACATAAATGAACCTCACAGACCCAGCCCACTGTATAGCAGTGCCCATTTGCTTGCCCAGAGCAGAAATGCCTGTTATTCACCACACTGAGATTTGTGCCTGCACCACTCTTCAAAAGGAAGAGTTAATGGCTGGGAAGCTTCTTGGATCAATGTCTCTGCTTGCACTTAACCTTGCAACTCACCCTCAGGGCATTTAATCTTTGCCTTGCCTATGTACCACTTACATTTGTGCATTGGGCAGAAAGATAAGCAAGAACATTTGTGCCGTAAAAAGTTACAGGATTTCAGCAGAAAGTTATGGGCTTTGCACTGATTGGAAATGAAACGGTGTGACTGCTTCCAAAACGTTTGCAAGCACAAACATGACTGAAAACAGATTTGTGTGTGAGTGGCCAGAGCACATTGCGAGCACAAATCATCAAATAATTTGTTTTGAAGGGAAGTAGTTCTCTCTGCAGTAGAAGAATTAGGCACTTTGTGTGTATGTGAAAGATGTCACTAAGGTGCTTGATTGATTGAACAATACTGCAGAGGGGGAAATACTGAAAATCTGGAGAGAGAAAAACTAGAACATACATAATGATGCCAAAAAGTATTATGCACCATCTTCTGGTCAGAGTGAAGTATAACAGACCAAGGAAATCCCCAAACCAAGCACAGAGAAGAAAAAACACAGAACATGCAAATGTGAATTTGTTCTTTGTTCAAATACACATCTAGTATTAAGACTTGTTTGAAAACTGAGACAAATAAGACAGGGTAGATACAGTAAACATATTAGTTTAGTAAACACAAATGTTCACGAGAAAGACTGCATAGGTTTAAAGGAATTTGGGCAATAAACTAAGTGTTAGGAGTCACTTCCAAACCTGGAGGTTGTACGGTAAGGCAAATTGATTTTGATTACAAATAATGAATATAATGGAGAACAATAACTGGAAACAAATCTATTACTTTTATTAATACAAAAAAGTAGAAGAGCAGCGGAGAATATAGGATTGTTTCTGAAATACTGTCATGCAAACTTTTTCTTCCCCGAAGAATAAAATTCTAGAAACAGCAGAGTGGAAAGCAAAGATGTTTGAATAAATGCCTGTGTAGTTTTTTAACACTCTCCTGCATACAAACCTGAGATGTGGTCAAACAAGAGCTGCATTCGCTCATTGACCACCTTCAAGCAATAACATGCTCATGGGTGGGCGGAGAAACGGGTGTCTTACCTCTGTACAGCAGGATACCACCCGCACCAAAGTCAGAAGCTTATACCCTCCCACTCCAGCCTCCATTCAGACAAGCAAACAACATTATGACAGTTCAAGAACACAATCCAGGCAGACAAAGGCCCTTCAAGAGGGTACAGAGCAGGGTCTGTGAAGGGTATTGGCCAGGGGAGTGGAGAGGGCCAAGAGGGCCAAATAAAGAGGTCTGCAGAGGCACATTTGATCCCCAGGACTAAGGTTTCTCATCCCTGATGTATATTCTCAGACACTAGTTATGGTCAACACCCTCGTTTTCTGAATGTTATAAAGGAACAGGAAAACATAGCTCAAATTCCAATATATATATCTATTTATTTGTTGCATGGTAAACATGAAAATGTCAGACTACCTTTACATATTTTTTTTGCCAACGACAAGTGCAAAATATAGCAATCATTCAGTAGTTTGCAAATATTTATTTATGAACATTAACTACATTGACACAGTTAATTTAGTAAAAGAGAATAGAAAGGCTCATCCCAGCAGATTAAGAAGGGGAGAAAAAAAGCTTCCTCTCTCAAATCTAAATTTTTTCTAACACCAGACTAAGAAAGGTTTTTTAAAGGAAACAACTATTAACATGTGCAAATACTCCTCTTTCCTCCCAAGGAAGTTCTACTCAGCAGCTCATTAAACCAGTTTTTATGGGTATGCTGCAGAAGAAACTTAACTTCATATATCCAAATACTTTACAAACAGTTCTATCCAACTCTAATGGAAACTTTATTCTTTTACAAACTTTGAATTCTAAATGGATACATTGTTCTTTACAAACATTCAAATTTGTGGCCTTCATCTTTAACCTTTACCTAAATATATATGCTTCACTTGCGTATAAAATAGAAAATGCATTCATTTTAGGAAGATATGGCCGTTTCCTCTAGCACACAGCTAGGGCCCAGCAGGCTTGTTCTTGGGCTCCAGTTAAAAGCATCATATAGCTTTGAATTTCCAGCGGGTGTTAAATCTTCCAGGCTTAACCAAAAGTTTATGGTAGTTATGTGCATTTGTCAAGTTCTCCTCCTTATATTTCTGCTGGGAAATTTATTTGGTCTTCTTTTCCACCATGCACTCTTGTTTCTCCAATTTCTCTCTGTAAGAATTGTACTGCGAGTCTGTACCAAACAGTTTATCCCACCACGTGAAGGTTGAAGCATAGTTGCCAATGAAGTTCATATGGTGGAAGTCATGGAATCGAGCCCCAGCATAGAAAGGCACCAAATGCAATGGATTCAGAGGAATGTCGTAGCCGCTAAGGAGAGAGAATTAAGAGAGAGGAGAATTTACAATACAGGTACGGAAGACACTGCTCACATTTCCATTCAAGTGAAGCATTGCTAAAATCAGAAGCAAGTCCCACTGAGTTTAATGGGGCTTACTCTCTTGTAAGTGGGTATAGGACTACAACCATAGACATTTACCAGTTTCCATGTTAACTTGGTTGTAAAACCCCTGAAGTTCCTGGACTATGCAACTGGACAACATACTTCTGAAGCTGTAGAAGTAACATCCGCCATGTGGTATTTAAAATGTGTTTCTTACTTCTGTACTGATGATACATGCTTTATATATAGTCCCTGCAAGGAGGTCATGTAAATATCTTAGCACAAAGCGTCCACAACACTATACCAAGCAGAGGAATGAAATAGTTGAAAAATGTGGGCTCTCTCTCTCTCTCTCTCTCACACACACACACAGTCTGGATTCATAAGTAGATTTTGCTGGGAAAGTATTCAATGAATCGGGGTGGCCAACCTATGGCTCTCCAAATGTTGTTGGGCAACAGCTCCCATCAACCAAAAATTATGGTTAAATGTTCTCTCTAACTATAATAATTTCACTTGTTCAGACATCACAATGAATTCTAGTTAGCTTAACATTAAAAAGCTTTCTATCATAAATAAATAAATAAATAAATAAATACATACATACATACATACATACATACATACATACATTCATAGCCTGTCCATCTGGCTGGGTTGCCCCAGCCACTCTGTATCTATCTTTGACTTGTGAAAATAGAGGGGAAGAGGGAGCATGTGAGCCTAAGGCTCATTTAGGTAGCAAATTTTCCAGTTGTATCTTATCATTTCTAGTTACATCTTAATCATACTTAATAGAGCAGCTTTTATGTGGAACTTAAGGTGACCCTACTTGCTCAAAGAGTATCAAATTAGTTTGTAAGCTTGTCATCTAAAGAATCACGTGCAGTAGAATCCTCTGAATGTTTATGCAAGCTCTACTAAAGTCACTGAAACTTACTCTAAGGTAGGTATACACAGGATTTCAGTCTTAAATTCATGCACTTCTAGGAAATTTAGAGAAAATCCTGAATAGTTAATAGTTTTTTTTTTTTAAGAAAAGGTCACTTGTCTAGATTTTACCTGGTGACTTGGGTGGTATTCAATGAAGTGTGACTTAAGAGTACACCTAGATGACTAATTTAGGTCTAATAATTTTACTATGTCTACCCCAAGTAACACTTTGTTGAATACAACCCTCTATATTTCTGATGAATATGACCAGACTGAACAGCGAAAGTAGATTACCTGTGGACGTCAATGGTTTCCAGCAAGCGACAGATCACCCATGCCCACAGAAGAATCACATGATTGCAAAACACCATTATCCCAATGAAAAACCCAGTTCCAAGAATAAGGGTTTCCAGAGGGTGTGCATATTCAGCTTGCATTCCAAACGGAGCCTATGAAAGGAGGAAGAGGGGGAAAAAGAATGCTCTTTTGTATGCCAAGACATAAATATACTTTACGGCTATTCTGAAATGTATACAGTGGGTTACGAACTTAATTCGTTCCGGAGGTCCGTACTTAACCTGAAACCGTTCTTAACCTGAGGTACCACTTTAGCTAATGGGGCCTGCTGCCGCTGCTGCACGATTTCTGTTCTCATCCTGAGGTATAGTTGTTACATACAGGTAACAGAGGAATGAGTGAACTGTGTTTAGCTCCACTCCAACTCTTTATGACTACAAATTCTGGACTGCCCCTGAAACATTATAATTGCAGCTGGTAGCATAGAACCATGATTACTTAAGACAACAGAATAAGAACCCCTTGTAAAATATTCAGAATGGAAGCAAATCATAGCTTATATGAAAACTTTACAGTGATGCTTTCCTCACCTTCAGATCCCCCTGAAGGTTTTTCTGAGTCTTTAGTCTATGCTCCCTACTGAGCGTTATTTCAGTAATAGAAGCTAGCTATTCAAAAAAGCAATTGGAGGGTGGTTGTTAGGGAAACCACCCAATGTAGGTTACAGGTGGGCTTTAGCTCAGTAGTATAGCACAGTGATGCAGAAGGACTAAAGTTCAGTCACTGGTCTCTCTGTTTAATAGGACCTCAGTAAGTCAGGAGACTAGAGAATTGTGCTGGTCAGACTTCACTACAAATATACTAGGTCAAAGTGGGTTATGTTCCTAACCTACATAATCATTATCAGAATAACAGACAGAGATCATTTGTAGGGGAAACCAGCTGAAAGGATTTTTGTATTTTATAGCCAGTCATTGGTGGGTAAGAAGTTAGACATATTCAGAGCACAGCATTTAAAATGGCAAACTATTTTGAGCGATCAGTTTCGAAGTCTGTCCAACTACAGCAATATTAAACTCTTGATGAAAACAGTTTGCTAAGCGTGCTGTTTTCTCTTCTCCCCTTTTTACAAAAAGAATAGCTAATGTATGCCTAGTGCTTTTATATGCTCACAGCATTACAGCATTAACTAGGTAACCTTCACCAAGAATTTAAGGCAATACATACCACAAACTCATGATGCACTTTGTGGATGTACTTATATATTCTCTTGTGATGCAGCAGCCTATGCAGAAAATAATGCCAGGCATCCTCAATCACAGCACATCCAAAACATTGAGAAAGTAGCACATACCTGGGGGGGGGGGGCAGGGAAAGAGAAGCATTTGTTAAGACAAGTACCATAGATTAGGACACCCTGTCTCCCAAGACAATTTTTGCTTTTTACAAATCATTGTAGCAGTTTTCTAAAACTAATTTCACATAAAATTTACTTAATCCATTAACATCTTTCTTTCTTGCAAATCAGTTGTAATTTGTAATGATAGGAACGCTTTATAGGGAAAGTTCAGCTTGAAAATGACTGACTACTAGAAACTTATTATTATTTTTCTGTGCAGAACTTTTAGAAATCTTCCATATGCTGAAGTGCAGTGCTTGATCGTAACAGGATTTGAGAAACACTGCATTTATTGAAGTACTTAACTGCACAGAGCTGTTTAAGTGAAATCCATCTACTTACCATCTTGGCATGCTTTCCCAGTCATAAGGAATATTAAAATATTCTGTGAAGTAATAGGTACCAAGTATCAGAGGAAACTGAATAAAAAAGTGATTGAACATAAGTGCCTTGAAACACTTCCATTGTCTTTCCCAGGTTTCTGGCTTATCCTGTAAACAAAAAATAAAAGTATTTTATAAATAGAAGTAGAATATTCCAATGATATTACTGAAGATATGATACATGGGAATAAGTACTAAATTAATAGTACTTCATACTATAATAGAAGAATACCTAAATTAAAGGTAACGGAATATCAGCTTTGTCTTATCTGACACTGTTTCAACTGATATTGCCCCAAAATGCAGCAACACTGCTGCCTGCGATTATCAGTGTTTCCATTAATATCAGATATACATTTCAATGTTGATTCCCTGTCAATTATCATCCTACTCCAGGTGTACTTGGGGTAAGGCGAGATAAATATTAAAGTAGTGTTAGATTTTTGTCTTTCAGCCCGGGAACAGTACTGCCATTTGGTCTGAATTTATTGTTAATGAATCAACATTACAAATGCTATTTTCAAGTCAAAAGGAAGCAGTTATGGTATGCATAGATCACAGCACCTATGGCATCAGAGCAGGGATGAGTAACCTGTGACCTTCCAAACATTGTTGAACTCCAGATTCTGTCAGCCCCAGCCGGCATAGCCCATGGTCAGGGATGAGTAACCTGTGACCTTCCAAACATTGTTGAACTCCAGATTCTGTCAGCCCCAGCCGGCATAGCCCATGGTCAGGAATGAGCAGAGCTCATATATCTGGAGGGCCACAGGTTTCCCCACCCCTGGAGCCTGTACTTTGTTTCAAGAAGGCTGCAGGAAATCAGCACAGTAAAGTAATCATGGTTTTATAACAGACTTCTGGGCTCCGGATCTCATTAGGAAGAAGGATAATATGATCTATCTACCTTTTTAGTAGAAACTGGATTGAGAAGGCACCAGAATTATATACGATACAAATTTCACTGACTTATTATTAAATACATTGGTACCTCGGGTTATAGACGCATCAGGTCACAGACTCCGCTAACCCAGAAATAGTACCTTGGGTTAAGAACTTTGCTTCAGGATGGGAACAAAAATCGTGCTCCAGCAGCATGGCAGCAGCAGGAGGCCCTAGCTAAAGTGATGCTTCAGGTTAAGAACAGTTTCAGGTTAAGAACAGACCTCCAGAACGAATTAAGTTCTTACCCGAGGTACCAGTGTATTGCAATACTCCAAGCTTTATGTTATTACATATATACCATTCAGGTATCAGGGTGTATATCACTCAAGCGAATTTCACACACGGTTACTATTAAAAACAAGAGTGCCCAGGACTGATGCTATATACAGGGGCCATGTTCTAGCTTAGTGATGGATAGCCTGAAGCTTTGCAGACTGCTCCAACTCCCATCAGCCCCTGCCAGCATTGCCAATGGTCAGAGATGACAGGACAATTTGGGGGACCACTGGTTCCCACCTGTGTTCTAGCCACTCTACAAGCTTCAGTGGGGGAAACTATCAACTGTACAATGTTATCTCCTTTCTTCATTTACTAGCTGAACAATGCAATCCTATGCATTGCTTAAGATAGAATCCTACACCAACTAACCTGTGAGTAAGCCACAGCGACAATCACATCTGAGCAATTGTCACTGTGGCTTACTCACAGGTAAGTCTGTGTAGCGTTCCAGCTTAAATACATTTTTAACATTACCTCTTGTCCTTTGGGGTAGCGTGCAGGATAACAGTAAACATCTAGCAAATAATACTGTTACTTAAATAATATGTGGTTAAACTTGTTCAGATGTTCCACTTTCTACAATAACATATCAAAACATACACAAACACCCTATTTACTTGAAAGCCTGCAAGTTAGAGGCCAGACTGTCAAAGGCCCTTTGCCTCGTGCTTTTCAACAGTACCACCCAGAATTCAGGTTGGAAGTCAGCAATACGTACTCACAGATAGCTAAACTAAATATAAACTAAATATATAAATATAAATATAGACTAAATATAAGAAATTAACCAAAATATACATAATAATTATACAAGCACATAAATAAGTGTAAATTGTTCCATGTTTGTTATAAAAGCAGAGTAAAGCATAAGATTGGTTTTTTTCTATCCTCTGAAAGAGGCTGCTCACAAAAATGTCACCAGTCGCAAGCTGGCAGAATATGGGAAGTGAACTCATGATCTGGGGGGCTCCAAAGTTATGCCACTTGTTGGAGCCATGTATGACACCAGAGCTGGAATTTTTCATACTAGACAACACTCCATCTTACCTGTTGTATTTTATACTTTTGCATGTAAGGTATAAACTGAAAGATAAATCCAGGCAAACATATTAAAAAGTAGGAAAGTTCATGCACGAGAAGTGATCCCCAGGTTGCAATCTGGTATTTGGTGTAGTTATTCAGCATATATGTCCAAGCATTTTTAAATGGCTGTTGTAGCGGATTCTCAGGCAAGAAAGAGTCTATATATTCTACAGCCAGGTAGGCAGAATTCAGTATGCCAACACTGTCGTTAGTTGCCATCGTTCAGTTCTGGAACATCACACCCGTAGCTTCTCTGCAGGATTCTAGGAACAGTAAACAGACATCATGGTAAAGACACCATAACCAAAATGACATCGGCCAGCAACACAGTGTGCAGCTGTTGACTTGCATAAAAATAGTAGGGGACAAGATCTATCCATTTCCATACTAGACAACAGATGTCGCTGCATGCCCTTTGTCCTTGTCCGGTAGGAGAAGAGATTAATTCATACCTGCTTGCGCTGTATACATTGACAGAATCTGCTCTACCGCCTGACAAGAAGGAAATGTGCTGCTGCTTAATTAGGATGCCTTGGCCATAAATTGATCGATCATGCTAGTTATCTCTTACATAATAAAAAGTAAATTGAAAGCCCTGCATGAAACTACTAGGATTTACCTCGAGAGAGCACCCAAGGATTAACTACAAAAACAATTACAGTGGTACCTCATGTTACGTACCGTCCCCCTTACGAATGCTGCGGGTTACGCGCTCCACTAACCCGGAAGTAGATCTCCCTTGTGCGACCCTTGCCCCAGGACGCAAGCGGAAGTCGCACTCTGGCGAAGTAGCAGCAGCAGGAGGTGCCCTTAGGGAAAGTATGCCTCATGCTACGAGCGGTTTCGGGTTACAAACGGACCTCTGGAACGGATTAAGTACGTAACACAAGGTACCAGTGTATCATCTTTCCCTTCCTGATATGAACAAAGGACAGGTGCCAATGTTTATGTACCAATTTCAGCCCAAACCAATTCTTACCTATATGGCATTGCTAATGCATCAGATTGAACAAAGTTTTTATAAGCATTCAATATCGGAGGTATAAGATCAAATTACATGCTTCTGGGTCATGTGGCCAGCATGACTAAGCCGCTTCTGGCAAACCAGAGCAGCGCATGGAAATGCCGTTTACCTTCCTGCTGGAGCGGTACCTATTTATCTACTTGCACTTTGACATGCTTTCAAACTGTTAGGTTAGCAGGAGCAGGGACCGAGCAACGGGAGCTCACCCCGTCTGATTGGCAAGTCCTAGGCTCTGTGGTTTAACCCACAGCGCCACCCACATCCCTCAAGCATTCACATACATGCTTTCAAATGTATATGTGTAAGTTTGCTTAACCTGATGCAGTAAAGTAACTCTTGATAAAGAGGAATTAAATGCTGTGCTCTTCTAATTATTCAGTCAGGGCAAGAATTTAGGCTTGCCAGATGGAACAATCCTGACCCTCCAGAGTGGCCAATGGTCAAAGATGACAGGAGTTGTAGTCCAGCAACATTTAGAGAGCCAGAGGCTAGCCATCCCCAATATGTGTGAAAATCAACTAACATTAAGAGTGCAACAACAACAGAATCCCAATCCCACCTCAGCAATCAAACTGAGTGACTGCAGGCTAAGGTACCTGACCAGGGGAGTGAAATCCTTATCATGGCTACTCTGCCTTTCTGTACCTTAAGCCTTACTTTGTGCTGCACTTGATATTCAGGTGAATCTATTTGGAGGAAGTTTATACCTCCCTCTTTGTCCAGCCAGGTATCAGATATACAGACCAGACTGGCAAGTCTGAAATGATTGAGGTCTATTATTTATTTATTGCACACTTTTTTTTAACATAAAAAGTAAACTCAAAGTGAATTGCAATGTATCAAATAACTTACCCAAACTATCTGCTATAATTATGCACATTTCAACCTCCTAACAGTATCAGTAATCTATTCTTCTACCCATATTACAAGTTAAAGGGAGCAGGTGGTGCTGTGGTCTAAACCACTGAGGCTCTTGGGCTTGCCGATTGGAAGGTCGGCGGTTTGAATACCTGCAATGGGGTGAGCTCCCATTGCTCTGTCCCAGCTTCTGCCAACATAGCAGCTCAAAAGCAGGCCAGTGCAAGTAAATAAATAAATAGGTACTGCTGTGGCAAGAAGGTAAACTGCATTTCTGTGAGTTCTGGTTTCTGTCACAGTGTTCCATTGCACCAGAAGCAGTCTTGTTATGCTGGCCATATGACCCAGAAAAGCTGTCTATGGACAAATGCCGATTCCCTCAGCCTGAAGCAAGATGAGTGCCACAATCCCATAGTCACCTTTGACTGGACTTAACTGTCCAGGGGCCCTTTACCTTTTTGTTATTACAAGTTAAAAGAGATAAGACAGCTCTGCCTGCAAGTTTGCTTTCCAACAGCGCAACTCAATAGGGAAAAGTAATGGGGAGGCATGAAAAGCAAGCACTGGAGCAGTTATTCCTTTACTGCCAGACTGAGGGGGCCAGGCTGGTCTTCCTCTTGGTCTTCCTAGTTGCCCTGTGTACCCCTGCTAGTGACAGAGGCCAGAGCATGCAACCCACTGGTTCCTGTGCAACGCAAGACTATGACTGAAAGCAGATACACCCTAGCTCTGTGAAGCAAGACTTAAGCATGCAAAATGATGAAACCTTAGGGTGTGAGCCTGTGACCTGGCCGGTAACTAAGTATTTATCATTACAAAAGACTGGTACCTCTACCCAGGAAATCCAATCAAGTAACCTGCTAGACAGGAGATAAACAACAACAGGAGAAAAACAAGATTAAAATTTCTGTGATGTAGGTGGGATGTATCTGAGGGGTGGTCTTAGGTTACACCCCTTCTGTGATGTATGTAGATGTTTCTGGGGGTGGTCTTGATCTAGAGAATGGGGATTTTAAAAGTCTTTATAAGGCCTTGCATGCCATTTTTCTGGGTCCTCCTCCTTTCCTGCGTGTGAGGGGAGCACCCTGTTGCAACAGATCAATAAAGATCAGGCTTACTAGCTGCTTTGCTTCTCAATATTCTCTGGTTGGCCTCTGTTATTTTCTCCTACCAATAGGGAACCTATGTAAGGACTCTATATGGGCTCTTGGATACCCCATAAGGGAAAAGGGCAAATTTTTATTTACAACAGCAGCACTAGGCGAACCAAAACAGCGAAAATCGAAAACAGGCACCAGGAGAAAGAAAGGCCTTCTCCTATAACTCACAACTAATAACAACAACTAATAAAAACAACTAATAAAAAATAAAAATGCATCTCCCGAACCCTTAACTTCAGCTTTTGTCTCTGAGAGAGAAGTCGGTGAGGGGGGAGAGAAATAAAACGGAAAGTCACAAAATAACAGGACTGAGCGGCCAAGAAATGAATATTTTGGAGCCCATAAACAAAATGTAAAGGGGTTGCGTTTGTCGCCTTTTTCGGGTGGGGGGTCTTCAAATGCAACCAATGAAAGGAGTACCCCCTAAAACAACCCGCCCCCCAAAGCGCCTCGGCTCTCCATCCTCTTACCTGCGCCGAGGGATGCAGCAGCTCTGCCCACCGACGCTCCGCGACAAGGGCCAGACTGCCTCCGCGCCGGGTCCTCAAATACGCCTCCTCCATTGGCCGAGCAGGTCTCGGCGGGCTCCCATTGGGTGGAAGGATGGAGTGAGATCGTCAGATCTCGTGGGCTGGCCAATGGGACGAGGCGCCAGTTCATTGACGAAGAGAAGGGAGAGGAGCGAGATGGGTGGATGGAGGGGACGCGGGGCGGAAGGTAGCTATGCGAACCGCACGGCGGCTGCACGCTCACCTGCTTCTCCTAATATCGAAGGATCGCAGCCTCTGCTCACGGGGTTTACTTCCAAGGAAAGCTGGGCATAAGACGGCAGCTTTCCGATGCAGCTTAGCTCCCCTGCCTCCCTTCATTATTGCCAGGATTGGGTGTGATGTTACATATTGCAATCTTAAAAATCAATTTATAAACAACACACTGTCGGGCTGAGAACTAAAAACAGACGGGTGAAACACTCATTAAAACCCACAAAAGTCGGTAAAAAAAGTCTTCTCACGAAGTGTTTGTCCCTTATATAGTTGTAGGGAGAAAGCACTCCACAAACAAGGAATCCATGCTGGGGAAGTTTGCACCACCACTTAATTAGTCTCTAACAGATAACATAAAAAGATTCCCTCTGCTGATCTTGGAACACAGATAGGTTCAGTATTTCATGTATTTGAGTCACAAGCTGTCAGAGAAGGTGCAGTGTTTTAGATATTTGAGTTGCAAGCTATTTAAGTGTGTAAAGGTGCACAGCCATTTAAGGCTATAAAGGTGCAGCCTTGACTTAGGCTGGGAAATGAATAGATGACCAATGCAGTTGTCTAAAGGTTGATGTACAGTGGTACCTCGGGTTACATACGCTTCAGGTTACAGATTCCGCTAACCCAGAAATATTACCTCGGGTTAAGAACTTTGCTACAGGGTGAGAACAGAAATTGCGCGATGGCGCGGCAGCAGCGGGAGGCCCCATTAGCTAAAGTGGTGCTTCAGGTTAAGAACGGACTTCCAGAACAAATTACCGTAAGTACTTAACCAGAGGTACCACTGTACTATGATTCATATTGGTTGTATAAGTCAAAACTCTGGCAGCCACATTTTGTTTTGTTTTTTTTTAAAGATATTTATTAAAGTTTTAGACAATAAAACAAACTTCACATTCACAACCAAAAAGAAAAAACACCATCACAATCAATCAAAAAAGCCAAAAAAGAAAAAGAGTACAATAAAAAAAAAACCCATACAAAATAGAAGAAAAAAGACATGAAAAAAAACATAAAAAACCAATTTCTTAGATATTCTTTTCATAACCCTCCTTCCAGACTTCCTCACATCTCCCTTTTCTGTGTTCCCTTTTACAAAATCTTATTCAGCAATACTTCACCCTCTTTCAAATCTTATTTTGTATTATACATTTCAACTATTATGTCTCCAATTTTTCCCTTTATTATCAGTTATTTGAGTTTGACATAACATTATTCTAACTTCACCTTTGTTCTTAAAAACCAGTTTTTGCATACTCCTTTCAGCTATGTCACTAATGCCATATTATCTTTATATCCTGCATCATTCTAACATTCTACAATTTACAATGCTTTTGCAAGTAGTCTTTAAATTTCTTCCAGTCCTCTTCCACTAGCTCTTCTCCCAGGTCTCGGATTCTGCCAGTCATTTCTGCCAATTCCATATAGTCTATCAGTTGCATCTGCCATTCTTCCAGAGTGGGCAAATCTTGTGTCTTCCAATGTTTTGCGATGAGTATTCTTGCTGCTGTTACTGCATACATAAAAAAAGTTCTATCCTTCTTTGGCACCATTTGGCCAACAATGCCCAAAAGGAAGGCCTCTGGTTTCTTAGGGAAGGTATATTTAAATACCTTTTTCAATTCATTATAGATCATTTCCCAGAAAGCCTTAACCTTTGGGCACGTCCACCAAAGGTGAAAGAATGTTCCCTCAGTTTCTTTACATTTCCAACACTTATTATCTGGCAAGTGGTATATTTTTGCAAGCTTGACTGGGGTCATGTACCACCTGTATATCATTTTCATAATATTTTCTTTCAGGGCATTACATGCCGTGAATTTCACACCAGTGGTCCATAACCGTTCCCAGTCAGCAAACATTATATTATAACCAATGTCTTGGGCCCACTTTATCATAGCTGATTTGACCGTTTCATCCTGAGTGTTCCATTTTAACAGCAAGTTATACATTCTTGAAAGTACCTTAGTTTTAGGTTCTAACAGTTCTGTTTCTAGTTTCGATTTTTCCACCTGGAAGCCTGTTTTTTTGTCCATATTAAAAACCTCCCTAATTTGACGATAATGCAACCAATCTCGCACTTTATCCTTTAGTTTCTCAAAACTCTGCAATCTCCATGTGTCTCCATCATTTTCTAATATCTCCCAATATTTTGGCCACTTGGCCTCCATATTGAGTCTTTTCTGAGCCTTAGCTTCCATTGGTGACAACCACCTTGGGGTCTTATTTTCTAATAAATCTTTGTATCTTGTCCAGACATTAAACACTGCTTTCCTGACAATATGGTTCTTAAATGCTTTATGAGCTTAAAAATATGGAACGCTTCACGAATTTGCGTGTCATCCTCTGGCATCCTCAAAACTCTGGCAGCCACATTTTGCACTCATTGACATAAACTAGACAGACCACGGCTACTTTTAAGCCTCCCTGCCAGAAACGTGTCCCAAGCGTGTTGTCACTGAAGAGTTAACACCATCCCATCCTCATAATGCAGTTCAGTGATGTGGTAAACAGCTCAGAGGTATTTCACTTGAGAAACCAGTTTGACAGTGACAGAATGCTTCTTGATTTTAAAAGGAAAGAACACACTCATTTGGAGTGCTCTTAAGGGACTAGCCTTTTCTCTGACATCTAGTTTTCTCTGAAGGGTGGGCCTGCATGTGGATAAGGAGAAACATTCAAACATGAGCTTGTAAGTGGTACAGTCCAGACACAGTTTATCTCCCTCTAAGAATCAGTAATAGACACCAAAGGCGAATGGAAATGTTTTCATTCACACGGTAGCTCATCATTATACTTCTATTGCTATATCAATGAGAATTACTACAAGATTCACCTAAAACAAAAACTGGCTTCCTGTTTATCATGCCTGTTGCCCCATGTGTTGATTCATGCAGCTTTGATATTTGCAGGGATCTCTGTTTTCAACAACTAATAGGATGCTGACCTGCTCTGATTATTTTTTTTACTGCTGCTGCTGCTAGTGAGAGCTCCTGGGCCATTCCATCTGCTTGCCCACTCTGTTCCTAGATGCCAACCAGCCAGCACTTCATTGAGGATAGTAAAAACATCTATGGCTATCTGGCTTGCTGCCACACTACAGTGCAAACCTTTTGGAGTTTGCATGAGGGCACCAACCTCTTTAAGTTTGTGCTGTGGAATGTATTATCCAAGTAGGAGAAAGAAGTGATGTAATATTGGGTAGCAGGACTGGCCCACCCATGAGGCAAGGTGAGGTGACTGCCTCAGGTGGCAGGACCCATAGGGTAGCAGATTCGGATGTAGATCTTTACTCCCCACTTCTTCCTTTGTGGGGAGGGAGGTACCTTTTTCTGGTTTGCCCCAGGCACCAAAATGTCTTGAGCCAGCCTTGTTGGGTAGTTTTTGCTGTCTGAAGTGAGAATCTGAGTTGTAATGCTTTTGTTCGTTTCAAAGTTGTTCAGTACCACTCAGTGTGAGACACTGAACCAGTATAGATTACAACCCTATGAGGGTGGGAGTCTAGATGGGAGTAGTTTTGTTGCTGGTTATACATTGCCCTAGAATGAATGAGCTCCTCATTCATTCTAGGGCAATGTATAACTCTCCCTCCTGTCTCAAGGCACCCACAGGCTACTGGAAGATGGGAGAGAGAGGTTAATATTTCAATGGGTATGGTTGTCGCTAAAAAAGTAAATATCTTGAAGTGGCAGGAGGATGTCACAATTCTGTCACTTTGTTCCACTTTGTGAATTGTTTTGACAGAAAAACAGGCTACAAATCACTAAGCAAATAAATAACTTTTTGTGTGAACCTATTTCCTTACCAGCCAGACTGTACGGTAAATATTGTTGGCCACTGTGTGCCACTATGGAACCTGGCAGCACCAGCATGGGTATTATTTGACCGATTCATGCATTCAGAGAAATTTTAGCTTCTACTGTTACTGCATCAAGCAGCTGCTGTGGAGAAGTATTTCTTTGAATAAGAGAAACTGTGTTACACTTTTAACATTGTGTGTGTGTGTGCACGCGCGCCAGGCACTTCTGTCCTCCACTGCCTCCCGCAGTTTGATCAAATTCATGCTGGTAGCTTCAAGAACACCATCCAGCCATCTCGTCCTCTGTCGCCCCCTTCTCCTTGTGCCCTCCATCTTTCCCAACATCAGGGTCTTTTCCAGGGAGTCTTCTCTTCTCATGAGGTGACCAAAGTATTGGAGCCTCAGCTTCACGATCTGTCCTTCCAGTGAGCACTCAGGGCTGATTTCCTTAAGAATGGATACGTTTGATCTTCTTGCAGTCCATGGGACTCTCAAGAGTCTCCTCCAGCACCATAATTCAAAAGCATCAATTCTTCGGCGATCAGCCTTCTTTATGGTCCAGCTCTCACTTCCATACAGCACTACTGGGAAAACCATAGCTTTTACTATACAGACCTTTGTTGGCAAGGTGATTTCTCTCCTTTTTAAGATGCTGTCTAGGTTTGTCATTGCTTTTTTCCCAAGAAGCAGGCGTCTTTTAATTTCGTGTCTGCTGTCACCATCTGCAGTGATCAGGGAGCCCAAGAAAGTGAAATCTCTTACTGCCTCCATTTCTTCCCCTTCTATTTGCCAGGAGGTGATGGGACCAGTGGCCATGATCTTCGTTTTTTTGATGTTGAGCTTCAGACCATATTTTGCACTCTCCTCTTTCACCCTCAATAAAAGGTTTTTTAATTCCTCCTCACTTTCTGCCATCAGGGTTGTGTCATCTGCATATCTGAGGCTGTTGATATTTCTTCCGGCAATCTTTATTCCGGCTTCGGATTCATCTAGCCCAGCCTTTCGCATGATGAATTCTGCATATAAGTTAAATAAGCAGGGAGACAATATACAGCCTTGCCATACTCCTTTCCCAATTTTGAACCAATCAGTTGTTCCATATCCAGTTCTAACTGTAGCTTCTTGTCCCACATAGAGATTTCTCAGGAGACAGATGAGGTGATCAGGCACTCCCATTTCTTTAAGAACTTGCCATAGTTTGCTGTGGTCGACACAGTCAAAGGCTTTTGCATAGTCAATGAAGCAGAAGTAGATGTCTTTCTGGAACTCTCTAGCTTTCTCCATAATCCAGCGCATGTTTGCAATTTGGTCTCTGGTTCCTCTGCCTCTTCTAAATCCAGCTTGCACTTCTGGGAGTTCTCGGTCCACATACTGCTTGAGCCTTCCTTGTAGAATTTTAAGCATAACCTTGCTAGCTTCCCCCATAGTCGTCGCGATTGGCCAGGGCCAAGCGCCCTGCAGGTTTGGCACCAGAATCTTCCTCGCGCGCGCCAAGAGGTGCGGGAGGGTGTGCCTCTCAAGACACTCTGCACATGCCCCAAACCTCTCCATAGGATGAAGTGCATGTATGCCTGCTTGCCAGAATGCGTGCCACCCTAGGAACCATATCCTAGAGGCCGAGGTCACTTTGCCGCCACCCCCTACAACAAAATATATGATCGATTATGCAGGACCCCCCCCCCAATATTTTATTCAGGTTGGCCATGCGTGCCACAATCAGGGTGCGACTGGGCTTTAACATCCCACAAGGTTCTTCTGTTTTCCCATGCTCAAAAGTCACTTTTCGTTTCACATGTTTGTTGAGTAGTCAGCTATACAGCTGCCGATAAAACGTTTTAGGTGTGTTTTAAGTGCATTATACAAACGTGACACTAGATGGCGCTGGTAAGCTAATGCCAAATTACATACACAGTGGTACCTCTGGTTAAGTACTCTACTTAATTCGTTCTGGAGGTCTGTTCTTAACCTGAAACTGTTCTTAACCTGAAGCACCACTTTAGCTAATGGGGCCTCCTGCTGCTGCCGCTGGAGCACGATTTCTGTTCTCATCCTGAAGCAAAGTTCTTAACCCGAGGTACTATTTCTAGGTTAACCTGTAACCTGAAGCATCTGTAACCTGAAGCATCTGTAACCTGAGGTACCACTGTATACAGTAGTTTAAACCTTTGTTTAAAAAACAGAAAAGCAAGCATGTTCACAGCGTTTTTTTATACATGTGTCGATTCAGCCTATATTTACACTCATAGGAAACTGCCCTACTCTCCAAGGTCACTTCCAGACTACCTGGTTACTGAGCATTCTGGTTTGTTCATAGGAAGTTTGCAGGGACGTTCTTTGTTATTACTTATTTGAATTGTTGCCCATCCTTCATCATGAAGTTTCAGGGCAAGTTACAACAATTTTTAAAATGCAATATTCCGAACAGTTAAAACAAATGAGATGACATTGCTTCAAGCATTATCCTGCCCTTTCTGCCGCAATTTCCCGTCCTTATTGCATACATATACATATACATGTATCTGTGTGTATGTATGTATGTATATATGTATGTATGTATACATACATATATATGTATTATGGTGCTGGAGGAGACTCTTGAGAGTCCTATGGACTGCAAGAAGATCAAACCTATCCATTCTTAAGGAAATCAGCCTTGAGTGCTCACTGGAAGGACAGATCCTGAAGCTGAGGCTCCAATACTTTGGCCACCTCATGAGAAGAGAAGACACCCTGGAAAAGACCCTGATGTTGGGAAAGATCAAGGAGAAGGGGACGACAGAGGACGAGATAGTTGGACAGTGTTCTCGAAGCTACCAGCATGAGTTTGACCAAGCTGTGGGAGGCAGTGGAAGACAGGGGTGCCTGGTGTGCTCTGGTCCATGGGGTCACGAACAGTCGGACATGACTAAATGACTAAATAACAACAATATATATACACACACACACACATACATACATACATCCAATGTTGCGGGGAAAGGTGGTTTGT
Organism: Podarcis muralis; assembly: GCF_964188315.1. Classification (NCBI taxonomy): domain Eukaryota; kingdom Metazoa; phylum Chordata; class Lepidosauria; order Squamata; family Lacertidae; genus Podarcis; species Podarcis muralis. The sequence goes on along the minus strand of NC_135663.1, from coordinate 44,149,456 downwards.
TGCGCAAGAGCTTCAAAGCAACTGTAACAAAGCAACCTGAATTTCCCACCCAGAAATATTAATGGACTGGAAAAACTAGTCCATCAATCTCATTACTGCCTACACAATGACAACTATTGAATATGGAGCGTTCTACATGCAAGGCAGGCAATCACTCTATTTCTATAAAATATGAAGAGCAGTTCACAATTTTAATAAATAATTGTAAGATATCAGTGAAGCAGCAACAATCTTGAAAAACAGCACAATCCTATACATATGAGTTTCACAGAGTTTAATGGTGCTTATTCCCTGGTAAGCAGGTACAGGTTTGCAACCGAAAAGGTTAATACAGTATAGGGATTGCAGTGGGAGAAGGAAGAGCTAAACTTCCCCTTCTTGTGGACTGTGGTCCTAATCTAGATTAGGCTGCTCCTGTGCTTGGCTTTCATTAAAAACAGAAACCCTGAGGTGGCTAAAGCAAAGCATTTAATGCCACACAATGTGCAATGAGGGACCCTCATGTATCAGACCACAGACCACAGAAAGTATGAAAAATACTCTAAAAACATATTAAAGAGGAACAAAGAGGTCCTTTGCATATTGTTCATTGCCTCTTTTTTATTTGTTTACTTGCGGACATTAAAAGTATATTCTTTTCTATTTGTGGGTCTTTCCAGTGCTTGTGTTATGAAATGGAGACCACAATCCCCTCATGCTTGCTTTGCCTTTCTTTCAGAGGCAGTAATACTTCTGAAAACCAGTTTCTGGAAACCTCAGGAGGGGAGAGCAATCTTGTGCTTGCTTCCTGCTTGCGGGTTTCCCACAGACATCTGGTTGGCCAGCGTGAGAACAGGATGATGGACAGGGCCGGATTTAGGCTTGATAAGGCCCAAAGGTCCTGAAGGTAATGGGGCCCTTTATATGTCCAGCTGTCCTTTGACAACAACAAATTGTCACTGTTTTTTGTGTTGAATCTATGCTATATGGTAATTTATGGACCTAATAGGTATCTAACGCCATTTGCACATAACAAAATATGTATTTTATCAAAGTAATTGATATAGAAATAAGTAAACCAGTGATATTTTAGGGAGCAGGCTAGCAGGCATAGCCCATTATTTACATCATAGGAGCCTGCACAACACAAAACACTGTTGCTGTATGTAGGTTTTATTTTGTTTGTTTGTTTATCTTATATTTTGGAAATGTACATCCAGGTTTTTTTCCTTTAATTTTTTGGGGGGGCTCCCAACAGAGTGGGGCCCTAAACTATAGCTTATTTAGCTTATATGTAAATCCAGCACTGACGATGGACTAGTTCAGGGGTCAGCAACCCGCGGCTCTGGAGCCGCATGTGGCTCTTTTACACCTTTGCCGCAGCTCTGGGAAGGATACTAGCGAGGGGAGGAGGCGCATTGTGCGCCCCGACACTCCCCACTGTGGCGGGCGCTGTACTGGCTGTGACGTCGCATGGGGGCAGTGCGTGCGTTAGTCACGCACCATCCCGACGTCACCTGCCCGCCCGCCCGCCCGCTACATTGTAAGGGGCATGTACGCTGGTCACTGCATTGAAAGGGGGCATGTACGCTGGTCACTGTTTTGAAGGGGAGTGAAGAACACACACACACAAAAAGGTAACTTCTTAATTTAACGTTTATTTCTATGAGGAGGAGTAATTCTGAGGGGTCAAACAAAGAAATAATAAAAAAGTGACAAAAAAGTTATTTTTATAATGACGAGTTTTGCGGCTCCAAGTTTTTTTTTCTTCTGAAACGGGTCCAAGTGGCTCTTTTTGTCTTAAAGGTAGCAGACCCCTGGACTAGTTCCTCATGACAACCTTCAGACTTCTCAAATGACAGAGCCTGACTTACACAGGGCTATTTGAGGTGTGCAAAGCACAACCAAGCTGTTAGAAACCACACACTCCAGTCTACAAGCAGGCAGTATTGCTTGTGTTGTAGTTAGAAGTGGTTTTTTTAAAGGAGATGAAGCTAAATGCCTGCTTTCAGCCACACGGTGTTGGTTTTCCATGACCACTAGTATTTATTCCAACATGCAGTAGTGTTTAGTGGTTTAATATATCTGGACTGTAACAAGGCAGAGGATCACACACCCATCCTGATTTCAGATTGGAACTAATGATTTTCAGGTTTTACAGACTCAGCTTTAACTGGCATCCATGACTCAGATGGAATGAAGCCATCACTTATGCGAAGTGGTGCCACTACTTATTTCACAAACAGCAGGATTCTACGGAGCAGGTAGGAGATGTACAGCCCCGCAGCATTCACAGCCTCCACAACGGATCAGCTGCTTGAAGCAGTTACCAGACTTCTACCTGCCACAAGAGCAAATCATCTTCTGGAACATGAGGTACACCAGACCTTCTTGAACCTTTAGATTTAAGCTCCCTAAAACATACTTTCCTGCTAGTACCTTTGCTGTAGAGAGAAACTGCTTGTTGTAATTTGGTTTAACCATAAGTTGTAATTTTCCAAGTTTAAATTTTGACATTGACACATGTCTGTGTTTTATTTTCCTGTAGTCATTCCAAACCTTATTTTTCTCTGGTTTTTCCTGTGTGTGTGTTTTAATTCCCCCCCCAATTTTTTTTATTAGTTTTCACAATATTATAAACAAACAAACAAACACACAAGACAAACAAACATAAATCATAGCCTTATTGAAAATTACTGTTATTAACTTTGTTAAGTGACTTCCTCGCTTCATTGCATGTCCTTTTAACGGTTTTCCAAATCCCAATTTTTATGAAATTTAACTTAAACATTGCATCCTTAGATCTTCACCTTATGGAATTAAATATATTAATTCATCACTTAACATAAATAAAATCCTAAGCCCATTAAGTATCTGCAAGCTATTTTCAGTTAGTTTAACTTAACAAATTTAACTAAATAATCATTAAATTTATTCCACTCTTCCTGATACTCCTCCTCCTTCTGGTCGCAGACTCTTCCGGTTAGGTCGGCTAGCTCCGAAAAATCCATCATCTTCATCTGCCTTTCTTCTATTGTTGGTAATTCTTGGGTTTTCCACTTTTTAGCTAACAAAATACGAGCAGCAGTTGTGGCCCCTGTTCATTGTCACGACTCCCTCCTCCCCTGAAATCTCCAACCACTGTGGCCTGCTGAGAAGGAGGGTGCGGCTGTTTTTTCCTTCTGGGCAAAGGATTAAGAAGACTGCCTAAGGCCATGGCAGGGGAGGGGCAGAATTCTTTTCACCAGAACCTTGCTCAATGTTCATTCACTGTCTCTTATTGTTACTCCGTGGGAGGTAATTCATCTGAAGAGTCATACCTTATTATGCTGCAAGGCAACAAAACATTGCTGTGTGGTGTGTTCTTGTTCACTGTTCTTGTCAGACAACCATACCCTCTTCCTCAAAAGTCCACTCCATTCCAGTCTTCTCACTTTCCCAGGCAGTCAACAGTGCATGGCCTCTTAGCATGCTCTGTCCTCATCTAGCTGTTTTGCCAGTTCCAATATATTTTGCTGCCTGAGGCAAAGAACATGATGGCGCTCTATCCAACCCACTTCCACCTAAAGGAAATTGGATTGGCAGCTGAATCTTACTTTTGCACTTACAGGGTAGTGCCCTTTAGTGCTCACTTAGCGGGTGCTTGACAGGCTTGTAGCCCACCCATAGCTCTGATTTCCAACAGAGTGGAATGTCCAGGGGGCCAGAAGGAATGGCTGATGGGCTACATCTGTCACTTGAGCCAATTGCCTCACTCTGCCCAATGGTGGGGTGAATGCTATCAACGGCTTAAATGCATCTCTATACCTTTTTAAAAATGCATGCAAAATTTGTTTCCTTTGTCTTTTAAGCACCCAGGAACATCGTCAGTTTGAAGTTTGCACTAGAACCTCATTTCCCTGGCTGTACATAGTTTGCGGGAAACAGGGATGCATATAGGAGCTAGGCATATTAATAGTGACCTTTGCTATGGGGCGGGACACGGGTGGTGCTGTTGGTTAAACCACAGGGCTAGGCCTAGGACTTGCCGATCAGAAGGTCGGCGGTTCGAATCCCCATGACAGGGTGAGCTCCCGTTGCTCAGTCCCTGCTCCTGCCAACTTAGCAGTTTGAAAGCACATCAAAGTGCAAGTAGATAAATAGGTACCACTCCGGCGGGAAGGTAAACGGCGTTTCCGTGCGCTGCTCTGGTTCGCCAGAAGCGGCTTAGTCATGCTGGCCACATGACCCAGAAGCTGTATGCCGGCTCCCTTGGCCAATAAAGCGAGATGATCACCGCAACCCCAGGGTTGGTCACAACTGGACCTAATGGTCAGGGGTCCCTTTACCTTTTTGCATGGGGCTGCTGCAGGACCTGAAGGAGAGCAGCGGCAAGGGAGGCCAGGCCAGTGAGCACATCAGCTCCCAGTTGGCAGTAGTGGACTCTGTCAGTCTTCATTTTATATAATGTTCTCGTTTTAGTATTTTAATTGTAAACTGCTTTGGGTGCCTTGGCAGAAAGGAGGTATGTAAATTCAGTCAATCAGTGGTGATGGGAGGTTATTTGAAGGTGGTTAAGAGCAATAGTGGCTTGGAGCAGAGAGCATGGCGGGAACATCTTAGATCCCCACAAACTTTCACCTGCTTTTCTTTGCATTTTTTGTGGCTAATTTCCCATTGTGCAAGGGCTCAATGAATGACAAATATAGCATCGGTGTGGACTAATTTTTTAAAACTTGTAAACACTGCTTTTCTGTTTTAAATAAACATATAAAGCGGGTCAACAAAAGGCAGTGTTTTTAACATTGTGTTTTAATTGTTGTAACCCACCCTGGGATCTTAGGGTAAAGGGTGATTAATTAATTAGTTAATTATGCAAAACAATCAAATGCAATAAAAATAACTGAAACAGCAGAAAGATAAATGAACAGTGCACATTTATTCGAAAGTAATTCCCACAGTGTTTAATGTGGCTCAGATAAAGTGTGTGCAGGGGCTGTAGTAAATATTCAGCAGAATCAGTCAAACACATAACACTCCCCCCCCCCCCCCCCGCAATGGCCGAAGGTTCATGAAAGAAACACATACAATTACAGAGCATCCACGCCCCCCAAAATATTCGCCATGCACCCCAGAGCCTAAGAAGGGAGAGGGGTTGGGGAATCACTAGAATAGCATATTGTGTGCCAGAATATACAAGCTAATCATATTCCCATGGCATCCTATGCAACAACAATGCGGTTTCTATAAAAACACACACGCACACTGAACTGAAAAGGAAAGGAATGGAACTGAATTCCTATTTATTTGAGCCAATCTCTCCTAGGATCTCTTTGGCATGTGTGTGAGCACATTTCTCTTTTTGGAGAGAAGGCGGGAGAAGGAGTCTTTATTGATTTCTTTTCCGCTCTTACTGGCCCACCCAAGTACATTCAGGCTGGAAACCTGTCGCCAAAGAACCGGCTTATTAGTTCAAATTCACGTGTGACTTGAAGCCCCAGCAGCACCACAGGTCAATAATAATATAATGAATTAATAATAAGTGCTTTTTTCTAGAAAAATAGGCGCCGGGACTCACCATGAAGTTACAGTAAGTGCCACACTTTTTAACAACAAAAAATAAGATATTGGTACTCAAAGTACCCCCTCCCCCGCAAATCACTGATTAATAATAATAATAATAATAATAATAATAATAATAATAATAATAATAATTTTATTATTTATACCCCACCCATCTGGCTAGGTTTCCCCAGGCAGTTTACCCCACATTGCTTCCTCATGTCACCAGGGCTTTCACAAGCCCCATGGGTATGCCATGGAGGGGACTGGCAGATCCCAAAGAAGTGGGAGAATGGATCAGGCAGTCAGAACTGGGTGACCCAGGGAAGTGCCTGAGCAGGATGGAGGAAGGTCAAGGCCTCAAGAAAGGTCAGAGCTGGTGGAGCTGGCTTGTGATTAAAAAAGTCAGGAGCTGGATCCTGGAGAAGGTTCAAGCAGGCTGTCAGAGAGGTGTCCCACCTTGTGACGTCAGATGCCTCTAGTCAGGCGTCTCCTAAAAGGTAGCTGTCATCACTCCCAGCCCCTCCTGACAGGAAGGAGCCTCCCTCCAGCAGAGGCACCTGAGAGGAAGTTGGAGACGTGAGCCAGCACCTCTGTCCTTGTTGGGAATCAAGCCCATATCAGGAGAAACTGGCAACTCTCCCAGGCACCCGGCTTGATCTCCTGTTGACCTCCCTGTCTGCATTCCCCAGCAAGATCCAGGCTAGGTCGCAATAGGCGATCCTTCCCAGCGTGAGAAGAACACCCCCCCCCTCTTTCCTGCCCCCCCCCCGGCAGGGGAAAGAGATAGACAGAAACGTATTTACATGCCTTTATTTCTGTCTTTGCAGCGTTACAAACAACATGACTGCTCTCTTCAAACTCCAGCAGTCGAGAGAGAACAAACACTTCCTGTCCAGCTCATATTACACTCTGAGCTAATTCTGGTGCCCTCTGCACTGTGAATTGACTGTCCCTCTGTTTCCCACGGAACAGTCCCAACGTTCCATCATGTGATGTTTTCAAGCTACCAGCAGCTCACGGCTGCATTGCTTCTATATCGTAACAGTTCTCAAGGACATGGAGATTCCAGCATTGACATAAATGAACCTCACAGACCCAGCCCACTGTATAAAAGGTAGAGGTACCCCTGCCCGTACGGGCCAGTCTTGACAGACTCTAGGGTTGTGCGCCCATCTCACTCAAGAGGCCGGGGGCCAGCGCTGTCCGGAGACACTTCCGGGTCACGTGGCCAGCGTGACAGCACTGCTCTGGCAAGCCAGAGCCGCACACGGAAACGGCGTTTACCTTCCCGCTTGTAAGCGGTCCCTATCTATCTACTTGCATCTGGGGATGCTTTCGAACTGCTAGGTTGGCAGGCGCTGGGACCAAGCGACGGGAGTGCACTCCACCGCGGGGATTCGAACCGCTGACCTTTCGATCGGCAAGCCCTAGGCGCTGAGGCTTTTACCCACAGCGCCACCCACGTCCCTAGCCCACTGTATAGCAGTGCCCATTTGCTTGCCCAGAGCAGAAATGCCTGTTATTCACCACACTGAGATTTGTGCCTGCACCACTCTTCAAAAGGAAGAGGTAATGGCTGGGAAGCTTCTTGGATCAATGTCTCTACTTGCACTTAACCTTGCAACTCACCCTCAGGGCATTTAATCTTTGCCTTGCCTATGTACCACTTATATTTGTGCATTGGGCAGAAAGATAAGCAAGAACATTTGTGCCGTAAAAAGTTACAGGATTTCAGCAGAAAGTTATGGGCTATGCACTAATTGGAAATGAAATGGTCTGGCTGCCCCCAAAACGTTTGCAGGCACAAACATGACTGAAAACAGATTTGTGTGTGAGTGGCCAGAGAGCATTACGAGCACAAATAATAAAATAATTTGTTTTGAAGGGAAGTAGTTCTCTCTGCAATAGAAGAATTAGGCACTTTGTGTGAATGTGAAAGATGTCACTAAGGTGCTTGGTTGAACAATACTGCAGAAGGGAAAATACTGAAAATCTGGAGAAAAAAACTAGAACACACATAATGATGCCAAGAAGTATTATGTACCATCTTCTGGTCAGAGTGAAGTATAACAGACCAAGGAAATCCCCAAACCAAGCACAGAGAAGAAAACACACAGAACATGCAAATGTGAATTTGTTCTTTGTTCAAATACACATCTAGTATTGAGACTTGTTTGAAAACTGAGACAAATAAGACAGGGTAGATACAGTAAACATATGAAGTTTAGTAAACACAAATGTTCACGAGAAAGACTTCATAGGTTTAAAGGAATTTGGGCAATAAACTAAGTGTTAGGAGTCACTCCCAAACCTGGAGGTTGTACAGTAAGGCAAATTGATTTTTATTACAAATAATGAATATTATGGAGAACAATAACTGGAAACAAATCTATTACTTTTATTAATAGATAAAAGGAGAAGAGCAGCGGAGAATATAGGATTGTTTCTGAAATACTGTCATCCAAACTTTTTCTCCCCCGAAGAATAAAATTCTAGAAACAGCAGAGTGGAAAGCAAAGATGTTTGAATAAATGCCTGTGTAGTTTTTTACCTCTCTCCTGCATACAAACCTGAGATATGGTCAAACAAGAGCTGCATTCGCTCATTGACCACCTTCAAGCAATAACATGCTCATGGGTGGGCAGATAAACGGGTCTCTTACCTCTGTACAGCAGGATACCACCCGCACCAAAGTCAGAAGCTTATACCCTCCCACTCCAGCCTCCATTCAGACAAGCAAACAACATGATGACAGTTCAAGAACACAATCCAGGCAGGCAAAAGCCCTTCAAGAGGGTACAGAGCAGGGTCTATGAAGGGTATTGGCCAGGGGAGTGTAGAGGGCCCAGAGGCACATTTGATCCCCAGGCCTAAGGTTTCTCATCCCTGATGTATATTCTCAGACACTAGTTATGGTCAACACCCTCGTTTTCTGAATGTTATAAAGGAACAGGAAAACATAGCTCAAATTCCAATATATATATCTATTTATTTGTTGCATGGTAAACATGAAAATGTCAGACTACCTTTACAATTATTTTTTTTTGCCAACAACAAGTGCAAAATATAGCAATCATTCAGTAGTTTGCAAATATTTATTTATGAACATTAACTACATTGACACAGTTAATTTAGTAAAAGAGAATAGAAAGGCTCATCCCAGCAGATTAAGAAGAAGGGGAGAAAAAAAGCTTCCTCTCTCAAATCTAAATTTTTTCTAACACCAGACTAAGAAAGGTTTTTTAAAGGAAACAAATATTAACATGTGCAAATACTCCTCTTCCGGTATTTTTCCTCCCAAGGAAGTTCTACTCAGCAGCTCATTAAACCAGTTTTTATGGGTATGCTTCAGAAGAAACTTAACTTCATATATCCAAATACTTTACAAACAGTTCTATCCAACTCTAATGGAAACTTTATTCTTTTACAAACTTTGAATTCTAAATGGATACATTGTTCTTTACAAACATTCAAATTTGTGGCCTTCATCTTTAACCTTTACTTAAATATATATGCTTCACTTACATATAAAATAGAAAATGCATTCATTTTGGGAAGATAGGGCCGTTTCCTCTAGCACACAGCTAGGGCGCAGCCGGCTTGTTCTTGGGCTCCAGTTAAAAGCATCATATAGCTTTGAATTTGCAGAGGGTGTTAAATCTTCTAGGCTTAACCAAAAGTTTATGGTAGTTATGTGCATTTGTCAAGTGCTCCTCCTTATATTTCTGCTGGGAAATTTATTTGGTCTTCTTTTCCACCATGCACTCTTGTTTCTCCAATTTCTCTCTGTAAGAATTGTACTGTGAGTCGGTACCAAACAGTTTATCCCACCACGTGAAGGTTGAAGCATAGTTGCCAATGAAGTTCATATGGTGGAAGTCATGGAATCGAGCCCCAGCATAGAAAGGCACCAAATGCAATGGATTCAGAGGAATGTCGTAGCCGCTAAGGAGAGAAAATAAGAGAGAGGAGAATTTACAATACAGATACAGAAGACACTGCTCGCATTTCCATTCAAGTGAAGCATTGCTAAAATCAGAAGCAAGTCCCACTGAGTTTAATGGGGCTTACTCTCTTGTAAGTGGGTATAGGACTACAACCATAGACATTTACCAGTTTCCATATTAACTTGGTTGTAAAACCCCTGAAGTTCCTGGACTATGCAACTGGACAGCATACTTCTGAAGCTGTAGAAGTAACATCCGCCATGTGGTATTTAAAATGTGTTTCTTACTTCTGTACTGATGATACATGCTTTATATATAGTCCCTGCAAGGAGGTCATGTAAATATCTTAGCACAAAGTGTCCACAACACTATACCAAGCAGAGGAATGAAATAGCTGAATAATGTGGGCTCTCTCTCTCTCTCTCTCTCTCACACACACACACACACAGTCTGGATTCATAGCTAGATTTTGCTGGGAAAGTATTCAATAAATCGGGGTGGCCAACCTATGGCTCTCCAAATGTTGTTGGACAACAACTCCCAGCAACCAAAAATTATGGTTAAATGTTCTCTCTAACCATAATTTGTTTCACTTGTTCAGACATCACAAGGAATTCTAGTTAGCTTAACATTAAAAAGCTTTCTATCTGCAATAAATAAATAAATAAAATAAAATATTTCATTTATAGCCTTCCCATCTGGCCGTGTTGCCCCAGCCACTCTGTATCTATCTTTGACATGTGAAAATAGAGGGGAATAGGGAGCATGTGAGCCTAAGGCTCATTTAGGTAGCATAGTTTCCAGTTGTATCTTATCATTTCTAGTTACATCTTAATCATACTTAATAGAGCAGCTTTTATGTGGAACTTAAGGTGACCCTACTTGCTCAAAGAGTATCAAATTAGTTTGTAAGCTTGTCATCTAAAGAATCACGTGCAGTAGAATCCTCTGAATGTTTATGCAAGCTCTACTAAAGTCACTGAAACTTACTCTAAGGTAGGTATGCACAGGATTTCAGTCTTAAATACATGCACTTTGCATAAGGACATTTAGAGGAAATCCTGAATAGTTAATAGATTTTTTTTTTTTTTTTAAGTCATTTGTCTAGATTTTACCTGGTGACTTTGGGTGGTATTCAACGAAGTGTGACTTAGAGTACACCTAGATGACTAATTTAGGTCTAATACCCCAAGTAACATGTTGTTGAATACAACCCTCTATATTTCTGATGAATATGACCAGACTGAACAGCGAAAGTAGATTACCTGTGGACGTCAATGGTCTCCAGCAAGCGACAGATCACCCATGCCCACAGAAGAATCACGTGATTGCAAAACACCATTATTCCAATGAAAAACCCACCTCCAAGGATAAGGATTTCCAGAGGGTGTGCATATTCAGCTTGCATTCCAAACGGAGCCTATGAAAGGAGGAAGAGGGGAAAAAAGAATGCTCTTTTGTATGCCAAGACATAAATATACTTTACAGCTAACCTGAAATGTATACAGTGGGTTACAAACTTAATTTGTTTCGGAGGTCCGTTCTTAACCTGAAACCGTTCTTAACCTGAGGTACCACTTTAACTAATGGGGCCTCCTGCCGCTGCTGCACGATTTCTGTTGTCACCCTGAGGTATAGTTTTTAACCCGAGGTACTACTTCTGGGTTAGCGGAGTCTGTAACCTGAAGTGTTTGTAACCCGAGATACGACAGTACTTCCTGCATGGCCAGATTGTTCTAGCAGAATTCTCCCCCTCTCGCACTCAGATCCTGGTTTTAATGTTACATACAGGTAACAGAGGAATGAGTGAACTGCATTTAGCTCCACTCCAACTCTTTATGGCTACAAATTCTGGACTGCCCCTGAAACACTATAATTTCACTAAACCATGATTACTTAAGACGACAGAATAAGAACCCCCTGTAAAATATTCAGAATGGAAGCAAATCGTAGCTTATATGAAAACTTTACAGTGATGCTTTCCTCACCTTCAGATCCCCCTGAAGAGGTTTTCTGAGTCTTTAGTCTATGCTCCCTACTGAGTGTTATTTCAGTAATAGAAGCTAGCTATTCAAAAAAGCAATTGGAGGGTGGTTGTTAGGGAAACCACCCAATGTAGATTGAAACCTTACAGGTGGGCTTTAGCTCAGTAGTACAGCACAGTGATGCAGAAGGACTAAAGTTCAGTCACTGGTCTCTCTGTTTAATAGGACCTCAGTAAGTCAGGAGACTGGAGAATTGCTGCTGGTCAGACTTCACTACAAATATACTAGGTCAAAGTGGGTTATGTTCCTAACCTACATAATCATTATCAGAATAACAGACAGAGATCATTTGTAGGGGAAACCAGCTGAAGGGATTTTTGTATTTTATAGCCAGTCATTGGTGGGTAAGAAGTTAGACATATTCAGAGCACAGCATTTAAAATGGCAAACTATTTTGAGCGATCAGTTTCGAAGTCTGTCCAACTACAGCAATATTAAACTCTTGATGAAAACAGTTTGCTAAGCGTGCTGTTTTCTCTTCTCCCCTTTTAAAAAAAGAATAGCTAATGTATGCCTAGTGCTTTTATATGCTCACAGCATTACAGCATTAACTAGGTAACCTTCACCAAGAATTTAAAGCAATACATACCACAAACTCATGATGCACTTTGTGGATGTACTTATATATTCTCTTGTGATGCATCAGCCTATGCACAAAATAATGCCAGGCATCCTCAATCACAGAACATCCAAAACATTGAGAAAGTAGCACATACCTGGGGGGGGGGGCAGGGAAAGAGAAGCATTTGTTAAGACAAGAACCATAGATTAGGACTCCCTGTCTCCCAACCCAATTTTTGCTTTTGCAGTTCTATATCTGACTATAAAACCAGTTTTTCTTGTGTTGGAGAAAAATGTTATCCAATAGCTTGCAAGGCAGCAGCAGTCTACAAAGAATTGGCAAAAGTATATTTTACCATACACATAACCTTTGTACACAACCACTTTATTAGATAGGGAGGATAAGAGTGGCTTAAGAGATTACATCGTACACAAACACCGCTGTTGTGTATAATGCAATACACAAGGTTGTGTTGTGTGTCAAGCAACATTAATCTTAGAATAATTTAAATTGCTATAGCTGTGACCTACTTTGTATTGAGCATAAGATTGATAATTTATATTATTATTATGCTCAATATGAAACACAACACAGCCTTGTGTATTGCATCATACGCAACAGTGTATTGCTGACAACCAAAGTAGGTCACAACTATAGCAACTTTTAAAGACCTATAAAGAAGGCATGCAAGTAGAAACCAAGCTACCATGTACAATAGATATGGGGATAAAAATATAGCCTAAGTTGTAACATATGGGAAGATTCATAGTTACAGATGGGGGAAAGGTGTATACTGTATTCTGTTTGCTAATGAATGAAAAAATGCAAGTTGGAATTGTCAACTCTGGTGACATTGCTGGAAGCAAATCAGTTGTAATTTGTTGTTTTTCCCCCAAAAAGTTTTATAAGTTTTCCAAATTTATAACAAACATATCAACAAACATAAAAAGAAAAACACCAGAAAACAAGCAAGCAAACAAATATGCTAACTGTAGAAATTCCGCTTTTGTTATCATTGTTAGGTGACTTCCTCAAATCCCCCTGGCTGAGTTTCTATATAAATCATTGTAGCAGTTTTCTAAAACTAATTTCACATAAAATTTACTTAATCCATTAACATCTTTCTTTCTTGCAAATCATTTGTAATTTGTAATGATAAGAACGCTTTATAGGGAAAGCTCAGCTTGAAAATGACTGACTACTAGAAACTTATTATTATTTTTCTGTGCAGAACTTTTAGAAATCTTCCATATGCTGAAGTGCAGTGCTTGATCATAACAGGATTTGAGAAACACTGCATTTATTGAAGTACTTAACTGCACAGAGCTGTTTAAGTGAAATCCATCTACTTACCATCTTGGCATGCTTTCCCAGTCATAAGGAATATTAAAATATTCTGTGAAGTAATAGGTACCAAGTATCAGAGGAAACTGAATAAAAAAGTGATTGAACATAAGTGCCTTGAAACACTTCCATTGTCTTTCCCAGGTTTCTGGCTTATCCTGTAAACAAGAAATAAAAGTATTTTATAAATAGAAGTAGAATATTCCAAATTAATAGTACTTCATACTAAAATAGAAGAATACCTAAATTAACGGTAACGGAACATCAGCTTTGTCTTATTTGACACTGTTTCAACTGATATTGCCCCAAAATGCAGCAACACTGCTGCCTGCGATTATCAATGTTTCCATTAATATCAGATATACATTTCAATGTTGATTCCCTGTCAATTATCATCCTACTCCAGGTGTACTTGGGGTAAGGCGAGAGATAAATATTAAAGTAGTGTTAGAATGCTCAGATTTTTGTCTTTCAGCCCGGGAACAGTACTGCCATTTGGTCTGAATTTATTGTTAATGAATCAAGATTACAAATGCTATTTTCAAGTCAAAAGGAAACAGTTATGGTATGCATAGATCACAGCATCTATGGCATCAGAGCAGGGATGAGTAACCTGTGACCTTCCAAACATTGCTGAACTCCAGATTCTGTCAGCCCCAGCCGGCATAGCCCATGGTCAGGAATGAGCGAAGCTCATATATCTGGAGGGCCACAGGTTTGCCCACCCCTGAAACAGTTTGGAGCCTGTACTTCGTTTCAAGAAGGCTGCAGGAAATCAGCACAGTAAAGTAATCATGGTTTTATAACAGACTTCTGGGCTCCGGATCTCATTAGGAAGAAGGATAGTATGATCTATCTACCTTTTTAGTAGAAACTGGATTGAGAAGGCACCAGAATTCTATATGATACAAATTTCACTGACTTATTATTAAATACAGTGGTATCTCGGGTTACAGACGCTTCAGGTTACAGACTCAGCTAACCCAGAAATAGTACCTTGGAATAAGAACTTTGCTTCAGGATGAGAACAAAAATCGTGCTCCAGCAGCATGGCAGCAGCAGGAGGCCCTAGCTAAAGTGATGCTTCAGGTTAAGAACAGTTTCAGGTTAAGAACGGACCTCCAGAACGAATTAAGTTCTTAACCCGAGGTACCAGTGTATTGCAATACTCCAAGCTTTATGTTATTACATATATACCATTCAGGTATCAGGGTGTATGTCACTCGAGCAGATTTCACACACCGTTACTATTAAAAACAAGAGTGCCCAGGACTGATGCTGTATACAGGGGCCATGTTCTAGCTTAGTGATGGATAGCCTGAAGCTTTGCAGACTGCTCCAACTCCCATCAGCCCCTGCCAGCATTGCCAATGGTCAGAGATGACAGGACAATTTGGGGGACCACTGGTTCCCACCTGTGTTCTAGCCACTCTACAAGCTTCAGTGGGGGAAACTATCAACTGTACAATGTTATCTCCTTTCTTCATTTACTAGCTAAACAATGCAATCCTATGCATTGCTTAAGATAGAATCCTACACCAACTAACCTGTGAGTAAACCACAGTGACAATCACATCTGAGCAACTGTCACTGTGGCTTACTCACAGGTAAGTCTGTGTAGCGTTCCAGCTTAAATACATTTTTAACATTACCTCTTGTCCTTTGGGGTAGTGTGCAGGATAACAGTAAACATCTAGCAAATAATACTGTTATTTAAATAATACGTGGTTAAACTTGTTCAGATGTTCCACTTTCTACAATAACATATCAAAACATACACAAACACCCTATTTACTTGAAAGCCTGCAAGTTAGAGGCCAGACTGTCTAGGGCCTTTGCCTCATGCTTTTCAACAGTACCACCCAGAATTCAGGTTGGAAGTCAGCAATACGTACTCACAGATAGCTAAACTAAATATTTATATAAGAAATTAACCAAAATATGCATTATAATTATACAATCACATAAATAAGTGTAAATTGTTCCATGTTTGTTATAAAAGCAGAGTAAAGCATAAGATCGGGTTTTTTCTATCCTCTGAAAGAGGCTGCTCACAAAAATGTCACCAGTCGCAAGCTGGCAGAATATGGGAAGTGAACTCATGATCTGGGGGGCTCCAAAGTTATGCCACCTGTTGGAGCCATGTATGACACCAGAGCTGGAATTTTTCATACTAGACAACACTCCATCTTACCTGTTGTATTTTATACTTTTGCATGTAAGGTATAAACTGAAAGATAAATCCAGGCAAACATATTAAAAAGTAGGAAAGTTCATGCACGAGAAGTGATCCCCAGGTTGCAATCTGGTATTTGGTGTAGTTATTCAGCATATATGTCCAAGCATTTTTAAATGGCTGTTGTAGCGGATTCTCAGGCAAGAAAGAGTCTATATATTCTACAGCCAGGTAGGCAGAATTCAGTTTGCCAACACTGTCGTTAGTTGCCATCGTTCAGTTCTGGAACATCACACCCGTAGCTTCTCTGCAGGATTCTAGGAACAGTAAACAGACATCATGGTAAAGACACCATAACCAAAATGACATCGGCCAGCAACACAGTGTGCAGATGTTGACTTGCATAAAAATAGTAGGGGACAAGATCTATCCATTTCCATACTAGACAACAGATATCGCTGCATGCCCTTTGTCCTTGTCCGGTAGGAGAAGAGATTAATTCATACCTGCTTGCGCTGTATACATTGACAGAATCTCCTCTACCGCCTGACAAGAAGGAAATGTGCTGCTGCTTAATTAGGATGCCTTGGCCATAAATTGATCGATCATGCTAGTTATCTCTTACATAATAAAAAGTAAATTGAAAGCCCTGCTTGAAACTACTAGGATTTACCTCGAGAGAGCATCCAAGGTTTAACTACAAAAACAATTACAGTGGTACCTCATGTTACGTACCGTCCCCCTTACGAATGCTGCGGGTTACGCGCTCCACTAACCCGGAAGTAGATCTCCCTTGTGCGACCCTTGCCCCAGGACGCAAGCGGAAGTTGGGCTCCGGTTTTGTGGCAGCAGCAGGAGGTGCCATTAGGGAAAGTATGCCTCATGCTATGAGCGGTTTCGGGTTACAAATGGACCTCTGGAACGGATTAAGTACGTAACACAAGGTACCAGTGTATCATCTTTCCCTTCCTGATATGAACAAAGGACAGGTGCCAATGTTTACGTACCAATTTCAGTCCAAACCAATTCTTACCTATGTGGCATTGCTAATGCATCAGATTGAACAAAGTTTTTATAAGCATTCAATATGGGAGGTATAAGATCAAATTACATGCTTCTGGGTCATGTGGCCAGTATGACTAAGCCACTTCTGGTGAACCAGAGCAGTGCACGGAAATGCCGTTTACCTTCCTTCTGGAGCGGTACCTATTTATCTACTTGCACTTTGACATGCTTTCGAACTGTTATGTTGGCAGGAGCAGGGACTGAGCAACGGGAGCTCACCCCGTCATGGGGATTCAAACCACTGACCTTCTGATTGGCAAGTCCTAGGCTCTGTCCTAGGCAAGTCCACAGCAGCACCCGCATCCCTCAAGCATTCACATACATGCTTTCAAATGTATATGTGTAAGTTTGCTTAACCTGATGCAATAAAGTAACTCTTAATAAAGAGGAATTAAATGATGTGCTCTTCTAATTATTCAGTCAGGGCAAGAATTTAGGCTTGCCGGATAGAACAATCCTGACCCTCCAGAGTGGCCAATGGTCAAAGATGACAGGAGTTGTAGTCCAGCAACATTTAGAGAGCCAGAGGCTACCCATCCCCAATATGTGTGAAAATCAACTAACATTAAGAGTGCCACTACAAGAGAATCCCAATCCCACCTCGGCAATCAAACTGAGTGACTGCAGGCTAAGGTACCTGACCAGGGGAGTGAAATCCTTATCATGGCTACTCTGCCTTTCTGTACCTCAAGCCTTACTTTGTTATGCTCTTGATATTCAGGTAAATCTGTTTGGAGGAAGTTTATACCCCCCTCTTTGTCCAGCCAGGTACCAGACCAGACTGGCAAGTTACTAAAGTCTGAAATGATTGAGGTCTATTATTTATTTATTGCACACTTTTTTTTACATAAAAAGTAAACTCAAAGTGAACTGCAATGTATCAAATAACTTACCCAATCTATCTGCTATAATTATGTAAATTTCAACCTCCTAACAGTATCAGTAATCTATTCTTCTACCCAAATTACACGTTAAAGGGCGCAGGTGGTGTTGTGGTCTAAACCACTGAGCCTCTTGGGCTTGCCGATTGGAAGGTCGGCGGTTTGAATCCCCGCAACGGGGTGAGCTCCCATTGCTCTGTCCCAGCTTCTGCCAACATAGCAGTTCAAAAGCATACCAGTGCAAGTAAATAAATAGGTACTGTGTGACAACAAGGTAAACGGCATTTCTGTGAGCTCTGGTTTCTGTCACATTCTGTTCCATTGCATCAGAAGCAGTTTAGTTATGCTGGCCATATGACCCAGAAAAGCTGTCTGTGGACAAATGCCGATTCCCTCGGCCTGAAGCAAGATGAGTGCCACAACCCCATAGTCACCTTTGACTGGACTTAACGGTCCAGGGGCCCTTTACCTTTTTGTTATTACAAGTTAAATAAAAGAGATAAGACAGCTCTGCCTGCAAGTTTGCTTTCCAACAGCGCAACTCGATAGGGAAAAGTAATGGGGAGGCATGAAAAGCAAGCACTGGAGCAGTTATTCCTTTACTGGCAGACTGAGGGGGCCAGGCTGGTCTTCCTAGTTGCCCTGTGTACCCCTGCTAGTGACAGAGGCCAGAGCATGCCACCCACTGGTTCCTGTACAACACAAGACTATGACTGAAAGCAGATACACCCTAGCTCTGTGAAGCAAGACATAAGCATGCAAAACGATGAAACCTTATAGCACAATCTCAAGGATGTTTACTCAGCAGCACATTTATCTAATTAAACTGGGCTAATATTGTAGGATACAGTGGCTCGAGCGTCAGACTAGGCCAACTCCCTGCTCAGCCACAAAGTACATTTGATGTTCTTGGTCTAGTCATTGTATTTTACTTGTTATACCATAAATTTTCTATACTGCTTAATTATAGGTGGGAACCACTAAAGTGGTTTCCCACTATCCATCCTAACCCACCTATCCCAAAGTTTGGTTAGGAACAAGTTGCAGGAGGGGAATGCCTTCAGCTTCTTGGAAAAGAGCCGGTAAAAAATTCTTAAAACATGCTACCTCATCCATCTTAAAAAACTTACATAAAAACTAGACAGTCCATCAGTCAGGCCTGGCCAAGCTCATCAACCACAACAAACTAATAATATAAACTTTCAAGCCATGGTTTGCTTTCCTGTTCTACCAGGCAAGCAGCACTAGGCGAATCAAAACAGCGAAAATCGAAAACAGGCACCAGGAGAAAGAAATGCCTTCTCCTATAACTCACCTGGGCCAAATAACAACAACTAATAAAAAATAAAAATGCATCTCCCGAACCCTTAACTTCAGCTTTTGTCTCTGAGAGAGAAGTCGGTGAAGGGGGAGAGAAATAAAACGGAAAGTCACAAAATAACAGGACTGAGCGGCCAAGAAATGAATATTTTGGTGCCCATAAACAAAATGTAAAGGGGTTGCGTTTGTCGCCTTTTTCGGGTGGGGGTCTCCAAATGCAACCAATGAAAGGAGCACCCCCTAAAACAACCCGCCCCCCAAGGCGCCTCCGCACTCCATCCTCTTACCTGCGCCGAGGGATGCAGCAGCTCTGCCCACCGACGCTCCGCGACAAGGCCAGGCTCCCTCCGCGCCGGGTCCTCAAATACGCCTCCTCCATTGGCCGCGGAAGGAAAGCCCGCCCCGCTGCCGCGATTGGTGCCGCTCGAGAGGTCGGGACCGTCAGGCGTGCGCCGAGCAGGTCTCGGCGGGCCCCCATTGGGTGGAGGGATGGCGTGAGATTGGCCGGCCAATGGGACGAGGTGCCAGTTCACTGACGAAGAGGAGGGAGAGGAGCGAGATGGGTGGATGGAGGGGACGCGGGGCGGAAGGTAGCTATGCAAACTGCGCGGCGGCAGCACGTTCACCTGCTTCTCCTAATATCGAAGGATCGCAGCCTCTGCTCACGTGGTTTACTTCCAAGGAAAGCTGGGCATAAGACGGCAGCTTTCCGATGCAGCTTAGCTCCCCTGCCTCGCACTCCAAAATAAACCCAAAAGTAATGTTTGGTATTGTTTTCGGTTCATACAACCCCCCCTTCCTTTTGCTGGAGAAAAATTCAGATTATTTTTTTAATGGTACATGCGGAATCGCTTTCACGTTTCCCTTTTTTTAAACTGCCCATTTCATTGCTATAACCCAGCCTGGGACCTTATGGTACGGAGCAATTAGGTAAAAGGTAAAGATACTCCTGCCCGTACGGGCCAGTCTTGACAGACTCCAGGGTTGTGCGCCCATCTCACTCAAGAGGCTGGGGGCCAGCGCTGTCCGCAGACACTTCCGGGTCACGTGGCCAGCATGACAAGCTGCATCTGGCGAGCCAGAGCCGCACACGGAAACGCCGTTTACCTTCCCGCCAGTAAGCGGTCCCTATTTATCTACTTGCACCCGGGAGTGCTTTCGAACTGCTAGGTTGGCAGGCGCTGGGACCGAACAACGGGAGCGCACCCCGCCACGGGGATTCGAACCGCCGACCTTTCGATCGGCAAGCCCTAGGCGCTGAGGCTTTTACCCACAGCGCCACCCGCGTCCCCCACGGAGCAATTATAAATGATAAATAAATGAGAAAATCCCTAAGCCCATAGGTGGTCTGGTTCCTCTTGGCAGTGCCGGGTTTATGTACAAGCTAAACAAGCTACAGCTTAAGGCCTCACTCTCTTGGGTCCCCCCAAAAAAAATTAAAGGAAAAAACACCTGGATGTAAATTTCCAAAATATGATGTATAAAACAAATAAAATTAAACCAGCAAGAGTGTTTTGTGTTGTGTAGGCTCCTATGATGTAAGTAATGGGCTTCGCCTGCTAGCCTGCTCCCTAAAGTATCACATATAAAGGGCCCTATCATCAAAGCTAAATCTGGGCTTGCCTCTTGGGGCTTGGTCCTAAGTACTGGCAAGTGCTTCAGATTGCAGCTGTTCTTGTTCAACAGCAAACACAAGTTTGGTTACCTTATTCTCTGCTTTATGCCAGGAATCTACTGCTATCTTCCACATGCAATCACTGAGGCCAGCAACTGGCATTTATATATTATAAATATAGCATTCATTCAGTAGTTTGCAAATATTTATTTATGAACATTAACTACATTGACACAGTTAATTTAGTAAAAGAGAATAGAAAGGCTCATCCCAGCAGATTAAGAAGGGGAGGAAAAAAGCTTCCTCTCTCAAATCTAAAATTTTTCTAACACCAGACTAAGAAAGGTTTTTTAAACATGTGCAAATACTCTTCCACCAGTATTTTTGCTCCCAAGGAAGTTCTACTCAGCAGCTCATTAAACCAGTTTTTATGGGTATGCTTCAAAAGAAACAACTTCATATATCCAAATACTTTACAAACAGTTCTATCCAACTCTAATGGAAACTTTATTCTTTTACAAACTTTGAATTCTAAATGGATACATTGTTCTTTACAAACATTCAAATTTGTGGCCTTCATCTTTAACCTTTACTTAAATATATATGCTTCACTTGCGTATAAAATAGAAAATGCATTCATTTTAGGAAGATATGGCCGTTTCCTCTAGCACACAGCTAGGGCCCAGCAGGCTTGTTCTTGGGCTCCAGTTAAAAGCATCATATAGCTTTGAATTTGCAGAGGGTGTTAAATCTTCTAGGCTTAACCAAAAGTTTATGGTAGTTATGTGCATTTGTCAAGTGCTCCTCCTTATATTTCTGCTGGGAAATTTATTTGGTCTTCTTTTCCACCATGCACTCTTGTTTCTCCAATTTCTCTCTGTAAGAATTGTACTGCGAGTCGGTACCAAACAGTTTATCCCACCACGTGAAGGTTGAAGCATAGTTGCCAACTGAGTTCATATGGTGGAAGTCATGGAATCGAGCCCCAGTATAGAAAGGCACCAAATGCAATGGATTCAGAGGAATGTCGTAGCCACTAATGAGAGAGAGAGGGGAGAATTTACAATACAGATACGGAAGACACTGCTTGCATTTCCATTCAAGTGAAGCATTGCTAAAATCAGAAGCAAGTCCCACTGAGTTTAATGGGGCTTACTCTCTTGTAAGTGGGTATAGGACTACAACCATAGACATTTACCAGTTTCCATGTTAACTTGGTTGTAAAACCCCTGAAGTTCCTGGACTATGCAACTGGACAACATACTTCTGAAGCTGTAGAAGTAACATCCACCATGTGGTATTTAAAATGTGTTTCTTACTTCTGTACTGATGATACATGCTTTATATATAGTCCCTGCAAGGAGGTCATGTAAATATCTTAGCACAAAGCGTCCACAACACTATACCAAGCAGAGGAATGAAATAGTTGAAAAATGTGGTCTCTCTCTCTCTCTCTCTCTCTCTCTCTCTCACACACACACACACACACACACAGTCTGGATTCATAGCTAGATTTTGCTGGGAAAGTATTCAATGAATCGGGGTGGCCAACCTATGGCTCTCCAAATGTTGTTGGGCAACAGCTCCCATCAACCAAAAATTATGGTTAAATGTTCTCTCTAACCATAATTTGTTTCACTTGTTCAGACATCACAAGGAATTCTAGTTAGCTTAACATTAAAAAGCTTTCTATCTGTAATAAAAAAATAAAATAAAATAAAATATTTCATTTATAGCCTGCCCATCTGGCTGGGTTGCCCCAGCCACTCTAGAGGGGAATAGGGAGCATGTGAGCCTAAGGCTCATTTAGGTAGCATAGTTTCCAGTTATATCTTATCATTTCTAGTTACATCTTAATCATAATTAATAGAGCAGCTTTTATGTGGAACTTAAGGCGACTCTACTTGCTCAAAGAGTATCAAATTAGTTTGTAAGCTTGTCATCTAAAGAATCATGTGCAGTAGAATCCTCTGAATGTTTATGCAAGCTCTACTAAAGTTACTGAAACTTACTCTAAGGTAGGTATGCACAGGATTTCAGTCTTAAATACATGCACTTTGAATAAGGACATTTAGAGGAAATCCCGAATAGTTAATAGATTTTTTTTAAAAAAGGTCACTTGTCTAGATTTTACCTGGTGACTTGGGTGGTATTCAACGAAGTGTGACTTAAGAGTACACCTAGATGACTAATTTAGGTCTAATAATTTTACTATGTCTACCCCAAGTAACACTTTGTTAAATACAACCCTCTATATTTCTGATGAATATGACCAGACTGAACAGCGAAAGTAGATTACCTGTGGACGTCAACGAGCGCCAGCAAGCGACAGATCAGCCATGCCCACAGAAGAATCACGTGATTGCAAAACACCATTATTCCAATGAAAAACCCAGTTCCAATGATAAGGGTTTCCAGAGGGTGTACATATTCACCTTGCATCCCAAACGGAGCCTATGAAAGCAGGAAGAGGGAAAAAAAGAATGATCTTTTGTATGCCAAGACATAAATATACCGGTAAAAGGTAAAGGTACTCCTGCCCGAACGGGCCAGTCTTGCCAAACTCTAGGGTTGTGCGCTCATCTCACTCTATAGGCCGGGAGCCAGCGCTGTCCGCAGACACTTCCGGGTCACGTGGCCAGCGTGACAAAGCCACATCTGGCGAGCCAGCGCAGCACACGGAACGCCGTTTACCTTCCCGCCGGAGTGGTCCCTATTTATCTACTTGCACCCGGGGGTGCTTTCGAACTGCTAGGTTGGCAGGCGCTGGGACCGAACAACGGGAGCGCACCCCGCTGCGGGGATTCGAACCGCCGACCATGCGATCGTCAAGTCCTAGGCACTGAGGTTTTACCCACAGCGCCACCCGTGTCCCTTAAATATACCGGTACTTTACGGCTAATCTGAAATGTATAGTGGGTTATGAACTTAATTCGTTCCGGAGGTCCGTTCTTAACCTGAAACCTTTCTTAACCTGAGGTACCACTTTAGCTAATGGTGCCTCCTGCCGCTGCTGCACGATTTCTGTTCTCATCCTGAGGTATAGTTTTTAACCCCAGGTACTACTTCCGGATTAGTGGAGTCTGTAACCCGAAGCGTTTGTAACCCGAGATACGACAGTCCTTCCTGCATGGCCAGGTTGCTCTAGCAGAGTTCTCCCCCTCTCGCACTCAGATCCTGGTTTTAATGTTACATACAGGTAATAGAGGAATGACTGAACTGCATTTAGCTCCACTCCAACTCTTTATGACTACAAATTCTGGACTGCCCCTGAAACACTATAATTGCAGCTGGTAGCATAGAACCATGATTACTTTAGATGACAGAGTAAGAACCCCTTGTAAAATATTCAGAATGGAAGCAAATCATAGCTTATATGAAAACTTTACAGTGATGCTTTCCTCACCTTCAGATCCCCCTGAAGAGGTTTTTCTGAGTCTTTAGTCTATGCTCCCTACTGAGTGTTATTTCCGTAATAGAAGCTAGCTATTCAAAAAAGCAATTGGAGGATGGTTGTTATGGAAACCACCCAATGTAGGTTACAGGTGGGCTTTAGCTCAGTAGTACAGCACAGTGATGCAGAAGGACTAAAGTTCAGTCACTGGTCTCTCTGTTTAATAAGACCTCAGTAAGTCAGGAGACTGGAGAATTGTGCTGGTCAGACTTCACTACAAATATACTAGGTCAAAGTGGGTTATGTTCCTAACCTACATAATCATTATCAGAATAACAGACAGAGATCATTTGTAGGGGAAACCAGCTGAAGGGATTTTTGTGTTTTGTAGCCAGTCATTGGTGGGTAAGAAGTTAGACATATTCAGAGCACAGTATTTAAAACGGCAAACTACAGTTGTACCTTGGGTTAAGTACTTAATTCCTTCCGGAGGTCGTTCTTAACCTGAAACTGTTCTTAACCTGAAGCACCACTTTAGCTAATGGGACCTCCCACTGCTACCGCGCCGCTGGTGCACGATTTCTGTTCTCATCCTGAAGCAAAGTTCTTAACCCAAGGTACTATTTCTGGGTTAGCGGGGTCTGTAACCTGAAGCTTATGTAACCCGAGGTACCACTGTATTCTGAGTAATCAGTTTCAAAGTCTGTCCAACTATAGCAATATCAAACCCTTGATGAAAACAGTTTGCTAAGCGTGCTGTTTTCTCTTCTCCATTTCTACAAAAAGAATAGCTAATGTATGCCTAGTGCTTTTATATGCTCACAGCATTACAGCATTAACTACGTAACCTTCACCAAGAATTTAAGGCAATGCATACCACAAACTCATGATGCACTTTGTGGATATACTTATATATTCTCTTGTGATGCAGCAGCCTATGCAGAAAATAATGCCAGGCATCATCAATCACAGCACATCCAAAACATTGAGAAAGTAGCAAATACCTGGGGGGGGGGGCAGGGAAAGAGAAGCATTTGTTAAGACAAGTATAATAGATTAGGACACCCTGTCTCCCAACACAATTTTTGCTTTTGCAGTTCTATACTGACTATAAAACCAGTTTTTTTTGTGTTGGAGAAACATATTATCCAATAGCTTGCAAGGCAGCAGCAGTCTACAAAGAATTGGCAAAAGTATATTTTACCATACACATAACCTTTGTCCACAACCACTTTATTATATAGGGAGGATAAGAGTGGCTTAAGAGACTACATCGTACACAAACACCGCTGTTGTGTATAATGCAATACACAAGGTTGTGTTGTGTCAAGCACCATTAATCTTAGAATAATTTAAATTGCTATAGCTGTGACCTACTTTGTATTGAGCATAAGATTAGTAAGATTGATAATTTATTATTATTTTTATTAATCTTACTAATCTTATGCTCAATACAAAGTAGGTCACAACTATAGCAATGTAAATTATTCTAAGATTATTGGTGCTTGACACACAACACAGCCTTGTGATTGTATTATACACAACAGCATATTGCTGACAACCAAAGTAGGTCACAACTATAGCAACTTTTAAAGACCTATAAAGAAGGCATGCAAGTAGAAACCAAGCTACCATGTATAATAGATATGGGGATAAAAATATAGCCTAAGTTGTAACATATGGGAAGATTCATAGTTGCTGGTGAGATATTTTGCTACTTTCCCCCCTAAGGAATTAGTGAGAAATGTTTCAAATACAATACAGATGGGGGAAAGGTGTATACTGTATTCTGTTTGCCAATGAATGAAAAAATGCAAGTTGGAATTGTCAACTCTGGTGACATTGCTGGAAGCAAATCAGTTGTAATTTGTTGTTGTTTTTCAAAAAAGTTTTATTAGTTTTCCAAATTTATAACAAACATATCAACAAACATAAAAACAAAAACATCAAAACAAACAAACAAACAAACAAACAAACAAACAAACATATATCCTAACTGTAGAAATTTCTCTTTTGTTATCATTGTTAGGTGACTTTCTCAAATCCCCCTGGCTGAGTTTCTATATACGGTAATTCATTGTAGCAGTTTTCTAAAACTAATTTCACATAAAATTTACTTAATCCATTAACATCTTTCTTTCTTGCAAATCAGTTGTAATTTGTAATGATAAGAACACTTTATAGGGATAGCTCAGCTTGAAAATGACTGACTACTAGAAACTTATTATTTTTCTGTGCAGAACTTTTAGAAATCTTCCATATGCTGAAGTGCAGTGCTTGATCGTAACAGGATTTGAGAAACACTGCATTTATTGAAGTACTTAACTGCACGGAGCTGTTTAAGTGAAATCCATCTACTTACCATCTTGGCATGCTTTCCCAGTCATAAGGAATATTAAAATATTCTGTGAAGTAATAGGTACCAAGTATCAGAGGAAACTGAATAAAAAAGTGATTGAACATAAGTGCCTTGAAACACTTCCATTGTCTTTCCCAGGTTTCTGGCTTATCCTGTAAACAAGAAATAAAAGTATTTTATAAATAGATGTAAAGATAAAGGTAAAGGTCCATACGGGCCAGTCGTGTCCGACTCTAGGGTTGTGCGCCCATCTCACTTAAGAGGCCGGGGGCCAGCGCTGTCCGGAGACACTTCCGGGTCACGTGGCCAGCATGACAAAGCTGCATCTGGTGAGCCAGCGCAGCACACGGAAACGCCGTTTACCTTCCCGACAGTAAGCGGTCCCTATTTATCTACTTGCACCCAAGGGTGCTTTCGAACTGCTAGGTTGGCAGGCGCTGGGACCAAGCAACAGGAGCGCACCCCGCCGCGGGGATTCGAACCGCCGACCTTTCGATCGGCAAGTCCTAGGCACTGAGGCTTTAACCCACAGCGCCACCCGCGTCCCTATAAATAGAAGTAGAATATTCCGACTTCCGGGTTGGCGCCATCGATTAATGGCAGATTCCCTCCGAGCTCCGGAGGGAATCGGCTCTGCAGAGCTGGGTCTTGCCGCTGCGGCGACGTAGGGACCCTTAAAATCACAGGCGCAGAAGCCTGTGAGCGTAGTAAATATGGAGGTCTGGCTGGTAGAAATATGGATCCTGTTGGGCCGGAGCTTCTTCGAGATTTGGAGTTTAACATCAAGGACTATCAAAAAGACCGGCAGAGAGGAACTGAGAGAGAATTGAGAGCCTTGGACGTGAGATCTCCAGATTTTTGTCTTTCAGCCTGGGAACAGTACTGCCATTTGGTCTGAATTTATTGTTAATGAATCAACATTACAAATGCTATTTTCAAGTCAAAAGGAAGCAGTTATGGTATGCATAGATCACAGCATCTATGGCATCAGAGCAGGGATGAGTAACCTGTGACCTTCCAAACATTGTTGAACTCCAGATTCTGTCAGCCCCAGCCGGCATAGCCCATGGTCAGGAATGAGCAGAGCTCATATATCTGGAGGGCCACAGGTTTCCCCACCCCTGAATTAGTTTGGAGCCTGTACATTGTTTCAAGAAGGCTGCAGGAAATCGGCACAGTAAAGTAATCATGGTTTTATAACAGACTTCTGGGCTCCGGATCTCATTAGGAAGAAGGATAGTATGATCTATCTACCTTTTTAGTAGAAACTGGATTGAGAAGGCACCAGAATTCTATACGATACAAATTCCACTGACTTATTATTAAATACATTGGTACCTCGGGTTACAGACGCATCAGGTTACAGACTCCGCTAACCCAGAAATAGTACCTTGGGTTAAGAACTTTGCTTCAGGATGAGAACAAAAATCGTGCTCCAGCGGCATGGCAGCAGCAGGAGGCCCTAGCTAAAGTGATGCTTCAGGTTAAGAACAGTTTCAGGTTAAGAACGGACCTCCAGAACGAATTAAGTTCTTAACCCGAGGTACCAGTGTATTGCAATACTCCAAGCTTTATGTTATTACATATATACCATTCAGGTATCAGGGTGTATGTCACTCAAGCGAATTTCACACACGGTTACTATTAAAAACAAGAGTGCCCAGGACTGATGCTGTATACAGGGGCCATGTTCTAGCTTAGTGATGGATAGCCTGAAGCTTTGCAGACTGCTCCAACTCCCATCAGCCCCTGCCAGCATTGCCAATGGTCAGAGATGACAGGACAATTTGGGGGACCACTGGTTCCCACCTGTGTTCTAGCCACTCTACAACTTCTGTGGGGAAAACTATCAACTGTACAATGTTATCTCCTTTCTTCATTTACTAGCTGAACAATGCAATCCTATGCATTGCTTAAGATAGAATCCTACACCAACTAACCTGTGAGTAAGCCACAGTGACAATCACATCTGAGCAATTGTCACTGTGGCTTACTCACAGGTAAGTCCGTGTAGCGTTCCAGCTTAAATACATTTTTAACATTACCTCTTGTCCTTTGGGGAAGTGTGCAGGATAACAGTAAACATCTAGCAAATAATACTGTTATTTAAATAATATGTGGTTAAACTTGTTCAGATGTTCCACTTTCTACAATAACATATCAAAACATACACAAACACCCTATTTACTTGAAAGCCTGCAAGTTAGAGGCCAGACTGTCAAAGGCCCTTTGCCTCGTGCTTTTCAACAGTACCACCCAGAATTCAGGTTGGAAGTCAGCAATACGTACTCACAGATAGCTAAACTAAATATTTATATAAGAAATTAACCAAAATATGCATTATAATTATACAATCACATAAATAAGTGTAAATTGTTCCATGTTTGTTATAAAAGCAGAGTAAAGCATAAGATCGGTTTTTTTCTATCCTCTGAAAGAGGCTGCTCACAAAAATGTCACCAGTCGCAAGCTGGCAGAATATGGGAAGTGAACTCATGATCTGGGGGGCTCCAAAGTTATGCCACTTGTTGGAGCCATGTATGACACCAGAGCTGGAATTTTTCATACTAGACAACACTCCATCTTACCTGTTGTATTTTATACTTTTGCATGTAAGGTATAAACTGAAAGATAAATCCAGGCAAACATATTAAAAAGTAGGAAAGTTCATGCAAGAGAAGTGATCCCCAGGTTGCAATCTGGTATTTGGTGTAGTTATTCAGCATATATGTCCAAGCATTTTTAAATGGCTGTTGTAGCGGATTCTCAGGCAAGAAAGAGTCTATATATTCTACAGCCAGGTAAGCAGAATTCAGTATGCCAACACTGTCGTTAGTTGCCATCGTTCAGTTCTGGAACATCACACCCGTAGCTTCTCTGCAGGATTCTAGGAACAGTAAACAGACATCATGGTAAAGACACCATAACCAAAATGACATCGGCCAGCAACACAGTGTGCAGCTGTTGACTTGCATAAAAATAGTAGGGGACAAGATCTATCCATTTCCATACTAGACAACAGATATCGCTGCATGCCCTTTGTCCTTGTCCGGTAGGAGAAGAGATTAATTCATACCTGCTTGCGCTGTATACATTGACAGAATCTCCTCTACCGCCTGACAAGAAGGAAATGTGCTGCTGCTTAATTAGGATGCCTTGGCCATAAATTGATCGATCATGCTAGTTATCTCTTACATAATAAAAAGTAAATTGAAAGCCCTGCTTGAAACTACTAGGATTTACCTCGAGAGAGCATCCAAGGATTAACTACAAAAACAATTAGAGTGGTACCTCATGTTACGTACCGTCCCCCTTACGAATGCTGCGGGTTACGCGCTCCACTAACCCGGAAGTAGATCTCCCTTGTGCGACCCTTGCCCCAGGACGCAAGCGGAAGTTGGGCTCCGGTTTCGTGGCAGCAGCAGGAGGTGCCATTAGGGAAAGTATGCCTCATGCTATGAGCGGTTTCGGGTTACAAATGGACCTCTGGAACGGATTAAGTACGTAACACAAGGTACCAGTGTATCATCTTTCCCTTCCTGATATGAACAAAGGACAGGTGCCAATGTTTACGTACCAATTTCAGTCCAAACCAATTCTTACCTGTCAGGACTGGTCGTTGTCCTCTTCAGATCACCACAGAAACGCTTCTTGTTCTTTTATAAAACTTTTTATTGCGTATTAACAAAACATTCTTATAAACAGTTCTTAACTATTATTCCTCAGAGTCACTTCTTTCAGATACCTTCTGAGCTCTGCTTCTCCATGACCAGCCACTCTCAAAATGGCGAAGGCGCCTTTCCCTTCGCTTTCCCGCTCTTTTTTCTAACCTCCTGGCTAGAGCTGGCTTGTATCTCCCCTCCTCCGAATCTGAGCTAGAACTTAACCCTTGCCTTTCCTGTGAACAGCCGGTCCCTCCCTGTTGTTCCTCTTGCTCCCTTCTATTAGATTCACTGCTCTCCTCCCCCCCTTGGGGAATGCTTTCTCCCTCTGATAAACTGAAAACCTCTAACTCTTCCCTGACATCACCCCCTCCCCTAAGCCCCCCTTCCTCCTCCTCGCTCTCCTCTGTTTCCGAAGGACCAAACCCTATGAACTCTTCTTCCTCGCTATCTGTCTCTTCAAAAATTTCTTGAAGATGCCAGTTCTGGGGTTTTGGCTTGTGGGGATATCTTCTATGAAATTCTCTCTGCAATTCTGGAACGTTAATATTTTCTGCTGGTTCCCATGAGTTCTCAGACTCATCTAACCCTTTCCATGCAACCAAATACTGTAATTTCCTCCTACTTATTCTCGAGTCTAATATTTCTTCCACTTCGGTCTCCGCTTCACCCATCATGGTGGGAAAAGGAGGTGGTTCCCTTGAAATTTGATACTTATGTGCTGGTACAAACACTGACAATAAAGATCTATGAAATACAGGGTGTATTCTCATATTTTCAGGCAAATGAAGCTTGAAAGCGACTGGGTTAATTTGAGCCTTTACTTGGAAAGGTCCCAATCTCCTTGGTTCTAGCTTTTTACACTTCCCTCGTATTGGTAGTCCCTTGGTAGACAGCCATACCCAGCTCCCTACTTGGATTTCTTCCCCAACTCGCCGGTGCCTATCTGCAGCTTTCTTGTAAGCCTCTTTAGCTTCTTCCAAATCCTCTTTCAATATCTCATGAATGCACCTCAACTCCTCTATCATTTGTTCTGCTGCTGGTACTGCTAACTGCTCCTCTTGACCTGGGAATGCCCTTGGGTGCAAGCCATAGTTTGCCACAAATGGGGCTCTGCCCGTAGACACATGCATTGCATTATTATACGCAAACTCTGCTAGACTCAACTTCTCTAACCACCCGCTCTGCTGATAACCAGCATAACACCTCAGATATTGTTGTAGTGTTGCATTCGTTCTTTCAGCTTCCCCATTGGTTTGCGGGTGTCTCACTGACGTGAGGCTTAGCTCCACATCTAGTAACTGCATTAACCTCTTCCAAAATTGTGATGTAAATTGGGCCCCTCTATCTGAAATGATTTGTGATGGCATACCATGCAACCTAAAAATATTATCTAAAAACATCTTTGCAGTTTCCTGTGCGGTCGGAATTTTGGTACATGGTATGAAATGTGCCATCTTGGTTAGCATGTCAACCACTACAAAAATCACTGTTTGCCTGTGCGATGACGGTAGATCCGTTATAAAATCCATAGACACCACATCCCAAGGCCTTCCTGGCGTGGGCATAGGTTGCAACAACCCTGCGGGAGCTGCTCTGGGTGCCTTGGCTCGTTGACATACTTCACAACCTCTTACATATTGTGTTACTTCCTCCCTCAACTTTGGCCACCAGAACTGCCGTGTGATCTGATACAGGGTCTTTTCTCTACCAAAATGTCCTGCAGTCGGGTTATCATGATGTTGCCTCAACACTTTACCTCTTAATTCACCTGCAGGTACATACAGCACCCCTCTCCTGTACAACAATCCATCTTTTTCTTTGAAACCTTCCTCTTCCCCTCTACCTTTTCTCAGTTCCTCCATTTTCTTTTGCGCAAACTCATCTGTTACTGTCAATTGCTGGAATTCCCTGCCGTCCACTACTACGGCTGCACACCCCCACTGATCCGATCTCAGCATTTCTCGCAACTTGGGAGGTGCTTCCCCTTCCATATACTCAGGTTTGCGCGATAGCACGTCTGCACGAATGTTTTGATGCCCAGGTATGTACTCAATCCTAAAATTAAACCCAGCAAAAAACTCTGCCCACCTAATTTGCCTTTGGTTTAGCTGTCTAGCAGTTCTCCAATACTCTAAATTCTTATGCTCTGTTTGTACCACCAGCTGATGTGATGCCCCTTCCAAAAAATGTCTCCACACTTTAAAGGCAGCGTGCACAGCTAAAAGTTCCTTATCAAATATGGTGTAGTTTTGTTCTGATTGATTTAATTTTCTAGAGTAGAATGCACAGGGTCTCCAGTCCCCTTCCTTGTCCTGTTGCGGCAGAATGGCCCCAATAGCCCTGTCAGAGGCATCAGTTTCTACCTTTATACGCTTACTTGGATCTAGGTGCATAAGATATTTTTCTGAAGCAAACACCACCTTTAATTTATCAAAGGCCTTCTGTGCTTCCTCAGTCCATCTGAATGGCCCCTTGCCTCTTAGACAATCAGTGGCGCTGTGATTTTGGAGTAATTACCTATGAATTTACGATAGAAATTAGCAAATCCTAAAAACCTCTGTAGATCTTTCTTAGTTTTAGGTGCCTCCCATTCCACCACTGCCTGAACTTTACTGGGGTCCATGTGCACCCCTTTGTGGGAAATGCAATATCCCAGGAACTCCACCTTTTGTGTGTGGAATTTACACTTCTCTAACTTCACATATAACCTGTTGGTCCTCAATCTCTCTAACACCTGTGTGACATGTTTTACGTGTTCCTCCATACTTTCACTATATATTAAGAGGTCATCTAAATAAGAGACACAGAACTGATCCAGTATACCTGCTAAGACGTGATTGATGAAGGTTTGAAATACCCCTGAGCCATTTTGCAAGCCAAAAGGCATTACCAAGAATTCAAATGCACCATACTTAGTACAAAAACTGGTTTTCCACTCATCCCCTTCTCTGACCCTTATCAGTTTATATGCTCCTCGTAGATCAAGCTTGGTAAAGACTTTGGCTGACCTTACTCTCTCTAAGAGGTCATCTATACGTGGCAGTGGGCACACACGAGGCTTCATTTGACTGTTAAGGATTCTGAAGTCACATACTAATCTTGGTGCCCCTTCCTCACCTTTCTTTTTGACAAAAAAGACAGGAGCACCCCCAGAGGCCGTAGACTCTCTAATAAAACCTCTCTGCAAATTCTTTTGCAGGAACTCCCTCAATGCTGCAGATTCTACTTCCGACATGGCATATATCTTGCTTGGTGGCAACTGTGCCCCAGGGACTAGATCTATCTTGCAATCATAGGGCCTATGTGGTGGAAGTTTATCTGCTTCTTTTTCACAAAAAACATCCTGATAAGCCATATATTGTGATGGAATCTCACTTTCATTCCCCATCAACTTCCCTTCTACCTCTGTTCCCATTACTTCCACCGAGATTTTTCCCTTTTGCCCCAAACAATGTGTCATACAATATATCGAACAAAAAACCAAAGATCTTTGATGCCAGGCAATCACCGGATTATGACGATTGAGCCAACTCATGCCCAGCACCATTGGGTGCCCAGCTAGTTTGGTCACATGAAATGCCCTGGTCTCTGAGTGATGACCCATATCCATTCTCATTGGTGGAGTCTCATAAGTCACTTCTCCTGAAAGTAGCGGTCTGCCGTCGATTGTTTTCACTCGCAGTGGGAAACTCAAAGGTAACAAAGCGATTTTGTGTTCCTGTACCAATTTCTGGTCTATGAAATCTGCTGACGCTCCTGAGTCTAACAACGCCTCTACCTGGATGCTGTGTCCATTGGGTAGTTGTAGTTGCACCTTCACCGTTAGCCCTGGGATAGGTGGTTCCGTGTGAGAGCCTTCTATTGCTTCTCCATCCGGCTGCAAGCTCCCATTTCCAGCTGGGGACATTCGTTTCCCTGATGCAGTTCCTCTGGGCAATTGTCGTCTCTCATGTCTGCTCCAGATAGAGACTCCCATCCTTTACGATTGTGACATTGTCGTGCTAGATGCCCTTGTTTTCCACAGACAAAGCAACGCCTTGCATCTCTTCCTTTCCCTGCATTTCCTCTTACCATGGAAGAGGTAGTAACTGGGAGGGGTCTGGCTGCTCCTAATTCCATGGGCTCTGGCCGCTCTCGTCCTGTCACGTTGCCCGCTCTGCTCTCTGTACTTTCGATAATATTATTTTCCCGCCACCGTGGTCTCCATTGTTCCTTCTTTTCACTAGCCCTCCATTCCATGCGTAGGCTCAATTGCAGGCACGTTCGGACCAGAGAGTCCAAGGAACTAGGTTCTGGCATTTGGGCCAATTGGTCTAAAATCTCATTATTCAGTCCTTCCCTAAAAAGGGCTGCAACTGTTGGGGAATTCAGATCCCATTTTAATTTCTGCACCAGCAAACTAAAGTTGGACCAATAAACTCCCACAGTGTCTTTTCCTTGTCTCATTCTCAACATCTGCCTAGCTGTGGTTGTTTCATGCGCAGGGTCTAAGAAAATCGTGTCTAGATACTGCAGAAAAATTTGTAGATTTCCTAGGGCGGCATCCCTCCGAGATATGAGGGGTATAACACAGTCCTTAGCCCTCCCTTCCAAGAAATTAATCACATAAGCAACCTTCTCTTGCTCAGATTGAAATTCTTTATCCTTTATCTCAATTATGTAAGAAATTTCTGTCTTGAAAGCCATGTATTCAGAGCTTTCTCCCTTGAAGCTACGTGGACGTACAGTAAATGTTTTACTCACTCTATCTCCACACGTCGATTGCAGCATGGTTCTATGTTCTCCCAGTGCTGCCGATAGTACGTCGACTTGACTTTTCAACTGTAAGTTCTGTTGCCATAAGTCCTGTAATGTTAGCTGGAGCGCTGGGATTTCTCCTTGCCCAACTGGCGCCACAGCTCCATCCATTTTGGTTTCTCCTTCTTTACTTATAGTGAAGAGGCACAGAGCAGAAGGTATTCTGTCAGGACTGGTCGTTGTCCTCTTCAGATCACCACAGAAACGCTTCTTGTTCTTTTATAAAACTTTTTATTGCGTATTAACAAAACATTCTTATAAACAGTTCTTAACTATTATTCCTCAGAGTCACTTCTTTCAGATACCTTCTGAGCTCTGCTTCTCCATGACCAGCCACTCTCAAAATGGCAAAGGCGCCTTTCCCTTCGCTTTCCCGCTCTTTTTTCTAACCTCCTGGCTAGAGCTGGCTTGTATCTCCCCTCCTCCGAATCTGAGCTAGAACTTAACCCTTGCTTTTCCTGTGAACAGCCGGTCCCTCCCTGTTGTTCCTCTTGCTCCCTTCTATTAGATTCACTGCTCTCCTCCCCCCCTTGGGGAATGCTTTCTCCCTCTGATAAACTGAAAACCTCTAACTCTTCCCTGACATTACCTATATGGCATTGCTAATGCATCAGATTGAACAAAGTTTTTATAAGCATTCAATATCGGAGGTATAAGATCAAATTACATGCTTCCGGGTCATGTGGCCAGCATGACTAAGCCGCTTCTGGCGAACCAGAGCAGTGCACGGAAATGCCGTTTACCTTCCTGCTGGAGCAGTACCTATTTATCTACTTGCACTTTGACATGCTTTCGAACTGTTATGTTGGCAGGAGCAGGGACTGAGCAACGGGAGCTCACCCCGTCATGGGGATTCGAACCTCCGACCTTCTGATTGGCAAGTCCTAGGCTCTGTGGTTTAACCCACAGCACCACCCACATCCCTCAAGCATTCACATACATGCTTTCAAA
Organism: Podarcis muralis; assembly: GCF_964188315.1. Taxonomy (NCBI): domain Eukaryota; kingdom Metazoa; phylum Chordata; class Lepidosauria; order Squamata; family Lacertidae; genus Podarcis; species Podarcis muralis. The sequence continues at coordinate 44,113,812 of NC_135663.1, read as the reverse complement.
TGTATATGTGTAAGTTTGCTTAACCTGATGCAGTAAAGTAACTCTGAATAAAGAGGAATTAAATGCTGTGCTCTTCTAATTATTCAGTCAGAGCAAGAATTTAGGCTTGCCAGATGGAACAATCCTGACCCTCCAGAGTGGCTAATGGTCAAAGATGACAGGAGTTGTAGTCCAGCAACATTTAGAGAGCCAGAGGCTAGCCATCCCCAATATGTGTGAAAATCAACTAACATTAAGAGTGCCACAACAACAGAATCCCAATCCCACCTCAGCAATCAAACTGAGTGACTGCAGGCTAAGGTACCTGACCAGGGGGGTGAAATCCTTATCATGGCTACTCTGCCTTTCTGTACCTCAAGCCTTACTTTGTGCTGCACTTGATATTCAGGTGAATCTATTTGGAGGAAGTTTATACCTCCCTCTTTGTCCAGCCAGGTATCAGATATACAGACCAGACTGGCAAGTTACTAAAGTCTGAAATGATTAAGGTCTATTATTTATTTATTGCACACTTTTTTTTACATAAAAAGTAAACTCAAAGTGAATTGCAATGTATCAAATAACTTACCCAATCTATCTGCGATAATCATGCAAATTTCAACCTCCTAACAGTATCAGTAATCTATTCTTCTACCCATATTACACGTTAAAGGGAGCAGGTGGTGTTGTGGTCTAAACCAGTGTTTCCCAACCTTGTGCCTCCAGCTGTTTTTGGCCTACAATTCCCATCATCCCTTGCCACTGGTCTTGCTAGTCAGGGATGATGGGAGTTGTAGTTCAAAAACAGCTGGAGGCACAAGGTTGGGAAACACTGGTCTAAACCACTGAAGAAGAAGAAGAAGAAGAAGAAGAAGAAGAAGAAGAGGAGGAGTTTGGATTTGATATCCCGCCTTTCACTCCCCTTCAGCAGTCTCAAAGTGGCTAACATTCTCCTTTCCCTTCCTCCCCCACAACAAACACTCTGTGAGGTGAGTGGGGATGAGAGACTTCAAAGAAGTGTGACTGGCCCAAGGTCACCCAGCAGCTGCATGTGGAGCAGCAGGGAAGTGAACCCGGTTCCCCAGATTACGAGACTACCGCTCTTAACCACTACACCACACTGCTCTCTTGGGCTTGCCGATTGGAAGGTCAGCGGTTTGAATCCCCGCAACGGGGTGAGCTCCCATTGCTCTGTCCCAGCTTCTGCCAACATAGCAGTTCAAAAGCATGCCAGTGCAAGTAGATAAATAGGTATTGTGTGACAACAATGTAAATGGCATTTCTGTGAGCTCTGGTTTCTGTCACGGTGTTCCATTGCACCAGAAGCAGTTTAGTTATGCTGGCCATATGACCCAGAAAAGCTGTCTGTGGACAAACGCCGATTCCCTCGGCCTGAAGCAAGATGAGTGCCACAACCCCATAGTCACCTTTGACTGGACTTAACTGTCCAGGGGCCCTTTACCTTTTTGTTATTACAAGTTAAAAGAGATAAGACAGCTCTGCCTGCAAGTTTGCTTTCCAACAGCGCAACTCAATAGGGAAAAGTAATGGGGAAGCATGAAAAGCAAGCACTGGAGCAGTTATTCCTTTACTGGCAGACTGAGGGGGCCAGGCTGGTCTTCCTCTTGGTCTTGGGGTTTGGACTGGGTGTTCATCAGTACGCAGATGACACCCAGCTCTACCTCTCCTTTAAATCAGAACCAGTGAAGGCGGTGAAGGTCCTGTGTGAGTGCCTGGAGGCGGTTGGAGGATGGATGGCGGCTAACAGACTGAGGTTGAATCCTGACAAGACAGAAGTACTGTTTTTGGGGGACAGGGAGCGGGTTGGTGTGGGGGATTCCCTGGTCTTGAATGGGGTAACTGTGCCCCTAAAGGACCAGGTGCGTAGCCTGGGAGTCATTTTGGACTCACAGCTGTCCATGGAGGCGCAGGTTAACTCTGTGTCCAGGGCAGCTGTCTACCAGCTCCACCTGGTACGCAGGCTAAGACCCTACCTACCCGCGAACTGTCTCGCCAGAGTGGTGCATGCTCTAGTTATCTCACGCTTGGACTACTGCAATGCGCTCTACGTGGGGCTACCTTTGAAGGTGACCCGGAAACTGCAATTAATCCAGAATGCGGCAGCTAGACTGGTGACTGGGAGTGGCCGCCGGGACCATATAACACCGGTTCTGAGAGACCTGCATTGGCTCCCAGTACGTTTCCGAGCACGATTCAAAGTGTTGGTGCTGACCTTTAAAGCCCTAAACGGCCTCGGTCCTGTATACCTGAAGGAGCGTCTCCACCCCCATCATTCAGCCCGGACACTGAGATCCAGCGCCGAGGGCCTTCTGGCGGTTCCCTCATTGCGAGAAGTGAGGCTACAGGGAACCAGACAGAGGGCCTTCTCAGTAGTGGCGCCCGCCCTGTGGAACGCCCTCCCATTAGATGTCAAAGAGATAAATAATTACCTGATATTCAGAAGACATCTTAAGGCAGCCCTGTTCAGGGAAGTTTTTAATATGTAACGCTGTACTGTTTTTAACACTGATTGGGAGCCGCCCAGAGTGGCTGGGGAAACTCAGCCAGATGGGCGGGGTATAAATAATAAATTATTATTATATTATTATTATTATTATTATTATTATTATTATTATTATTATTATTATTCCTAGTTGCCCTGTGTACCCCTGCTAGTGACAGAGGCCAGAGCATGCCACCCACTGGTTCCTGTACAACGCAATACTATGACTGAAAGCAGATACACCCTAGCTCTGTGAAGCAAGACATAAGCATGCAAAATGATGAAACCTTATAGCACAATCTCAAGGATGTTTACTCCGCAGCACATTTATCTAATTAAACAGGGCTAATATTGTAGGATACAGTGGCTCGAGCGTCAGACTAGGCCAACTCCCTGCTCAGCCACAAAGTACATTTGATGTTCTTGGTCTAGTCATTGTATTTTACTTGTTATACCATAAATTTTCTATACTGCTTAATTATAGGTGGGAACCACTAAAGTGGTTTCCCACTATCCATCCTAACCCACCTATCCCAAAGTTTGGTTAGGAACAAGTTGCAGGAGGAGAATGCCTTCAGCTTCTTGGAGAAGAGCCGGTAAAAAATTCTTAAAACATGCTACCTCATCCATCTTAAAAAACTTACATAAAAACTAGACAGTCCATCAGTCAGGCCTGGCCAAGCTCATCAACCACAACAAACTAATAATATAAACTTTAGAATTTCAAGCCATAGTTTGCTTTCCTGTTCTACCAGGCAAGCAGCACTAGGCGAATCAAAACAGCGAAAATCGAAAACAGGCACCAGGAGAAAGAAATGCCTTCTCCTATAACTCACCTGGGCCAAATAACAACAACTAATAAAAAATAAAAATGCATCTCCCGAACACTTAACTTCAGCTTTTGTCTCTGAGAGAGAAGTCGGTGAGGGGGGAGAGAAATAAAACGGAAAGTCACAAAATAACAGGACTGAGCGGCCAAGAAATGAATATTTTGGTGCCCATAAACAAAATGTAAAGGGGTTGCGTTTGTCGCCTTTTTCGGGTGGGGGGTCTCCAAATGCAACCAATGAAAGGAGCACCCCCTAAAACAACCCGCCCCCCAGAGCGCCTCGGCTCTCCATCCTCTTACCTGCGCCGAGGGATGCAGCAGCTCTGCCCACCGACGCTCCGCGACGAGGGCCAGGCTCCCTCCGCGCCGGGTCCTCAAATACGTCTCCTCCATTGGCTTAGCAGGTCTCGGCGGGCTCCGATTGGGTGGAGGGATTGAGTGAAATCGTCAGACCTTGTGGGCCGGCCAATGGGACGAGGCGCCAGTTCACTGACAAAGAGGAGGGAGAGGAGCGAGATGGGTGGATGGAGGGGACGCGGGGCGGAAGGTAGCTATGCAAACCGCACGGCGGCTGCACGTTCACCTGCTTGTCCTAATAACGAAGGATCGCAGCCTCTGCTCACGGGGTTTACTTCCAAGGAAAGCTGGGCATAAGACGGCAGCTTTCCGATGCAGCTTAGCTCCCCTGCCTCGCACTCCAAAATAAACCCAAAAGTAATGTTTGGTATTGTTTTCGGTTCATACAACTCCCCCTTCCTTTTGCTGGAGAAAAATTAAGATTATTTTTTTAATGGTACATGCGGAATCGCTTTCACGTTTCTCTTTTTTTAAACTGCCCATTTCATTGCTATAACCCAGCCTGGGACCTTATGGTACGGAGCAATTATAAATGATAAATAAGTGTGAAAATCCCTAAGCCCATAGGTGGTTTGGTTCCTCTTGGCAGTGCCGGATTTATGTACAAGCTAAACAAGCTACAGCTTAAGGCCTCACTCTCTTCGGGGCCCCCAAAAGAATTAAAGAAAAAAACACCTGGATGTACATTTCCAAAATATATAAAAAACAAATAAAATTAAACCTACATACAGCAAGAGTGTTTTGTGTTGTGTAAGCTCCTATGATGTAAGTAATGGGCTTCGCCTGCTAGCCTGCTCCCTAAAATATCACATATAAAGGGCCCTATTACCTTACGTAGCTTAGGGCCTCATCAAACCTAAATCTGGCCTTGCCTCTTGGGGCTTGGTCCTAAGTACTGGCAAGTGCTTCAGATTGCAGCTGTTCTTGTTCAAGAGCAAACACAAGTTTGGTTACCTTACTCTCTGCTTTATGCCAGGAATCTACTGCTATCTTCCACATGCAAACAGTGAGGCCAGCAACTGCCATTTATGTATTTTTTAAAAGTTACTGCCTGCCCTTCATTATTGTCAGGGTTTGGTGTGATGTAACAAATTGCAATCTTAAAAATCAATTTATAGAACACACTGTCAGGCTGAGAACTAAAAACAGACGGGTAAAACACTCATTAAAACCCATAAAAGTCAGTAAAAAAAGTCTCCTCTCTCATGAAGTGTTTGTCCCTTATATAGTTGTAGGGAGAAAGCACTCCACAAACAAGGATGCCATGCTGGGGAAGTTTGCATCACCACTTACGGTAATTAGTCTCTAACAGATAACATAAAAAGATTCCCTCTGCTGATCTTGGAACACAGATAGGTTCAGTATTTCATGTATTTGAGTCACAAGCTCTCAGAGAAGGTGCAGTGTTTTAGATATTTGAGTTGCAAGCTATTTAAGTGTGTAAAGGTGCACAGCCATTTAAGGCTATAAAGGTGCAGCCTTGACTTAGGCTGGGAAATGAATAGATGGCCAATGCAGTTGTCTAAAGGTTAATGTACAGTGGTACCTCGGGTTACATACGCTTCAGGTTACAGACTCCGCTAACCCAGAAATATTACCTCGGGTTAAGAACTTTGCTTCAGGATGAGAACAGAAATCATGCGGCGTTGCAGCAGCAGCGGGAGGCCCCATTATCTAAAGTGGTGCTTCAGGTTAAGAATGAACTTCTGGAACAAATTACCGGTAAGTACTTAACCAGAGGTACCACTGTACTATGATTCATATTGGTTGTATAAGTCAAAACTCTGGCAGCCACATTTTGCACTCATTGACATAAACTAGACAGACCACGGCTACTTTTAAGCCTCCCTGCCAGAAACGTGTCCCAAGCGTGTTGTCACTGAAGAGTTAACACCATCCCATCCTCATAATGCAGTTCAGTGATGTGGTAAACAGCTCAGAGGTATTTCACTTGAGAAACCAGTTTGACAGTGACAGAATGCTTCTTGATTTTAAAAGGAAAGAACACTCATTTGGAGTGCTCTTAAGGGACTAGCCTTTTCTCTGACATCTAGTTTTCTCTGAAGGGTGGACCTGCATGTGGATAAGGAGAAACATTCAAACATGAGCTTGTAAGTGGTACAGCCCAGACACAGTTTACCTCCCTCTAAGAATCAGGCTAAAGAGGAGCCATTATTTCATATAACATATGCTTAAGTTACAGACTGCAATAACTAGTATATCAAGTAGTGAGCACTTTTCCTTTTAACACAACATTTCTTCAAAAAAATTTTTGTCTGGTGTGGAATGTAGTTATCACTAGTCATCAGGCATGGTAGCAACCCAGAACCTTCATGTGCAGCTGTTTCACATGGCCAAGATTTCAGATGGGGCAGCTCTCATAGCAAGCTACACATACGGACATGTCCATTTCTACACAACTTAAAGGTCTAGGAGTCCTGTTATATTTTGCATTTCGTCTCCCTATTTATACCCTTTCCTGTTTGTGAGGTCCCCATATGCATGTGGCTGACCACTGCTTCAACATTCTTCCCTACCATCTTATATAAAAACATCTTAATCAAATACCAATTTTATCCTTTCCCCCCGATACATACACAACATTCCTAGACAGCTTGTTGTAGCACTCCCTTGCTCTTAGTCAGAAGTTCCTAATGTTCAAAATACAGTGGTACCTTGGGTTAAGAACTTAATTCATTCTGGAGAGCTGTTCTTAACTGTCAGGACTGGTCGTTGTCCTCTTCAGATCACCACACAAACGCTTCTTGTTCTTTTATAACTTTTATTGTGTATCAACAAAACAATCTTATAAACGGTAAAAACAAAACAAAACTATTCTTCCTCAGAGTCACTTCTTTCAGATACCTTCTGAGCTCTGCTTCTCCGTGACCAGCCACTCTCAAAATGTCGAACGCGCCCTTCCTTTCGTTTTCCCGCACTTTTTTCTAACCTTCTGGCTAGAGCTGGCTTGTATCTCCCCTGCTCCGAATCTGAGCTAGAACCATAGGCGCCGACTCCATGGGGCCTGAGGGGGCCCGAGCCCCCTCAAAAATTCGTTTGGGGGGGCTCTGCCCCCCCAATAATTTAAGAAAATTATTTGGGGGGGCGCGAGTCCAGAGGGCCCAGCCGCGTCGTGCCCTCGGCCCGCCCCTATTGTCAGAGGCTCAGCGTGGAAGTGTTAACAAAGTTTCAGAGGGGGGAGCGAGTGGGGGGGACGCGGGGAGGGGAGGGGGTCCCCGCTTCTCCGGCCGCCTTGCAGAAGCGGCCACCGCCCGGCGGCTCTGCCTTTGCTCGCAGGCCTGCCTGGGGGCTCCCTCGGCTCCAGCGCTGAGCTGGTGGCCCCGATCCCGGGAGCAAAGAGGCGTCGCGGGAGCAGCTAGGCCTGCGCCAGGGCTCTGACCCGACAGCTTCTCCGGCTCCCCAAGCCGAGGACAGCTTCGGCTGTGAAGCTGCGCCTTCCGGGCTGGCCCCTTCTCGGCTGGGCCTCGCCTCTCCAGCTCCCGGTATGTGTGCTCCGTGGTGGTCCCCGCTCCTTCCAGACCCTTCCACCGCCCCCTGCCAAACTGGCTGTAGATACAAGAAGGGCAGCTGGGGTGGGCTATAGAGGACACTGCCTCCCCCTGCAGGGCTCATCTCTGGCAATTGGCTCAAGGAGCCCCCTGAGTTTTGGCATTGTCTCTCCGCCCCCCCCCCCCCCCCCGCTTCTCTCCAGGAGCTTTATGGAGCCGCCTGGATCGGGTCTGCTTTGGAGGAGGGGAGCCTTCCTTGACCAGCATGGGCCCCCCCAATATTTTTTATAAGTCGGCGCCCCTGGCTAGAACCTAACCCTTGTCTTTCCTGGGAACATCCCTGTTGTTCCTGTTGCTCTCTTCTATTTGATTCACTGCTCTCCTCCCCCCCCCTTGGGGAAAGCTTTCTCCCTCTGGGAAACTGGAAACTTCTAACTCTAACTCTTCCCTGACATTAACCTGAAACTGTTCTTAACCTGAGGTACCACTTTAGCTAATGGGGCGTCCTGCTGCCGCCGTGCCGCCACCGCGCGATTTCTGTTCTCATCCTGAAGCATGGTTCTTTTGCTCCAAGCAAAACATACTCAGTTCATCCAATCTGTCTTCCCAGACAGTTATGAAACAAAAAATACCTGTCTTGTTGAAGAGGGACATTATTTCATCACTTTTACATTAAATAGAAGTCCCAAACTTTAGGAAAAACAAATATGCAAAGTTTTATTAAAAGAAAAGAAGTCAAAATGACAATAGTTTTGGTCATATTTAAAGCATCCAGGAATTGTTTGTTTACAAACATTTTCACATACAGGAAGTACATAATTAATAGCAGCTAGTTACACAGGAAAAGTTTTAAATGCCATGCAAGTAAAACAGAGCTCCATACATTCATTATAAACCTGCCATTATGCCCATGCCAAGTATTAACCCTTATGACAGAGTTAAGAGAGATAAATCAAAACATAACAAAAGAGATCTTGGTAAATAGAGATCACCAATACATTAGTTTAAAACATTTTGGCATTACACTTGTTTCATGAGCATTGTATTGTATGTTTTCTGTGGCATTTGTTAAAGCATTGGTAAATATCAAAATATACACCTCTGTTTTACAACATAGTACTGGCAAAATTCAAAGTTCCGTGCAGAGTATAAATAGTATCATCAAGTTCCAAACAAGTATAAAGAAAGTCTACTTACACACACACTTAAATATGCACACAATAGTAATGTAACCAAAGATGATTTATAAAAGCATCCAGATTCTTGTGCCAGCTTGTAGTACTAAGCTGGGATTCAATATTCCTCCAAAAACCAACAGTTAATGGATATTTTTTTTCTTTGGAAAAAAGACACCAGGAAACACTATCTTTTACTTAAAAAAAAAAATCCAGTCAACCATGAGACACATGATTGGTCCTTAAGGAATTTTGTCCAGAAACCCAGCAAATCCAAATTGTAGTCAACACAGCCAGCTACATCTCAGTCAAATGCTGCTTTACATCAAATAATGCTACACATTGCTTCAAACTGGAATAATCTTCATTTTCATCCTTAATTGTCGCAGGCCACAGCTTCCAACATGTCTCAATGTGCTACAAGTTAAGAAGTGACTTGATGCTCAACCACTTCGACATCACTTGTTAAAGCTTGCTTCTACTGCATAATCAAGGTAGGGAGAAATCTTTGCACCAACTCACAATGGCTTGTCAATAACTGTAACACCTACAGAAAGAGAGAGAAAGCAGGACTTGAACTCTTATTCAGAGAAACATTCCTATATGGTTGTTCTAAAACTACGTAATTCACTTTATCGTGTTAAAACAGCCATGTAAAAATAAAGATGTGACTGGATTCTGTGGCTAGAAAGCAGGACTGATCCTAGAGTGGAGTTATGGAGTTTTGCTTCACATACATATTTCCCCCTGAAACTAAAACATTTTCCCTGAAGGGGGCTTTATTTGCTGTGCTTTTTGCTGTAGTGGGTCTTGGGCTATAATTATGTTTTAGTTCTAGGCTGGATGTCTGCTTATTTGCTATCTGTATTTAGTGAGCTTCATTCACCAAATAAAAACGAGTACAATTTACATTAAAACTGTAAAATAGCATCAGAAAACCACCAGTGGCAAAGTTGCCAAAAAAAACAACAACCCCAACAAACATAATGAAAATGATTTACAGGTGGTACATGACCCCAGTCAAGCTTGCAAAAATTTACCATTCGCCCAATAATAAATGCTGGAAATGTAATGAGACTGAAGGTACTTTTTATCACCTTTGGTGGACCTGCCCGAAGATTAAAGCCTTTTGGGAAATGATCTATAATGAAATCAAGAAAGTCCTTAAGTGGACTTTTCCTAAGAAACCTGAGGCTTTTCTCCTGGGCATGGTTGGCCAATTGGTGTCAAGGAAGGATAGGACGTTTTTCATGTATGCTACTACAGCAGCAAGAATTCTTCTGGCAAAGTATTGGAAGACACAAGAACTACCCACTCTGGAAGAATGGCAGACGAAGGTGATTGACTATATGGGACTGGCAGAGATGACCGGCAGAATCTGCGACCAGGGGAAAGAGACAGTGGAAGAAGACTGGAAGAAATTTAAAATATATCTTAAAAATTGCTGTAAAATTGAGGAGTGTTAAGATGTTAAGGAACTAAGAAATAGAGAATTGCAGCTGTAATCAATAAGTTAGAAAAAAGAATCTAATGAAAGTGATTTAAATAATTAATTAATTGGAGGAGTTGCTGAAGAAATGTAAAACAAGGATGCAGAAAAGGGGAGGTATGGGGAAGTCCGGGAAGTAAGGTGTATGAAAATAAGATTATGAAATTATACATGTTTATATGTTTGTATGTTTTTGATTTGTGTATTGTTTGTTTTTATTATGTGTTTGGAAAATCAATAAAAATTTATTATAAAAAAAACAACAAAAAACAAACAACCAAAAAACAACAACAGCACAGAACATCAGATCATAGCAAAGTAGAAGGGAAGACATCTACCCGGTGTGATTTTCTAGAAAAATAGGTGCCGGAACTCACCATGACCACCTCCCTCCTTCTCTTAGAATGGCAATAGCGCCCACCTGAGAGGTGCTGGACTTGAGTTCCAGTGAGTTCCAGCTGAAACAAAGCCTTGCATCTAGTCAACTAAAGACCTGGGTGAAGAGGTGTGTGAACTAACTCAGAGAGGAAGTCATTCGACAACCTGGAAGCCACCACAGAGAAAGTCTCTCCTGTCTCCCCGCCCCTCAAACCATATTTTGCCTGCACTGCCAAAATGACTTCCCAAACTGATCGCAACACTTAGGCAAGCTGATGTGGTAGGAAGTGCTCCTTCAGGTATTTGGAGCCCAGGTTATTTAAGCCTTTAGCAAATTGGAAACCAGTGCAGATCTTTCAAAGCCAGCATAATACATGTCAGGCTAGACACTCAACAGTAGCCTTGCTGCTGCATTCTACATTAACTGCATCATCTAAACAGTCTTCAAGGGCAGCCCCACAAAGAACATATTGCTAGTCTAACCTGGAAGTTATCAAAGCATACATTGCTTTGGCCAAAGAATCCCTTCCAAGTGGGACTGTAGCTGGCGAACCAGCCAGAACTGGAAATAGGTATTCCTAGCCATTGAAGCGAACTGTGTCTCAAGTGACAGTGATGGATCAAGGAGTCCTGCCCCCCCAAATGCACATTTTCCTTCCAGGGGAATGCAACACCTTCCAGAACTGACCATCTCCCTATATTCTACACTTGAGAACCTGCAGCACCTGAATTTTGCCTGGATTAAGTTTCAGTTTAGTACTCCCCATCCAGACTACTACCATCTCCATACAACTGACAAGCACCTGAACTGCTTATCCTGAGTCAGAGGCAACAGAGAGATAGATCTGGTTGCCAACTAACTCAACATCGCCTTAATACATCTCCCAGTGGATTTCTATAGGTGTTCAAAAGCATCTATAACTAATGCTCTTTGTATGGATTTTGTTTCATTATTTCTGGTTTATTCACATTTTATCTGTAATGAAATTGTCTTACATGTTGTTTTTTATGGACGCCGCCCTCAGAAAGCTTTGACTCTTAAAAAGGTGACATATACACAGTGGCGTCGCAAGGGGTGTGTGGTGCGGTGCACCCCAGGTGCCATGTCTGGGGGGGGTGACAAGAAGGCAACCCGCTGCAGCCGCATGTGGAGGATCCTCCATTCGCAGCTGGAGCCGTGAGTAGAGGATCCCGGCGCCAGTGGCAAACTGCTATGTACAGCGTGTGTGCAGTGTCGCACGCATGCGCTTTACGCAATGACGCCGCACATGCACTGTACATAGTGGTTTCCGCCGGCGCCGCTCAAGCGCCTTACAGATGGCGGTGGGATCCCTCCATTGCCACTACAGCCGCATGTAAAGGATCCTCCGTTCGAGGCTGCAGCTGCGAGCAGGGGATCCCAGCACTGTCCGTATAGCGCTGGAGCACCGGCAAACCGCTATGTACAGTGCACATGTGGCGTTGCTACGTATGGCACATGCATTATACGTAGCAACACTGCACATGCGCCCTACGTAGCGATGCCCTGCCCCGGGTGTCACAACGCCTTCGTTCGCCCCTGCATATACATATTTTAAATGAGCAAATATAAAGATGAGAGCTTGGTTTTCACCGCATACAGATGTTATCTGTGCTTAACTCCATTTATATCCCATCCATCCTCCAAGAGCTTCTAGACCCATTCACATAATACACGCTCACTGAGGGAGCATAATGCAGTCCACCTGCCCCTTCATTAACCTCCAGAAAAAGGGAGAAGACTCCTCCTTTTTAACTTATTCTTTATTACCTGCATAGCTTCTTCCTGTACTCATACATGACGATACCACCGTCCACTTATCTGTTGTAGGGTTATAATATTCCACTGTTGCCAAGTTACAGGAACCATCGTCTCCTCCAACTACATATAAGAGCCCATTGACAGCACAAACCCCTAATACAAAGCAGAAAAATAGTGTCAGCGCCTGGTTTCTTAGCTTACCAGGCCTCATTTGGTGCCAGGAGGTTGTAAAAAAGAAGCATTAAGGCCTTTCTAAGTGACAAGCTAAGTGCACAATTATTTATTTGATATGATGGGAATACCCCAATGTAGCATTTGAGGCTAGTGGTTTATCAAAATTCAAAACTGCCATAATTTTTGTCTGTTGTTATTTAGTTCTATGGTGAAAGTGGCTGTGTTAGTGTCATATACTGAATTATGTTAGATTTCTCATTACTCAAAGCAAGGTCCTCATTAGATAAATAACCTGGGGGGCAGATGTGGAAGCAATTAAAGCCCAAGCGAGTGTCATTTCTATTTTCAATGCTATATTAAAAGTTCTTTGAAGGCTGTAATATTTACCTGCATTTCTCCTACACATGTTCATATCTGCCACCTGTTTCCATGTATTGATGGTGGGATCATACACCTCAACACTTTTTCTGACTAAAGGACCATCATGGCCCCCTACTGCATACAATAAGTTGTTTAAGACACCAACACCTGAAAGGAGGGGGGGAAAGCAAAATGAGTTAACGTTAAGAAAAAGCATAAATCCCCACTTCTGGGGTTTTAGCAAGTACCAACAAAGTACCAAGGGGTGGGAGGTGGGAATCAAAAAAATTCAGATGCAATGAAAGTCACATAAATACTGTATTACATTATACGTTCACAGGCACCAACACATTCACAGACACGAACACACACTTAGTATGTACCTAGAGCTTGAGAGTTTTGAAAAATGTCTTCACACTTTCCCCCAGCAACTCTTACAGCCACCTTTAGGTCAGTTTGTTTATCCCAATATTACATGGTTTGCTGGAGCTGTGTGTGGCTTTGTTGAAGGTTCTATTGAGTTCATCAAAGGGGCAAACTTTAAACTAATGAAATACTGGCCCACAGCTGACTCTCTTACAGTGCAATCCTTTGTCCAGTGCAATCCTATGCTAAATTACACCTAGACAAGTGTGCATAGGATTGCACCTTTAGCCAATATGCTATGCTAGTTCTTGGTCTTGCAAACCTTGATGCAGCTCACAGGAAGGAAATACTGTGGGGTCCTGCAACAGATTCTATAAGCTAAAAAACATAACATGCAAGAATAAAAGGGCAGCGTAAGCACTATACTAGCAAACAAACTGTAGAGTTGAAGTGAGGCACATCCTTGCCTTCCTTCGCCACCAGTCAGGAAACCAATGGCCCCTGGGAGAAGCACTCTCTACCTCTCGGAAAGAGCATCATGGGAGAGCAATCTAGCCCCATCGATCTGCCAGAGGAGGAGAAGCAGCTCCTCCAATCATTACTTTCTCCTTCCCACACCATTTCCCCCCTTCTCAATTTGTATATCACTTAGTTGCAGCAATCTCTCAGTGGCATACAGGAAACACAAAGCAGCAAGACTAAAAGTGAGTCAAAACTATAAAACCAGAATTCAGCTTAAAAGTCTGCAGGAATAAAACAATGTCTTCAGTAGGCACTGAAAGCTTAATAGGGAGGGGGGGGGGTCCTGTCTGATCTGGAAAAGAGTTCAATAAAACTGGGCCCACTATACTGAATGCATGGCTCCTTGGTAATAAGAGTCGTGCATCCAAGCCATGGGGGACCATTAACAGTGACTCCCTTGAAGACCTCAGTGACTGAGCAGGGATATAATGGGTCAGGTGGTCCATTATGTACCTGGATCCACATTGTTAAGGGCCTTATAAATTAATACAAGAATCCTGAACCTGGTCCAGTAGCATATAGGCGGCCAATGCAAGCTTGAACACCGGGTTTATGTGCTGCCGATAGTCCGACCCTATCGACTGTCTAGCCACAGCATTCTGCATCAGCTGCAGCCTCTGCACAAGGGATGAGTGCACTGCAATAACTGAGTTTTGAAGGTACCAGTACATGAATCTCAATACAAATTTAACCAATCATCATCATCACCATTATTATCCAGGTCCAAGAACAGCCATAGTTGGAGGACTAACTGTTGCTGGCAAAAGACACTCCTAGCCACTGAGGCTATATCTGAGCTTCCAGCAACAAAGATGGATCTGGGAGCACCCCACCCCACAAGCTCTGAACCTATTCTTTCAGAGGGAGTGCAACCCCACACACAACTGGTCAATCTTCAGAACACAGGAAACACCAACCCATCTTCCAAGGATTCAGGCTCAGCATACCGGCCCTCATCTACTCCACCACAGTGCCCAGTGGTGCAAATTGAACTGGACACCAAGTACTGAATGGGTGTAATCCAGACGTATGCAAACAAAATTATGTTTTCGCAAGATATGCTGAACCAGAAATTGCTTTTTCAAAGCCACTGGCATTTAAGAGTTTGCTGCTGGGAGCTTCCAACATAAATACTTAAATTGGGATTCAAAAAACAAAACAACCAAAGTCAGATTTTTCAGTGAGTAGCTGTTAGATCATACCAAAAACCTTTGAAAAACAAATAAATGGGGGGCGTTAAACCAGCAATTTAAAAATTAGCTACAAAGAAAGATTATCTTGAGAACACTTCCTGATTGCAACTCACAATGTCAGTTCCTTCCAAAGAAACTGATAGCAATCGATCTTTGGAAGGTACGCCTACCCGTCACCCCACCTTGAGAATGGTAAAGCATGAATGGTGAGATGACTCTCTTCAATCCTGCAATTCAAGCTAAAATCTGATCAGAGCGACATCTCATATTCCAATAAATGCAATTATTTCCTGGTCCATATATAGCAATAAGTGTGGGGGAGGTGCAGGAACAAGTTCAAGCAACAGTAAGACAGCTATTTGGATTTTGAAAATATGTGTACCTGCCATGACTAGTTTAAACCCCCCCCCCCAAAAAAATTGGGATTCCTTGCATTTTTTTCTATTTGACACATAGAGTTCTCATTTAAGTTTGCTTACTCACCTGCTCCGCTACGTCTAGTGCCCATCTCTGCAACATAGCTCCATTCATTTGAACTGTAGTTATAACACTCCACTGTACTAAGGCACTGACGTGATGCACCATCATAGCCACCGACGGCATACAGCATACCTGGAAAGAGGATTAACAAATTCTGCATATACAGATACACCAGTAGATGATAGGTCAACCTTCCCGAACCTGGTGTTGCCCAAGTGCTTTGGACCACAACTCTTGTCTTTCCTGACCACTGATCATGCTCGGTGATAGAAGTAAAAAGCCCAAAAATATCTGGTGGGCCCAAGGTTGGAGAAGGCTGCATTAGATTTGTATGATGTGCATTTCATGGAGGATTAAACCTAGAAGCCTTTGTGTTAAAAGGGGTGACTGATCTGAATGAGAAAGTAGATGCTTCCACATAAAATAGTTAAGGTTTGTGCTCTGTGTAACTGAAACAATGCAAAACCATTTAGCATGGGTGTTTGCATTTGATGCTTTGTGCTAAATGGGCTTTTCTCAATAAGGGTCTATTTTGAAGAGAACTTGTCAGGTTCTACTCAAGTCCTTTTTTGTGAGGTTTGATGGACTCACACTTGAAGAAGCTGAATGAAAGCAAGGCAGCCTTATCTGAGCTGTCTAGTTCAGATAGGTTGTGGTTTAGTTTAAATCATTCATACATTTCAGAAGAAACAAATACTTTCTCTTTAAATAATCTTTTAGACATTTCTCTTTCAGTCATATTCATTTAATTCAAGATTTTTATTTTTATTTTAAAACATGAGCAGTCATTTAAAAAATGGGACTATTCAGCTTCTCAGCTGGCCAATAAAATCTGACTACTATAGCTGTTTCTTAATATAGCAGGCAGCACACTGCCACTTTCTCCTTGGCACAAGGGAAGCAAAAAATTAATAAAATAAAGATAAAAATACTGTACTAAGGTGGTTAGGAAAAATTCACAGAGAACACAGCAGAGGGCACTCCTGGGTCTGACAAATACTTCATCTGAAGATGGAGTTAGACTGAAAAGACTAGTCTGCTTTGCAAAGTGCTTGCTATGAACATATGGTGTATTTAGGAGTTAAGCTTGTGAACAGCTATTAGTCACATGGACACCAGAACCAATTTAGTCTTAAGAGGAGACCTTACCTCCAACTACACCTACACCAACACTACTTCTCCTTGTGTTCATTGGAGTTACATGAAACCATTCATTAGTCTTCATATTATAGGCTTCTACTGATGATAGACCTGTAACAAAGCAGTACACAAAGCTATGAAGAAAGAAGGTATTATTCATTCGTTTCTCCATGAACTATTAACAGAAATTAAGAACTTATGAACTCTTTTCTATCATTAGCTACAGAGATGACCGTGAGCTTGAGAGTGCTCGTCTCACTCAGATGAATTACTGCGTGTTGTGTTTTCATTTTTATAAGCACCATTTTAATAGTGCAAAACAACTTGCTGGGACTGATGGGAATTGTACTGCCAAGCATCTGAACAGCGCCAAATTGGTGAGGTCTGATCTAGAAGACTGTCATCTCACAGTAAGAATGCAAAGTACAATATGAATGAAATGCTCTATACCTGTACTTCCATCAAATCCTCCCACAGCATACAGAAGTCCGTTTAATACAGCAGCCCCCAAAGTGCTTCTTCTGTCTTGCATGCTAGCAACACTTGTCCATTGGTCCTTCACGGGATCATATGAATCCACCGTACGAACCCTCAAGGAGCCATTGAAACCACCAACGGCAAAGACAAGACCGCTCATGTATACCACTCCTGAAAGAGAAGGTTCTACATTTCAGGCATTGGTCTCTGCAGACCATGTATGCTCTTTTGTTTAAAGACTGCACACATAAAAAAACCATCCTTCTTAAAAGGAAGTTGTTGGCATGGAGTTACCTAGCTATGTAAGCAACACTATCAGTTTAAGCAGCTACCTGCTCTGCATCTTCTAGAAGGCAGCTCAGCAACTTGGTGCCACCGTTCTTCCTTAAAATCGTAACACTCCACACTGCGGATAGCTTTGGGTGCTTGTCCTCCGACCACCACCATCAGCTTCAAAGGAAGAAACACCTCGTAAATAACCTAGTTGCTTATTCACATGAATGGAGACAACAACAATGGAAAATTGATCATTTCTTACAAGTTGCTATTCGGTGTCTCAGAGTAGTTTGTCATGGTCTTTGGCTAGAGCAATAAACTTAGGAACTATTCACTTATGCATACCCATCATGTATCAGAATAGCATCTTTGAACTTCCTGTATTCCCCTTTTCCTTTTGGAGACTACTTCTGCCAAGACGACTCTCAGGAGAAAGAGTTCCACCACCAAAGTACACAGGGATCAATAAGGAGGAGATATAGTCCTATAGTTTGTCTAAATTCACTTACTGGATTGTGGTGCCCCTCTTCCTACTGGTATGTGTGTGTGTGTGTGTGTGTGTGTGTGTGTATGTCCCATTTGACTGTCTTAAATTAGTCCAAAATCAATGTATTTTCAATAAGACCACCGCATAATTAAATCCATCTGTTACATCTCTGCTGAACGTTCTCTTCCCATAATGCAATGCAATACTAAATGGCAAACCAGGTAGCCAAGAGTGATGGGTCTTACTTTTGGAAGGCAGGCTGGTGTTCGCAGCCTTGTTCGTGTGGTCTTCATCAGAGCCCTTTGCTCAAGTGGCAACAAATGGTACTTCATCGCTTCAATGAGGTAATCCTTACACGCACTGCTGTTTTTAACAAGCGGTTCCTCTTCGACTCTCTGCGCATTAAACATGTGGACAAAAGTCTTAACAAGTACTGCTACACAACAGGTGCACACTAATATGTTGGCATGTTCATATCAAGATTACCCCTATGCCAGCCCTCTTAAGAAAGAAAATACAAGCCCTTTGGATCTGTTCAATAAGAAATGTAAGCATGGTGCTTCCAAAATTTTTGGAACCCTATGAAGAAAGGGCATTTCAAGAGGGTAGATGCCTACAGGCTAGAAACCAGAATATAGAGATAAGCACAGAAGCTGTATACCTGGCAAAAAAAAAAGCAGTTTGAGTGTCACTTGTTATGTGTGCTTTGGAGTTCTGTCCTATGCAAAGACATTTCAGTACTTTTCTGAACAAGATCAAGGTAACTTATTCAAACAAATGAAAACAAATGGGCTCAAGGAAAAATGAGGTGAATATTGCCAACTTCCTTCTGCATGTCATGCAGGTTCAAAACTCACTCCCTGGCACCTCCAGGTAAAGATGGGATTGTCCCTTATTAAACTCTGGAGAGCCCTGCCAGCTGGACCAAAGTGACTTCATTTAAGCTGGTTTCCTACATTCCTAGGGCAACAGCAAATATTAATTCCCTTCGACAGAATATCAAGGAAAACATAAACCAGTACGCAACTGTTCTAGTATAGCTGCAGATTCAGATTCTTAGCGATAAACCATTTAAGGCAGGTCACTTCAAATTTAGGTGTAGGGTTTTCTGGATGGGGTTTTTTGTTTTTTGTTTGCTAGTTAAGTTGATGAAGTGATTCCTCCAAATTAACGGAGCCTTACCCTTTCCACTATTAAATATTTTCAAAAGTTACACACTTGCCAAAAAGCACGACACAAACAAGATAAAAAAAAAAAAAGACCCGGTTGTAACTACCAAGATCAGAACGTTGAGCAGATTGGTAAAACCTTACAAGAAGTGCTACCTGTGGTTAAGCGATTCTGTCTCCTTAATGGTAAATATTCTGTTCCTATGGCTAAGTCTGTACGCTTAAGGCTGTACAGAATAAGAGAGAGGGCGTGCACATTAAATGCTTACTTTTTACTTACCTGAACCAAATACTCTCGGGAGAGCAATGGCAGGCGGACATGTTCCATCAGGCGTGCCATGAGCTCTTGTCGCACATCTTTGTCGTGGTTGACCCATGCGATTACCGCTTCAAACACCTTGAGTAACAAAAGGACACACTGTGAGTTTTGAATATTTTTGTGCGGGTGGGGCAACAGGGCAGATTCACATATTATTCTCTCTTAAGAAGCCCTTCTCTGCGAGCGCTGTAATTGAGAATGGAGAACAGACACCCTTCCACCAGGGGTCAGTAGCACAGGAAAGGAGCCACAGCTGCCGCCCATACTCTGTGAGTTATCCTCAGCAGGTCCTATCCTTTTAAAGATGCCAGTAGCCTTCTCACTCTCTAAATGGTTAAAAAGGGGTACCAAGCCCAAGCTGCTTCCCTCTCTCACCCCAAGCATCTTGCTCCTTTTGAAAGTGGCTTCTCTCCTCTGTCGTCTCTTCTCCAATCACCTTCAGCTTCTCATAAGCCATCAGGTGGATGGAGTATATTCTCACCTCCCTAAAGGAATACTGTGGCTACTGAGGATCCTCAGTCCTTGGACACAGCTACATTGGCAAAGAAAAAGCGCTTCGTATGCACTGTACAGTGGTACCTCTTGTTACTAGCTTAATTCGTTCCAGAGGTCCATTCTTAACCTGAAACCGTTCTTAACATGAGGCGCGCTTTCATTAATGGGGCCTCCTGCTGCTGCCACGCAATTTCTGTTCTCATCCTGAGGTAAAGTTCTTAACCCAAGGTAATACTTCCGGGTTAGCGGAGTCTGTAACCTGAAGTGTTTGTAACCTGAGGCATTTGTAACCCGAGGTACCACTGTATATGCATTATAACACTGTGATACCTGACGGCGCTTTGGAGTTCTGTTTTTGCCAACCCAATTTCTCATATAAAGTTTACAACGCGTTTCACCGAAACGCTTCTTTGATGTGTCTGGATCCAGCCCTTACTGAGGTTCAGCTTTTCGATTAAAATGTTTGTGTTTTCACAAGCCGCCGGAGTGGAATTCAGCATCGTGCTAAGCTGATCCTTTCATCGGCACAGGAATTTCTCCTTGTCAGGTGAAATGATTAATCCTCTGCTCTCCCTGCGAGTTGTTCGGGGGGTGGGCATAGGGCATGTGGGGCATGTGTGCGGAAGACGAGAATTCCCCCAAGGATGCCAACAACTTGGTGTCGTTGTTTTTTAGTGGTCTCCGGTTACAAATCTTGTCAGCGCTTACCACTTGAGTTAGAAGGATTATCTATAAAATTCCCATACTGTGCTAAATATATCTGCAGTCTATGAGGATGCTTAATAGAAGTCCAGTTCAGTTTGCAGCTAGGGTACCAAAAGATCTGCTGAGGATTTAATTAAAGGATAAGAGTCATGCAGCTCTAAAAGCAGGCCGAGATGTGGGCTGACAGCACTGCGCCACTGCCAAGACTCAGAGAGTTGGACAGTGATGCTGCAGTAGCGTGTCAGCCCTCACCGGGGGAAGAAACCCACACAGGACATGGGCATGTGGCAAAAACAAAACAATCAGAACAGCTTCTCCATATGCCGAAACTCAGCACATGCTCTACTTAACCTACATCTCAGCCCACATTCAGTATCATATGATCTTGCTTTGTAGGCCTATGTGTATTCCAATATCTGCGCTATCACTGTATAATACTCATTTTTAGGTAGGATGCTTTAGCTGTACTTCAAGGAAAGCCTTGAAGTTGGCCAACTGTAATGCGTTGCGCATAGGGCAACCTTTCAAGATGGCCCCAAACCTGCTACTGGTCCATTTCCAAAGCGCTGGTGCATAAGCATATAATTTGAAGCCCTACCTACTCAACTTCGGACCTTGTGACCTGAAGGCTTGTCTGCTTCCATATGAAACACCCCAGGCACTAGGTTTTTGGGTTTTCCCCCTCCCCACCCTCATTTTAGGAATGGGTACAGCTACCATCTGTGGTTAAGGAAACACCGTTTTCTATTATAACAACTTGCTTTTGTAGTTCCTGCACTCCTGGGAGGTTCACCTACGTAAATGTATTTCCAGAGGCAGGTGTTTTCCAGTTATCATCATCTGAAGACTTCTTATCCAATAAAATGTATTATTACTATTACTAACATTTATATACCACCTTTGTCTTTCAAAGATCTCAAGGTGGTGTGCATGGTTCTCCTCCCCATTTCACCCTCACAATAACCCTGTGAGATAGGTTGTTGTAGATGCGGCGCATGAATGAAGGTTCCATCGTATCTGATTAGACCTTAAGATTCTTTAAAGCAGCTTTCAAACTGGGAGAAAGGGACCTTACCTTTTCCTCGGATGCTATTGTAAGTTTGTCACTGGATATTAAGCTGCACACCTGTTCCACATCGAGGTTCAGAAATTCCTCACAAAGTACAACTTCAGTAAAGTGCTGCTCTGTTTAGAGAGGGGAAAAATATCTTTGAATGCACAGGCACACACCCGTGCGATGCAAGTTAAGAGGTACTGACTCTATAGAAGCAAGTGGTTTCCACTGCAGTGACTACTTGCTGGGGCACACGACGGCAAAATGAGGAAAGCACATAGTTCATATATAGTAAATGCACATATATGAAGCATTCTAATACAATAACTCACCACAATATCATTACAGCATTTGGGATAATATTATTTGATATTCAGGTGAATGGGTGGATAGAGCTGTAGCTGTAATGGCACACACCAAAGAGGAGGAAGCAGGCTTGGCAGAGCCCTGAGCTTTGCAGACGTACAGAAGTTCTGCTAAAAATACCCAAAGGGCAGAAACAGCCCAATGAGCACCGAGTATGTTCAGTGGACAAAAAATTGCTGACTGTTTGGGGAGGAAGACTTTTGCCTTGTTCATAAATAAAAAGTTGATTTAAATGGACTCTGGCCCCTGAATGGCCAAGGCAGGGCAGCAGGAGTTGGGCTCTTTGGCTAGGGGAGGTATTTTCCTTCTGTCCATCATTGGAGGATTTTTGCTTTTTTTTTTTTTAAGTTGAAAGGGCGGCAGAGGCAAGTTAGTACAACAGGGCATTGTGCACCTCCGGGGTGGCTTGATCAAGGCTGGGAGGAATGAGACAGAATGTTGGGAGGTGGAGGAAATGGCTGATCAAGTTCTTTGAGAGCCAGTGTGGTGTAGTGGTTAAGAGCAGCAGACTCGTAATCTGGGGAACCGGGTTCGTGTCTCCGCTCCTCCACATGCAGCTGCTGGGTGACCTTGGGCCAGTCACACTTCTCTGAAGTCTCTCAGCCCCACTCACCTCACAGAGTGTTTGTTGTGGGGGGGGGGGGGAGCTGCTTTGAGACTCCTTCGGATAGTGATAAAGCGGGATATCAAATCTAAACTCTTCTTTGGGGTGGTTTGTGGTATACAGAAGACAGGAGGCCTCTCTTTTGTAGGCTTCATGATTTGGATGCTGTAAATCTACCTGTGGGGGCTGCCCTCCAGGGTAAGACTCTCTGGGGTTTGGACAGTTGGTGAAGACTATGAGGTTCTACGAAAGGCTGCAACTGAAATGTGATTGCAGTATTGCCAGTAGGTGGTGGTGACAGGCCCTTTTCCTTGGCCTTGCTGCTGCTGAACCCTGAGAAGGAAACCAGATGGAAGGGGAATAGAATACCTGGAAGAAGAAGAAGAAGAAGAAGAAGAAGAAGAAGAGGAGGAGGAGTTTGGATTTGATATCCCGCTTTATCACTACCCGAAGGAGTCTCAAAGCGGCTAACATTCTCCTTTCCCTTCCTCCCCCACAACAAACACTCTGTGAGGTGAGTGGGGCTGAGAGACTTCACAGAAGTGTGACTGGCCCAAGGTCACCCAGCAGCTGCATGTGGAGGAGCGGAGACGCGAACCCGGTTCACCAGATTACGAGTCTACCGCTCTTAACCACTACACCACACTGGCTGGCTGGCTGAATGACACACTAAACAGGAGCACTCCACACTGCCAACCTTATGTTGAAGGCCCCACTTGCCACATGGCAATTCAACAGTTTAAAGGGACCCAATCTGATTAATGTGATATTCAAACACAGTAGCCGCGTTCTCAACAGATTCTGCAGCAATTCAGCCTAGGTGATTGGCAAGTTGCCCCTTTCGTAACATCTATGCTCTCTCACACTCAGGTTCTCAGAAACGAGAAAAATAGGAAAAATAAGGAATCTGAAGCAGCATTGTTATGATCAGCCGTCTGTTTAGAATGTAGTTCGTTGCCTAGGAAATCTTGTTAACTCTTTGAGGCACCTCCTTTTGTCATGAAAGAGGAACAGATAAATGAATTATTTCGAATAATATGTTCTGAAATTATATAAATTATATAAGCCCTACAGCTGAGCGGAGGAAAAGAAAAATGTGTGCTGTTGAGATGGAGGGAGAAGCCTTCCCCAAAGACAAAGATGGGGAAGCACCTGTGGCCATTCGGATATACATGGGCTTCATCCCCTACCAATAATGAGCAGGGATTGTGGCAACTGTAGCCTAGCAACATCTGGAGAGCCATGTGTTCTCCAACCCTGGTCTATAATCATTGGCAGCAGCCAGGAATTGAATTTGAGATGTTTATGTATACAAAGCACATCCGCTAATTCTCAGCTATGCCTCCAATCTTGTTTGAATGTTCTAAGCTGCTCAGAGGACCCAGTCAGCTTTCCTATGGTTTCTTGTGGGGTTACCTACAGGAAGGAGGGGAACCCAGAGAGCTGGAGAGCCCTAAAGGAAAAGGAGATATTTCCCTCCTCGCTACCTTGTATCAGCCGTTCAGGCAAGCCATTGCCTCAGATCCAAACAAGTAGCAGAGCCCGTCAAGCAGTTCAGAGCTCAACTACTCATTTGCACTGCCTTAGAACCTGACTTGACTAAAGACAAGGGATCTTCTCTCACATCCTCAAACTTCAGCTCTGCCATTGATCTGCTGCCCCCAAATGCTAGAACAACTGTTTGGGTAAAATGCTGAGGAGCAGAGTTGCAGTAAGAGAGACCTTTCCCCAGCTTCCAGCCCTTTACCCAAGATACTGCTGCATGCAAGTGTGCACAGGCTATATAGGTCACAGGGAGAAGTCCACTGAGACTGCTCCTCACCCTAGGCTATGGTGGGGACCCTCTCACTCATGGGCCAATCTTACCCTGCTAGGGTATCCAAATTGCCCTGCAAGGCCATGTCCCTCCCAAGCCTCATTCACCTACCCATCAGCTAGAATGACCTGGGACATCATCTAATGAATGATGGTTGAGGTTATGCATTTACCACACACACCTATTGTCAGGGAAGAGAGTTGTATGGAATCCTCTGCTAAAAAGGGGGGGGGGACACTTGTTTTAACAGTTCCTTGCAAGGCACTTTGTTCTCCCAACTTTGGGTCTTCAAAGCACCTTGTGCCAAAACAACTGTGAGGTCAAACTTGACCTGCAAAGCTTATCATGATAAGGAGACAGGGGCTCATGGAGCCAAAAAGGTTCCCTATAGCATTGGGGCTTGTCTACAGAGCATCTGGGAGAATTTTTTTTGGATAAGGTTAGAAAGCCCTAGAAGGCTTGGGCTGCATAGACTCATTTTTTTATACTGGTGCCTAAAATTTTAATGTGGTTTTAATTTCTGGTTTTAAAATCCACTCGTTTCCTAGCCGCTTTGTGATTTTTTACCCTTGCATGTGCAAAAAGTCAAGGCAGTCAGTTCTAAGACTTTCACATTCCCCAACATTGTAGCTCAAATTCCCTCTTGTGCAAGCAATGTTAAAAGGCTGCCACATTAGAAACAAAACCACAGTCCAGCCAGGTGTTTTCTTTTAGAATTGGTGTCGCACTTGCCTGCATAAGTGTTGGCCTTGTTCAGAAGATCTGTGCATGCATGCATGTCAGCAAAAGCGCGAAAGCCTAAACAGTTCACAGGATGAAGTTGGGTTTCCAGAAAATCACAGCAGCTCTTCTTTACATCCTGCAACTGCAACAAACTAGCTGCCGGGAGAAGTACCTACGATAACCAAAACCAAATTCATGCACACATTGCCAACATCAACAACAACAAAAAGAAAAACTTAAGGCACATGTATTAGGAGAAACATTAGAATGGTAGAGAATATGACCAACAGAGGTCTGCATTTTAAAGTCACCACCTTAAATTTACGGTACTAGTGTTGACTGTGATGCTTGCTGTTAGAAAGTTTTAAAAACCCTGTATTCTAGATAAGTTATGGCTGATGTTTCTATTCATTTTTTATCATTCTGACTCATTGGCCTTTGTATCCAGATGAGTTGCCTAGGATTGGGTCACTGCAAAATGCAGTTGCCCCTTTTTTCATATGAACTACGATGGGACAACGCTCCTTCTATTTTCAAAGGTTTATTCATTCTTCTCCTACTTCTCACTGTAGGATTTAATCATATTAGCACAACAGGGCTGGCATTAAAAAAAAAATGGTTAGTGTTTAAGAGGTTGACATTGATCAGCTTCATTCCAAAGCGCTATCCAATTCTGTATTCCAAACCCCTTTATTTGATTGACTCAATGAAATCTAAGTAAGCTCACAAAATGGGCTTCTTTGTATACATTGCATTTGCTGTTAGCAGTTGTATACGGTATTCACTTTTAAATACAGAAGCCACGGAATGCTAGCTTCAACTGGAACACATTCAAGAAGACAGACACCACTGACTTTACTGCACTTAATTCATCTGCCCTGCACAGAGGATGCTTCCGGGTTCCCAAGGGCTCACTGAACCAGCAGAGAACTGCAGAAATGCCTCAAGCAGAGATCCTTTGCGTTTGCACTGCTTGTCTTTCAAGAAAAGCATGAGTCAAGATAAACAGCTGTAGTGGTGGGTGGGTGGCAGTGCAGAGGGCTAAAAATAAATTTCGACATCTGTAGCACAAAGCTAATGCTAACACTTTACATTTCACCCAAGAAAGCGATTAGCCCTCATTCATTTCAGATGTAGCAAGTCGTTCCTAAAAATCATTTACAAGCCACATGCTTCCTGAAACAAGGCCTTTTTAAAGCGATCAACTTTTTTTTTTATAGCTCTGCTTGAAGTCCAAGCACTGTTTACAGACCAAGCGTGTGGCCTTGTCTAAAATGTTCCCAGCTGCCCAGCACACTCTCCCTCCAAACAAATATTTACACTCAGTTCTGTTCCAGGTTATATGCTCTTCTCTGGCACCATATGTATAAAAAGTGAACTGTGCCAGAAAAAAATACATAAGCACAAATCAGGAAAGGATCGAACCCCACTTAGGTGCAGTTTTCAAGGCAGAATTTGCCATTTATACACATGGGAGCTCTTAAAAGACTTGCACCCTTTGGATCTTGTTTAGGGAAGTTTTTAATATTTGATGCTTTATTGTATTTTTAATATTTTGTTGGGAGCTGCCCAGTCAGATGGGCGGGAAATATATATATATTTGATGCTTTTGAATTATGATGCTGAGGAGACTCTTGAGAGTCCCATGGAATGCAAGAAGATCAAACCTATCCATTCTTAAGGAAATCAGCCCTGAGTGCTCACTGGAAGGACAGATCGTGAAGCTGAGGCTCCAGCACTTTGGCCACCTCATGAGAAGAGAAGACTCCCTGGAAAAGACCCTGATGTTGTGAAAGATGGAGGGCACAAGGAGAAGGGGACGACAGAGGACGAGATGGTTGGACAGTGTTCTCGAAGCTTCAAACATGAGTCTGACCAAACTGCGGGAGGCAGTGGAAGACAGGAAAGCCTGGCGTGCTCTGGTCCATGGGGTCACGAAGAGTCGGACACGACTAAACAAGTAAACAACAACAACAAATACACACACACACACACACACACCCAGCAGCTCCCTCCCCAGGCCCCTCAGGCTCTCCTGCTCCCTGACCTATCAGTCTATCAGTGAGAGTTGTTAGGCAAGTGGATATGAGAGGTGCACTTTCTCCCAGTGAGGCCTCACATTTTTGGAGCTTCATTCCCAATAGCCTTTTAAAATCTTCAAAAGATGCATTTCTTGAAGCCTGTGCTTGGCTGAATTGTGCTATACCATGCAAGTTAATACATTAGCAGAATTTTAAAAAACACTTGTAATGTGATAGATAATGTTTAAATTTGGAGGTAATTAGAGATAAAGATTTTATGGACATGCATGAATGAAAATAATACAAAGGAAGCAAGGCAAGGAGTAGAGGGAAGTTGAGGGATTCAAGTAATCCCACAATGTGGATTTAATATTGATTGTGTATACAGTTGTTATAAATGTTTTATTTTATGTTTTTCTCTTTAATGTAATGATTTTGTTGTTTTTTGTGGAAATCAATAAAAATATTATTAAAAAAAAAGAATTGTGCTATACTGCACTTGGTAAAGAATTTTTTTAGCTGCTGCTGCTTTGAATCTGTGTGTGGCTTTGTAATTGTGTTTCATGTGTGTAAGATGCCTTGCAAAGGCAGCATGCCCTGAAAAGTATTAAAAAATACTTTAAACAACATTCAACATTCCTTAGAGTCTTTTTAGTAGCTTTTAAGACAGATCTGTGTCTTTCTACTGGCAATCACACAGGTTTTCTTAAGTCCACTCACAAGACACACACACACACACACACACACACACACAGCTGTCTCCCTACTGTAAATTATTTTGTAAAATTACACTTCCCATTGTAGATGTTACCTTAAAATAGCTTGTGCAGAGGGAACGTCAGACTTATTAGACATTTATATTTCATATACAGGCCCTATTCAGGTGTTCAGTCTCCTCACAAGTAAGCAAAAGATGAGAGAAGCAGGGGTACAGTTTAAAGCCCTCCACAAGTTTGAGGGGAAAGGTCTGGAGCGGGAAGCCACCTTCTAAATCATCACACAGGGAGCCTCCAAGAATAGGAGGCAACCCCTCACTTCAGATCTTCCCCCTGAAACGCATGAAGGATTCTAACCTGGGTAGCAATGACACGCCAGAGGGGGTGCGGGACATGACAGCACATCCTGCTTTTCCTCACCTTTCCTCAGTCCTATGAGGAGACTGAACACTTGAATAGGATGACTGTGTACCTCCGGCAACTGCCTCCCGATCTCCCACAGCCTCACTCTTAATATCTGCCGCAGCTCCAAGAATTTGGGATAACACGAAGTAATAATTTAGAACTAGAAACTGCATAGCAGGGTGCAAGGTACTGACTTAGCTGTCGAGGTTTAGGCTGCAAGCCTAAACACATTTATTCACTTCGAGAGTCAAGGTCCAGTGAAGTCAATGGGAGTTACATTTGAGAAAGCCTGCCTAAGACTGGGCTGTTGGGAGTGATGTCCTGCAAGAGGCAAAGATTATGCAGCTCACTGGACGGTAAAACGTAGCCTATTCCTTGCATTTGCTCTTTGACGGTCTGAATACTAAAATCTTCAGATGTCCTCTCTTTACCAGGGAAGGGTCCTTCTCAATTGTGGTGCCTCAATTGTGTGATTCCCTTCCCAGCACCTACTCCAAATTTGTTTTGGCACCACGTGAAGAACCTTGTTTTATCTTAGCTGGGTTTGCTGCTATTGATTTTCCTACTTTTAACACATTAGGCTGCACCCAATGTTGCAGCTCTGCTGGTGCATGGGAATTCCGTATGTTCAACAGACTTCCTCTTCCATCCCTTCAGCTCCCTGAGCACCCTCAAAATCAGGTCCAGAGCAATTGGGGGGAGGGAGGGGGAGGAAGGGAAGAGAAGAGAGGAAAAGGAAGTCCTGTTGCCCCATTGGAATCCTGCTGGTGCAACACTGGGTGCAACCCAGTATGTTTTAATGAGCTTGGAATTTTATTGGAAGGGTGGGGAGAAAATCCCTAATTAACATCAACAACAACAGACTGAATCCAAACTGAGTTAGTTGCTGTGAAGTTCCACTCAAATGAACAGGACTTAAGAGCAAGTCTATATCCACCCCAGTATGTATAAGAAGAAACTAAATGAATGAATGAATGAATGAATGAATGGTATTGCAAGTATTATTATTACCTGTATGTCACACTGAATTAATGGTATATTATAGTTCAAAGAGGAACGCAGGTGGCGCTGTGGGTTAAACCACAGAGCCTAGGACTTGCCGATCAGAAGGTCGGTGGTTTGAATCCCTGCGACGGGGTGAGCTCCCGTTGCTCGGTCCCAGCTCCTGCCAACCTAGCAGTTCGAAAGCATATCAAAGTGCAAGTAGGTACCCCTCCGGTGGGAAGGTAAACGGCATTTCCGTGCGCTGCTCTGGTTTGCCAGAAGCGGCTTAGTCATGCTGGCCACATGACCCGGAAGCTGTGCACTGGCTCCCTCAGCCAATAAAGCGAGATGAGCGCCGCAACCCCAGAGTCGGTCACAACTGGACCTAATGGTCAGGGGTCCCTTTACCTTTTATAGTTCAAAAGGAGCAGGTGGCGCTGTGGTCTAAACCACTGAACCTCTTGGGTTTGCCATTCAGACGTTTAGTGGTTCGAATCTGCGCGATGGGGTGAGCTCCCATTGCTCTGTCCCAGCTTCTTCCAACCTAGCAGTTCAAAAGCATGCCAGTGCAAGTAGATAAATAGGTACCACTGCAGCGGGAAGGTAAATGGCGTTTCCGTGCACTATGGCACTTGCCACAGGGTCCTAT
The DNA here is from genome assembly GCF_964188315.1 of Podarcis muralis. Classification (NCBI taxonomy): domain Eukaryota; kingdom Metazoa; phylum Chordata; class Lepidosauria; order Squamata; family Lacertidae; genus Podarcis; species Podarcis muralis. Next base: position 44,084,312 of record NC_135663.1, on the reverse strand, counting down.
TGTGCCAGTAGCGGTTTAGTCATGCTGGCCACATGACCCGGAAAGCTGTCTGTGGACAAAGGCTGGCTCCCTTGAACTGAAAAGCGAGATGAGCGCCACACCCCATAGTCGCCTTTGACTGGATTTAACCATCCATGGGTCCTTTACCTTTTTTTACCTATATTATCGTTCAAACACACCCATAAATATATGCTATAAACTCTTCTATGATCTCAAAAGTATATCCTGTCTTATCAGATCTCCCTTCTCCTCAACCTGCCTCCCATTTAGACTCTGGTGTTGCATTACGCCTAAAACCACAACAGTTCAACAGTCCTAACACCTCAAAGCAGCTACCAATTAAACTGAACCAGACTAGGCCTAGGAAGATCACTTTCGGGGGTGGGCGGTAAAGCTGGTCTCAGTCAAAATAGTGTGATACTACTCACAGTAGTTTAATTCTATGTCAAATGGATCAAACCCATCCCAACAATTAAGGATTTTTTTAAAGCCAGCAAGCTATTAGGTGTTAAAAATCCTTAATTGCTGCCGTTGAAAGTGTTGACTATGCAACAGCTTGAGACATTTTCTTGCGTTTAGTGAACATTTGGCCAAACAGTTTGTCAGAAATGCTACATGCTGTACCAGATAATGAGTTGAAAGATACTGGCAAGTCATACCTAACAGGAAATAGGACTCAAATTGCAAAGGACGAGATCATTAGATCACTGGTATTACACACACAGCATTTGCATACCGCAGTAATGCACAGCAGCTGTTTGGGGTTTTTTAGAGAATTGTATACAATTCTCTACCATCAAGAAGGAGAACAGCCACAGTGCAGCCTGCTTGTTCAGGTTGCAAACAAAGGGAATGTGGCATATACATGAACATCTGAAGCGAAGGAGCATAAATTGATGCCCATAAAGGCTGCCAAATCTAATGCTTCTGGAATCAGTTGCAGAGACCCTCAATTTGTAGCCACAGGATTCTAGTTTCCATAATTGCAGCTATACCTCTTCTCTATCATCAAAGTCCAGCCTAGTGTCTAATAAAACACACTTTGAAGTATACACAGTGTAGCCTCCTTACACTAAATTTTTACTAAATTCTATGGAGACACCCAATGTGAGTTGCCTGTAGGGCTTACCCAGAGCTCAGCTGTCCTAAAAAACAGAGGCACTGCTTCATTCCAAAGTCCACAGTGAAAAAGCACGACAACCAACACCTGTCAGGATGAAATGCCAGGTAAGGAGCTTTCCACCTTACCTTGGGTGGGTCAAAACAGCTCTGCTGTACTGGCTCAGTCCTAAACATGGAAACCCACACATTTCATCTCCATTAGCACAATCAAGTAAACAATTACTTTTAGCTGTAGATGGATATGAATTAAGAGTTTCATAAATGAATAAAATGTAAGGTTTTAATTACTTCTAACCCCCTTCCTCATTCAGGGGAAATAGCCCCCCCACCCCATTTTCATCACTCTTTGCAGAGACTGCATATCCCTTGGAGAGTTATCTACTCTTTTGTAGAAGACAGGCTGCAAGTACAAATATAAGTAAAACGAACTGCTTATAAAAGAGCTTTGGCGATGGGGGATCTCCATGTAATCAATGCATTAGGTACCAATCCCAATGACTTCGGAAAGACATTTTGCGGAGCCAAAGCACTTCAAATATGTGAAAACGAAGAAGCAACTTGTAAGTGCAACAGAATACCAAATGTTGGCTATATAATATAAGTCATTCTCTTGCTGACTGTGTGTGTGTGTGTGTGTGTGTGTGTGTGTGTATGTATGTGTGCGCATGTGTATATTATATATGCAAAAACAGCTGTGTCAACACTCAGGACCATATTAATATGATGCTGGCAGTTCTGCATGCTTTACATGTGGCTCTCCCCTATTCACATAGGGAGTGGCAATCAAATATAACAGAAAAAGAGGAGCACAAGTGAGAGGCGCTGTACTCTCGCTGTACCCACTGTTCACCTCCCTGCAGCTCTTAACAAGCACTTTTCCCTTTCCCAAACAGACTTCCAGCATCAAAGCTTAGCTAAAAGGAGGTGGTTTGTAAGCACTTGAGGGCTACAGGAAGACAGGTCATGCACCCCTTCTGCGCTTAAAAACGAGACCTACACCTTCCCTCCTTTCAGTGCAACTGGCCAGTTGGACTAGATGACCCTCGGAATTCCTTCCAACTCTACTATTCTATGATCCTACATTGGTCTCAAAGCGCCACATCACAACTCTAACTGAAAAACATGCACAGAGGCCTTCCAGGCAGAAGAATCTTTAGGCAGATTTGGAAACAAGCTTGAGTTAAAGGTTGACTACACCAGCTGCCATCATTAATACTGTGTTAGATACTGCGATCCAGATGGATACTCAGGAAATGTAATAACAGCACATTGGACGGCTTATTATTGCAGTATGTAGGCTGGAATCAGAAACAGTATATAAAGCTGAATGAAGAGTGTCCATGAATAATGGTTGATGTTGCTGCACCAAGATCTCTGCTACTCTTACATGCCACAGTTTACCCTAATAGTTCAAGCATGACATTTACCACCTCGGCTGAGCCTGAGTACTGCAAACGCTGAACACTGTACACTGAAAGATTAGTAAGGCAAGAAACCAGAGCTTGCAAAGTGAAACCCAAATCCCTCAAATCACTTGTCAGGGAACTGCCATCGGAAGGACAGGAGGTGCAAAGGCTCCCTCAGGTTGAAAGAGACGGAGCAGCTGAAGAGGGAACCAGTAGGGGGCGAGCAGGAACTTCCAGGGAAAGTGAGTCGGAGGGGTGGCTCAGAGACGTTTCCAGCGAAAACAGTGGAGAGGTCTCAGGACCTCCTATAGGGACACCCACGCCTCGCCGGAAACTGTCACGCAGAGAGTCCAGAAGACGTGTTTCCGTGAAAGAGCTTTTATGTTGGAAACGTTTCCGAAAGCAACCACTTTCGGATTCTACTAGCGATTGACGCAGCCATGCCGGAGGGGCTCCGTCACAGGCAGAGGTTTGAAAACCTGATCAAACTCTGAGGGACTTGCATTTTACGCACAAGCAGCTCATCATCCCACCACAGCAATCCGAAAGTCTCTGAAAGCCAGCTTGTGCAAGCAGCGGCATCATGAGCGACCCAGCCGGAACCGGAGGAGCAGGAGCAGCTGGAGGAGGTCCAAGCCTGGAAGAAAGGTACAGGGCGTTGGAGATCCAGCTGGCCATGCAAACGGCGAGGCTTGAGGAGAGGAGGGCTCAGGATGCAGAAAAGGGAAAGGAGAAAACCACCTCGATAGCCAGAAAGGTGCCAGGATTGGTGCAGAAATTCGGGGGAGATCCCAGAAACTATCATGCCTTTAGAACTGAGATGCAATACGCTCTCAACCTGCAGTATGATGACTTCCCCGACGAGGAATCGCGAGTGGCTTTTGTAATTGGCCATCTCGAAGGGGGGGCGAAGGATTGGGTTCGACCCCTGATGGCAGTGAATAATGAGATACTAAAGGACACGAGGAAGTTTTTTCGTGCCATGGACCTGATGTTTTCCAGTGACATTGAGCAGGGGGTGGTACGAAGGCAGTTAATGGCTTGCAAACAGGGGAGCCGATCTGTCCGTGAGTACTGGACTGAGTTTACTATGCTGATTCATAAATTGGGGTGGGACCTATCGGCGGAACCCATCCAAATGCTTTTTGAAGAGGGGCTTTCTTCGGCCGTTAAAGATGAACTTTCCCGGGGGCCAAGGGCGGAGTCTATGGACCAGCTGACCAAATCCGCGCTGGCCATAGGAGCGCGCCAGGAAGCGAGAGCTTTGGAAAGGCGGGAAGGGAAAGGAGAACGTTGGAGGGAACTGCGCATTCCGGACATTCCAGAGCCACCTTTCCCACCGGCAGAGCCGATGGAAGTTGGAACAGCGCGGGCGCGCGCAGTTTCAAATCCCAGTGAAGGGCGGAAGAAGGAGGGAAAGAGCGCCAAGAAATGTTATCTCTGCCAACAGCCAGGGCACTTTGCCAGAGTCTGCCCACAAAGAAAGGAATGGCAAGGGATGGCAGGAGCTGTGGGGGAAAGGGAGGAGGAAAACAAGGAGCAAGTAAAAGCCAACGCCTGGCTGCCACCGTTGGGGCACAGCAGCCAGGCCAAAGAGCAGTGAAAGTGCCCACGCCAGAACCACCCAGACCTGCTTTAGTGATAGAAGTGTCACTAGAGCTGCCAAATGGACACCCCCTACAGGTCAAGGCGCTTTTGGATTCAGGCAGCTCCTGTAATTTTATGAGTAAGGAGTTTGCAGCTGAGCACCAGATACAGACCATCCCTTTAAGTAATCCCTTGCAGGTGACCACGATTGATGGCAGAGAGCTGTTGGGAGGAGAAGTTAGCCAACAGACTGTCCCGATGATAATGAGGGTGGCAAGGCACACCGAACGGATAGCGTTTAATGTGGCCACCTTGGGAGGAGCTCCCATCATCTTAGGGATGAGCTGGCTGGCGCTACACGATCCGCTAGTGGGCTGGCATCAGAGGGTGGTCTCCTTTGGGTCAGCGCATTGCCTAGAACACTGCAAGCAGGGGAAGGTTCAGGGCGGAGACAGAGTCACCCTAGCCGGGATGGAAGTAATGGGCAGAGGGAAGGTGCCCCCGCAATACGCAGATCTGAGCAACGTATTCAGCGAAAGGGAAGCAGACAAACTGCCGCCGCATAGACCCTTTGACTGTCAAATCAACCTACTCCCTGGGGCCCAACTCCCAGTGGGCAAGCTGTACGCCATGTCCGACAGGGAGATGCAGGAGCTGAGGGAGTTCATTGACAAAAACCTGAAGCGAGGTTTCATCAGAGAGTCCCGAGCGGTGGGGGGCAGCCCAGTGTTTTTTGTGGACAAAAAAAACACAGATAAGCCGAGACTTGTGTGTGACTTCAGGGCCTTGAATGCAGTGTCGGAACCCCTGGCTTTCCCTATGCCCCGAATTGATGACATTTTGACCAGGGTAAGGAAGGGAAAGATTTTTACAAAGCTGGACCTGCGGGGGGCGTACAATCTGATACGCATAAGGAAGGGAGATGAATGGAAGACCACCATGTTCACCCCTTTGGGAGCCTTTGAATACCTCGTTATGCCCTTCGGTCTACAAGGAGGCTCCGCGTGCTTTCAAGCGTTTATTAACCACGTTCTGGGGCCTTTGCTCTACAAGAACTGTGTGGCCTTTTTAGACGACGTGTTGGTGTATTCGGAGGATGAGGAGCAGCATGTGAGGGACGTTCGAGAAGTGTTGGGCAGGCTGCAAGCCAACCAGCTGTGGGTGAAACTGGAGAAGTGCCAGTTTCATACCAAGGAGGTGGAATTCCTGGGGTACCGCTTGTCAGACAAGGGATTGGCCATGGATCCAGGCAAGGTCCAAGCGGTACTGGAATGGAAGACACCGAAGACCAAGAAGGATGTGCAAAGATTCTTGGGGTTTGGGAACTTTTATCGGAAGTTCATCAAGAACTTTGCCCACTTGACGGCGCCCATCACCGACTGCCTCAGCAGCAAGAAGAAATTTGTTTGGACGGCGGAGGCGGAGCGAGCATTTGAAGAACTGAAAAGGGCTTTCGCCTCGGAAGAACAACTTCTGCATGTGGATTTACGAAAACCCATGAGAGTGGAAACCGATGCGTCCGACCGGGCGGTAGGGGCGGTACTTCTTCAACCGGGGAGGAGTATGTCAGAGTGGAGACCGTGTGCCTTCTTCTCGCGGAAGCTGAATAAATCCGAGAGGAACTACACGGTGTATGACAGGGAACTACTTGCCATTCACGAAGCGTTCCGGAGGTGGAGACATTTATTAATTGGGGCACAACACAAGGTGCAAGTGTGCACCGACCACAAGAATTTAGAGTATTGGAGAACAGCTCGAGTGCTCAACCAACGACAAGTGAGATGGGCACAGGAATTCTCTAAATTCAACTTTGAAATTTGTTATGTGCCAGGTCCAGAAAACGTCAGGGCGGACGCTCTCTCACGCAAACCAGAGTATTGGGAGGGGGAGGGGGCGATTGAAGAGAGACATGTCATCCCTGAGGACCGCTGGGTGTGTGGGGCGGCGCTGGTGGGGCAACGAGAACTGGTAGAGGAAACGGAAAATGATGAATATGCCCAGGATAAGCTCAGAGGACTCAGGGGGGAGGGCGAGAGCCCCGAAGGTTTTGAGGAAAGAAATGGGGCATTGTATTACAAAGGGGCACTGTATATACCCGAAGGTGAATTGAGGGGGAGAGTACTCAAGCAGTTGCACGATAGCCCCACGGCGGGACATTTTGGGCAACACAAGACCATGTGGTTGGTTACCAGGGAATTCTGGTGGCCCAAGGTGAGGGAAGATGTAAGGGAGTATGTAAGAGGGTGTGACCAATGTCAGCGAGCCAAAGGGGAAAGACGGGCGCCGGCAGGGTTATTAGAACCATTACCCACACCAGAACGGCCTTGGGAGGCGGTATCAATAGATTTTATGACGGATCTGCCGAAGTCCAAGGGGAAGACAGCCATCATGGTAGTAGTAGACCTGTTAACAAAGATGTGCCACTTTGTAGCATGCTCACATGCAGTCACAGCGGAAGAAACAGCGAAGTTGTTTGTAGAACACATCTTTAGGTTGCACGGGGCTCCCTTGAGGGTGATCTCAGACCGCGGCAAACAATTTACTTCCAGGTTCTGGAGGAAGCTCATGAGCTTGCTGCACGTGGAAGTCAATTTTTCAACGGCCCGGCACCCTGAAACCAACGGGCAGGCGGAAAGAGCAAATGGCATTCTTCAACAATATCTGAGGTGTTATGTCAATGACAGAGAGAACGATTGGGTCGAAAAGTTGGCGCTGGCAGAATTTGCCTACAATAATGCGGAGAATGTGTCCACAGGGATGAGCCCCTTTTTGGCTAATTACGGGTGTCACCCCAGGGCATTTCCAGGGGAGGGAGGGGAGAGATGGAGCGTTCCAGCGGCTGAACATTTTGTAGAAGAGATGGAAGCGATCCATCATCAGCTCCAGCTCAACTTAGAAAGGGCCAAGGCACAATATAAGAAGCAGGCAGACAAGAACAGAAGGGAAGGTGAAACCATAAGGGTGGGGGATCAAGTGTGGCTGTCAACCCAAGGGTTGCCGTTCAAAGGGGGTTGTAAGAAATTGAGGCCCAGAAGATTGGGACCCTTTGAGGTCATTCAGCAGGTCAACCCGGTGGCTTTCAAACTCCGGTTACCCAACCACATGAAATTGCACCCAGTGTTCCACAGGTCGTTACTGTCACCATACAGGGGGGGACGTGAAGGGGAGCACGTCAGGGGACCAGCCTTGGAAGAGAGGGAACGCAGCAACCATGTAGCGGAAATCCTCGATTCCAGGTGGAAGGGAAATCAGGTAGAGTATTTGGTGGCGTGGGAAGGGGAACCGGAGTCAGAAAACACCTGGGTGACTGCAGGGGAGGTCAATGACGAGGTTTTAACAGAAACGTTCCACCAAAGATTCCCTAGGAAACCACAGCCGGTAGAAAGGTTTAGGAGGGAGTACTTCGGCACCACCGACGAGGAACAGGAAATGGAAGGATTCACGGAGTCGGAGTTGGAAGAGGGAATAGACTCCGAAGACGAGGAGTATCGAGAGACGAGGGACAGTAGCAGGTGGAGGGAAGTGTTCGAAACTTCGGACGATGAGGAAGGTTCTTTCAGGGGTTTTACTTCCTCCCAGCCCGGAGGGGAGGAGACGGGAGGGGGTGAAGGGGGCCCTGGAGGGGAGGTGGATGTCAGGGAACTGCCATCGGAAGGACAGGAGGTGCAAAGGCTCCCTCAGGTTGAAAGAGACGGAGCAGCTGAAGAGGGAACCAGTAGGGGGCGAGCAGGAACTTCCAGGGAAAGTGAGTCGGAGGGGTGGCTCAGAGACGTTTCCAGCGAAAACAGTGGAGAGGTCTCAGGACCTCCTATAGGGACACCCACGCCTCGCCGGAAACTGTCACGCAGAGAGTCCAGAAGACGTGTTTCCGTGAAAGAGCTTTTATGTTGGAAACGTTTCCGAAAGCAACCACTTTCGGATTCTACTAGCGATTGACGCAGCCATGCCGGAGGGGCTCCGTCACAGGCAGAGGTTTGAAAACCTGATCAAACTCTGAGGGACTTGCATTTTACGCACAAGCAGCTCATCATCCCACCACATCACTAAAGAGATGGGCATCTGATTTCTGGTAAGCGAACAATCATTTTTCCTAATCTGTATTGCAGCAGTCATAGCTCACAGCAGTTCTGCAGCAAGTGAGGATGTGGAAGTACCAACCCAAATGGAACAGTGATATTATTCTGATTAAGACTGCACTAGGGTCTTAAGTACATTGTTGCTACACTTAGGCAATGCTATTGTGACATTTTAAGTCTCATCATTATCTGCCGAACTAAGGAAATCAGCTTTCAGGTCATTAAGTTTTGCCAGGAACCAGGCTGGCCGAAGACATTTTGCAGCCCACGGGGAAGGACCCCTCTCTCTATTCCAGATACAGAAGCTGACCAGACTGGTGGCTAAATCTTATTTCACGACTGGTGATAGGACAGTATCTTCTATTGCAGTCAGATAGCAGGCTAGCTTAGGAGGCACAAAGCAGGCTGCATAACACACACACACACGCACGAGAGAGAGAGAGAGAGAGAGAGAGAGAGAGAGAGAGAGAGAGAGAGGTACTTGTTCCCTGACCCTCAGCAGAGGGTATTTACAGAAAAAAGCTGTATTACAGGTCAACATACAGAATGTACCCCATGTTTGGATTAATCATTTCTAAAGAAGGGCAATCTGACCTCTGTTATAAAGAACCAATTAATTTTCTTTTAGTAGCAGCATGCCCAGTAGTGGCACAGAATTGGAAGCGACTGGAACATCTATGTATTTCTCATTGGCAACAGAACGTATGGTTGATTGCTGCATCAGATAAATTAACCAAGAGATGACATGCATTGAATGATACAAATGATGTAGACGATTTTGCTGAAATATGACATCCTTTAATAAAATGCTTTACTGATAATCCTGAAGAATGGCACGGACTGGACTTTGGCAAATTAAGCAGACTGATCCGTCCTGGAAGCGGGGGCAAACTGAGTTTTGTTTTTGTTTTGTAATTGTTGTTGTATAATGGAAATCAATAAAACAACAACAACAACAACAACAACAACTGGGTTCATTTAGAAAGCTGGCTGATTATGCCTATTTAGTTAACAACCTGGACAACTAATAAACCTGTTCCTGTGTGTGTGTTTTTGAGCTCCTCTAGAATGCAGAACAAATATTTGCTATTTATTTAGCTGTTGCTGGTCACTTCAGCAGTGAGTGCAATGAATGCATGACAATTTAAATATGATAGATACCAATATGTATATTTGACATCCATATTCAAACTTTGCCCCTTTTTGCTACACTAGAGCTTCTGACGTGCATCAGCAAAGATTTATACCCAAATGCAGCGTATTTAACATTACCCTTTCAAGCCACTGCTTTCTCAACTGTTTCCAAGGCTGGCCATTATATTTGATCTACAATTACTAAACGGCTTGTTGAGGACTGTAAAACAGCAGGTGACTTTAAAGTGCAAGTTCTGTATCCGTTATTTTGAACAAGAAAAAGAAGTGCTATAAGATCACATAAATGCTATTAAAAAGCACACATCCTTCTTATGACTAAGATGCTAAAAATAAATGTCATTACCCTCACAGGGGTGGGGGAGTGCCTTACTTTTTGTGTCATTATGCATACCATTAAAGGATGAGTTGACAGTATCCTCCTACTCACCTGTACATTTTCCTCTGTAAGCTGAATTTCAGCAGTGTAAACATATTCAATAAGCATCTTAAGGGTCCATCCATCAACTTCCTTTATTCGAACTCTCTTTGCCTGACTCTCGCTCATTTCACCTATAATACATGGTTGTATAGCTCTGTTAATTTAATCAGATACTGGCAATTGGCATCAACATGTTGCAGTTCCAGGTGGCTTCCTCAGCACAAAAACTTTCCTCTAAGAGAAGAGAAAGGAAAAGCTTATTCTCCAGAACGAAGCTATATAGATCAGTGTGTCTCTTTTCGGAAGACACCCCCTCATCCCCAATAAAAACCACGAAGTGCTGGAAAAATATTTTGAATTTATGGAGCAACCATCAGGTTTAGCTATGCTTCCTGCTATGATCTGCACAAAACTTTGAAAACCTTGGATGCCAGTCTAAAATGTCTATATTTGTAATTCCAGGTCTAAAAACTTCATGGGTTCATAAAACTCAGCACTTGACAACTATGCAGAAAGGGCACCAAAGCACTCATACAAACTGGAATAACGACTTGATACAATCAGCTTTCAATATATTTAAATGATACCAGTAGAAACTGCCTTAGAAAATTGTAGCAGCCCACAAGGAGGATTATTTGCAGCAGCATTTGATTCACTGTCTCTCAAAACAGTTTCACCTCTAGCCAGAAAATAGGGAAATATGGTGTCAGCTTGTGGAGGCTGAAAGGCTGGTCATGAAGACCATCTGCAGTGCCAGCACAAATATTTGCAAGAGAAGAGGATTCAGAACAAGACCAGAAAAAGCCAGTGCCTCTAATAGCAATGAAGTTTGTCCAAGGTATATTTAACTGCTTCTGCTCTGGTCTTTGACCACAATAAAGATATTGATTGACTGCTTCTGCTCAACAGCAGGCAAAAGCCTACTGCAACCTGTAGTACAGCCCCAATGTAATTGGGCTGTACCCAACATCAATCATACTTAGTTGGATACAGCCCATTGTGCCTGGCAGGTGTAGCCAACATGGTGTTGCTAGACTCCAGCTCCCATCAGCCCTGCCTGCTGGCATAGAGGCTAATGGGAACTGGAGTTGAACAACATCTGGAGTATACCACGTTGGCTACCCCTGCAGTATGGGATAGAATTACAAAACAAGGCAGATGAGATAGGAAGGAAATAGACTCCGAACTAGAATTCTAGCCAGATAGTCAATAGTTTGGTCCTTTTAGAATATGTTTTCTGAGCTGGCATATAAAACTCCCAGACTCTACACATACATAGGCAACAGAGATGCTAAAACTCCTGCCTGTGAAGCCAGAGCACATAACCCAATTGCAACAGAAGATGGGACAGACAGAGGTGAATTTTTAAACTGAGGGGTTGGTTTTTTTTGCTGTTCTCTTGCTGCCATTGTTAATTATCCCATTGCATATCCCATTTTTTACTTGGATTACATCTGAAAGCCACCATGGTGGACCCTCTGAAGACCCAAAGATGGATCATAATTTTCTAAATAAAAATGGCGTGTAAAGGGAGACCAGAGCCATCAGGGAATGTGTTCAGCCACACCCACAGCCAGTCATAACAATGGACTACCTAGTATTTGATTACACACATCAAACAAAAGCAGTTAAGCTGACAGAATAATCTCTAACTTGTATGAGAACTCCATATTTTTCTTTCATCTATCTTTTAAGAAGACACCTGAATTCAAATAATGCAGGTAGTGATTGACTTGGTCTGAAAATAAGAATTCCTAACGTAAGAAACTTTAGTATAAAGGGAGAGGAGTCTTAGTCAGAGCTTCAATACTAACACTTTCCTGATGACTGACTGAATATTTATCTTAAACGACACTGAAGTCATCTAAAGAAGAGACGCTGAATCTGTGGCCCTCTGTATGAGGCTGGGCTACAGTTCCCATCATTCCTGGCCACTGGTCATGCTGGTTTGGAATTCAGAGCACAACAGCTGGAAGGCCATCTGCACACCAACCCCAAAGACAAATGCAACCATTCTTGTGCCCTGAAAACCCACTAACATTTCAGCCTTAAACACACAGCATAAGCAGTGCAAGGAGAGAGAGAAAAGGAGAAAACCCCCAGCTGGCATTGATAATTTATGGCAAGATATACAGTCCAGCTGTCACTTAGAGTTATGCAAAGAATACTAAAACATGAACTCCAGCAATAAGACGGCAAAGTCATTAAGTCCTCCATGCCTGTTAATAGCTTGACATTTTCAAATATTGCAACTGATGTCTCAACACTCTCTCACCCCCAACCCCTCCCAATTCCATTTCCGCTGCAGTGTGTTGACCTTGTATACTCATTTAGATATGCTATAGCTTCAAGATGTAAGAAAAAAAGTAGTACAGTACCTGTAAACATGGCATGGAAGTATGGGCTGCAAGCTGCTAACACAACTCTATGAGCTGCAATTTCCATGTCTTCAGCTACTATTGTCACATCACACAACAAGTTTTGACTATGTAGAAAACGAGAAAAGAAGAGGATGAGTTGTGAACAATGCAGAATCTGGAAGAAAGCAAACATCTACTGTCTGTTTTGGAAAGCTGCTTGTGTGCTCTGTATTTGGACCCCTCTTGAGATATCATAACCAAATTCTGTATGGTGGTGCCTGAGATCAAGGAAAAGGTTTTTATCTATGTTTGGATACAATCATATGCCATTCTGAATTCAGATGGAAGACTTTTTAAAACTGCACTGGTTTTAACTTCTAATTTAAAAACTGCATTAATTTTTTTGGTTTCTTAGAATTCCCAAACAGCACCTGCTGTGAAGCTGCTAATATTATATACTCTCCCCAAGAAGCTTTTAAGATATATTTAATTTCCAGATGCATTTCAGAAAGTATAACCATTACCCACATTGATGAAAGTTACCAATTGGGAACATGGAGTTTTGCTAAACCCCACCAATATCAGTCCCCACCCCCCTGGATTTTAAAAAATAAAACGAGGAGAGTGCAGCCAAAGTCCAGAAGCTTACTGCTCCTCTTGGTAGTGATGATGCCACTATTAACATGCCTCTCTCAGCTTATTTTTATTGCATCACATCTGCATCTCTCCACTAATCACACCTTCATCTTATTAAGAACTATTAACTTCATTGGTATTCCTATTTTACAGATGGAGAACCAAGGGCAAAAGACAGCTAGCTGCCTGTCCAACATCACACAATGAATCTCAAACTCAAAAATATTGACCCAATGTTCTAGTCACTGAATTAGTACCATACATGGTTTCACTACCTGGACCTTTTCCCTAGATCCCTCATTCAATCATTTTATTTGTATGCCACTTTTTCCACACACAAACACCAAGCTCAAAGTGGCTTACAACAAAGAAAAAGGACGCATTTTAAACATACACTACAAAAAAACAACAAACCAATTTCATAACACAGCAAAACAATAACATAACAACACTTTCATAATAACATAGCAAAACACAAGTTGAATTCAAGCCATTCAAAAGACGGAAAATTTGTTATTGGGGTGTGTTCAAAGCAGGAAGAGGCAAGACAGATGGCAGAATCACTTGCAGGATGGGTGAAGCTCCGAGAGGCAAAACAACAATTTATTAATATACAGATAGTTTCATACTATTTGCCAAGATTCAATTTGCCTACAAATGGAAGAAGTTGAACATTAAGTGTGTCCCTCCAAACTGAATTTTAAAGAGGCAAATGAACTCAAGGACATTTCGTTTAAAAACATGAGGGCAAGGAATTTCTGGTTGTGAGGAATGAAATGTATGCAGAACACAATACAGCGACCCTTATTTTTGCTGGGAGAAGACCTAGCAGACAGCACACTGCAGACTGCAGTCTGTGCACAGAATAGCTGTGCACATTTGTGGATGTCAGACTAGTTTACCCTCCTGTCCACGCAAGATGGCAGGTCCTAATCAAGCTTATTCACAAAACCCTAAGACTTACAAAGCAGGTTTGCATGTTATATGTGTGACAGTGTCCTCTTGCGACAACTAAGGAGAGGCAAGTCACCTGCCCTAGCTCTGGAGAGCAGCACCTGCTCATGAGCAGTCTTCATCCCTGCAGATATCTACATTGGCACAAAGTTTCCAAAGTGGGGAAAACCCCATCCCCAAATCCAGGGCTGGCCCCAGTCATTGTATGAGAATCTCTCCATGAATATAATGGGTGAAGAAGTCTCATAATGCAAACAGGCTAGAAGTTACCAACTAATTGTATTACTTCCAAACAAAATCAAGGTGCCATGAGCCAAATAAGGGGGAGACACTTGTGCCACTCCAGGCATGGGTGCACAAGACTTTGAACAAAGGATGTGGGAACTATACACAAAAAGAGTAGAAAAGTGACAGGTGATGCTGTTACTATGCCCCTGAAGTGCCCCTGCACCAACACCACCAACTAGGCTCAAAAACAAAACCATTTCTTACCATTCTATCCCATCTTTCGTCTACACTTTATTGTCACAGCAACTATCCTAATAGGGATTATGGGATTTATCTCACGGCCCAAGACAGTTCTCATAACTTTCTTTCCTATGGGGCAGGTTATGCCCCATAGGGCTGGCCCAAAATCACCCAGTAAGCTTTAGGGTTTTGGGGGAAATGGAAGGGAGGGGGGAGGACAGCTTGGGGCCACAGAGTTCCCACTGCTTGAAACCAGCCCACCTGTTTTGCATAGAGTTTGTAGCAACCCACATTTAAGGTGCAGAACTACCACCATGAACGGATACAGAAGTGTAGGCTTCTACATATGGAAATGTTTATCTAGATGCAACTCACCTTAACCCGCCCCCCGCCCTGCTAAAAGAAAACCAACTTTCTTTAGGGAGCTGCTTTTGAGGGGAAGACAGTTGTGCATGCAGAAGAGAATCTCCAGATCCCATCTTAGGACATGATGCTAGCCTGTACATCCCATCAATGGCAAAGCTCAGTGAATGACCAGACAAGCAATCAGACTATGTGTATATCAAGAAGTAGTACCTTCTTAATTCATTCATAACTTTGAAAGCGTTCTTCATATGCCAAGGATTCACTGTAACAGGACAGTGCTTTTCAGTATTATCATCTTTCAGATCCAGAGGTTTCTGCTGGCACAGTTTGGTACATCTGCAAGTAAGAAAGGCTGGTTCATTAACTGTCTGCTGGAGAGTTTGTCACCAACATGGGCTAAAAGGTTTTACCACCTAAATTTCTGCAGCTTCCGCATCACCGCCACCTGAAAAAGGAAGCCAGGTGCAGAACTTTACTTTGACCAGGCCCTCAACACTCAGGACAAACAACCCAAACCTCTGAACTATTTAGATCCATGCATATAAATGCTCCAAGACAAAACCCCCCCGATATTTAATCAGATTAAATTACTGATAGCAGATCAAAACAGTGCCAGTTAAAAGGAGTCGCTCTGACGGATACTTACTCAAGATGTACTAACAGATTGCAAGGAAAGAGGCCAAAATGATGTGCTCTTTAGCCAAATCTAGAAAAAAGCCCTAGTGCCATGACTTACCTGCACCTGCAAATGATACACTATAGTCCAAACATGAGCGCCAATGTCCTTCCCAAACCTGCTTGCCTTCCGATGTTTTGGATTGCAATTCCATCATCTCTAACCATGCTGGCTCGGCCTGATGGGAACTGTAGTCCCACAACATCTGGAGGGCTGTGCTAGTATGACGACACATGGGCCTGATATCTCACACTACTTCATTTGAGGAGACTTCCCCCTGCCTGCCAATCAAGGCAGCAAGAATGGCCACTGACAATATCTCATTATGTTCAAATGGAGCTGCTCTGTAACCCAAGTCATCACATATTAGCAACTGCTCCAAAGGTCAGAGTAGAGAGGCAAACACACAAGTTCGAGCCACTAGGTACCGTGCAAATGCATCAGGATCAGATTGTCCTTCCAACAAATCAGTCCTAAAGGTCACAGTGAATGTCTGCGACAAAGTGAGTCAATCAATCAGTGAATGCAGAGCCTTCTCGTCAAATGTCTGTATCCAAGCACCAAAGAGATCAAGGGGAAGACAAACTTGGCCTTTCAAAGAAAATAGATCAGCTCAAACCATCATTCTTATTAACTTTTTAAAGACATTGTTTTCTAGTCATTGCACCTCTAGTTACCAAAAGTCTCTCATGCTGCGGAAATTGCCTCTATATATCACCAAGTCCATTACATTAGGGGAACATGCATGGTATTTTATTTTTTATTTTTGCAGTTGCTCAATATCCTTTTCTCTTCCTGTCCTTTTTGAGGCTTGCCTGCCTGGATAGCTCAGTTGGTTAGTGTGTGGTGCTGATAATGCCAAGGTTGCAGGTTTGATACCCATACGGGGCAGCTGCGTATTCCTGCATTGCAATGGTTTGGACTAGAACTGCTCTGAGACCTATGAGTATAGGGCAGTATATAAATTCAGTATAGATGATCCTCAGGGTCCCTTCCAATTCTATGACTACTCTTCTATTACTTCTTTGAGCTTAGTGCCAGTTCTGGAAGAGAACCCATCCACTTTAAGAACTTTTACAGTGGATCAATCCAGCAAGCACCACTGCTTGCCCAACCGGCGCTTCCAGCTACAGGCCATCCCAGTGCAGCCCAACTTCTGAAAGTTCAACAGTTCTTCAAAAAACTGCAAGGAGGTGCAATGGACAAGTTCGAGCACATAGAAGACCTTCGAGCAGCAAGCGACTAATAAGTCTAATAAATGAAATGAAAGGTGCTAGCACAGTGTGGGTAAGGTCCCAGCAACCATCTTAATTTGCTAAGAGACTTAAATCTACATCTACACACATTAGTTAGTATGCCTTGTGACACTGCCCTTAGTTGATATATGGTTCTTCAAGCATGCTAAAAATATATTCTAATGCAAATTAATATACTGTATTTAGCTTTTAACAATAAAGGTTAATACAGTGGTACCTCGAGTTACAAACACCTCATGTTACAAACGCTTCAGGTTACAAACTCTGCTAACCTGGAAGAGTTACCTGGAGTTGAGAACTTTGCCCCTGGATGAGAACAGAAATCGTGTGCCAGTGGCACAGCAGCAGCAAGAGGCCCCGTTAGCGAAAGCATGCCTCTAGTCAAAAACAGTTTCACGTTAAGGATGGACTTCCGGAACAAATTAAGTTCATAACTAGAGGTACCACTGTAATGTAAATGAAGTGTATGCTACTGAGCTGTCATGTCTTAGAAGTATTTTAAAGTAAAAACATTTCAGAAGTATCAAAATACGAATTTCCACATAAAGTTTTTAATATGTTTGAATATAACATGTAAACAACATGAAGTGTGCCTTGTTTTCCTGAACAAAGCACTTCATTTCAAATAATTCTGGCTACTGAGTGGAAAATTAAATACTCCAAACAGCACATAAAACCAACAATGACATGGTTATTTTTTAAAAATAGCTTTGCTAACTGAATATATCTTCAACATGCTAAAGTAGATCTTAGCTAATTTAGGACAGAAAATTTAGGACAGAAAAAGTTTCCAGAAAATCCGCATTGCTGTGAAACTCTTAAAGAAAAGTTACAGGTAGTTAGCTTGTGTACATATGGACCCCCCCCCTTCTGCTTCAATAAACCATTTTAAGAATCAAGGAAGTGCCCCTGCTCTTAACTACTTAGTGGCTCTGTTTGTATGACAAAAGGCCCGGAGTCAAACTTTATGAGACACCAAAGAACATGAGCCCCAGTTTTGCCAGTTTCCCCCCCTTTCCAGTAGGGATTATCTTTTAATACACGGGGATTACACTGTATTGCATCCTATTCTCAAAAAACGGTCCAATAACTCATTATAAAAGAAGTGGTAACATACAATTGGCACCCTCCTCTTTCTCATTCCATCCACTATTCCAAGATTCAAGCCTGATAAACAACTTAACATTTATCAGTGTTGCATTCATGGTTGATTATAAGACAACAGCCAGCGGGATGCTCCCCGCTTCCCGCCAAGATGCTCAGTCTGCCGTGCAGGAAACGGAAGGGATCTGTTGCCATTTAGACTAGAAGACAGACACTTAACTCTTAGTTTGGGGACACGGCACGTGCATCTGCTTTCACATTCCTTACAACACATATACAGTGGTTACCTCGGGTTACATACGCTTCAGGTTACAGACTCCGCTAACCCAGAAACAGTGCTTCAGGTTAAGAACTTTGCTTCAGCATGAGAACAGAAATCGTGCTCCGGCGGTGCGGCAGCGGCAGGAGGCCCCATTAGCTAAAGTGGTGCTTCAGGTTAAGAACAGTTTCAGGTTAAGTACGGACCTCCGGAACGAATTAAGTACGTAACCTGAGGTACCACTGTATATGGGTAGCAATATGTCTTTCTGTAGCTCCACTGACCTCAGAAATCTTTTAATATAATTCTTAGAAGCCTACCGACTAAGAGGCATCTGGCAGGCCACTATGGAAAACAGGATGTTATTCTAGATAAGGTGTGAGGGACCTTTGGCCCTCCAGGTATTGACGAACTACAACTCCCATCAAACCTAGCATGCATGCCTAGAGGCTGAGGACAATGTGCACTGCAGTTCAGCAACAACTGGAGAGCCAACGGCTCCCCAAACCTGGACCTGGTGAACCACTGGTCTTAATATGCACCTCATCCATCCATCCCTTTTCTATCATCATGCACAATACTGTCTGTCCCAGAAGAGCTTCTTCAATCTAATGTGACAAACAACAGGCTCGCTTCCCCTTGGATTAATTGCTTCAGCGGATTCTTATTTTTTTTTATATAAAGATTTTATTACATTTTCAGTTACAAAGTCAGAAACATGTAAGACATATTAGAAAGAAAGAAAAACAGAGGGGGAAAAAGATAAAAAATCCAACTTTCAGAGACATTTTTACATTACCAACTGGACTTCCCCACATCCCCCTCACCCTGCGTTCCTTACAGTACACGTATCAGCAAATTATTCCCTTATTTCATATCATATTTGTATCTTTCAGATATCATACTTCGAAATTTAAAATACTTTTTGTCAATGACTTATGTCCTAGGGTAAATATAATTTGGTTTAAATTTCAACCTTTTTTTACTTAAAACTTAATTTCCTAATCACTGAATCTAGTTGCTAAAGCTAGAATTTCCAAATCATGCAAGTTCTTAACATTCATACAACTTATGTTTTTGTAAATAGTCCTTAAATTTTTTCCAGTCCTCTTCAGCGGATTCTTAAACTTGTTCCAATACATTTCACCTTCCTAGCTTCAAGAAACAGGACTTTGGAGGAAACTTAACAAAACTCTTCTTAGAATCTTTGGGGATCCCACAACCCTCTGGCAATTTTTTTTGCTGATACCCACCATTACCTGAAGCACTTTACATCCATTATTTGGATGTGTAATTCTTGAACAATTTAGGCTGGTTATTTATTCATACATATAGCAGGATGCAGGTGTAGTTAGTTGAACTGAGGTCCTAATGAAATTGATGGAATGGAACAAATTAGTCATATTTGGTTGTCACTGAAATTAGGCAGCTTAAGTGCAACTAACTTCACCTGGATCCAACCCATAGTCTCTTTTCCTGTGTTCTCCATTCCCTCCAAATCATACAGGAGCAAATAAGCAGCCTTGTCTGTTTCATTCCCATCTCCCCCTCCTCTCCAAACTGTTCCCCCCATGTTATTGAGATTTCCACTACCCCCAAAAACCTTACTCTTCTGTAACTCAGGCTAGACCAAAAACCTACGTGGAAAGTGGCAGACAAGTGGGAAATATGGCATTTTATTTTATAATATATTTACGAAGCAGGAAGATCCAGTTAATAAAATATTGAACATTAATATACTACCCAAAAAAATAAAAACAAGGAAATAAATATAGCCACCCACAGACCCTTGCTGGCTCTGGGTTGAGTTAACTTTTCTTTGAAGGAGGTCAGTACAGTAGATGCTCTACATAATGAAGACTCCAGGTCGGGTCTGAAATCCTGAAAACTATTGCCCATCAGTGTATATGCATTTCTGAGATGGCCAGACCGGATGGTATAACTCAGTACTGTATATTTCTATGTTAGGACAGCAACAATCACAAAGTTTCAGAAAGCAGCATCAGTAATTGTTTGAAGCCTGGGATAATAAGGTTTTGACACATAAAGCTCGAACAAGGCACCAGGTGAGAGCATTCCAGAGTAAAGGCACCATCACAGAGAAAGCCCTTTCTCTGCTTATTGTCATCTAACATCTGACAGCAGGGGCATGCATCAGTAGAAGGGCCTTTGAGGATGCTCTAACCTGCCTGCTGAGTCTTTTAGCTATGGGCAACAGGTCTTCACTTCTAGCACCTCACTGTGAGGGGCACTGACTTAAACTGCAAACTCACACTGCTATCAGGACCTCTTTCAAAGCAGCAGTTGAAACATATTAGGGTGCATTTTCCTAATCTTTCAATACATGGGTGTTAGAAGTAGTGATCAAAAACCAGAGGGGCAGGGGACAGAATAGTTATTTCAAGCTAAAGAATTAAAGTGATTGTGCAGAACAAAACTACAACCCTCACAGGCAGAAACCATCATTCCTATACGCTACCCAGCACACTGCAAGCGCCAAACACACTACTATTCAATAGAAAATTATTACTAATTCAAACAAAAGAACAAACAAGGATAAACTGGTTCTTCTCTTGCTAGCTTGCCCCCAGCCCACATTAGGATTTAAAAAGAGCACATACAGACCCGGTAAGTGTGAAGGGCAGACAAACAAGAAAACGCCTGCCTGAAAGCTGCTCCCTTTCACTTAGAATGAATGGAAGTGTTCCACAAAATTAGACTACAGGCTACCTCAAAGCAGCCCATACTTACATTAAGGCCAGGGTCCGGTTTCCAGAAAGTGTTTTGGCCTGGAACTTACAGATTCCACGGGCAGTGCTTCTGAGCACGTCCAGAGTGCATTTCTGTTTCCAAACACTCGGCCAGCACCCAAAGCTGTGGGACCAGGGAGCATCCCTTCCACGCCCGAGAGCATCGCCCCAAAGGCGACCCTTATATACCAACCCCACTCCCTTTGCTCTGGGGCGCCTGCGGGCTGGCCTCTGGGGAACAGGAAACAAACTCTGCCCGTGCTCCGGGGCTCCAAAAAGCGGACCTTGGGCATTCCCAACCGGCGGCGGGGCCGAGGCCTGCTCCAAAGTCCACTCTGTCGAGGTGGTGGTGGTGGATGCCCTCTCCAGGATCCCTCGCACCGTTATTACGCGCGGCCCAGCCCAGCGCCGCGCCTCTCCCCCCCGGACCCCCATGCGCGCCCAGCCCCGCCGCGCCGCTCACCCCAACGGCTGCAGCAGCAGCATCTCCATCGCGGCGGCTCCTCCGCTCGGGCTGCTCTCTCCGGGGAACGCGGGCACCGCGCGCCGGCGCCAGCACCATTCCAGCCGCGAGCGCTGGGACACCCCCGGCAGGTCGCCCAGAGGGAGGCAGGCGAGGCGAGCACGGCGCCCCCACCCACGGCGGCAGCAGCAGCGCCTCCGCCGCCTCGTCCTCCTCCGGCGCTGCCCCGCACCGGCGTGCAGACGGGGTTGCAGCTCCTGCGCCTGCCGCCGCCGCCTCTGCTGTCCACGCTTTCTCCCCAGATTCCGCCAAGCCGGCACTTCCGGGGTCCTAGCCCGACTATCCTAACAGGAGGAGGAGGAGGAGGATTGGGGGCGGGGGGGGGGTGACGCGACGTCAGCGCGCGACTTGGTGCGGGGTGGCGGGGAGAGAAGAGAATGGCTCCTACGCGCTCTCCCCCCTCCCTGCGCGGTCCTGGAGGCGCGGCGCGGGCGCAGTTCGCGATGGCGGCAGCTGGCGCTGGGGTGGGAGCGGGGCAGCGAGGGGAAAGGCGAGGCTGGGGGGGATCTTGCAGTGGAAGGCGACTCTCTCCTCCCCAGGGGTGCGAACTACAATAAAATATCAGGCTGGGGGAAGGAAATAAGCCCCGCCTTGCATAATCGATCACAAGACACGGCGCACCCCCTCATCTGAATGGCAACTGCCGGGGGGGGGGGGGCTTGGCCCCTTCAGATACAGTATTTTATTGGGGGTGGCAAAGGGACCACGACCACTAGGAGTTGGCTCCTATGCCCCTCCCGTTTGGAAAACTAGGAGGTTGTGGGGTGTGGTCTCTCTCTGACCCCCTTTTCCTTATGCTTCAAAGTTTAGATGCAGCCATGAATAGCCTTGTCCAGCTTTGAATCAGGTTGGTGGGCCCTGTACAATCATAGAATAGTAGAGATGGAAAGGGACCCAAATGGGTCAGCTAGTCCTACCCCCTGCAATGCAGGAATGACAGCTAAAGAGTCAGCGTTGATCAAAGCTGAACCAAATGCTGGTTCAGGAAAGTTAGGAGTGCAGGAAGCTGCCTCATAGCGAGCCAGACCAATGGTCCGTGTAGCTCAGTACTGTCTACATTGCGCGACAGCATCTTCCAAGGGCCCAGACAGGATTCTCTCCCAGTCCTACCATGAGATGCTGGGGATTGAGCAGGGACCGTGTTCATGCAAGACAGATGCTCTTGTTGGTTGTTCACATCTGTTTGTCTCAGGAGACAATGGAAGAGTGTGCCTGTAACCGTTGGAGAATTACAGTGCCTGCTGTGGCTGTAGAGACCAATAAGGGAGAGAGATGTTTTGTTGCAGCTGGGGTAGATGAAGATTTATTTTCTCTGCTCTCCTCTCAGCGGTCATTCCTCCTCTGGTCACTGCTACGGATGCATGACCTGACTGTCTGTCTCCAGGCCCTGCAGTTTTCTGTAGGGGATTCCCACACGACAGGCTTGATGTTGCCAGCCTTCGTGTCATGTTTGCAGACATCTGTGTAAGACAGAGCTGGTCTGCCAATGAGCCCAGTGCTTGAAGCCAACTCCTCCTAGAGCACATCCCTGGGGATCCTGCCATCTTCCTTTCTGTGGACATGAGCACGCCAGCATAGACGTCACTGGAGGGTGAATATGCTAGGAATACAGGCTTGGCACTCTTTGTTTGAGACTGTCCTGCCATGTGATTCAAGACAGATGCTCTGCCACTAAGCTATAGGGCCCTTCTCCAAACAAACAGGGCAACTTGGTGGTCAGACGTGGACTTGATGGTGGAAATAACACATCCATGTTATCCACATCTGTCTCCTTGCCTGCCCTTCAGTTATGTTTTCCCTATGTTATATTTCATACGGCAAGCTCTTTAGGGCCGGGACCTGCCCTTCTGCATGCATGTCGCATACATAAATAAAATCAGGAGAGTACAAATGGATATTTCCTTTGTATTTTTAACCACCTCAGGCATGTTCAATTGCAATAGTAGCTTGATGATGTGTCATGGCAGAATACAGATATGAACCTTGGATTGCAGTAATAAACTTGGTAAGGGATAAGGCTGATGTGGGGAACCTTTGGCACTCTAGATGTTGCTGAACCACAACTCCCATCAGCCTCAACAAGCACAGATTGCAAGGCCATCTATAGAGATAGAGACTACATCACATTGCAAGTCCATCTATAAATAGAGAGAGAGAGAGAGAGAGAGAAGTCCCTAAGATGGTTGGATTGTGCCTTGTATGCCTCCTGGCAACTCCTGCAGCCAAGCTGGTGCCAAACATATTGCTCTGCTTTCCTTTGAACCACATCAGTGAAGACAAGAGTGGTGGTCTTGTCATCTAGGCAGCCTAGGACCTCCATACACACTGCCCAGACTTGTGACCCCTGTTCTTTCAAGACAGATGGCTGCCAACAATTTTACATACAGAGAAAGAGTCCCACTTATTTCTCCGATTGCAACTTGTTTTAAACAGTTGCTAATACAGTGGTACCTCCGGTTGCAGACGGGATCCATTCCGGAGGCAGCTATCTCCATGCATGGCCTGGGTCAGCAAGTTAGTGGAATCAGGCTCATGAGCAGTCACCTCAATTTTTGACTAGTCTCAGTCTGTCTCTATGTAGTTAGGCAAGAAGGATTATGATAGTAATCCCATATCAGTGTCCACCTCTTCATCATTGCTGTAAATTCTTAGGCAACACTATTACAGGGCCAAATATAGTATCACAATAGCAAAGGTTCATTCGCCTGGTTGTCTTCCAATATGGTATCATCTGTCAGCAACACCCTTCTGCAAACTGCATTGGACAAACCAGACAATCTTAAGTACAGTGGTACCTCTGGTTACGTACTTAATTCGTTCCGGAGGTCCGTTCTTAACCTGAAACTGTTCTTAACCTGAAGCACCACTTTAGCTAATGGGGCCTCCCGCTGCTGCTGTGCCGCTGGAGCACGATTTCTGTTCTCATCCTGAAGCAAAGTTCTTAACCCGAGGTACTATTTCTGGGTTATCAGAGTCTGTAACCTGAAGCGTATGTAACCTGAAGCGTATGTAACCCAAGGTACCACTGTACTTACCTTAAAGTGACCATTCTTGCACAGATAAACTTGAAAGGAAAACCCCAGCGTGAACTGTTGAATTACAAGTTGGTTTTCTGTCACCTACGGCTTGAAGCAAAGATGACACAATGATGTTACAGGTGTTAATTAGTTCACAATGTCAGGATATTTAAGTTATCAGTAGTGTTTTGTGATTGCTTAAGCATTGAGATAATTATCACAGTCTCCTGCATTTCATATCCCTGCGGCTTAGACATGCTGGCCACATGACCCGGAAGCTGTCGGCGGACAAACGCCGGCTCCCTTGGCCTATAGAGTGAGATGAGTGCGCAACCCCAGAGTCGTCCGCGACTGGACCTAATGGTCAGGGGTACCTTTACCTTTTATCCACTAAATTAGGATCATATGTCATGTGTCTTTGTCTATGAAGGCAGAAGCCATAATACATTTGATAGTAAAGACTATGAAAATCAGATCAGATGCCACAAGAATCTGTGTTTTAACTACTAAATTGTTAATGTCCTTTTAACTTTATACAAATATGCTACCAGTGAGAATATTTGCTTTTTCTTTCTGTGCCTTGTGGGAAATCCTTAGCATGTCTTTTTAGAAGTAACTCCCACTGAGTTCAGTGAGACTTATTTGCAAGTAAATTATGTTTAGGATTGCAACCTCACAGGTAACATTCAGGTGTATGGATCACAATACTTTATACACTAGTTAACTGGGTTGTGCTTTTTTAAATAAATAAATAATAACTAAGTCGACAGTAGGAATATGCACCACTCTTCAGTTCATAGAGCACTCTGTAGCAGCTTACTCCAATAAGAAATGCAATACTGTTAAAATAATAAGATTATAAAATAATAACCAATTAAGCTGTATAATCTAGAAGAGTAACAGAGCCATACACTAAAAATTCTGTTGGGTGGTGGTGGTATTAATCTGTCCAACAGACAGGAGTGAGCCAGTTGAGTTAGGTCATTTCACATGCTGCAGCTCCACCAATGAGAAGCCCACCCACTTCACCCCACCAGGGGAAAGGACAGAGAGTGGGACCTCCAATGAAGATCTCGGATTTAACAGTGCAATCTTGTGCATGTGCTATTGGAAGTAAGTTTCATTAAGTTCAATGGGGCTTACTCCAAGGTAAGTGGGTAGAGGAGTCCTCTTTTAACTAATGTGACAAATTAATTTATGACTTACAGTAAATTCCATTGATTTCAATGGGAACTAAGTGCAACTGACTTAGTCTGGATTTCACCCATAAGATATAACACAGCATCCAAATAGTTGTAAACAAAGTTCCTTAACCTTTGGTGTACAATCCTCCAGAAGGAAAGGGATACATAATTTTCATGTGTGTCAGGCTTTTGATACCCTATCCCAGGGGTGTCAAACTCAAATTCATCGGGGGCCGCATCAACGGCCGGCGCCGCTAGAGGGCAGACGTTCTCTGGCTTGTAGGCTGCCGCGCATGCGCTGAAGAGGCGGCTTTCTTGTGTCAAAAAAAAAAAAGCGAGAATAAAAGGTGAAGGCTGGCGGCCGGCGGCGGCTACACGGGCCACATGACGAGGTCTGGCGGGCTGGAATCGGCCCGCGGGCCTTGTGTTTGACACCCGTGCCCTATCCTATAAGTATTTATAAACAGCAGTTGACGCTAGGCAAGGTTATCATGTAACATGCATTTATACTGGATCCTTTCCTCAACGTGTTTAATAAAACTGATCGTGGGTATAATATATTAATTTCTAAAGGAAAACATAAACCTGTCAGATTTTGTAAGGTAAAGGGACACTGACCATTCGGTCCAGTCGTGACCGACTCTGGGGTTGCGGTGCTCATCTCGCTTTATTGGCCGAGGGAGCCGGCGTACAGCTTCCGGGTCATGTGGCCAGCATGACTAAGCCGCTTCTGGCAAACCAGAGCAGCACACAGAAATGCCATTTACCTTCCCGCCGGAACGGTACCTATTTATCTACTTGCACCTTGACGTGCTTTCAAACTGCTAGGTTGGCAGGAGCAGGGACCAAGCAACGGGAGCACACCCCGTCGTGGGGATTCGAATCGCCGACCTTCTGATCGGCAAGTCCTAGGCTCTGTGGTTTAACCCACAGTGCCACCCGTGTCCCATCAGATTTTGTATTTATGGCTAAATTAATTTTATATACAGCATTTACAAGCTATTTATTTATTTAATTAAATCTACCGCCCTTCATCCGTAGATCTGAGGGCGGTTCACAACATAAAAATACAATATAAAAACGCAAAATGCATGATAAAAAAAACCCAAACAAACCAATAACCCTTCCCACCCCCTCCCACAAACACATTTAAAAGGGGTGTAAGATGTTAATCAGCCAAAGGCCCGATTGAAATGGAACAGTTTTTTTTTTTGCCTGGCAGCTAAAGGTGCATAATGAAGTTGCCAACCAAACTTCCCTGAGGAGAGCATTCCATAAATGGGGAGCCATTGCAGAAAAGGCTGATCTCAGGGTCCAGGGTAAGTTCCTATATAGATTAAATTAGTGTGTGTGCATGCACAATATAGTGCCATCTCGTGGTCAGTGGATCGCAGTGCTCTTTCTGACAAGAAGCATTCCATTTTAATCTCTTTTTCACTGGCATGATCCCCTCCCCTCTAAATAACTATCGAAATACGCATGACCCCCACTTTTGTTTTATTTTAAAAATTAAAGTGAACAAAACGAGACATCTGTGAATATATTTCTCAAATCAATTAAATATTATGGAACAGTCGGTTTCAATGGGGGGGAATGGTTTTAAGGCTGCAGTCCTATACTCTCCCACTAGGGAACAAGCTCCATCAGACTCTGTTGAACTTACTTCAGCTGCATGTCAAGTGACTTCTCGAATATAACCCGCAGTAAATTGGAAAGATGCAGATTTATTTATTTTAGAGATCAGCCTGAATATGAATGTTCCTAGTTATCAGCACAGTGGTCTTCCTCAGAAAGTGACAGAAAGTGGGTTTCATGCTATGCAGAGGATTAGAATTATATGGGGAAAGGCACCTTTCTTTATTTGAACAACAATCTCAACTTTCTCAGTTTTTGAGCAGAATTTTACTAATAAAGAATTAAATTGAAAAGCAGCAATTGTAAAGTACTACTTAAGAATGGTTGGCATGCATTATCAGTGGTTCTGACTATGTTGCCAAGAGCCTTCCTGTCAACCACTATTTATCTTACTTTATTTAATATGTTTCTAGGTCTCCCTTCATCATTCCAGGCCCCAGAGTGGGTTCCAAGCCCTGTCTGCTGCCCTGTCTTCAGGGCAGGAGTTGGCTCTTTAAGACTCTGAAGTCCTTGGTGAATGGCTGAAGGGTGGAGGAGGTAGGCTGCTGACAAGAGGCTTAAAAGGCCCCGGTCTACTCCAACCTTTATCAGAGTAAGCTGCTCACCTGAAATAAATTAAAAAATTGTCCAGTAGCTCCTTAGAGACCAACTAAGTTTGTTCTGGGAATAAGCTTTTGTGTGCATGCACACTTCTTCAGATACACTGAAACCTATCCTGCTCACCTGAAGTTTGTGTGTGGTCCTGCAACTTCTGACCTGCCTTGCCACCTCCTCTTTGGGCTCCCAATCAACTATAAAGGACCCCTGACAGTTAAGTCCAGTTGCGAAACGACTCTGGGGTTGTGGCGCTCATCTTGCTTTACTGGTTGAGGGAGCTGAAGTTTGTCTGCAGACAGTTTTTCCAGTTCATGTGGCCAGCATGACTAAGCCGCTTCTGGCGAAACCAGAGCAGCGCATGGAAGCGTCATTTACCTTCCTGCCTATTTATCTACCTCGGGTTAAGTACTTAATTCGTTCCAGAGGTCCGTTCTTAACCTGAAACTGTTCTTAACCTGAAGCGCCACTTTAGCTAATGGGGCCTCCTGCTGCCGCCGGAGCACAATTTTTGTTCTCATCCTGAAGCAAAGTTCTTAACCCGAGGTACTATTTCTGGGTTAGCGGAGTCTGTAACCTGAAGCGTATGTAACCTGAAGTGTATGTAACCCGAGGTACCACTGTACTTGCACTTTGACGTGCTTTCAAACTGCTAGGTTGGCAGGACTCACCACGCTTAACAAACTACAAATCTCAGTATGCTTTGCGAGAAGCTGTGAGCGTTCAATGCGGTACCATAGCGCCTTAAACGTGCGGCGTGTGAACGCGGCTGTTCTCATCTCCCTGCTGAGTAATCAGGAGGAACCCTCATTTAAATAACCATTGCTTCTTTAGCGCCATCCTTGGCATGCACTTCGCCTGCAAAAAATATACGGTAATACAGTGGTACCTCGGGTTACATACGCTTCAGGTTACACACTCCACTAAGCCAGAAATAGTGCTTCAGGTTAAGAACTTTGCTTCAGGATGAGAACAGAAATCGTGCTCTGGCGGCGCAGCGGCAGCAGGAGGCCCCATTAGCTAAAGTGGTGCTTCAAGTTAAGAACAGTTTCAGGTTAAGTACGGACCTCCGGAACGAATTAAGTACTTAACCCGAAGTACCCCTGTAAATAAAAGTCTCAAATCCAATCTGTAGGTCGGGCTGGCGTCCCTGCAGAGCCGCTGCCAAGCCGCCAGCACTCTGCACTCGTCCGCTTTGGCCAGGCGCATGGCCACGCCTCCCCCTCGTGCCACGCCTCTCTTCGCTTCTCCGGCAACCCAGACAGGGAGGCGGAGCTTCGAAGGGAAAAAGAGACCGCGAGGCGAGGGAAACATCCGTCCAATAGCGTCGCGGGCGGAGGTTTGGGCGGAAGCAGCGCTGCGTGAGGGCACGGGAGGGCGGGGCGTCCGCTACACCTGACAGCGCCGCGCGGGAGACGGGCGTGGAGCGCGTCGGGGCCGGAAGCAGCTGCGGAGAAGATGGTCGGCGTGTCGAGTGGGGCTGGGCGGCAGCAGCAGCAGCCGCGGCAGCTGGATAACGTGAGTCGCCAGCCGCTTAGGGGTCCTGCTCCGCGGGCTGCACAGGGGAGGGGGAGAGGCGGCTTTGGGGTGGAGCGGGTCGGGAGGGCGCGTGACTCGGGAGGGCTTCTGAATTGCCCGGCGCGCCTCTTTGAGCCCCGTGGCTGCTCCAGTATCCCCGAAAACGGAGCGCTTCCAAGAGTTCTGAGGGCACACGGTTCTTCCCTTGAACGGAGAGTCGTCGAATTGCAGCGTTGGGAGAGGGACCCCGAGGGTTATCCAGCCTAGTCCTGTGCAATGTAGGAATCCTGCTCATAGCCGTCCCTGGGTGGGCTCGAACCGCCGACCTTCTGCCTCGCAGCCAGATGCACTGGCCCACTGCGCCACAGTGTGCTTTTATTGCATTTATATCCGCCGCCCCCTCCCCAGCGGATAGAAGGTGGTATACTGTATTAGTGGTTCTGCTCCTCAGTTTAATCCTCCCCACAACAACCCCGCGAGGTAGGTTCGGACTGAGAGGCAGTGTCTGGCCCAAGGTCTCCCAGGGAGCTTCGTGGCTGAGTGGGGATTTGCACCCTGGTCTCCCAGGTGTTAGACCAGCACTGAAGCTGCTGCACCGCAGCTGTTGGCCAAAGAAGGCGTGGACGTTTATAGACTCCACCGCAGAGATTTCTATCACACGCTTGCTTTTGCCTCGAAAACCTCAGTTCCTGCTTCCAGTTGTGTGGAAACTGTTTTGATTGTGAGGGAAACGATGGTTAGGAAAAAGTCATGTTAAAACTCCTGAAAGCCATTGAGTCCTGTCTGCTTACTGTCCATTTGGAAGTGCATCTTTTCATAATGTCTGCCAGTTACTTGAAGTGCTCATTGAATTCCAGCACAGCAGCCCCAAAATATGGCAATTTCAGTCCTATGCTTCTATTCTGTGAACTTCTTGCTTTGAGGGCTTTAATTATAAAGTTGATTGCCCACCCTTTGTATAGGGAGACACATGTCTTAAAGAATTTGGGTCCTAAGACATTTAGGGCTCTAATGGCAATGAAGAAAGTACTTAAGCTTTGTTTAAGCTTGTTAGTTCTCTGAATGTTATGTCAGGGAAGGACTCTGCAACAGGTAAACTATTGGGAAATCTAGTAAAGGGGTGTTGACCCTAACAGTAGAATCGGCTCCTGAGTTGAGAAGTATCTGTGGTTATTTTGGTTTTTTTTAAATAAAAGTATTTATATTCTGCTGTTTTGCAAAACATCAGGGTGGTGTATAAACATATAAACATTTAAAAGCAATTGGGGGACATATCAGACATAGGCCTGTCAGCATAAAAGTCCTCAAGTCTCGTGACAGTCATGCAGTTACTGGGCCACAGTTAGAAACAGACACCAGAATACTCGTAGTAGGGTTGGAAAAGAGGAAGTGTTTGCAAATATTTCACTCAATTCTAAAATATTGTAGACATACATTCATACTTACTTTGCCAAACATTTACAGTGGTACCTCGGGTTAAAGACTCCGCTGACCCAGAAATAGTACCTCGGGTTAAGAACTTTGCTTCAGGATAAGAAGAGAAATTGTGCGGCGGCAGTGGAAGGCCCCATTAGCTAAAGTGGTACCTCAGGTTAAGAACAGTTTCTGGTTAAGAACGGACCTCCAGAATGAATTAAGTTCTTAACCCGAGGTACCACTGTATTAGACATTACAAGTATAGGCCATCATAAAACAGCCATACATAAAATTTTGAAATATATACTAATAAACAGGCATGTAAAATATATAATGAGGATTTTCATTGGGATTTCTTCCCACTAAATAGTGCCATTCGCCACTCTGAGAGACTATTGACCAAACTCAGCCACCTTTGCAGTTACTTCCAGGTTAATGTCAGACAGATGGAATCTGATATTTTCATTGTCCTGCGATGTTAAATTACCCCCAAAAGGACTGTAGAAAAGAATATGTTCTACAGTGTCCAGCACATTCAAATCAATGTCTATCACTTATGGGGATGTTTAAATATCTGCCCTTGACAAAAGCTGGGGGGGAAACATTCAATCGGGTTAACATAAAGGTCCTGTGTTGGACTGGAATTATTATTTTTTATATATAAATGACCCTGTTATCTGTTGTATTTAAACTGTAGAACTTGGGGGAGCAATTTTTATTTACAGCTAATGGTAAAAATGCTGGAAGCAATTTTCAGCAATGTTACAAATATATCTTTTATTTTGGGTTTAAATGTTCAAAGCAAAGCTAAAAATGTGTTCGCATTGCAGAGTTGTGTTTGTTGTAATGGCTGCCTCTTGAGTTTGCGAAAGGTGGGATTCCGAGGCTCTTAAAGAAGACCAATCATTTTAAAACTGGTGGTTGTTGGAGGAACCATGCTCTGTCCCCTTAAAAAGAACTTGGTGGAAAACTGCAGTATTATGTTGAAATGAAGTTTCATTAGGAAATATAAAACTATCTTACATTTTGGGGCATCTGCCTATCTCTCTAGAACCCAAGGGAGGGCTGTTTTTTTTAAAGCAGAGAATACAAAACTTATTTACTCCATTTGTTGAAGAGAAAATTAGAAGTGTGTTAAGTAAATTTGTTTGGGTGATATTCAACTAAGTTTTACTCAGAGTAGACCCGCTGAAATTAATGATGGAAGTTAGATCCATTAATTTAAGTGAGTCTACTCAAAGTAAGACTTAGTTGAATATCACTCTTGATGTTCTGTTAAGCAGACATTACTATTGAGCCTTCTACAGTTACTATTGGGATCTCTATTTCTGATGTTAAGGTATGAGTGTTGCAGCTTATGTAGCCCACATGGTATCCATGCCCAAGAAGAAGGTTATTGTCTGGGCTGGCAGAGCCCTGTGGCTTCCTAAAGCAGGAATCCTAAGGGAGAACCCTCAGAACAGCCCATTGAGAACACTGGGTGCCTGTGGCTATGCACTTCTGGCTGTTGGTGGGTGTGCTGTGCATTGGCTGGCTGACAGGAGCACTCCACTCTGCAACACTTCACACAGGACTGAAGCTACATGGTAGTGTTCCTCGTGTAATATGGCAGCTGTCCATGCAATGCATATACAGCTCCAAATAAATATTGGGGTACCTGCATTGACTAGACAGGAGTTTAATTATATTTTTAAAATGCTAAATTAAGTGCTGGCTAGCTTTCAAAAGGGATGCGGGTGGCGCTGTGGGTTAAACCACAGAGCCTAGGACTTGGTGATCAGAAGGTCGGTGGTTCGAATCCCCGCGACGGGGTGAGTTCCCATTGCTCGGTCCCTGCTCCTGCCAACCTAGCAGTTCGAAAGCACGTCAAAGTGCAAGTAGATAAATAGGAACTGCTCTAGCGGGAAGGTAAACGGCGTTTCCATGCGCTGCTCTGGTTCGCCAGAAGCAGCTTAGTCATGCTGGCCACATGACCCGGAAGCTATCTGCGGACAAATGCCGGCTCCCTCGGCCCATAGAGCGAGATGAGCGCCGCAACCCCAGAGTTGGTCACGACTGGACCATTAATGGTCCTTTACGACTGGACCTTTACCTTTCGCTTTCAAAAATTGTATAGTGAATTTTGCCTTCTTTAGTGCATTATATCTTCAAAACCTGAGGATCACAGTGATCATACATTGGAGCTTCTGAAATTTGAAAGTGGGCATTTAAACTGAATTATTAGGAAATATTTTTATCTTCCAAATACGAGCAGTTTCAATGTTTAAAACAAGTTTGAAGTGCAAGGAGACTATTTTACATGTGGTGCTAAACTTGCATGGGGTTGGTTACCCATTAAGGTAAATGTTGACTTCTGTGCTAATTTAGATAAGATTGAGCTGTCTTTGGGAACAATAAAAGAGCTCAAGTGATGCCTTCTAAAGTAAACTTGCTTGAATTTTTCAAGGACTAAACTAGATCACATGCCTTTCTCATTCCTTTTTACTAAAACTGAATTCTTTTTACTAAAACTGAAGTAGTTTTCCATTCTGGCAGGACAATGCCAAAAATGCTTGTGTAGGACAGGAAAAATGAGTTGGGCAATTATCCTGTGATTATGTGTGATGTTATTTCTTAAAATTTATACAAAAAAAACCCCTCAATGGTTTTTGTTAGATAAATGATCTCCTAGGCATCCCTTCTATCTCATTGCACTTTACGAGTTCTGCTTAAGTTCCTATTTAAAACCTTAAATGTAGATGAACACATTGAAAACCACAAATTAGCTTAAGCAAGTTCATATTCACGTAGAAAAACTGCACTGGTGTTTGTGCTAAACTAGTGTGGGCAATATTTGTTGCCAGTTCAGGCAATATTGCTTACCTTCAATTTATTGGGACTATTTCACATTGGTCAACCCCAGTTCTTTAAGAACTGGTTTGCAAAAATAGACTACACTCTTTCAAAAACAGACCTGTACATGGGGGTAATTCCCACTGAGTACAGTTCCAGTTCCCATTGAGTATTGTTCCAGTTAAGCATACATAGGATGGTGCTGAGAAGATTTAAAAAACTTGCTTGCTGATGTAGCTTGCCTGTGTAAGTTAATAAAAAACAACAACAACATGTATGCAAAGGTTGATGATTAAACTGTCTCACAATTGTTAAACTTCTCTTGGTTTTCTGTTTTGAACTCTATGTTGCTAAATCTATTTCAGGGATCTGTTTCAGAGATAACACAGAGCATGGATGACGACCCTTTGCTTGATGCACCGCTCCTTCCACCTCATGCATTGCATTCCAGGATGTGTCCAAGGTTCCACGCCATACCTACAGTCGGCATTGCCAATATTTTGCTGCTCATGCATGTAAGTTGCCGATGAGTTATTTGGATAAATTCAATGATGCAGAGGTGCAGTTTGCCCCCAGGCCTTGAGTTGAGCGAGCGAGTAGCAGAGCTGGCCTCTTCCTCAGGCATCTCCTGTGCAGCCACTAGAGTAGCTCTTTCCCCAGCAGACAAGTGTGACGTGGCTCTCCTCCTTGGCCACTTAAAAGGTGGAAGGGTCAGCCCAGTCAGTTTCCTGTGAGCCCTCTCCAGAAGTGTGCTGTTGTGGTCGCATGTTCTGTCTGTCCCTGCTCTTTAAGGCCAGAGGGTGGCAGCATGTAGAGCAAGTGAGATGACAAACCAAACTGATGCACCTGGAAATTAGAAAGCACTAAGGCATGGATGAAATCTCAAAATACGTTGCGGGCAGCAAGTTGGGGAAAGCTGTTACTGCCCAACCTTTATCCCTAGAGTTGTGTTGGCTTGAGAGGCAAGCAGACAACAATTGTGTCTATGTCCCTGTCCCATATACTGATGCCATCCAACTCCCTGCCCTTTGTGACCCTAGTCAGTGAGAATCAAGCATTTATAGCCCTTCCTTCCAGTACCAAACTTAGTGGCACCATGCTGATCAGTAGAAAAGTGAAATGGAGCTGCCCCAAAGCAGGTGTGTGTTTCTGTTTACCGGGACTTCATAAGCACAACAATACTGCTTTGTTAAGAACCACCTCCCTCCCCCACCAAAAAAAAATATCCTGCTGGAGAGGGCTATGCAATCAAAAGTCCTCCCCTAGAAACAGTCAAAGCTGTCTTGGTGGCAAAAGCAAGAGGGGATAGGGACTGTTCCTGTGGAGAACTGGGATAATGCACACACCACCAGCAGCTGTAATGGCCAGGTGGCTCCCACTCGGATTAAAGTACTTGCATTAAGAGTTGGTGGTAACAGAATGGGCAGCTTCATTTTGTGCTGTACTGCTCAGGTTGGGGGTCACCTTCATTCCCTTCTGCTGGCCACTGTTTACCAGCCCCAGAGATTCCTTTGGGGGAAGGCTGAGCTCACAGGCATTTGCATGTGCATGTGTTACTTCCCAGCATTACTGTGTCAATACTGGGATAGCTCAGTCAGCAGAGCATGAGACTCTTAATCTCAGGGTTGTGGGTTTGAGCCCCACGTTGGGCATAAGATTCCTGCGTTGCAGGGGCTTGGCCAAGATGACCCTTCTGGTCCCTTGTACCTCTACAGTTCTATTATTCTAATAGGCTGGAGGTTGGCTTATATTTTTCCTTCCTAGTGGGAAAGCTTAAGAACGTACTATGGGCTAATGATGCCATATCAGCAATAGAAAATGGTTATGAATCTGTAAAATAAAGTTAGAGCAAACCTGCCAGGCTTGGATGTGTTTGACTTTGATGATGAGCATTTGAAATTTCTTTCTTTCTTTCTCTTTTCTTCCTTAGGTTGCTTTTGTTGTTTTGGCTTTTCTGGCAGGGATATTCTGCTCTTACCCTGATGCAAGTGGAGATATGTGTCCTCAGCATTACACTTACCCACTTAAAGTGCAAACTGTTATAGTTACTGCCAAAGTAATTCTCTGGATCCTGTATCTGTTTCTCGAACGGTATATTCACTTCCACCATAGCAAGGTCAGAAGGAAAGGCTACCTCCAGATCTACAGAGCCACAAGGCATCTTAAGAGATTTCCACTCCTAATTCAGTCTACAGGTGAGCCTGAACCTACTGCCTACTTGTCAATCTCTTGTTTGTAAATATGAATTCTTCTACTGTACATGCATGAAGCATCTCACATGGTCATGACAACAGTGCAGTTCTAGCTTTCGCTGCATCTTTCTAGTATTTGGTCTGACTTGGACAAGATGAAGCCTTCAAGGTAAGCCAAGATTTATCAGTAATTTTTGTAATGCATTTTGTATTCAGTCCACTTTGTTCCTTAATGTATACCACATCTCTCCTCTAATAGCTCAACTGCAGGTACCATAGCTGCCAAAAAATGGCCATTTGAGGTGTTTTGCTCCAATAGCTATCAGGAATTGACTAGTACATTGTGACAAAATGTGCCATACTGTCCTAATAATGTCCTGGGTATTCCTTACTGTAGTTAGCTCAAAGGGGGGCACTGGCTCTATGGATCAAGGAAAGAGTGGGTACTTTAGCTTCTACCCTGATCACAATAGATGGCGGTGTGGTAGGAATCTGAGCACTGTAGGATAATAATAATAATAATAATAATAATAATAATAATAATAATAAAAATAAATAATTTATTACTTATACCCCACCCATCTGGCCGGGCCTCCCCAGCCACTCTGGGCGGCTTCCAACAAAATAGTAAAATACAGTAATGCATCAAACATTAAAAGCTTCCCTAAACAGGGCTGCCTTCAGATGTCTTCTAAATGTCTGGTAGTTGTTGTTCTCTTTGACATCTGGTGGGAGGACGTTCCACAGGGCAGGTGCCACTACCGAGAAGGCCCTCTGCCTGGTTCCCT
This sequence comes from Podarcis muralis, assembly GCF_964188315.1. Lineage (NCBI taxonomy): Eukaryota > Metazoa > Chordata > Lepidosauria > Squamata > Lacertidae > Podarcis > Podarcis muralis. The sequence goes on along the minus strand of NC_135663.1, from coordinate 44,048,020 downwards.
GTAACTTGGCTTCTCACAGTGAGGGAACTGCCAGAAGGCCCTCGGCACTGGACCTCAGCGTCCGGGCAGAACGATGGGGGTGGAGATGCTCCTTCAGATATACTGGACCGAGGCCGTTTAGGGCTTTAAAGGTCAGCACTAAGACTTTGAATTGTGCTCGGAAACGTACTGGGAGCCAATGTAGGTTTTTCAAGACTGGTGTTATGTGGTCTCGGCGGCCGCTCCCAGAGTTACAGCCTCAACCTGATGCTCAGAAAGCAGAAGTACAATAGAAGTATGTTGCAGTATGTAATAAGCCCATTGCATGTTGACATTTAACAGATGGTTGTTCAGCCTTGACTTGAAAACCCCCAGCATGGGAGACCCCATCACGCCTTTAAATAATCTGCTGCATTGCTGAACTGCTCTTGCAGTCAAGAAGTTTCCAGCCAAAATCTGCCTTCCTTTAACTTAAATCCATTAGATGTCTGGTGCCCCAGAATTTAGTCACTTTCTTCCTCTAAGAAGCAAATATTTGAAGAGCGCTATCATGCCCTCTATAATCTCAGATAGGAACTGAATAATGAGTAATTCATGAACAAACCAAGCCTTGGTCAAAAGCCTGCTTTTGCTCAAATTGAAATGGTGGGCTCTTGTTGAGTTATTTTCCTTCTCTGTCTACTGATGCAAGAAATGTTCAGTTAACAGATTAATGAATTTTCCATTGTTTTTGTAACAACCAGAGTGGGGACGCAAGTGCCTGCATATTGATTGAAAACTCTGGGCTTTAATACTTAAGTAGAGCTGCTTTCTTTTTGTGCAGTTTGCCCTACTTATCAGGTTGGCCACAGTAAGGCTGCAGTGTTTAGAAGTGGCCACTAGGTGGAGCTCTGGAGATTTAATATGAAAACTCACACTATAGAAGTAGCTTTTGGCTAGATAGTGTTGGTTGTAAGGACAATAGCTTTTCTTGCAGTATACAGTAATGATTAGTGCTTGAAGCACTGTGTGGCTGAAAAACTTTAGAACATGTCTGTGAAAACTTGAGGGCAAAATGTGAGGTCGAAACAGTAATCCTTAGTGACTTCAGCAGTGTAGTAGTGGGAAAGCCCTCGCCATTTGACCTGTGAGGCCACTTCAGCTAAGCCACATGCATGTGCCCCACACCTGATAGGGGGTAGGTAAAGACATGACTTGCTTGAAAGTGAGTTTTGCAGTCACCATAATCAGAGTTCCTGCAAGGCCTTTGCAAACACCCATCATGATGGGAGCTTTGCTAACACAGCAGACCAGCTGATTAACTGTTCCTTTGTGCATGCAATTTGATTCCAAAGGAAACTGGGTTCCCTGATGTGTGCAGGACTTGGCCTGTCAAACATGGTGCACGGGTGGTGAGGTGGGTAAGGATCTCTGATCATAGGTGTGTTAAGAGAAGGGGGAGAGGAAGGGAACAGTCTAATACAGACATCAGCATCTTACTGTCAGTCATATGTTCTCGGCTGCAATTCCCAACTGGAAGGCATCAGGTTGGCGAAATCTAGTCCAATGGATAAATGTAACTGGTACTTCAGATGTGTTCTTAGTAATCCTCAGCCATACATACTGTAAAACATTTTACCTTAAGTTCAAACTCTGCATCTTCTTGCATGCAATTGAATATACATTTGCTAGTGACAACTTGGAAACATCTTCCATGCCATTTAGCTTGAACAGAAAACTGAAAAGTGCAGCTGAAATAAACACAAGGGTCTGTTCCTCTTTCTTATCCTATAGTAAAGCCACTGGTCATCTAAGTGAGGCTGTGCGTGGTTGAGAATGTGCTCAGTGCCTGTTTTCACTCATGACCGAGAGAGTCAGCTGGTATGACTATTGGTTCAAAGTTAATGCTGGTTTATGTATTTGGGGGTTATCTTGAGCTATCTGGAAGCTATCTAGACGGCTGGGTTTCTTAACCTGTCTCATCTGTGTCTTTTAATAGGTAATATAGCTTTACTGCTGATCTTGTCAGCGCAACATTCCTTTCCTGATCACAATAAAATGTATCTCTGCTTCATCCTGGGAATCTTGAGCGTGGAACTACTATGTTCGTTGATATGTGTGGTTGTCTACACAGGTAAGAGCAGCAGGATTGCCTTGCATGTATAAGCCACTTAGACTGGCCACTAGGCTACAGAATCACCTCTTTATTTTTCTTCAGATTCATTGCTAAGATTAGCTTGACCCAAGGGGCCTGCTAAGAGTTAATAATCTGATAGCTTGGATGGTTGTATCTTCGCTTAATAAGGCAATACAAGAATGGGCCTTGTGCACTCATATGCAGCTGCTTCAATCCTGCCTTTATGTTAGTAACCAAACAAGCTGGGGAGTCTTAATCTGCCTAGTTTCTCTCTATTCCTGTTTTTGCCCCATCGAGAAATCTGTGTTTTGGCCAAGACCTGGGGAACAGCTGGATTTCACACTTCCGTGGAAGCAGAATTGGCCATTGTCAGATTCTCCTCCCCAGCAGCCTAAAACCTGCATGGCATACATTTGTATGTTACTGCCTCTCACATTTCATCTTGAAATTCTTGGCAAATGCCGACTCAGTGGCTTCCCTGCCAGCCACATTTTCTTCTTCCATTTCCTCCTTGCTTTGATTGCCCATCTACACTGATGAGTTCTGGGGAACTGAAACATTGTGCACTATGTGAGAGCCAGTGTGGTGTAGTGGTTAAGAGCGGCAGACTCAATCTGGTGAACCGGGTTCGCGTCTCCGCTCCTCCACATGCAGCTGCTGGGTGACCTTGTCTCTCACTCCCACTCACCTCACAGAGTGTTTGTTGTGGGGGAGGAAGGGAAAGGAGAATGTTAGCCGCTTTGAGACTCCTTTGGGTAGTGATAAAGGGGATATTAAATCCATTTTTTTAAAAAAAATAATTTGTGACATTTTGGTTGGGGTAATAAAAGGGCTGCCCTAATACGGATTTTGACCACAGTTTACTGGTTTAAACATAACAGGAAACAGCAGTGAACTGAGACTTCCCAGTTCACTTGGGCAAGGGGAGGAGGAACATAGCTCCATGTGGAAGTATGAAGCTTGTTCATACATTGCCTTATAAAGTCTTGATAGGGTCATCCCAATATGGCTTAGAAGAATAGAATTGGAGAGTTGGAAGGGACCCCCAAAGGTCATCTAATCCAACCCCTTGTAATGTATGAATCTTTTGCCCAATGTGGGGCTTGAACCCACGACCCTGAGATTAAGAGTCTCAGGCTCTACCGACTGACCTATTATCAGATTCAAGTTTGTACAATCTTATTCTGTTGATAAAGTGTGTATTTTTAACAATGTGCATAGCTACTTGACGTCAGATAAATGCAAAGAAGCTGAAATGCATTCAAGCATTTCTAACTTCATTCTACTGCATTGATCCAAAATTCCCAGATGGAGGGATAGAGTTCTTTGCCCGACGCTAAGACGTTGTTTAACACTGTCCTATCCCAAGGGTTTTGGGCAGTTAATAGTGTAGAAGAGAGGACACACAAAATGCAGCTGTTGATCTAGAAATCTCTCGCTTTGCAGTGAGAGCCATCTTTGTGGAGGAGCAGCTGTTTTGAGGGGTTTCTTGCCTGGCACTGATAGGCAGCTGCGTCTCTGCCCATGTAGTGCAAGGCTCTTCATTTTTGTATGTATGGCAGCCGTGGAAGGAGGCAAGACCCTGTTTCTGAAAAGTGCCAGCACAATTGACAGAACTTGAGGTCTGGACCGCAGCCTGATGTCACCTGCAGGGCAATGCAGTTCTTGAGCCTCCTCCCTCCTTTAGGAAGACAGAAGTTAAAGCTGCCGAACTTCACAGTGTTAGCAGGGAGGCAAGAGGGAATCGTGATGCGTTGTAAAATATTGCAGAGAGGAAACGGTGGCAGTGCTGCTGATTTAAGAGGGAGGCCAGGGAGACTGCATTGACTTTCGGCCGTGCCAGCAGAGCAGCTCTTGGGTGTAAATAATTGATCTGTCAGCTCCTACATTAAAGGAGTGAGCTCTTCATGTTTTTAAAGAGAGGAGAATTCGTATGATGGTTCTGTGCTGGCCTTGCTGCTTTCGGAGGCCCCCTGATACTCCACACAGATGCAGGCCCAGTGTGGTGTCACAGTCCAGGCACAAGCACAAAGTTCACGGGCTTCCAAGACCACAATTTACGTGTGATGGCCGCAGATAGTGGCCACATCTGGATGATTAAATCCTGTCTTAATAAGACAGAACACATCCACACTTTGTGCACACATCCTCTGCGCTTTCTTCTGCATGCACAGGGAAACCCTGGGAATTAGACAGCTCTGGGTTGTTTGACCCTTTAATTAGTTCTCTTTTTTGCCTCCTATAAAAACTACACAAGACACTCTCTTTTAATGTTTAAATAGCACAAAACCTTTCCTTAGTGTACTTGCATTTGCAGATTAAAATATACAATGCGGGTGGGTGTTTCAGAGGTGTAGCTTGGGTGGTGGTGGGCACTGGCTTATGTGGCCAAGCCAGCATGTGTAAGTCATGGTTTAAAGTTAGCTTTTGCTTCCTTGCTTGTTGTTCCTGGTTCTCACGTGACAAGAAGCTATAGCTAACTGCAGTGGCTTGGCATACTGTCCAGTTTGCACAAAGAGTGGATTAGGGGACTGCATGCAGATGTATGGAGCGTGTACACATCCTCCAAATTAAACGAGTAATTTGTGTAAACCAGGTTCCATTAGATCAGGCACCCCCAAACTCGGCCCTCCAGATGTTTTGAGACTACAACTCCCATCATCCCTAGCTAACAGGACCAGTGGTCATGGATGATGGGAGTTGTAGTCCCAAAAGATCTGGAGGGCTGAGTTTGGGGATGCCTGCATTAAATGCACACATGAAAGTAGATCTAGCTGGGGAAATGAAGTTGTCGTTTTTTCTCTGAAGGCACATAACAATCCCGCTACTTCTTTGCCATGTGTATTTTGCCTTTGCCTATTGTAAAAGTGCCTGGGAACCTCTATTCAAAATCCACCTACAAATGGATGAGATGGGATTTGCTGACAGTGAGCTCCCTTGACTCTTTCCCATTGGGCTGTTGGCATGCTCCACTTGCAAAAGAACAGTCAATAATTTACTTCGAGCTCCCAGGAATTCCTTTGTAGCCATGTCCATACACTTGCTTCTTGCCTGACATCATGTATAAAGTCAGGAATGGGGCAGCTGGGCATGGTTTGGAGAAAATGGCCAAATTGGGACCCGTGTTGGACCTAGTTAGAGTGGTGGGACCTGTGTTAGAGTTCACAAGTGGAACCTACAACAAAATGTTGCAGTCCTTTTGCTCAGGGTTTGTGTCGCTTCATTTCCCCTTCCTGTCTTTTTTATTTGCACAACACCGCACACATTCAGTGAGCATTCTGTGGCCACTGGTTGCCCTTGATCCTTATCGGACTATTTTGTGGGCCTTGCCCCTATAGGTGTTTTCTAAAGACTTTATTTTTCTTCTGTTAACCTTGATATCGTCTGAACCTCTTGTGTGTTGATGCCCCTGCTTGAGCTACATGAGCAATGACACCCTTGCCTGAAAAGTCAATTTTTTAAAGAGAATCATCAACTTTCTTATCTTTTCTTGATCTTTCTTTTACCACCAACCTTCCGGAATGAAGTAGTTGTATATCTGAACCCTTCAGGACACCTGTTGGGTTACAATTGCCTTAAATGTCCTGGAATGCATGTGTTGGGGTAATCTGATCCGGTCATGAATAGCTGAATTCTGATGTTGTTGAGAGCCAAACTCAGCTGATTACTTTACAGCTTGCTGACACATCTGCCTTGGTTATTCCTCTGATCAGTCATGCAACCTGCTTGTACACAACAGGTGGTCTAGTATAGTAATTCTATGGGGGGAGATAGGAGGGGGGAGAGAAGAAGAAAGTTCCTATTCAAAAGGAGATGCTGACTGAGTAGATGAGAATGAAGCATTGTGTTGACAGTGGAACTCTCTTAAAAAGGAACTTCCTCCACCATCTTTTGCCAAAGAGATCAGATGAATTTAAGCATTCCGATTAGGGACGGTTGAAGGGGACTCGCCAAACCACATTAACTGGTCTGTAAAATTAAGCCACCTATTATTATTTTTTTGTAACTGGCCGAAAGTGGTATAAAACATGCCATTTCACACTGTCACACTCATTGCAAAGATGATCAGTTTTTCCCTCTTGGGCTTCAGCTCTCAAGCATTGTTTATGGGTTTGCTATGGGTAGTAAATCTGCCTAAGTAACATATTCAGCTGCACATTCCCTGCTTTCTCCTATTTTCTGCTTCTCTTCCTTTTCCTCTTTTTCCCCTATGCTCATTTGTCAGCTTCTCTAGGCAGAGGCCTGTTGTACTGAATGTAAATCAAAACAACAATATCAGTATTCTAAGCAGACCTAAAGGGATGCAGGTGGTGCTGTGGGTTAAACCACAGAGCCTAGGACTTGCCGATCAGAAGGTTGGCGGTTCGAATCCCCGCAATGGGGTCCGCTCCCGTTGCTCGGTCCCTGCTCCTGCCAACCTAGCAGTTCAAAAGCACGTCAAAAGTACAAGTAGATAAATAGGTACCGCTCCAGCGGGAAGGTAAACGGCATTTCTGTGTGCTGCTCTGGTTCGCCAGAAGCGGCTTAGTCATGCTAGCCACATGACCCGGAAGCTGTACGCCAGCTCCCTTGGCCAATAAAGCGAGATGAGCGGCGCAACCCCAGAGTTGGTCACGACTGGACCTAATGGTCAGGGGTTCCTTTACCTTTAAGCAGACCTAGGAACACAACACAGGTCACTCAACATGCATTGGCTGTGGTCCAGATGTGGAAAAGTAGGATATTGCATGTTTGTAACTCAGGTCACCTATACCTGGCTCATGGAGCGTGTTGTGTTCATGTATGGAATGGAGCCAAAAGGAAAGTCCCATCTTGTAGCAATCTTCTTTTTCTTTTGTGGTGGAGCAAATGGTAGAACAGAAATGGAGAACCCCCTCCAGGTGTGGTTGGGACTTCCATCAGCCCCAGCCAGAATGGTCCAGAGGTCAGGAATGATGGGAAATAAAATGCAGCAACAGGTGGAGGGCCACAGGTTCCCTCTCATTATTCTAGAAATTACCGTAAAATGGTTCTGTATTTAAAAGTTTTCAGGAACTGGCAATTTATAGTTCCGGTGTCAGACTGCACACACTGTAGCTTTCCCCTTTTCTAATTACAGTAAAGGTAAGCAACTTTAACCGGGCAAAACCAAGACCTGATGTCATAGAAGAAGAGCAGATGTATGCTTATCCTAATCACACTACCTCAGAAGTTGGATTCAGGTAACATCTCCTGTTGCTCATTATTCCTCCTGTGCACTTGGTAACAAATAGCATTTATTGGAAAGATGAAGTCTGACTTCTTGATAGACGCCAACATAATGTTCTGCACCATTACTGAGAGTGTAACCATAGATATCACTGGTATTTGTGTAGCTTGGTACTGTCATGGTTAATGACATGCTGGACTTGATTGATGTACAGTTGACAACTCTGTATGTGGCTTATCTACATAAACACTTTTGGGCTTAGCTGCGTCCTCAGAATTGGGAACTCTGTTTATCCACTACTTTTGTTAATTCATTTGTTCCTTCCTTGGTGCATATCTGAAGACACAGTGATTGTTTCATATGCTTGGAAGACACTTGGTCCAAATAGATATATGACAGCTGGCAGTGGCTGTGGTTATTGAAGGTTCAAGAAATAAATGCACACATAACCTGTTGAACCAGTCAAATATGTAAGCCACCAAAATGGCGTAACTGCATTTAACAAGGAGCTGAAACTATAAGTAATATTGCTGGACATATCTTGAGATTTCTATATTCCACCAAATATATAACTTTTTAACACATATTTGTCTTCATCATAAAGCATAAGGGTTATTTTACTAAGAGTCGGTGTAAGTGTTTTACTTGACTTTTTAATAGGCGTTAACAATGCTCCTTTGTTCTGATTATTTGAGATTTCTGTATTCATTGTGTTAAGGTAACCGTGTTCCACCTTGGGTGGTCTGTTCCCCAAAAGGCATCGTATAACTAAACAAATCTGAGATCAGTATGTAAATGCATTTTGGGAATAGGAGGGTGTCCAGTAGGGGGAAGAGTTGCTGTTGCTTTCTTAAGTTTCACATGGTTGAGATGGAAGATGATAATGTTCTGTAAGTAACCGTGGTTTGAATTTGTCTTTTAGGGAAGCCTCAAGCTTGGAAGAAGTAGTTGAGAAACAAGGAGATGTGATAGAATACCTTAAACGACACAATGCTCTACTGAGCCAGAAGATGCTGGCTTTAACATCCCAGCAGGGCAGGGGCTAGCCGTGGCCAGGGAACAGTGGCCAAATAGTGTTAAAAATGGCGGACTAACTTGAATATTGACTCGTCCTCTGACAGCAGCAAACACATCTTACTCAAGTTTGCAGTGACAGATTTCCAGTCCTGGTTCTGAGCAGCTGTCGGACCTCATCTGGCTTGGTGCTTAAAGCTGCTTGGTTTTTAAAGGACACTTTTATTTTTGAGATCCCCCACCCCCACAAAAAAATCCCTCCTGTACAGAGAGCTGGCATTAACCAGGGGGGAAAACACCTTAATCAGTTGTCTGTTTGGTTCTTTCAACTCTCTGATTTGAAAGTGATGCAGATTTCCAAAGATTTTAGCCGTCGTTTTGAATGCCATCTTTCTTCAAACCAGTATGAAGCAAACACCTGAGTATCAAGTATCAAAATATTAATATTTTGTGCATTTATTTGGTAATTGGTAAGGCCATCAATTAAGGATTGTTAGTTTCTATACTGCAGCTGCGATGGATGACCTCACAGTGGCAACATCCCATAGGAAAGGCTGCTGGGTGTCACAACTGACTCCGGGAGACTTTCACCAATGTAAGTGCACGCATGATGACAAGTAGCACTGTAAATTCAGGGACTGATCCAAAGCGGTATGGAGACGACACTTAGACAAGTGGGAAAGAGAAGTGAAGCATTCAGTAGCTAGTCCCAAGGCAGTTGTATAGATGACATTTCAAGCATCACTCCAGACAAGGATGGCAAGATGAGGCTGGCAGTCTGAGAAGCCAGTTCTTCTGGCTTGTTCACGTGTTGCATTATCACATGTTATAAATGCCAGTATCCTGTTGTCAGCAAATGGTTGCATACTGAAAATATGTTGTTCACTGCCTCCAACTTTTTCCTTTTCTTTTCTGCTTATGCCTCTCTGCTTGTTTTGCTAGCTGGAAATAAGTGAGAATAATTAAGGGGACAGTGCATGGGCATAATGTAAGAACCTGCATGTTAACAAGCTACGTGTAAAAGTATTTCAGGGAGAATTGAGTACCTCTGGTCCTCCTGATGTTGATGGACTGTAGCTCCTTCAGCCCCAGCCATCATGATCAACAATCAGGGATGATAAAAGCTTCAGTCCAGCAACATCCAGGGGATCACATGTCCCCCTTCCCTGGCCACCAAGGAGTGTCCTGCTTAAAAAACAGTTCTTAAATTCTTCTCATGGAAAACTACTTGCATATCTAATCCTTCATATAGGATATATACACAAACAGGAAAACCCCCAAAAATTTGCATCACAGTGATTCACACATGCTTCATGGCGCTGAAGTTTAGAAACAGATAAAAGTAAACTATCAAAAGCATTTTTCTTACAGTGTTGACATACAGTTTGAATCTGCCATGATGGTTGCTGCAAATATTTCACTTTACAGGATAGTATCCAGTGTCTGCTGTCTTTGAAAATGTCAGCATTTCCTCCCCTGAAGCCAAGTGGCTCACAGAAGTGTTTATAGGTTCAACTCTGCTTTGAATGTATTTGATTGAACTCTGTAGATGCTAATCGTTGGGACGCATTCCCCCTTTAAGTTCCCCATCCAGCTACAAACAGCTGTCATTTGTCTGCTATGCCACTTTGCTGCCAACAAAGGCTGGGTGGTTTTTTGTTTTCTGTTGTTCTTTTTTGTATATCTTAGTCAATATTTCTGTAGAAAGACAAACACTTAAACAGGAGGATTTTCCAAACATGTGCTGCGATCTAGTTTAGAGAGAACAAAAGCATACCATTCTGTCACACTTCATGCAAACAGACTGTTAATCCACCGCTCAGTGAGAGATGTATATAGTATTGTTTAAGGGACAGTATAGAAAAACTGCAACTGGCTGCTTCTGACACTTGACATGTTCTTTCCTTGTTAGCTGTGCCTTAAACACAGTTGGGATTTTATTAAGAAGTGGAGGAAGAAATATGTATACTTTTCCTTTTTTAAAAGGACACTCAGGTTTTGATCTGATTTGTATGTGACTCATTCTCTGTTTTGTACTAAATGTGAAATAATAAACGCAACAAACCCTACTCACTTTAGTCTGCTGCTAGCTAAAGGTAAAGATTATTGTGCTCTTGCATTGGGGTAGAGCACTTGAGACTGGAGGTCTTCGTAAACGCCTGCTGGTGTGTTGTTCTTGCCATTGAGTCTGGTAAGTCACAGCTAAGTGCCTAGAACCATTAGAAAGTCACACTAAATTGAAGGCTTGAGTCAATGTCAGAATATCGAACCTAGGGCACCTGTGCAAAATCTGCATATCATGTAGAACCCAGTTGTTAAATCACATTTTCTGTTGACATCAGCCAGGTCTACTCTTTTAGCCTGTTAAATTGCATCGAACCCATTTACCTAGAAGCATCCTCTAAATGCTTTATTCTGAAATTATTGGCTAGAAAGATGACCCCTGGAATAGCATTTGCATAATGGGGAAAACTTTGCATTCCAAAAGTTGGAAAGCAACAATTGAGTTCGACTTGCTTTCATATATTTACTGCGGTTTTTACAATGTTTTCTCTATAGCAGCTAGATATATTAATTGGAAGCAAGAATTCTCTCAAGGCAGCTATTGTGAGTTGTGCATAAATTAAATATTGGCAGAAGTGAATATTGACCCACCCCATTGCTGGTGGGGTTAAAGGACAATGCAAAACTGGATTCTTGCATTAAATGACTCGTTGGTACAACTTTGCTTATTGTTGTGTCCCATAGACGAATTAGTATCATGCAGAAATAAAATTTAGCAATTGGGATAGCTGCCTGCATGGGGAAGGATTTCATGATAAAAAAAAGTACGGTTTGCCTTAGTTTTTTTTCTAATCTTAAGAGAGAGAAAATGGAAACATCCGAAGGTGTCATGAGAAGTAGATATTTTTTAAAAATAAGTTTGCCCAACATAATTTGAGTTCTTTTATCAATGTTTATAACTTTTTAAAAAGATAACTTTAAGAGCTGAAAGCTTGAGAAACAGTGGGGAAATGTCAAGAAAAGCATCATTTCTCCATGGCACCTATTTTCCTTCATTGTGTCTCCCCACTCCTGGTGAATTGTGCCGGTCTTGCTGGCTGGATTGATTTTTTCATATAAAAAAATCTGTGCCATATTGTTTCAAGGCCTTAAATGGGAGCGCAGCCTGTTCAAGAGATGTCCATGGAGCTAGGGTCAAAACTTTTCCAGTGAAGGGTAATTAAAGGGAAAAGCAATCTGCCTGGGGAAGGCTATCAAATAGCCTAATCCTGAGATAACCCCAAAGACATGAAAGCAGTGTCACTGTGGGAACTGGTTCAGTACCTCTGGTGCATTACAATGTGTTTGGAGATGAAACTGCCTATGAATTGATTGCTCTTCCTGTGCGTAAATATTAGACCATGGAAAACACTTGATCAGCATGCAAATAGAAGTCGATACCAGCTGACCTCTCATTTGCTTGAGGAAAATGGAGGTCTTTCCCAGGCCTGCAAGCCTCTTGCAATTGGAACCATATCCTGGTGGGAATAGTCCCTTTGATCCCAGCGTTTTGAATGCTTGTACATTACTCCCATTCAAATAGGCCAGCTTAGGCCTTTGCAGTCATAGCCAGTGGAGTGGAATGGTTATGAGTGTTGGACTAGGACCTGGGAAACCAGTTTTCAAATCCCCACTTGGCCATAAAGCTCATCTGGTGACTTTGGGCCAGCCGCTGCCCCTCAGACTAGTCTACCATGCAGGGTTGTTGGGGTTAATCGAGATGGGGAAGAACCACTTACACTACACTGAGGTCCTTGGAGAAAAAGGTGGCATATAAATGCAGTAAGTAAATAAGCCCTTCATACAATTGGCATCAGTTGTGCTTGGTGGCATTGCCACCCTCCTAGATGAGAAGAATCTCTGTGGGATCAGAGTTCTAATTATGCCAGGAGCCTTCAGGCTCTCCAGTGTGTGAACGTGGAGCCAGCAGGGGATGTGATGGAGGGTATGCAGCCAGCAAGTATGCAAAAGGAGAATGACTCTGACCTTATTTATATATATTTAAAGCTTATGATTGCCTAGTCCATGAAAAGTGAGACTGACGGCACAATCCTATCCTTATCTGTCCTGAAGGTCCATTAAGCTAAATGGGACTTAGTCCTCAGTGACTGTGCACAGGATTGCAGGTTAAAAACAAAGATTTCTTGCACAGGCATTAGCATAGGATCCACTGTGGAGCTTCCTTATTGCATTATATAAACACCTTCGCTTTTGGATCAAAGCAAGGCCAGCAGTGTCCTGTATTCTGTTCCCATAGGTGCCTGTGGCAAGCCCCCAGGCAGAATCTCAACAGCTATATCTTATTTACAGTGAATGAATGCATTGCAAGCTGCAAAATCTGATCAACGTTGTTGCTTCTTTAAAAAAAGAAAAGAAAAATTAATAGCATGATTTAAGCTATATTTTATTTAGCTACATCAATTATTAAAGTTTACATTGATCCCTTATGAAATTTACAAATTAGGCAAATATTTCACTTGTCTTTGGATATGGGCAATTTCCATGTACAGAATACAAAATTTTTAACAAAATTGTACAAAGATTAATATGAGAATGCTATTTGAAGTACCATTTTACAACATATACAGTTACAAACATGCTTTAAGGAAATAATTGAATCCCAAAGTAAGTTGTAAACAGGTTAAAATTAGTACAAACCAGTAATACTTTTAAGGAAGACTAGGTTGATCTGTTTGATAAGACCCCGGTTCTACTAAGCTAGCGTCCAGCATAGCTTTGGCATATTTTCCACTGGTGTGAGTGGAAGATTCAGTCATGCTTGTAAGACTTTCCAGTTAAGGCTGATCATTACGGTATTTAAGAAATTTTCCACTTGAAGTATTCACCTAGTAATGTCAACAGATATACTAGTCTTGAAAGACTGGGAAAGGTGATAGAATAACACTAGCTTCAAACATCCAATATGCATTTTTATAAATATTCCAACGAATCATGATGTTTATGAAACAACGGCTTCTTTCTTGCATATTGTTAGCTGGGTGTTAAAAGATATACAGACATGTGAATAAGCACTATTAATATACCAATAGTTTGGGTTTTTGTTTTTTCAATGACACACAACTCTTCTAATATTGTGAAGTTTGCTTTCTGGTTACCGGTGTTGATGTGTAGAGAAGAATGGTGATCATATTGCACTGATGATTCTCCAAAGTCCAGAAGAGGGTCCCTAAGTTCTTCATTGCTTTTATTCCTGCTTAGAGAAACCCAAAACTCCAGTGAAGCTTGTTTCAGCGGGCCTCTGGTAAGATTTTTTTGAATGTTTCCAGGTGATGGTTTATGGGACACCTATATAGATTACAACAGTGCCGCTATCGAATTTTGTCATTTGCACATCTCCATTCCTTTCGCCAGTCAGTTGGTGGAAGCTACATTTGGGGGAAGAGAAACCAGACAAGATTTTAAAATAATTTTATTAAGGTGGTCAACATTTTTTTATATCCTCCTCCTAATAGTTTCTACTAGCCTTTATTGGCACAAGTTTTAAAAAATGTGATGCAAGGGTGATTTGGCTGCGACCTGTCACTCCATTGATTGGCATGTTTGATTAGACTGATCTGGCTAGCTTGGTGGGTGTCCCCTTCCGCTCCCTGTGTGTGTGTCCCCCCCCAAAGCCGAACACTCGGTGGAAGAGAATGACCATCCTAGATACGGTTCTTCAATCAAGGGTATACAATAGCTGCACTCCCTTGCTAAAACCTCCAAACAAGCTAAGCTAACAGCCAACTCAGGTGGTCAGGGGGTGATGATTACATTGCCAACCAGGGCCACAAAAAAAGAGGTAGCTATCAGCAGGCTCAGGAAAAAAGCATTGCCAAAGTACAATTCTTCTTATTAAAAAATTTGGCACTAACACCCCACCCCACCAAAACCCATCTCAATGAGGATCAGAGAGGCTTAGAAGGCATTTGAATGTTTAGAGCAGGGGTCAGCAACCTAAGGTCCATGGGCTGGAAGTGGCCCGTGAGCCGTCCCCGAACCGAACTGTCTGCTCATGTGCTACGCTAAACTGGTGCAGAGACTCGCTTCCGCAGCGCCAAAAATTCCGCAGGCACAGGTGCCAGAAATTGTGCGCGCAGGTGATCCGGCCCAGAGGGATCTCCACGGGACCAATCCGGCCCAGACAAGATAAACCTTGCTGACTGCTGGTTTAGAGTCAGTTGTGAAGAAATTGACAGGAGATGGGGTAGGGGTTGAATGGAGTTGGGTACTCCTGGTTGGTTGACACCTTGACAACTCCTGTTCGAACCCCACTTGTACACATATAGTCCTCAACTTTTAAAAGAGGTAGGGGGAAGAACAGTTTTTTGAGAACAGTTGAACTTTTCTCAAAGCCAGCAGCAGCAGCTGACTTTCTGGTGCCAAGGAATTCATACCCCAGTCATAATAAACTTTACATCTGTTCTGTGATTGCAAAGAGTTATAAGGTATGAACATTAAAATATTATTATCCAAGGAAAGGACATTTTTCTGTTCTTAAGCTGCTCTATTCTGTATAGCCCTGCATTGTGTATCATTTGCTGCTTTGAAGAGATCTATTCAACTACAGAGAATTGTAGCCATCATGAGAGTTGTTTTCAGTGGAAATTTTGAGGTTTGAGTGCAATAGTTGTAGGTTTGCTTGCACAAGTCGATTTGGTTCAGGTAAACAGGATGCATTTGCCCCATCCCCTGACCGGTTTAGAAACCAGTTAAATAGGTACATTATTCAAACAGTGGTTGCTACCCATAGATGCTTAGAGGAGCCTAAAAGTCTGACTGTGCTCACTTGAGACCCTTGGAAGGGTAATACTTGAGCAAACATACAAAGTGCTGCATTTCCAAAAGACTTTGCTTGTGAAACAGGTGGAAATTCTTGTCTGTAACTGACAATGTTGTATCCCTGGGAAATACCACTTTTTCTAATATGATCAGCTAAATAGTCCCCCATATAGTCCACGTTACAAATAAGAGGCTATGCTAAAAGGCCCGGTCCCCACTTTAAAAACCAACTCCAAGCAAATAGAAACCAGTTTGAAATTTTCAGTGTACATGTCCTACACCTTTAATAGTTGTGTAGAAGAGAGAATTTCAGAGAATTTCCTGAAATTCCCTCTTGAAGGTGCAGAAGGCCTGTCCTCCCATTTCATCTGGCTACCCAAATAAATCATTTTCTGCCTCTTTGCTCTTTCTTAAGGCAGGTCCAAACGGCAGGCCTAGTGTGATTATTCCTCCTTAACATATGTGAGAGTGGATCCCAAACTGCAATCTTAAGGGTTTACGGGAGATAGAAAACATGGGTGAATCTTCTATTTCTGGAAATTTAAGTTCCTTCCAGTGTCCTTGTACCATAACACCACTCTAGATCATAGCCATTTTAGGTCCATTAGACCCAAATGAGAGCCCTTGTATAAAAATATGAGAAGGTACAATCTCTATGGAGTCTGGAGTTTTCATGATACTCGTGCCCCCAGAACTGCAGCACAAATCCAGCTTTAAAGAGGACGTCCCTCTATGTGATGGGCTGCCTGGTCTAAGTCTAGCTTAAAGGTTAGGACTTCAAGAAGGGAGAGCAGGAGGGGCCTGGAAATGACCCATCAATAGCACCAGAAAACAGAGCAGGCACATAGGCCACTACAGTGAACTGCATTGTATTACAATTTAAATGACACTAATTGTTTCTAAATTTGTATGCAAATAAATTAGTATGCACACATTTTATGAAAACCTGTTGTTTCTTTCATCCTCACTTTCTCTCCTTTTGTGACACTTTCCTATTTTGGGGCAGTCCTTAAGCAGTCTTCCTACTTGGTAAACTCCTTGCTAGCAGGGATTTGACTTGTCTATATAACTCTGTGAGATGCCATGCTTGCTGCTGACACAGTGTAAGTATTATTAATAGCATTTCTGTTCTCTGTTAAATTCAACGGAGCTTCCTTCCATCTGAGTGCCATGGCACGGCTATGACCTTTTATGCCTCTGTATGTCTGTGGGAATTCATCCTCAATATCCGAGAGCAGGCCAGGATTTCAAAACACATTATGAATCTGCTGCTGCAGTAAAAAGTCTGAACAAAGTAGCACAACACGATGACCAATAACAATGGCACTAAACACTATTTATAGACTAATACAAATGATCAGAAATTGCAACTAAAGTCTCTAAATCTAAATAATTCAAAAGGTCGATATATACATAATCTGCAGTAAAAAGTGTAGCAGGAGATACATTCTTTTTATAATCTTAATCCCAAAATTAGGCCAGTGCAATGACTGAATGCATTTGAGAGCTGATTATTTTCCTCCCCATTAACAGGTAAAACATTTGTGCCCATGACACATTTCTTAAAATTGGGCTAGTTTTTTTGTTTTAAAAAGGAATATTCAAAATGTCAGTAAATCTTACATTGACACACAACTCTTTTCGCCAAGACTGGCAATTTTGTAAGAATGGACATTTCACTTATTGCCATTCAGTTAGCTGAAAGTATGGCCTCTGAGCCTCATGGGCTGTCATTGGAACTGATATGTGTGATGAATACATGTGAACAACCCTTAGCCAGTAGGAAGTATAAAGCGGAAGGCTTTTCTGGAAGGCCTAGCTGCATTTCATCTGAAGGTGCTACTGCCTGGGAAACAACAAAGATAAGCTCAACCGTGAATACGGCTGACATGGAGAACTAGATGACATTGGACTCCAGATCCCATCATCCCCAGCCAGCATGGGCAGTGCTTAGGGGTGATGGGAGTAGTAGTCAAACAATATCTGGAGCAGGAAGAGCTAACACGGAGCCCTTCAGAGCCTCCATATCATTGGGCCATGCTGACTGGGGTAATGGGAGTTGGAGTCCCCTGATAGCTAACCCTGATCTGGAGGGTCAACAGCATCCCTGCTCTAGTGGATTAATCAGTACTTGTTGACCAGTTCAGAACCACAGGCAAAGCTTAGACTCAACCAGTGTTAATTTTGTAAGAATCTTAGCACTCCTGGGAGTGTTCAGCTTGAAAATGTATGGATTCCATGCAGACAAATGTACAACAAAGAGCATGACCCACATAGTTGTAGGGGATGCGCCATGCAACTTTTGCAGACAGGTTTGAAATCTTGAACTCTGTCCCCACCCCTTCCCTGGCACTCCAAAACGCACATTTCAGTTGTTCAGAATATCTCTAGACCAGGTCATGGTTAAAGAGCATCTGTTTCTGCTCTGTTGTTAGGGCAGAGCAGTTTCCCCAAACGGAACTAGCTACAAAATAGCTTTTAGTCTTGCAAACAGATATTCTGTAAGGAGGGATGGGAAATCCACCTAAGTGCATGTTTATCACCCAGACTCCATACTATTAACTTGCATGCATTATGCTTCAAGGCGCATTAGAGATTGTCTCTGCACACAGTCATGAAACACTGGAAGTGGGGGAAGGAGACGATTGATTCCATACTCGGAAACACTTCTGAAGCTAGTGACTCGAGGAGTCTGCCTCCTCCTAATTCTGATTTCCACAGTGCCCCTAAACCCCAAAGTGCTGAGTGAGTGGATGTGGTCACTTTGGCTCTCACTTAATCTGCCACCTGCTGTAATTGACACACAGGTGGGTCTTGCCCCCTTTTTATCATTCTAAAAAGGCACATTTCTTTAAAAAAACAACCAGTGATGTAGCTGGCCGAGATCTTGGAAAAACTTAACATGATGGAGACAAAGCTTTTAAATACATTTGGTACTTCCAGCACCACATATAAAACAAGGTGTTACTTTCAAGGAAGAAACCTTATTATTTTGTTGTTGTTGTTGACGACTGAGGCTTCTTGAGACTTGCAAACATCAACTGTTTTCTGGTGGGTGTCTTGGTTGTATCTCAGTGCAGGCTGTTTGGGGCCGAATGAATGCCCATTGCTTTAGAATCACTTATCAAATTCCTTCACCGGCTTCCTTTGTGACTAAGCCTAAGTGTGTATAACTGAAATAATCCACATTCTTTCCCTGTTTACTCCTGCCTCTCCTCCTCTCACCCTTCCTCTCCTGGCTCTCTGATAGTGAATGGTAGATTCAAGGCAAACAAAAGCAAGTGCTTCTCTGCTCACAGTTAAACCTTGGGATTCGCTACCAAGAGATGCAGTGATGGTCGCTAACCTGGATGGCTTTGAAAGGAAGTTAGACAAATTCATGGAGGATGAGGCTATCAATAGCTACTAGTCGTGGTGGCTATATATTACCTCCAGCATCTGAATACCAGTTGCTGGGGAACATGAGCTGGGACTGTGCTATTGTGCTCATGATCTGCTTCTGAGCTTCCCATCAGCATCTGGTGGGTCACTGTGGGAACAGCACACCAGACAGGATAGGCTTTTGGTCCAATTCATCAGGGCTTTTGCACCACAGACTTCTTGTTAGCCTTTGAGACAGCGACTTGTAATCTTCTATGCTATAAAATGGCATGTGCATTAAGTATTTTTTATTTTTATATCCTATTGCTCCTCCCAAGAAGTCCAGGGCAGCACTGATGATGCAATATATATATATATAAAACAGACAAAGAAGAATAGTGCTGAAAATGTTTTGGATGCATTTCATTTTCTTCCCAGCTTTCATGCAGGTAGGTTTCACAAAACTTACGGCACTGTCAGAAACGCAATTCTGACTTCGGCTGAACTGCTTAGCAAAATGTAAAGTGTCCTTGAAGGGCCAGTTGCTGTCCCTTAATGACACTCACTCCTGATTAGTCTTGCTAGTTCCAAGAAGCTGACATTTTGAGAGAATTGATTTTGGGGCTTATAGCCTGTGTCATTTTTTATTTATCACAGCCAAACTACCTAAGGCTATGCCATTATCCTGATGTATATAACAAGAGGCGCTGCCAGATGCAAAGCTATCAAGTGCATGTTTTATTCATCTGCAAATAGTGTGCTTCTCTAAAAGGCAGTTTGGGCATCCTTTTGATCCTTGCTGTGACATATTTACATGTCCTACCTGTGTGCTTCTGGAGCAGTGGAAGCATCTGCATTTATATGGTGCCCTCTAGACTAGAGAGCATTGATCCTTTGCACCTCCTATTCTCTAACCTGCTGAAGCCCCGCTTGGGTTCAAAAGTGCTACTTCAGCTTTATACCGCGGAATGCAATCTTAAAATCAAAGAGCTCTCAGGTTCACAATGCAACAGCCTGCTCCCGACTCTTTTGAATAGGATGGCACATGAGCCCCTGCTATGACAGGCTTGTTAGTCGATGCCCCCTCGTGCTTTGTCTTTCTGCTGTGCTAGAATAACACAGCTGCTCCTTGGGACCTCACATCAAAGGACCTTTGAGTTCTTCCCGCTTAACAAGATCAATCTAGGTGATACCTTTTTAATTAAATAGGGAGCAGTTCCAAATGGTGGACTGTCCCCAACACTAGTCCTCCTCATTCAATTAATGAACTGAAATTTGCCATCATGCTGGATAAAACCCTTAAAAAACCCCTACCTCTTAGCCACTACACATATTTCCCTGGGATAGCTACACAGGCCTGTGGTTATAGCTCTACCAGTGGTGACTCCACATGGAATTGAAAGTCGCATGCACACCGTAATTTAAAGCACATTATTCCCCTCCCCAGGAATCCTGGGAACTGCAGTTTCGCCCTCACTGAGCTAAAATTCCCAGCACCCTTAAGAAACCAGCTCCTGAAATCCTTTAGGGGAAGTCATGTGCTTTAAATGTTCAGTGTGTACATTCAGAAGTGTGGAACCCACAGATTCCCCATGCCTGGTTTATAGAGTGTCCATTCAGCAAAGTTGGCTGTTACAGAGCTAAATGGTAATGGCTGCCTTTGGGTTTGTTTGTTTTTTTAAAAAATATATCCTGTTTCTTTAAGAACAATCTGGCATGAAGAAATCCACAAAGTTAATGTGCTGTACATCTCCGTGTAAATTTCTTAGTGATAATTTTAATGATTTATGTAGACCGCTTTGAGGCTTTTTCTACAATCAAACAGTATAGAAGCTTTACAAAGTCAACAAATAAAATAAATGCCAGGAAAGCATTCCCTGCCACATGGCTGTGTATCATGCTGCTGTGAAAATAATAGAAGGGCATGACAAAATCTATTGAGAGTCTTCCCACATGAAGATCAGATCCTTGACACAATTTCACATGAATCCTGCCATAGGTTGACTCAGGGAGGGTGGAAGGAATCTTCTCGTAATAACACTGAATACCACCAGACACCTCTGGGTGGTATTCGACCAGGTCATACTCAGAATAGCCCCACTGCAATCAATACGTTTAAGTTAATTATAACTCACTTTAAATCCACTGATTTCAGTGGGTCTACTGCACTATGACTGATGCTACCCTCTGGATTCCACATACTCCAGGTAGATCCAATTTTTATAGATCGTGTCTACCTTATTCTTAAGCGAGATAGACTTGTTGGATGGTTCTGCCCAAGGGATTCCATCTTTCAGGTTTTATATAATAATGAATTATTATCACTTTCATGTGCAAGATTGGGGGGAGGGGGTGGAAAACTGCAAAAAGACAGCAGGGCATCAAATGGGTCCCATTCTCTGTGCAGCTTCAGAGAGTGAAATAATTGACAGAGAGCCCAGTACTACTCACTCATTTGGAACCGTGCCCTGGAGTTCACATAAAACAAGAACTTTTATTGTGCTGTTCCTCCCCCCCCCTCCTTGAGTTCATTCCCACCCCCACTGCTCCCTCCCTGTTGCTCTATTTTCAGAGCAAATAAAATCACAAAGAACGGAGGCCAAAGGAAATTGTTTGCGGTCTGAGGTTAGCAAAATGCCCCCGAAACCATTTGGAAATGAATGCATAAGTTTGCAAACGGGCATATTTCCTGGTGAACACATTTGGCATTCCCCTACGCTGTCCCCAAAACAGTGCTGGAGGGGCAGCCTTTGACAGTCGCATCCTACTGGCGCCTGGTTTTATTACCAAACCCTTATGAATGACCCTTTGCCTAAAATTAGCCCAAGCATCGTAGGGTTTTTGGATACCTCAGGGGAAGGGCACTCTGGAATGAAGGGGCATGCATCTCCTGTGGGAGCAGTGATGTCTGTGGAGTTTTCGCCTGGAGGCCACATTAGCTGGAAGACAGGAGAGAGAGAACATGAAAAGAGCAAGATGTCAAAATGAATGGCAGGTAAACAATAACGGTTGATGTTCTGAAGCGGCATAAAGCGTGTCTGCTTTCTGCAAGATGTTATTTCCTGCACTTGTGGGATCCCAAAGTATAAAATTCCAATGTAGCAAGTCTGTCTTCTTCCAGAAGCACTCAGCTTCCCATCCCATCCCAGAATTTGCCCAATTTTTCAGAAGTCTCAGACCATTGTAAACTGCAGGACCTTCAGCTGTCTGTGGTTCAGCCAGTACCTCGGGTTACATACACTTCAGGTTACAGACGCTTCAGGTTACAGACTCCGCTAACCCAGAAATAGTACCTCGGGTTAAGAACTTTGCTTCAGGATGAGAACAGAAATCGTGCTCCAGAGGCGTGGCAGCAGCGGGAGGCCCCATTAGCTAAAGTGGTGCTTCAGGTTAAGAAAGGACCTCCAGAACGAATTAAGTTCTTAACCTAGGGTACCACTGTACTCTTATGGCACATGTCCTATATACATTTCTATTCAGAAGTAAGTCACATCTGAGTTCATAGAATCATACAATTGTAGGGTTGGAAGGGACCCAAGGGTTATCCAGTCCACCCCCCTGGAATGCATGAATCCCAGCTAAAGCATCACATCTAAACCTATGTGGATTCTGCACATTTGTTCATGTATTGA
The DNA here is from genome assembly GCF_964188315.1 of Podarcis muralis. Lineage (NCBI taxonomy): Eukaryota > Metazoa > Chordata > Lepidosauria > Squamata > Lacertidae > Podarcis > Podarcis muralis. Next base: position 44,025,909 of record NC_135663.1, on the reverse strand, counting down.
ATATCATGAAATCTACACCTGGGCACAAAATATGAAATTGTGAGTAGTTCAGCATGGCTTAAGTTAAACTGTCATCCTAAGCAAAACATTCTAGGGAGTAAGGCCTAATGATCACAGTGGGGCTGGCTTCTGAGTCAGCATGGATTGTCCTGAATGTTCCCTGGAATTTAATGGAATTTTAAGAAGTGTTTATACTTGGCTGAGTCGTGTTCTTTGATTTTAATGCATGGAACAAAAGTGTGTGCAAGAACTCTTAATATCCATTCAGGGTTTAATTGTTTTTTTTTCCGCTTTCAAATTTGTAAGCCACTTGGAGAGCCATTTTATATGGAAAATGGGGATTTGGTAAATAGAATAAATAATGGCAGAGGAGACCTGATAAATATCTTTTTTCAAACAAGATACAAAACACTTTTGCACCCAGAACGAAACTGGGGCTAATAGTACGTATGGAGTTCTCTGAAAAAGGCATGCCACTTTCATTGACAATCTAAATATTTTTTTATTTCATACAATTTACAAATGGATTGATTGGAAAAAAAGAAACCCTCAAAGCAGTTTATAAAAGAGACCATGTTTAGGGTCCCTCCAGACATCTCATTTATTGCACATTCATGGCCATTTGTGTTCACAATGCTCCTGAGGCAGTTATATGTGATTCCACCTTCATACCGCTTCATTTCTAATCAGAACCTATCCCATAACTTCCGACTGAACTCCTACAACTTGTTATAGCATCCTGGTTTATTTTTATTCCACTTTTGTTGACAGCAGTAATGTGGCAGCACTGTGGAAGCACTGCAGAACAAACTAAAGCAGAATAAACCCAACACTCATTATTGAGTCGAGAACATGTTGCAGAAAATGACTGCAATAAAACACCAGTGGTGGGGGAGATATTCAGAGTAGCGCCATCCTAATCAGCCAAAGAGCTGATGTAGTACATTGTGGTTATATCCTGAGCTGTGCACTTGTTCTAGTCTCACCTTAGACATACATTCATTGTGGAGACAGACAAAAAGTTAAGTCAATGGCCATCAGAGAGGAAAGGCAAGAAGAGGTGGTGGCTGAATCAACCCTCTCCCCCTGTGGCTGTAATAGTGGCCTACCTTACAGGGTTGGCATGCAAAGCATGTTAGAACACTTAGGGGGAAAGTGCTGTATAAGTACTAAGCAACACTACTGATGTGCCTTTGAGCCTTTCAGTGCTGGAAAGGTGGGGGAATAAAGTTCCCAGACCAGTGTAGTGACTAAAAGCCTAGTTTTGGATGTGGGAAATGCTTAAAGCTCAGTTCTGATGCTCAGTAGGTGGCCTCAGCAAGCCACTATCTTCCAAGAGAGTTGGGAAGCTAAAATGTTCTTCTGTGTTCCTTAAAGTCAAAATAACAAATGCAATAGTCTTCTCAAAGCCTCTGGAATGGTAAGGTGGATAGAAAACTGCTCTGACTGTGAGCACATCTTCCTTATTCTTACTGTAGGCCTCCACCTGTTTATGCAAACCCAGGTATGTGCAAAATGATCTAGAAAAGCATACTAAGTACGTAGATCCCTTTTTGCCTGCTGCTCAGTTAAAAGAAGTGCTTTGCAGGATGGAAAACTCAGGTGACTTCAGGGCAACTCACTCCCTTAGGGAATATTTTCTGAATTCACCATAGAGGAAGTCTGCCTCTTCATCTGTGCACCAAAAGGTGGCTCACAACTCAGGCTACTTGTTGTATGCCCTCAGTTCCATTTTGGCTTTCTCCACCAGAGAGGACTGGGAATGTACATTCCCGCCAGCTAGTACTCAAGCAATGCTCCTTTTGCCTAAGGCTTCCGTCTACTCCAAGCTAATTGCTCCAGAGAGTTGTATCAGTCAAGCAAAGGAGACTACCGCAGAGTGTATGGTCTGGGAGCTGTCAGCTTTACTTAGAAAAGTGAATCTGCCCTCTGAAAAGTGGGGAGTGGCGGGGAGGGCAATTATGCAAATATCTTACTCCTCTGGAGAATCAGTATATGAGATGATGTGATTTCACCCATCTCTCTGTCAATGCTCTGTTAAAAATTGTTGAAAGCTGTAGGAATCTGGGAGGGTGTCAGGAGGTTATAAAAAAAGAAGCAAAGTCGGACCTCCCCTTGCCTGATGAACGTAGTCAAATAACTAATAAATCATCATAGGAATCAATAAAGCAGCAGTCCGGGCAGATATTAGCCAGATATTATAGGGAATGGAAAACAGTGAAATAATTGCACACACGTAGGAGAGGAGTCACGAATATTTGCACAGGGACATAAGCTGCATAACACAAGCTGCCCTCTTCAGATGTTTACTCATAGGGTTACAGCACATAGAGATGAATTAACCCATCTACATTTACACTTTGCACTTCTTTCACGACTTTATTGTGGTAAAATCTTCCTACCAGGCTAGTTAAATGTAGCATTTAAATGTAACATCTTGCACAAGCCCTGGAGGAGCTGATGTGATCATGAATTCTTTATTTGCCATCTTCTCGCGCGCACGAAAAGAAATGGCTTTGCACTGAAATCTCAAAGTGGCATGTCGTAGGCGCAGCATCTCTTAAGGAAGCCATTCTCTCTTTTTGAAAAAGAGTTACGGCTGCAAAAATAATACTATGGGAGGCGAACAGCTTTTTTTAAAAAAAAAAAAAGGAAAAGAAAGCCTGGCTTCTAACGTAGCTGCCCCAGAAATCCCCATACACACGCTGGAGATAAGAGACAGCTGAGACGGGGAAACGGAGTCCGATCACAGGGTTCCTTACCTGGCCTCTGTCCGTCGATCAGGAGCACCCCAGCCAGGAGCAAAAACCAGGTCAAAAGGAGCTGCTGGAATCTCATTTTGGCAGACCGGATCCGATAGTATTTGTAACACTTGCAGCCAATTTGCAGACACCCTCCCGGAAATGTGTCTGCAGTATCTGTGGCTCAGCTCACATTCTAATGGCAAGCTTTCGAAATGAGCTCCCAGCTGCCTTTTTCAGCAAGGTTAATGATCATACACAAGGCAAGGTTACTGGTTCTGCACTGTGGTCAGTGCCTCCCTCTGTTTCCCTCTTTTTTCCCTTTTTGTCACTCCCACTTATTTTCCATAAGCAAACAACAGGAAGAAAAGCCCCTGTAAACTGCAGCTTCTGTAAACGTCCGTGAAAGAAGCAGCCCTACGAACAATGGTCCAACAACTTCCCTTTCGATTCATTCCAAGGCAAGGCTAAATATGCAAAGCGAGCTCTAGCCTCCCTCCTCCCATTTGCAACTGTTTATGCTTTGCTGCGTTTGCCCATGTTGGTCCCACATGCGAAAAGCCAGGGAAGGGACAGGAAGTCTTTCCTTTGTCCACCTCTGAAAAGGCATCCTCAAGAGGACCAAAAAGCATTGTGGGCCCCTCTTGTGGAGCCCCCCACCGCCCCCCACCGCAAATCTTTATCCCTTATCAACTAGCTGCAAAGTAGCATCTATTCAAAGTGAAAATGTAAGCTGTTAAATGTAATGTGCCTCTTCTGTAGGGGCAAGTATTTTCCTTCCATTCAGGAACTGGGATTTCTGGGCTTGTTTAAATGGGTACTGACTGCAGGATTGTCTGAAAAGTTGTTGTTGTTTAGTCGTTTAGTCGTGTCCGACTCTTCGTGACCCCATGGACCAGAGCACGCCAGGCACTCCTGTCTTTCACTGCCTCCCGAATTTGAAAGGCTGGGCTGGATGAATCCCAAGCTGGAATTAAGATTGCCAGAAGAAATATCAACAACCTCAGATATGTCTGAAAAGTAAAGGTAAAGGGACCCCTGACCATTAGGTCCAGATGTGACTGACTCTGGGGTTGCGGCGCTCATCCCACTTTATTGGCCGAGGGAGCCGGAGTACAGCTTCCCGGTCATGTGGCCAGCATGACTAAGCCGCTTCTGGCGAACCAGAGCAGCGCACAGAAACGCCGTTTACCTTCCCACCGGAGCGGTACCTATTTATCTACTTGCACTTTGATGTACTTTCGAACTGCTAGGTTGGCAGGAGCAGGGACCGAACAACAGGAGCTTACCCCATTGCGGGGATTTGAACCACCGACCTTCTGATCAGTAAGTTCTAGGCTCTGTGGTTTAACCCACAGCGCCACCCACATCTGAAAAGTACATCCCACTAAAAGCAAGCAGACGCTCCTATCCCCACTCCTTACCAAGTCATAGTCTGCATTTCGGCACAGATCCCAGACTTAGTACCATCACCAAAACGTGCCACCTGTATTATGCCACCACTTTTAATGCTTGTAGTGTAGATGTCTGTTTTTTAATGTATGCAGCGTTTTAACTCTCTAACTTCTTTGCAAGGCACTTGGATAAAGTCACTTGGCTCCATAACCAGCTGGATGCCACATTTTTGGCAGTTCCCAGAGAGGTGTCCAACACAACATCTTCTGTGATGTCATGGGATCAGTTTCAATTGATGCCTCTTGATGATGTTGACAACATGCTTGCAACGCTGTAACAACAACAACAACAACAACAACAACAACAACAACAACAACAACAACAACAACAACAACAACAACAATTTATTTGTACCCTGCCCATCTGGCTGGGTTTCCCCAGCCACTCTGGGTGGCTTCCAAAAAAGATTAAAAATACATCAAAATGTCACATATTCAAAACTTCCCTAAACAGGGCTGCCTTCAGATGTCTTCTAAATGTCAGGTAGTTCTTCTTCTCTTTGACATCTGGTGGGAGGGCGTTCCACAGGGTGGGTGCCACTGCCAAGAAGGCCCTCTGCCTGGTTCCCTGTAGCTTTGCTTCTCATAGTGAGGGAACCGCCAGAAGGCCCTTGGCGCTGGACCTCAGCGTCCAGGCAGAACGATGAGGGTGGAGACACTCCTTCAGGTATACTGTACCCAACCATGTTTTCCTTGAGCCCATCTTGGCTTATTAAAGCTAAGGGGGCATCAGTGGGTGGGACCAGAGTTGGGAGCAGGCTCATGTCCACCAGTAAAGACTCAAATGACCTCAGGGGCTACAATTGCCTTTTACCAGCTTCAGTTGGTTAAGACACCTACAGCTATTTTTGGACCAGGATAGCCTGAGAACTGTCATACATGCATGAGTAACCTTCATACTGGATAACTATTAACATGTTCCATGTGGGCTGCTGCCCCAATATTAGCCTGGAAGCTGCAGCTCGTGCAAAATGCTCCTGTTCAGCTACTGGGGCTGACCATCACCACCGTCATGTCAGGCTGCTGTTGGGAGAATTGCACTTGCTAAATTCAAGGTGCTGGTACTCGTGTACCCTATGCAGTTTGGAACCAGGCTACCTTAAAAATCATTGTGATTTTTTATTGCGATAGCACTGGGGCAGCATCACAGAACAACTGACAAAGCAGAATAAATTCATCACTATCATTGTATCAAGATTTGTAGAATACACCCACAATTTAAAACAACAACAACAACAGTGGAGAGTTTCTAGGTGAGAAAGTACGTGCTTGAGATCTACTGCAATCCTGAGCCAATGGTCTCAGGATCTCTTTGCAGTTGCTATAAAACTGGCTGACTGTTGCTAGAAATTTGTAAACCAAAAACGCAAGGAGAGCCAAGTGGAGAAACAATGGCTGATTGCCAGATTAAATTTCAGGTTTCTCTTTGAAAGACGTGTTGCAATCTATTTAGAACTGTTTTGCTGAAGCAGCCAGTCTTTCAGCATAACCTAATATAACCTGCAGATGTTCCCTTTCAGAGGTGCTGTGCCTCTAACAGCTTTATGGCAGCCAGATAATAATAATAATAATAAAAACTGGAGTATTGCCAACCTGGGACAAGGTGCACTTGTTGAGTTTGCTTCATGTCACATTATTGGCCATTAGAGAGGAAAGGCAAGAAAAGGTGGTGGCTGCATTTTAGAGTGAGAGCAATCTCGTGCACAGGTGCATCACATCATTAGTTGTGGAAACTGGCTTCCATCTCAGTCATACAATTACCCATGTCTGGCTTCCCTCTTAGGAAAAGGACCATTATAGCTTTGCAATTTCATTTGCATACCTTCGGGTTGATCAGGGGAGGATGGAATATGGACTGCCTGCGTTCCTTAGCCATCTTTCTGATGACTCCACAGCCACTGTATTAATTTAGCTGAGAGGCAGCTGACCATGATAGGAAGAACAGCCTGCTTTGCATATAATAATCATTCAGCGTTACATGCATGAATGTGGGGCTCATGTGCTCGCCCCTGCCTTCTCTTCTTCTGGTAAAAAAGGTAAAGGTAAAGGAACCCTGGACAACTAAGTCCAGTCAAAGGAGACTCTGGGGTTGCGGTGCTCATCTCGCTTTCAGGTTAAGGAAGCTGATGTTTGTCCACAGACAGCTTTCTGGGTCATGTAGCCAGCATGACTAAAACTGCTTCTGGCGCAACGGAACACAGTGACAGAAACCAGAGTGCATGGAAATGCCATTTACCTTCCCACTGCAGCAATACCTATTTATCTACTTGCACTGCTGTGCTTTTGAACTGCTAGGTTGGTAGGAGCTGGGACAGAGCAATGGGAGCTCACCCTGTCATGGGGATTCGAACCACCGACCTTCTGATTGGCAAGCCCAAGAAGCTCAGTGGTTTAGACCACAGTGTCACCTGCGTCCCATCTTCTTCTGGTACAGCTGTCAGATCAGAATCTTCCACTTCTGTTTTTAACTAACTGTGGTTACTTGCTATCTATGTTTGAACCAGGAACTGTGTTTAACCTTAATTGTTGTTCAGTTTAGAAGTAGAGGATCTGAATCATAGAACTGTAGACTTGGAAGGGACTGTGGGGGTCATCTAGAGCACCCCCCGCAATGCAGGAAACTTTTGCCCAACACAGGACTTGAACCCTTGATTAAGAGTATCGGGCTCTACCAACAGAGCTATCCCAGGACTGTGGACATCCAGATGTCACTGGACTCCCCTCACGCTTGGTCATTATGGCCAGTGTTCAGGGATGAAGGGAATTGTAGTCCAGAAACATCTGTAGGGCCTGATCCCTGGTTTAGTCAGTGACACAAAGCAAAGACCATTCACCATAGTTTGAAGGGCTGGGTTTTTTTAAAAAAATCAGTTATATAAACTTTTAAAATCACAAACTAAAGAAGCAACAACTACAAGCATATGCAAAAAGGGTAGGGAAATACAAGGGAGAAAAGAAAGTGTCTGATCAAATAGCATCCTTGCACTTGCAAGCATTGCAAAGTCAATATTTCAATACATTTATTCATTGGCTCTCCATTATCAAGTTGATTTTCTGCTGTAGGTCAGTTTTGATAAAACAACGGTATTCCATATTTTACTATACAATTTGGAAATCTATGGATCAACTGTTTTCTTCCAGCTAGCTGCTATGCACATTTTGATGCCAGCAATTTCAAGGCCATTTTCATTAACCAATATAATTATAGTATTTTAGGATTTTGTGGTATTAGCCAGTCATCTCATGAATCAAATTTAAAACATTAGTCCAAATAGACTGCATTACCCCAAATATGCAGGAAATCTGCATGGACACCCTCACCTTGCCAACAAGAGTTGTCCACCAAGTTATAAATCTGACTTCACTTGCAAAGGAGTTACCGTAGATACCACTGAGACTATTTTAAAAAGCTTTTTTAAAAAGATCAATGGACACCCATTTAGTCCACATATACCTCCATACACAGTCCCATTGCTTGAGTTGGACCTCTTGCCTCAAATCTATTGCTCATTTTTCATAAAAGTACAATACCCCCCCCTCTCTCAGCTGTTCTATAATAAAGCATGAAATTGGCTTATAAGGGCTTTGCTTTTTATTGGGGTTAGTGTCCTTTCTAGTCTCCCATTCTGTTACATTTCTAAATGACCTCTAGGTTGGTAGTCATCACTGCCTCCTGTGGGAGTGAGTTCCACAGTTTAGCTATGCATTGGATGAAGAACTACTTTCTTTTATCCATCATGAATCTTCCAACACTCAGCTTTATTGGACCTCCATGAGTTCTAGTGTTATTAGAAAGGGAGAATAGCTTTTCTCTCTTCACTTTCATCATGCCATGCATTATTTTATAAACTTCTATCATGTCACCTCTTACAGTGGTACCTCGGGTTAAGTACTTAATTCGTTCCGGAGGTCCGTTCTTAACCTGAAACTGTTCTTAACCTGAAGCACCACTTTAGCTAATGGGGCCTCCCACTGCCGCCGGAGCACGATTTCTGTTCTCATCCTGAAGCAAAGTTCTTAACCTGAAGCACTATTTCTGGGTTAGCGGAGTCTGTAACCTGAAGCGGATGTAACCCGAGGTACCACTGTACTTGCCTTTTCTCTAAACTAAAAAGTCCCATACCTAACAATCTTTCTTCACAGATGAGTCGTTTCATCCCCTTGATAATTTTGGTGGCCCTTTTCTGAACCGTGTCCAACTCCTTTTTGAAGTGAGGCGACCAAAACTGTATTCCAAATTTTACAAGGCGGTGAATATTGTGTTTCCCCTAGTCCCTGCCCCCATTAGTTCAAAATGCCTTTACATGTGCTCACAACAAGTACATTAACACACAGTGTCTTTCCTGGCTTTATAACTCCCAGTTCTAGCAACTGACCAAGAAGATAAAACTCTTGGCAAACTTGTAAAATTTGGGCCATTGATTTTAGTAGACCAAGGACCAGACCCGTTTAACTACAGATGTGATTCATAAGGAACAGGAGCACATTGCCCTGCTCTCTCCTTCACTCCTGAAACACAAAACCCTCTCTATGTTGTAGGATGTGCTTGTGCAGGCCAGTGTCCTTCATGACTCCAAGTCTTTGTTTTCTGTCTAAAGAGGAAGACAAGTGGGGTTTGCAAATGCAACTGAAATGCTTGTGTATTGCTCCAAATTATTATAAAGCAACACTATTATCTAGAAATCAAGTTTGCATATTGAGCCAAATATGAGGGGTGTCTATTAGGGTCAAAATATCTACATTTGTAAAAGTCAGTCTTAAGCATCCACTTTCCTGAATTCTAGAAACAATTGCAACTCTTGGCTTAAGGTGTCAAATACATTTTGCATATGAATCTTCCCTCCAGGTTTTATTCGAAGTACCCGATAGCTTGCTCAATTGAGCTTTGCCTTCTGTGAAAAGGTGTCCAGCACCTGCTTCCTTAGACCTACTGCCGAGTTTCTTTGCTAGGCTTTTCTTCCTCTTTCTCAGAAGGACCTTCTAATATTGCCATCACAGGTGAAAAGAGTAAAACAGCAGTGAGTTATTACCCTTTCAGTTGCTTCTAAACCTTTGTGGAAAACTTTGAGGTGGATTATTCACTAGATGTGACTGTGAAGATCTGAGTTCCTCCTTTCCCAATCTCTGGAACTCCCAGCGTATTGAAATTAGGCAGTCAGCCTTGTTAAACTGTTTTAGAAGCCTGCTGAAAGCTTCTTTTTTTAAAGTAAGCACTTTTACTGATTTTATCTGTGTTGTAAAGATAATTATGTTAAGTATATATGTTCTTTTTTAATGTTTTTGTGGATTTTAGCTATGTTTTATCTACAGTTCTCTTATGGACACCACTTAGAGACCTCTTCGATTAAGTGGTTAATAAATCTTCTTAAATAAATCAATAAATACATATGCAGGGAAATACCATTTAATATTACTAGATAGTATTAATACAGTATAGCACTGTATACAAAGCATTGCACATGAATTCTTTCCATTTGATCCTGAAGACAACCCAAGCAGGTTTGTCATTATTAACCTTGTATTGGTTGAACAGAGATGGGTTTCTCTGTCTCCATCCAGCACTCTAACTACTCTACAGCACTGGCTCATGACAGATTTGTTTCCTGAACGTGTGTTCTCAGATTAAAACCCATCGCTCCATATAGAATGGGTTCATTGCATTGCAAACAAGACCAACAACATTGCACTCCAGTCAGCAATGGGGTTTGCAATATGGTTTCACACTCTTCTTGGACTTGACTGCTAACTATGTACTGATTCCAATACTCACTTTGTAAAAGGGGGAGAAATCCAGCCTTAATAAAAAGCATATTGCAGAAATAGCTAAATAGTTGTGGAAAGAGGCGATAAACAAATGGCAAAGTAAGAAAAAGAGAGAGGGGAAAAATCAGTGTATAAGACTTTGTGATTTTGTTCCATTATTTTTATTTTTTTACAATTCACACCAAAAGGATTTCTAAGATGGGCTGGTCTGCCAGAGTGGGTACAATCCACTTTTTAAACCATACTGTGCTGGGGGTGAGTCAAGAGTGAAGTGGAAACAACAGGGCATTTCTGGAATTAAAAACCAATTGCAAAAAGCCCTTTGTGTGATCGCCTGTTATGGAAATATGTATTTTGGCAGGTTTTTTAAAAAGCTGAAGTAGCTCTTATGCCCTCGAGCCTTTCCAGCTGGCACCATAGTACAACCTAAGACAATTACCTTGGTGAAATATGAGCTGAGAAAATACTATAAAGGCTCCTGTCTTGCTTCAAAACCTCGCCAGATCTGATTAGGTTTCTCCCCCACCACAACATGACCAAAGGAATTTGTGGTTTTCAAGTGGGATGATGGCAGATCCTCACTTGGAGAGGCACAACTGCCTTCGCCCTTCCTCTCTTCTCATTGACCAGCTTCTACATGCAAACAACCACTTGGAAACAAACCGCGCGGAGCAGGGAGGTTGTTTCCCATGGCCAGACTTTTGTGGGAGTAGAAACCCAAACAATCCCACGAGGGAAACTGGTTTTTGTACAACACATAGGCAAACTTGGGGGAGGGGAAGAGTAGACTTCCAGTGGTATGGATCAGTTAATGCCCTGCACTGCAAGGTGTAAGGCAGTTGAGCTTGGTTTGGGGACTAAATTAGGATTCCTAACTAGCTCAATGTATACAAAAAGTATACATTTTCTACAAAAGAGACACACTACCTTTGATTCCTTTTGGCGTCTGTTCCATGAGGAACCGTTCCTGTGGGGTTGTCATGAACTGGCTGGACAACGGGGGGGAGGAAGAGGATCCCGGTGGGAGATCTAGCTGGGACTGGGACACACTGGGGCAAGCAGGGGCTAGGGAAGGAATGGTTGGTGTAGGAGGAAGTACTCACAGGATGGCGAGGGGGTGGGGGTCAGTGCACAAGAGCCAGAGCCGTAGGACACATGACCACATCCAGAGTGGGCCCTGTCCTCATGAACACGGCAGGCTCTGAGGTGTAGGGAGCAGCAGGAGTTGTGCTCTAGGAGGCTGGAGACAGGCAAGGGCCTACAGCCCAGCTCCCTAGTTGGCCAGGTGTGGCTCGCTAGCTCTGGGAGGAGCTGTATGATTCCTCCAGCTGGAGTAGGCTTGGAAGAGGTGATGGCTGGGTCACCTGCCTCATGAAGCCCAGCTGCTGCAATCATCAGGCAAGGCAGAAAAGGGCAGCAGAGCTGAGCTGCTATGTCTGCTTATCTGCCCAGGTTGATGGACTATTGGCTTCAATGCGCTTGAACCCCTATGGGACTGTGCTTCTGGTTTGACTCTGGACTATATCCTGACTTCTAACTTGGCTTACTTGGAGTGGCCTTGGACTGTGTTTCCTGGACTTTGCTTGTGTGGATTGACCCTCAGACATTGAACGTTGGGCTTGGCATACTGGGTTGCTGTCAGGTAGGCCAAGAGTTCAGGCCAAGAAACTTCTCACACCACTGAGTCTATGAACACATATTTTGAATGGGTCAGGAGACAGAGTGTTAAGATGCCCCTTCCTACACAACCAGTTACCCAGGTAGGTGTTGTCTACATTTCTTGCCTACCCAGTGCTGTGATTGATAATGGTAGAAACTATTTTTGGCCCCCTCACCACCTTATTAATCACACCTATATCTAATTTCTCTAGTACAGCCTTGCCCAACCTGGTGCCCTCCATATGTTTCGTAGCACCAACCCCACCATCCCTATCCATTGGTCATGCTGGCCAGCCAGATGTTGTTCAAAACATCTGGAGGGCACCAGGTTGGGGAAGGCTGTTACAGCTGAACTGGAGCTACCAGAAGTGCCTCAAATATTTTCATTGATTTTGGCAGGTTTGTTATGATAAAGTTGGGGGACACCTTTTGTCTGCCTGCCTGGGTGACAGTGCAGCTGGTTTTTTGTTTGCAGTTGGTTCTGGCATGTTCTGTATGTTGCATATTTGTATATCCAATGCTCTCTTTTTGGATGTTTTGAATGTTGGCTGTAAGCTGCTTTGGGCACAGCTTTGGCATATAAGTAAAAATTCTCTTATTTATTATTTGTGGGAATTAGAGCCATTATAAAAGAGGATGGGGTCCAATGGCATGACGTGTGCAATCGCCCCTCTCCTGCTCATAAGAGCCAACTCCTAGGGGTCAAGGTCCCTTCAGCTTCCCCCAATAAAATCGTAGTGGAGCCCCCCCCCCAGTTGATGGGCAGTGCCATTCAAATGGTGTGCGTGCACCACATCATGTGATTGATTATACAGGGCAGAGCTTACCTGTCCCCCAATATTTTATTCAGGTTGGTACCCCTGCTCCTACTCTACCCCTCAATCGATGCTGTCTTGATCATGGAGCCAGCCAGCCAAGGGTGCCTTTTTGTTCCAATTCAAAAATGGTTGTCCTTGGAGTGCCAGCATGACCTCCACTGACTCAAATGGTCCTTGGCTTTATTGCTAAATAACAGCATGTGTTAATGCATGCAAATATATGCAGCCAATGTTCCTTCTCCAGAATGTTTAAAGGCCCATTGTGATAAAACGTCTGCTTACATTATGAATTACATTTCATTTTATTAAGTACTTTGCTTTTAAAATCATTAAAGATTAGGGAGACCTTGCTTTTTAAAAATTCCAAGCACTGTAAATTTTGCTGATTTTTGTGGCTAAAGTTGTCCAGGCTGTTGACAGCTGACTACAAGAATCTGGCTACACGTTAATCAATAGTGTGATAACGGCTATGTAAGCATTCAGCAACCAGTCCAAATTGTGCTGACATCATAATTTGCCGTCAGCACATATGAGTTGTGCAAAATTCCCTATTCAGCATTAAGAGGACCCTCTTTGAGGACACTGTGCTGGCTTACTAGAAGCAAACAATAACTGTGTTTCACTTAAAGTCTCTACTCACGAACAACCATTAACTACTTGAAGTGCAGCTTCTGATGTGACACATTGGCCTGGTTTGCATAACACAGTAGGTCAAATTATGATTTACTGGGATCACATGAACACCCTGCCTTTTCCCAGGTCCCCCTTGCTCCTGCACTGCGATGAGCTAAGCAATAGTTTGATCTAGAACAGGGGTCAGCAACCTTTTACAGCCATGGGCCAGTCCACCATCCTTCAGACCATGTGGTGGGCCGGACTATATATATATTTGGGGGGGGGGATGAATGAAGTCCTATGCCCCACAAATAACCCAAAGATGCATGTTAAATAAAGGACACATTCTACTCATGCAAAAACACGCTGATTCCCGGACTGTCCGTGGGCTGGATTGAGAAGGCGATTGGACCGCATCCGGTACCGGGCCTTAGGTTGCCTACCCCTGATCTAGAATGTCGGACAAACTGGGGCTCATGGTTAAGGCCCTTCTTCAGTAGTGATGGGCGCAGGGCTGGACCTTCCATGAGGTAGAGTGATGTTTCACCCTGCATGTCCCTGGTAGAGATCGCCAGCGCACCTTCTGGGGAAAAGTAATCCTCCTGTTGACATGCAGAGGGCCAGGAGGCCAGCTGGCAAGCCCCAGCTGTGTCGTCTCCTTCCATCTGCCCGTGCTTCAATGTAAATCAGCGACCCGGACTTCAAAAGTCAGGGCACGCTATTAGCAGAGTGTACTGCACACACAGAATAGGCATGAGGCTTGTGAAGTCATACTCTAACTACAGATTTATTAAACATAAATCAGAACACGTCGTCTCTCTCTCATGTCATCTCAGAGAGAACAGGAAAAGCAAAAGCTATACACAAGCGGAAGTTCCCAGCATACTGTGCTGGAATGTAAACAGACATGTGACATACAACAGTCTCATGCCTGTTCCTTAAGGTGGAATGGAAA